>NC_062252.1:5255688-5912649 GCF_905475465.1 Pieris napi
TAACATTTCAACCTAATTCTATCTCTCGATCACAATTTCTCAAACTGTCAGTAGCACATGCTCGTCACGTGTCAAACCGTATGTTATAATTTTAGCTATAGGGATATAATGGAGAAAATTTATCTCTTAAAGTTATTATATAAGAACGATTTTAAACACTTAATGCACGAAGTTTTATATAAGAAAAAATCCTCATATAATTATATATGCTTATTACATTCAAGAAGAGTGTTAACATATTGTTTTGAGCGTGCGACTCTCATATCCGTAGACCATAGATTCGATCCCTGGCTGTGTCGCTGTACCAATTAACTTTCTATCTATGAACGCTTTTAAAACTCGCTAGAACGATGGAAGAAACTTGAAAAGATATGCCTTAGACATAATAAGTCGACGGCTTGAGTGAGATGCAAAAATCTTTTAGAAAAAACAAATGATCACGAATCCGATACGTAAATCTGAGGCCTAGATCTAAAAAGGTTGTAGCGCCACTGCCACACAATTTTTTTTTATTATATTCAGACTGCACTGTGTACGACCCCATTTTTCAATGTTCGCCTGTAAGAGATCAGTCATAACATAAAAAAAACTTCATCATTGGATTTTAACAAAAAAAAAATTCATAACATAAATGCGTAACTGCGTAAAGTTATGTTAATTTAAGTATGTTAAAAAGTTTTATTTAAATACGATTTTTGGAAAATTAAAGTTAAAGCAAAACTATATAAATTTAAAGTTTGAATTCCAATACTACGTATATGGATAATTGCTGGTCCACGCAAAATCATTAAAAACAAAATTGTTCAACGAAAGCTGATATTTTTACACAATACACTCTATAATTTGTAGAGTGTATCTGACCTGAAAAGGACTACATGTTATTGTACAAAGGCATCCCAGGCAGAAATTGTATTGTGTAACATCCCTTTATACCGGCCGCCGAGTGTCACTTCTGTTTACCAGTACCTACGTCTATTCTTTGTCTTGACACACCGTTGCTGAGCGTTTTTCTGATGTTTCAACAAAGCTTCATTCTACACGAACGATAATTTATATTAAACAAAACGTATTTGTTAATGGATAAATGAAACTATTATCTCACGCCTATTATTCCAATTTTATAGGACTTCCAACCACGAGGTAGGTAGCGCAATAAACATTTGCATGTACACTAAAAGAAAATATCGTACAGAAATCTATAACTGTCGTGCATTAAGCGCATATATAAAACTGTTACTACTTAATTACATACAATATATTTCCTGGATTAAAACCGTTTGACTAAACTGTAATGCATCTAACTACAATAAATGAACATCAAAATAAAATTTTGCCAAAAAATTGATTCTCTTTAAGCACACAAAGCATTTGCAAGTACACAAAAACCAATATTCGTAAATTAACTAATCCTAATGAAGTCATCTAAATAATGCCTTTACACGGGAAATGGGGACTGATTACTCAAAGAGAGAAAAATCCTATCATTTCTCTGGCTTTCACTCTCTTTTCAATTTATTTCACTTAATGCGGGAAACAAGATTCCTTTCACTGCTCGTTGTACATAACGTGGTCTTTTTATCAAAAACAAGGTCAGTAATTTAGACAAAGGGTGACAGTAACAATGATTTTCAGTATGGTATTCATACCAAAACAACGTCATTATTATACAACGGTACCATTTAGACGCAGAGCCTAGATAGTCGAATTTCTCGGGCAGGAGGCTCAGCTGATGTTAAGTGATACCGCCGCCCATGGACACTCTCAATGCCAGAGCGCTCGCGAGTGCGTTGCCGGCCTTAAAATAAAATAAATATTTTAAATATTATATCTTACATCGATTTTAACTAGACTATTATCAAACCACAAAAGTGTAAACAATAATTGTTCATCGTCGTGATTGAATTATTTATCTTAATATGGTTTTTCATTGTTTTCAGTTAAATTATCTCTTATGTCAGATTAAACTAATAATTTTGTAAGGAATTGTAAGCCACTGAATGATCCTTTTTGGGCTCCAATTGGATTTATATATATATATAACCGATGGTAACTTAGTTACTTATTTACGAAGTGATTATGACAGATATATGGATATCTTTCATATAAGTTAGATTTTATAATACATGTAAGGGTAGGAAATCACCGACATCCTTATTTATTATTTGATCCATTTTTTGCAGAGCCATATACAGGCCGTAAAAGAAAGTTTGTGATCATAAAAGCATTTATGGCGACCCGTGATGCCTTTAGATGACACTGTTTACTTGTAAGTATAGCATCATTTTCAAATGTTATTGCCCTAAAATAATAGTCCAAAGAACTAGCCAAGGTTACGGTAAGAGGTTAGAGGTTTACGTTGAGGTTTTACGTAGTATTATTTGTATAAGATGTAATAAAAATGGTTGGAAAACATCAATATTATGTTGAATATTACATAGTACATACATATTATAATCTTTGCGCAGAGGCGAAGAGAACTTGGGGAAACTTATTTGAAGAAGAATACAAAAGATCACGTGGCCGTTCACCAAAATATGGGGTCTATGTATGGGTATGGCACCAGGGGGCCGATGGCTGGCCATGCGTCATACTCGTGAACGGGTGCTACTTGTAGTGACTGGTCGTACTTGAATTCGTGTATGCGGTGATGTTAGTTACTTCGACTATGTATTTGCGTGTTGTTCCCACGAGAATGTAAGTGCGTGCTCCTATTTCACGATGCCTCCTGCTGATAGAGAGCAAATCTTTGTTTTTAATTTATTTTATTATTATTTCTTACTTAATATGTCATGTGGAGTGTGGTGTGGTGTTGCAGCTCCTTACAAACGTTGTGTAAAACAAAAAACTTGGCGATTGAAAAGAGTGGCGGAGAGCTTATTGCCAGTTCTACAACCTTGATTTGACAACTGGCAGTAAATGTAAAATTAGAAGCATTTAATGTACATTTATTTTTTGACGTTCATAAGTGTATATTGTGTTACCTATATGAATAAATGATTTTTGACTTTTGACCAGATGGACGGATCAAGCGAAAGACTCATCGTCCTAAAAACTGTACACTGTAATAAGAGAGGCGCTAGAAAGAAACCGGTGGATAATCTGTTTCAGATGTTTCCTTGTTGACTTTTTTTTATAGAACAGGGGGCAAACGGGCAGGCTCACCTGATGTTAAGTGATACCGCCCCGCCGCCCATGAACACTCTCGATGCCAGAGGGCTCGCGAGTGCGTTGTCGGCCTTTTAAGAATTGACTTGACTATCTGATATGAGCTACCAACCGAAGAGAGAGTGATAATCTTTTATCACATTTTTAGATGAAATGTATGTTTTATCTTTAGGTATCTGATTCTTACTGATGACCAGGACTCTGTGCAAGATTGTATTTTTTGTTGTAACATGCCAGTTTCGTCACAATGTGATCTTTATATAGATAAATCAAATCGCCGGTGCACAACAAAGGTACGCACGACTTCACGATTAAGAATTCACGGATAATCACTAGGTTAACACACTTTTATCAATATTAAAACTCGTAAATCTCTGTGAAATCGCTTGATATACAAAAATAGTCTATAATTAAAATACATTGCACCGTTATATCAGACATCGTTTGTTAAACTTTGAACCAAATTTAAAAATAGTTATAACTTAATATAGATAAGAAAATGACTTAAATTTCCTCAATCCCCCGAGAAAAGCACTACACAGGCTATGAATAATTTTCTTTTGCTTTCCCTTTGCCACGCCAGATAATCGATTTAAGCTCTGGTCGTATATTCCCGCAAGTAGGCTTTCAATCCAGTCACGCTTAAGAAGATTTACCGGCTGGAGTTTAGGAACTCATTTGCATTGTAACATAGTAACTTTGTTGATGTAAAAACTTCGTGGTGAGGTAAGTGAATTTATGGCGTAATATCTTTCGGGTTAAATGCACTTAGCCGATTTTTCCTTGCAGTTAAGTTACAGTTAAAAAGCGCGCCTTGTTGCCTTTTATGGACTTGATACTTTGTTGCGGTTCATAATTCTTAACTGTCAGCAGGGTGCAACATTAGGGTTGGGAAAGTATATGATTTTTCTATGTTGTTTACGTTTGGGCGTTGTCGCATTATAACTTGCATATAATCTGTGAATGATATTCACAGATTTTAGGTTATGCAAGTTTATTTCCAATTAATGATCATAGTGTTACGAATTCCTCGTATTTATTATCTAGTAACATTCATATGTATTTTAACACCAATAGTTGTCGCGTCTAAGAGTACTCTTAACACGTAGCTGTCCTACCATTCTTTATAAATATAATAATAATTAATGAATACAAAGACATATTTAGTGACATAAAATGTACCGAAAAATATGAGCATATCTCAGGTCCGGCAGGAAAATTAATAAATCGGGCAATCATCACTAATTTTAAATCTATCTATCAACTTGATTCGATTATCTCTCGCTGACCACGACTGCTAAAACGTCGAGTTATGTAAATAATATATTAAATTCGTGTACCTAATAAAGAATTTAACGATAAAGTTTTGAAATATATGTTAAATTATGTTGGTACCATATTTTTATATTGATATTACTCGTAAACAAGCGGCCATTGTGCAGCATTAGAAAACACTAGAAACTTCTAAACGTTTAAAGTATATAGAACGTAACAAGCTCGCGTCTCGCACGGAAGCTGCGAAGAAAATTCTTATCCACGAATCAGGATGCGGACATATGTTGAATATGAAATGAACAGTAGAATGTATTTATTCTATGAAATCTATTTCAAAAAACTTTCGTAGTTTTTTTAGTTTCTGGGCGCGATTGTGCGTAGCGCGAACCCCACCTATGCAAGAATGGATGTATCTCTCTGCTACTGATCACTAACTTCTCTATGAAGAAAAATATTACCGACGCTACTATATAGTATTAGTTGGGAGAAAGAAATTATCACTATAACAGTAACTGTTTGTTTATTTATTTCGTAATCCACCAATCTACAGCTAAAGCAAAAATGGAATACATAATGTAAAAGGTTCAAACATCTACGAAAGGAAAAAAACAAAAAAAAATATTAAATAATATGTACCTAACTCAGCTAATGATTTAACTTTATATTTTAGTATGATACAGTGAGAGCATTCGAAAATTGGTTTACTATCTTTATACTCATTCTTAAGATAAATAATATACAATCATTGTTTTAGCTTTTCCTGACTATAGTTAGATTTATAGTTATCACGGGCCAAATTAAGATGTAACATTTTATATGGCTCCTAACAAGTGCATTATACAAATCCTCCATCCAGAGCCCAAATCATAGAGTTACAGCCATTTGGAATGTAACTCTATGATTTGGGCCCTCCAAGAAAAAATATATTCTCTAATGGTGGAGCGTATTCAAAATAAATTTATGAGATACATAATGAGGTTGTATGGAGTGTACCCATTTTACCCAATAATGTATCCATTGTTTTTCTTGGGCACGGTTGGATACAATAAGTTAGACGTAAGGAGGGACCTTACTATCACGTTATATTTTTTTAAGATCCTTAGAGGTAAAATCTATAATGAGGAAATGTTGGAAAGACTGGGGCTGCGTGTGCCAAATAACCACGCTCGGCGGGGTAAGCGGTCGCAATTGCTGGCAGTGCCTCGGGCGCGGACGAACTTACTTAGAGAAGCACCATTTACGCGTGTTTTGCGCACCCTAAACACTATTGCTTGTGAGACGGATATATTTAGTTGCACACTGGCTGAATTCACAAGAATTTCACTATTTATAATTAGTTATAAAATGGTTTAGGTTTTTAAGTTTTTACTTGTTATGTTTATATGTATTATGTTTTACGTTAGTTTTCTATTGTATTAGTATTAAGTTACTGTAAAAATAGGAAATAAGGAAATAAATAAAAATTAAGAGGTTTTAACTATTAATTAAGTCCGCCAAATAAACGTGTTAATTTTACCTTTTTTTTTAAATACATGTTCTTTACTTGGACATCGAACATTACGATCTAGCGTAACTTAAAACTAATAAGAATTTAGCTCTAATCTAATTGACTAATAAGAATATTTGACATAAGAAAGTGTTCAATAACACTACTTACAATCTCTATGAAAAGGAAAACACTCTGTTCTTGTGTTCTATTTTGATGTGTGAATTTTTTTTAATTAGTTCCCAAAATACGTGATTTTTCCAAGGACAGCATATACTCTTCCTCTAAAACTTTCATAAGTGTTATGAATAACTCTTAAGAGAATACATAAGAACGTCTACGGATATGTTGTTTTAAACTTATTCTCAAATCTTCTAATAGAATTATACTATATTTACATAATCTTGGTATATTTTTCTTTACTAAGAAGTTAATTAATATGCTTTAAACAAGCTGATATATATCATTTAACACCTATATTTCACGCAAGCTTGATAGATGTAATGATTGCTTTTACTTTAAAAAAATGAATCTTACTCAACTCTGACAGACAATGAATGTCAATATTAAACATACCTGAATTTAAATCTTCAATTTAATTTTAATAGAACTTGGACGCTCTTTAGACACCTCTTAAACATTGATATCCCTTACACAAATACTAGCAAGCATAAGTAAAACAATAAAAACGTTGCAACAACACTTTGACCGGCAAAACACAGCTTTTATTCAAACAATATTAGTTCGTGCTCAGCAGTGACTCCCAATATTTCCCTCTTCATATCCCCGATGTGATTTTGGCTCGTTTCCAAATAGCGCGGCCATATTTTTTGTCCACCCACCGTGTTACTCTAAAATATTTCCTTTTTAGGATGATAAGGAAATTTGTTGAGCATATTTCATCTTCATTAGACGCTTTGGGTGATCGTTGAACATCTTTTACCTATACATTGAAAATTGTCTATTGTTACGAATACGGACGGAAATTGGTCGTGTCTTTTGATAAATAAGTAAAGAGCACATTTTTGTTTCAGTAAATATTTAAAGACATTGGTTACGAATGAAAGCCTCCCTTAAGGATCTAAAATACTTAATAAGATTATTTATCGTTACTCTTGAAAAATGTTTTAATCTTTTTTTACATAGAGACAATCATGCTTAAACTGTCACTCCCATCTGTCACGTGGCTAATTGATCCCGATCATGTAATGAACTATTTGCTTAAGAACAAAGCCTTCTTAAGTATCCATATATTAATTTAGTGAAGCTTTCTGCGTATGATAAAAATTTATTTATTGTTAGTACCTACTCGTAGATGGATATGACAGAACAAATAAATAATAAAGTTTGGAAGGATACTACGATATAGCAATTCAACAGATATTTCATGCAAAGTTCAGACGTTTGCGTATTACCGTGTTTACAGCCTGTGTTGTTGTTAATTATGAATTTCAGCCACCTACCCCAGCCTTTATTAATTTAACAAAATCGTTCAAGGCCAAGTGCTTAATTTATTCATAAAATTACTCTCACAAAGAATTACAACCTCTAGGCTACCTCAAGGTTAATATTATATAAGTTTATGAACTTGAAAACAGCTTAAGATTTTTTTTTGAATAATCAAATCAAAATTTATTGAATCATATTGATTACTTTGTACACTTATGAACGTAAATATACAAATAGGAAGATTTAAATTTAGTTTATTATTTTGAGAAGAGCTGGCAAGAAACTCTCCGCCTCGATTTTTAATGACCAAGTTTTTAGTTGATAAAGAAATCGTAAGGGACTACAACCATTACGCCATGTTTTACTTGACATATTGAGACATTGAATCTTGTAACATTAGACGCTAAAGCTCTCGTAAAGTAATTTATCACAAGTAGAGGAATTGTAAGGCTTTCCAGTATGAGGCATCATAATTCTGTACCAATCGACACTGATAATTTTACTTTATATACAAGTACGGCATAAGGTTTTGTGCCTTTCAAAGTAAAACGGCTGCTGCTATTTTACACTCTATATAAATATTCTCTATTATTCGATTAAAATTGTACCTATGTAAATTGTACTATGCACCGGTAGTTAAAGATTTTACGTTTAACTGTTTCTCGTATGCATAAGTATCTAATTCCAGTAATCTCATTTAAATTATATTCTAGTCTAAGCCTCAAACAAGCCTTATAATTAACAAAAGTAATTCGAGTAGCTTACTCGGTATTAACGTAACGAAATTTTCAGCTTGAAAATTTAGCGATAAAAGACCGTGTTGTGAAAAAATGACTGACTCTTTTGAATAATAGCGTTCATTTCGCTTGACGCTGCTTCTCATAATACTCAGGTAATTGCTCCAGTATAATAGGATAAAAATTTTACTGTTATTAATGCGTCCCAGTAAATGCTTCACCACAATTGCTTTATTTTACATGATTAAAATGTGATATTGTTTTATCTTAATTTACACTAATGTTATAAAGAGGATTGATTGGTATTTTTGTAATTTTGTAACGAAATATGTATAGTATTGTCTTTGATTAACATAACCTTAACACATTTAATGAAAAAACTTTTTACCGGATTAAAGTTATGTATTATCATAAATTTACAATTGTTTAACATAATTTTACAATTGTTTAACATAATTTTAAATTTATCTGACGTTTCGCGTGCTTTACAGCGTGCGTGGTCACGGTGACTGAAGACAAAAGGCGTTGGATGTCAAAAAGTATCACAGCTGTAGAGAAAGTTGCATTATCTGTATTTATTTCCCCGGAGTTGGTATCGACTAAAAGATGGAGGGTTTTGGCATTTGGGTCGGATAAAGTTAAATAATTGTAAATTTATAATAATACATAACTTTAATCCGGTAAAAAGTTTTTTCTTTAAACGAAATATGTACTCAATAACTTTACGTTATAAAGGCTATATAATAAATAAATGTGCACCCAGGTTATATAAACTTAATGTTAAATAATTCCGAAATATGAAATATTAGTGACAATAGAAATTCTAATTTACCACAAAACTAGTTGTCATATTTCGTGTCATTGCTCCCAATTAGTGCAGGCTTTCAGGCAACACTCCTGTTAATAAACAGGCTTCGAACAATGATACAGCCTTTTCAGTTCGTGTCGATAGATCCTCAATGCACTTGACCCGTCAGAAAAATATGGCGCGTGACATTTTCGCTAGGGTATCGTTATCGTGGTATATATTTTCAAAATTAGAACTATATTCGAATAAACAACATCCAATTAGGGTAGGGTTGCATGGAATAAATCGCTTGTTAGCGATAAGGCCGCCCGTTGCCTTATAACTATGTAACCTGTTTTTTTATTTCTGTAAATAATAATCTATAAATAAATATCCATTTGCTGCTATGAACCGCGGGAACAATTAATGACATTATAGTGATGTATCCCTCTGTGACATGTGTTGACTTGTGAACTGTACGTAAAGTCCTGTAACCCCAATTGGCTAAGGGGCATTTAAATTGAGAGAGTTATTTGAACTCGGCCAGCAAGGTGAATATTAAAAAAGTTAACTGCCTCTCCTTGTAGTACTTTGAAATGGTATCAGTAATAATAACACCGTCTCGCCTTAGTCAAAATATAGTTTATAATAAAAAATACCTTAGTGAACGGTCATTCAAAGTAAATTCTTTTTTTATTTATTTTTTTTATGATTGGACAATTCACACCAATTAACCTAGTCCCATGCTAAGCTGGTGAGGCTTGTGTTATGGGTTCTAGGCAACGGATATACATACATATTGTACATAGATAGACCTAACACATATAAATACATATTTAAACACCCAAGACCTAAGCACAACACCAAATGCTCATCACATCGATGTTTGTCTCAGCCGAACCCGCGACCCATGGTTTCGCAGTCAGGGGTACTAACCACTAGACCAATGAGACGTCAAATTCAAAAAAATAATATATTAATAACTACGAATCACTTAGGGTAAATTATAATTAAGCATGAACCACCAAATATGAAATTACCTTGAACTAAATTATGTTAACCAAACTTCATAATAGTTCCTCATTAGGCCAAATAATAACAACAGTGTTCCGAAGAAACAATTTATTATGATTTAGTGGGCGTTCCTAAATTGGTCCCCAAACAGCTACTTGTAACGAAACTAAACTAAATTTTGTGCTATAAATATATATTACACCAATTTAGAGAACCTTTGGGAAAGCAAACGTACAACAATGAAACGCAGATTGGACATTGATTTATTATTCAAATGTATTGTGATTTAATATATGTACATAAAATAAGATAGATTCAATCAAACGGATTGTGGGAAATACAAGGATAAATAGAGCTTATATATCTCAAAAGATAAATCAGGGGTTTATTTAACTCTATAATTCATGGTCGTCATTTGTTTGTTTTAATATAGAACAGAGGGCAAACGGGCGGAAGGCTCATCTGATGTTAAGTGATACTGCCGCTCATGGATACTCAATGCGATAAGGCTCGCGAGTACGTAGCCGGTCTTTGAAGAATTGGTACGCTGTTTTCTTTTATATTATCAATAACTTTAATTATAATTTAAAAACATCTCAGTTACAGTCTTTTAGTCATATAATGGGGCATAGTGGCATTGGGGGATTAATTTGATTGAATGAATATTTTTCATATGATGATATTTGTCGCGTCCGTAAAACGAAAACTGACACAATGCCAGTATATAAGTACCAATAATTGAGAAAAGTCAACCTAAATAAATAATAGAGCTCATGGTATGGACTTAAAACGTCTAATCTGGGTTCTACGTCAAAACGCTAGTAATAATTATTGTTGTTCATCATTTGATTTCAGCTTTGACAGCTGTGTTTACACATATAATAAACATATGTTTGGACATAGAAACCACAAGTGTTGGCACTTAACCCCAAAATAATAGTCTGGCTAATAAAATATTTTCATGAACTACGTCTAATACAACCTGATAGGAAGATTTAGAATCTTTGAATGAAGATTTAGGGTCCCAAAAGGGACTGAGTTCGACATTTGACCGATAATATTGAACGAGGTAATATGAAAATATATTCGATCAATGCAAACTTTCAGGTCAGACTAGAGCTCTCTTAGGAACAAACCTATTTGGAAGAGACATTTCATTGATTTTCTTTGTATAAGTTTTTTATTATATTAAACATTGTTATAATGGTTGTAGTATTATGCTTACCTAAGTTTCTTCGAACAAAAAGTATTCTTCGGCTTATAACTTTTTAAGTCCTCTTTATTTAAGATAAGAGACAAAAACATTTAACCATAAATACCAATCATATTAGATATTGTCACCATAATTCATAAAAACTTAATCACCCTTTCGTCTCGTTCTATCAAATTCTTTTAACGCTATGATGGAAAGAGACCGATGAGAACTTTAGTTCGAAAGGTGAATTTGGACTCCTTTATTAGTAAAACTAGCGACCCACCCCGAATTCGCACGGGCAATCGTTTATCTTGATAAGCAAACCCTTACATTTTTCGGGTTAATATTTATTTTTTATAGAACAGGAGGCAAATGGGCAGGAGGCCTGGCCTATACACGGCCTATGACATTCTCAAATAACAGCGCTCTATTGGTAAAATATTTTTTTTTAATCGGTTTTGTACATCCAAACCTTACCACCTACAGCCTCACAAAGTCTATCTGTTTTATTTATATTAGTATTAGCAGACTCGGCGAAGCATTGCTGTGGCTAAGGTTTATGTTATTATTATTACATAGTAAGCTATTCAAAGGAAACAGTAGGAGAACACCAGTCATGGGGACCACCATGCTTTTTTGGTGGTTATGCCAATAAATAAAAATAATAATACGGGTATAAATTGAGATGTAAGCTATCCTATCTTTTAAGTTGGATCAAACTACACACGGTGTGCAAATTTGATTGACATCGGTTCGGTAGTTTGGGAGTCCATAGCGGACAAACAACGTGACACGTAATTTATATATATTAAGATGGATAAAAAGAAAATCGGCGGCGCTACAACCCTTGATCTTAGCCTCATATTCCTATATCGTTTTATTTTTTTTATAAATTAGTAGGTGATTTGATTAGTCTCTGTTTCCTTCACCGAAATTGTGATTTTTAGAGACTACATGAAAAGAAATCGCCATTAGTGTACAGCTAGGGTTTGAACCTATAGGGATGAGAGGCGCACGTCGAAGCGAACGAGGCCTATACTGTTTTTCTCAGTATAATATCCTTTATATTTATTTACTTTTGATAATTTACTCTTAAACATAACTCCGCTGACATTTACGAGCAACATCGTCTCCATTTTACTATACAGGTATCTTTTAAGCTCTTTGGTTTTACGATAGGCTTCAAGCTTTGCATCAATGTCACATCAAAATTACAGTTTTAAAAGAATATATCTAATGATTGAAGGACGCATTTGGTCCACAGTATAAAACAGTTTAAAAAAGAATATGTGGCCTAGTTATCGGAGTCCAATATTTTGGCCGGGACCGACACAGTGGAGGACTTGCTGCAGCTGAAAGCCAGAAATTAGCGGCAGATGGTACAGGCCATGGAGCGCTGGAAATTTGTAATTTCGTAGGCAAATTTTTTGGGTCGCAGACTTGCAGAGCCAGCGGAGTGAGTGAGTAAGTTTTCATGAGAACTAAGTCCCGAGGGCAATAGCAACTGATTTATTAATGTTATATTTTAATGTTGATTTTAAAATAATATTAGGTCTTTACACGTCCGACTCCACCATACCACTTCGGGCGAATGTTCGACGTGAATTTGTAAACGAAATTGAGTCAAATGGCCATCTACATGCCACACCTGTATTAAGATACTTAAGAATATGTTTATAACATTATATATACGCCACGATGTTTCGTTTTGCTATATAATTCGGCGAAAATGTAATTTTGATTGAAAATTGTACATTACGTAGAACTTACAATTGTCATATAGTTCCTGTAAAATGTAAATTCTGCTTAATTTTAATACTTTATTGACCTCACTTCAAACACAATACGAAATAATGTCGACATTCATTAAATATTCACTGATATCAAACACGATTTCAATTCGGTAATATAAATTTTACACAAGAGCGAATTCAATTTTACAAACAATCAAAACACAATTATACCAATTCAATAGATATTGAAATCAGGCTATTGGAAACTAGGAATGCCCTTGAGACTCCAAAGTGGCCTAGAAGTTTATTCATTGTTTGGCTCAAAGCTCTTGATTTGGAGGGATTATTAATTTATGGTAACGCACTGTACGTAGCGAAGTGAGTTTATTAATGTAATCATAATAATCTTTCGTCCAACTCGGATTTCGACGAACTTTGGTTCCCATTGGAGTAGAGACTCTTGGGCCGTGGGGTTCAATGCACAGGCGCTAATTAAAGATTTAAGTTGACGCTTGGTAGATAGTACCGATGACCCCAGAGCTGGTGCATTCCTCGCTCATCGTATAAGTATCGCAATACAGTGAGTACACTGCAACAGGGACCAAACTTTTTAAATTTGTTTTAATTTATTATTATTACTACGTATGTTAAGAAAATTAATAAATACTGTATATTTGTGTATTGGAATTATCTGATAATATAGGTATTTTATAAAGACGGCTCATTGGTCTAGTGGTTAGTACCCCTGACTGCGAATCCATGGGTCCCGGGTTCGATCCCCGGCTAAGACAAACATCGATGTGATGAGCATTTGGTGTTGTGCTTTGGTCTTGGTTGTTTAAATATGTATTTATTTGTCTATCTATCTATAATAATTATGTATGTATATCGGTTTCCTAGTACCCATAACACAAGCTTCACCAGCTTAGCATAGGACTAGGTCAATTGGTGTGAATTGTCCAATCATATTATTTATTTAAAAAAAGACTTGTGTCCTTTATAATTGTTGTTATGATAATCTGTGAAAGACAAGAAGAGCCCTGTATGTGAGAGATGGTAATGAATACTATTTCTTGGGAGACATTTGGTAGCAGCTCAGTGTATGTATAGTCATTTTAGCGTCAGACTTTCATACTTGAGAACCTACGACCTCAAGGATGAAAGTCGACGGGCTGTGTCAGGTATAAATCTGAGGCCTAGACCTAAAAGGTTGTGGCGCTATTGGATTTTTTAATGTTTATTAGGTGTAAAGCGGAATAGTTCTGTATTCTAGTTGATTATATCAATCCAAATTGTTACTAATATCTGATTTTACTTGCATGACTTAACTTAATATTTCCTTTTATTGTTATTGATCAAATAAGCATATGAATGTTAAATAACTGTGATCTTTTAATTCACAAAAATAAAATAAAATAAAAATCTTAGTCACATTACTAACTTTGAATAAGTAAAATCGTTATAGTTAATTTAGTTTTGTACAATGGAATTAGATGTGGAATATTAAGGGAATTCATCAAGAATTGCTCAGAGACAGAACAGTCGTGTGGTGAAGCGTTCATTACGTATTGAGTGCACTCGTGATTTGTCAAGACCGTCCTCAGTTCCTGCAAATAGAGGAATGTGGCTTTTAATAATTAATCTTGCAAGTTGAAGCGTATATATAATTCATTAGATTAATTTTATCGTACATATTGTGATATACAGATAAAATTAATGCTGAAAACAGCAGTCGTGGTCAACGAGAGATATGAATGTTGAGTTATTTAACGTTTTCGTTCGACGTTGGAGTACGTTCCAGATCATTCAGTAAACGAAAGATCGTTCTTAGCGTTTACACCCAAATATCAGCGAGCAAGAATTAGAACCAGATAGATATTTAAATCATCCAAACCAATGCTCATTGCTTACTCGTGTCAATTCTGTGGTCGGTAGTGCTTCTTTATGGCTGATTCTAACAAAAAAAAATCAGTGGCGCTACAACCTCTTTAGGTCTGGGCCTCAAATTCTTGAATCTGTTTCATAATAAAAAAATTTATCTAACAGGCAAGTAGGTGATCAGCCTCCTGTGCTTGACTTTTTTTTGGGTCTAAGACATGTCGGTTTCCTCACGATTATTTCCTTCACCGTTCGAGCGAATGTTAAATGCGCACATAGAAAGAAAGTCCATTGGTGCACAGTCGGGGATCGAACCTATGACCTCAGGGATGAGAGTGGCACGCTGTGCTTCATTTATTATTCGGTCTCAAAAACTCTAAAAGAAAAGAAGAGAAGAGACGTTGGTGGGTGACAAATTTAATGCAGCGAAGGATACTGGATAATGTTGGTCAATCAAGATTAACATAATAAAAACACAACAGGTGACATTTTATGATAATCATTTATGACAATCCCCATTTCATTAGGATTATCCTTAAGAATATCAAATTTTCACATAACGGGTGCCTTTTACTGGAAATCCATTGAAGGCATATGAAAGTGTACTATGTCAATTCATCTCACAGCAAATATACGCGATGTAAGGACGCCCCAGTTCTAAAAGACTGCCTTTCCAACCTAAATTTGCTTTTAAATCCGCTTTCAAACGATTCCTTTGGTTTTCTTTAATCTTTAAATTAAAAGGATGTTAATTTTGTTGAATAAATAAATTTTCTCTCTGTTCCTGGTAAATTTGTGAGCCGTTTTTTGTTTTAATTCTAATGATTAAAGGTTTAATGCTAACTGGTTTCTATATGCGGAATACGTATAAACATAATAGGCAAAGGTTATACTGTATTTCCCTTCAGAATTTTCTTTGAGGCATTAACTTATAAAACTTATTAGAAGAAAAGGTAAGTGTAAAAGCATTTTAGACACTCTATACAACCTCCAAGTTGTGAAGTAAAATCCATTCGGAACTTGCTACAAACTAATGAATTAAAAAGTTAGCCGCACAAAAAGCTGATAGCAATAAACTAACGAAGTGTTGCCGATACTCCATCAAATAAACTTTCTGAAACCACTCCTAATCTATGTTAAGGTTCTAACCTAAACTAACTTAGTTTAAGGTCACAGAATAAATAAAACCTTTTTGCAATTACTGGGAGCACTGGAGAATTTGAATATTGAATAATTATTAAAGTGAAACTTTTATTACATTGTCTCAAACTTTTTCGTTTGTGTGTTTCATGTCGCGTGACGGTCGGCCGCGGAGTAGGGATATAGTGAAAGGCGCTCGTCGTAGCAGCCAAGGCCAATATGGCGGCGCCTATAGTTCGCAGCAGCTGACCGTGTATTGTATAGACTATTATTTAATATGTGTATATAATCTAAATAATTGTTATTAATATGTGTATATAATCTAAATAATTTAATACCCTTAATGGAATAATATTTTAAATTTTTTTAGTTAAATGTCTATAATGTGAAAAAAAGTTTCACTTTTACCGTGGTTTCATAAAACCACACAATCCTTTTTATGTTATCACAGTGAGTGTTATAAAAATTATCTGTCTGTCATCAGGATTAAAAGCCACTACCACAGGGAGCATTACTCTTTGAATTTATTTGGGTTTAATTTATTTATTATTATATACAGCTTAGGTATTGGTATACGAACATAAATTCAGTCATCGCAGTATCACACCGCAATAATGTCAGTGGTGCCTTCCCTTGGTCATCCAAAGTTAAGTTTGACGAGGAGATCGGCCTTCACCTTCGCGGTATGGGTCAGCGAATCGTCCTCCCTGTGCAGTGGTGGAATGAAGGCCTGACATAAATTCCCTTGGACACCTTTAGCAAGAGCCCTGAAGGGAGGTGGGCCAATTTCTTGCCAGATCTGACAATGTGCTCTGGCGTCGACGAAAGTCGCCACAGGATATCGACGCTTCTGGCCAGGCTTCTGCAAGAACATTTCAACCAATGTTGGGACTTGCCACATATAATATATATGTAATGCACCGCATATAATGGTACAAAAAGTTCTATACCCTGCAGGACCACCTCGGCGAGAGAGATTTGGAGTACCCGACGAAAAGCAAATGGGTAGGACGCAAAAAACACCACATCCCATCCGAATAAAGGATTAGTGAATTTAAAAAAACGTGTGTGTACTTATGTACACGCGTTAGAAGTTATACTTCTTTGGCGTAACAAGATAAAAATCTTTTCAAAAAATTTATTCAACCTCTTTAGAAAAAACTCAAATGTTGACTATAGCTAACTTCAGGGTGTCGGTTTTTGTGACGGTGTGCGCGCGCATCGTAAAAATTTACTCTCATAATTTTCCCTAACGTGCCAAAAGAAGTATAACTTCAAAAACAAACCAGCCCTTAGTGTTTAGAAAACCTCTCTTTCTAGATATTTTTTTATAATTACGTTGGACTTAGTAACATTAAGGATAAGTAATCTATTTACTTTTCAGTAAACTAAAGCTAGTTGTACATAACGATAATGATAAATAAATAAATGAACACTAATCGAATTTAAATTCCTTACTTTATATACGCCAAATAAATGGTTACAGAATTTACGTAAATTAACTTAAACATGTACCTTTGAACATTACCACGCTCGTCATCAAAGCTATGAGCTATCAAATTTTCTCCTTCAAACGTTTTTACGTGTTTTTTCAAGGCAACGCAATTTCCTTAAGCTAAATTTCATGAGCAATATACTTCACATGTAACATTTGTTTCAGCGAGCACTTGAACATTTCCTAAAGTATTGAGATATTATTTAACGATGTAGAACTGATCACTTAATATTGAAATTTCTAGTTCTTTAATATCGTCTTAAAGTATTAGTTCTGTATAGTCGAATTTACGTTTTTTAATTTACGAAGTCTATTTTAGTCTGTTTATTATGGTTACCCAAAATTTTTTCGTAACTGGGGATAATAAACACAAAGATAGCTCAATAAGTTATTTACTAGTTTGCTAAAGAAAATATCCTGGAGATAGTCTAAGTGCAACGTAACTTAAGACTTGAATTCTATTGGGGACGAATCACTTCGCATATTTAAAACATTCATGAGACGACGAGATAAGAGCATTCCTTCCGGCCCGTGCCCTGGCTACATAGATTTTCATTCTTTCTGGCTCCCTGCACCATAGACTATAAATAAGGCTGCACCTGCACTATAAATAAGGCTGTTACTAACAGTAAGCAAAGACCATAATAATACACAATACCAAGCTTAGTTGTGTAGTATTATGGTCTTTATTAATTTTAGTTACATACAGATATTTTTATAAATTACAATTATGTAATATGAAAGCTAAATATTAGTAGCTGCCTTGCGATTCTGTAACTCACTTTTCGAACTCACACAGCGGTTTTCACAGCGGCGGTCGCTCTCAAATCAGTCGTGATGCAGTCATTTTATGATTTGGCATTCTGATAAGGAGGGAGCTTGTAGTTTACTGTTTATCAGAATGCCTACAGTGAGTTACAGAATCGCAAGGCAGATCTTCTAATTATATGAGAAATTGAATATTTCCATGAATTGTACAACTATTGCGTTAAGGCCTGTAATGGAGCTAAAACCTTTCTGTCTCATAATCTGTCTGCATCATTATATATTTTTTTGTAATAACTTAAGTAGGTGTCATGACAAACAAATGAGTTCAGGCCGTGCGTTTTCATATTATTCTTAATAAGGTGCAGCCATATATAAACACATACACTATATACAACGATAGTTATGCTTATGTAACCGAAAAACTGCGCAGTTGAGAGTTGACCCTATATTACTTGACCTCAATTCATAAATTACCCAAATACTTATAGAAATTAAGCCTCATAGTAATATTATAATATACTGACGTTCACATTTAATATGTAATACGAACATACATTTGCCATTCTATGCCGCGAGCTGGCAATGCTCCAATATCAATGTAGAGCGAGGCACATTAGGTAGCCGTGGTTTCACAAAACTAGCTGGCCATGCGGTTTTATTTGTTTGAAACCTCTGATTATACCGCATACACGGATTGAAGAAAGTGATGCTGAGTTGAGAGACACATTCGTGAGCTTTAATAATTATTTTCCTCTGGAATATTCATCTTCTTTTAGTGCCTCTCCATTACTGGAGGTTGGCAGTCAGTATCTTGAAGCGTGTCTTGTCCTGTGCCAGATGCAGCAACTCTTCCGCAGTTGTAATACCTGTCCATTCTCTAACGTTGCGAAGCCATCATTTCTTCCTTCTACCAACACGTTTACCCTGGATTTTACCCATTATAATTAATTGAAGGAGGTGGTAGCGGTCATGGCGAAACACGTGGCCCAGGTACACAACTTTCCGTTGTTTAATGTTCTGCAAAAGTTTTTTCGACATTCCAACTCGTTTCAGAACCTTCTCGTTAGAGACCATCTGGATCCAGCTTATTCGAAGCATGCGACGATAGCACCACATCTGAAATGCTTCTAAGCGCCGGCGGGTATCTCCTTTAATTGTCCAAGCTTCACAGCCGTACAGAACAATTGGCCATATGTAACAAAGGAGAAGTCGGACACGGAGTTTATGAGTGTGGAATATGTGTGGAATACTAGTCTATACAAATTTCGGCGTAGTTGCAAAAATAGAAACGTTTACAGCATTGGAGGCTCTCCTCGTTGCCTGAATAAAGTAATATTACTGAAACAGACACAAAATGTCTGCCCTTAAGTGGTAAAGAAACTTTGGGCAACTTTAGGCACTGAATAAATAACTACGTGACCATCCACGAAAGCGCTTACATATTTCATGATGGATAAAAATACATTTTTTTATACAGCTTAGGTCAAGGGCGTGGTTTAGTATGGTATGAGATTATTCATACATTTACGAGCAAAGTTGAACAATAAAGTAACATAGAGTTTATATATCAGCCAAAGCCGTAAAAGTTTAATAAAAGATGTTATTTATCGTAATTTGATAATATTTAATTTGAAATTGTCGCGGCAAAGGTGTTGCATAGCATTTTTTATCAACTTATGCAATTATAATTATTTATTTATTTATTATTTTTGCAATATATTTTTTCTTTGACATTAATTCAATCTACCACTCTACCAGACTCAGACTAACGCGCCTATGTTACGATTCACCGGCCGCGCTTGCGCTACGTCACCGATCTCGTCAGAGAGATGTGAATACGCAGTATGCGTTCTGTCCCGCTCTTACACGTTTTGGTCGCACCTATATTACGTCATCGTGTGTTAGGTTTTTGTTTTCGTTACGGAATTTTTTGATTCGGTCGCCGCGCTCAAATAGCTAAAAAATAGCTGAAAAATATCATTTATTCATGTAGGTAACTCAATGTGCAAAAATTAATGGTTCTCAATTTACATTATCTGCCGGTTCTTAATTCAACGGTATAGAACGAACGAGAAAAACTGGGAATAAACGCTTGCCACTTTTAAGTATTTTTGGGTTTGCTAAACATATTTTTGTAAGCAATTATTACATAATGCTCCTAGTAGTAGTAGTTAGAAAATACACTCACGAGATTAAAACGTTAGCAAGCTTTCGTTTCGCGTGCTTCAAAACATACATGGCTTGAATATGATAAAAGTTTGATTTTTTAATACTTTGGTTTGATTAAAAATGTTCATAGTACCTTTAAGGTAAACTTCTTATATGAATTTAGCATTATTATCGTAAATTACTTGGTAATATAATTTAATGTTGAGAACGAAAAGGAATATAATATTTAAAATCATAATTCAAACATTGAATAGAACACATAGTAGATTGAAGCGTGAAAGAAGCCCTTTGGTTTAAGTTAATGTAATTATTATTCTACTATTTTTTTTTTTTTTTTAGACAATTCACACCAATTGACCTAGTCCCATGCTAAGCTGGTGAAGCTTGTGTTATGGATACTAGGCAACGGATATACATACATATTATAGATAGAATACATATAAATACATATTTAAACACCCAA
This sequence comes from Pieris napi, assembly GCF_905475465.1. Classification (NCBI taxonomy): domain Eukaryota; kingdom Metazoa; phylum Arthropoda; class Insecta; order Lepidoptera; family Pieridae; genus Pieris; species Pieris napi. Next base: position 5,276,443 of record NC_062252.1, read on the forward strand.
GACCTCAGCACAACACCAAATGCTCATCACATCGATGTTCGTCTCAGCCGGGGATCGAACCCGGGACCCATGGATTCGCAGTCAGAGGTACTAACCACTAGACCAATGAGTCGTCAAATAGTTATAGTTATAACCTCTATGGTTGACATATATGGGCCAAAAAAAGTAGGTTTTGATTTCTGTCATTAGGGCCTACAATGTGCAAACAATCAGTTTATTATCCAGTTAGTAGTAAAATTCAGAGTCGAGACTTAGTGCAATATTTTTTTGCCATCTACGCATATTGTACATACGTTCATATATTAAATAACAATATCGTAGCAAGATCGTTACACTTTGTAGACATGAGAATACCTCTAAATTTAATTGAAGTCATTAAGTCGTAGAGTAACAGCTATTCTGTTTGTAGAATAAATAATGTAATTGGGATACAGGCGTCTTTGTAATGCTAGCTTTGTGTTGTTAATGAACTCGTTTAAAGTGTGTTTTCATTGTTGTAATACGTTTGGGGCAATCGTAGATGGCTGATAAGCTAACGCGTAATAATACTGCGAAATTCTGGTATTATATTAATTTTAAATGAAATGTTACAGACATTCCTTATTATTTTACTTAATTTGAATCGCGAACAGCATCTTCCAATTTTCAACAATGAGAGATACATGTCACGAAGAAAAATCTAGTTGCATACTATTAAACTTACTAATCTTTCTAATAAAAAAAATATATACAGCTTTTACCAGTCTTCAGATTTCTGTATCTGTTTCGTGATCATTTGTTTTATTCAAATAGACATGTAAGTGGCCTTTTGTGCCTGAGACACGCCATTGACTTTTGACCAGCATGCCGGTTTCCTCACGATGATCTCCTTCACCGTACGAGCGAGTGTTAAATGCGCTAATAGACAGGAAGTCTTTTAGTGCACAGCCGGGTTCCAACCCACAACCTCAGGGATGAGTCGCACGCTACACTAGGCCAACACTGCACTTTGTAATTTCACGCCCGAATCAATAAAGCATAAATATAAAGCAAAATATCACGTAGTTTTCTGTTTAGCTTCAAAATAGATTGACAAGTTATTTTCCGCTTAATGCAAATTTCATCAAACTGCCTACGTTATATCTTCAGCCTGATACGAGTAATAACACGCCGTAATGGCTAATGAAATAGCTAAGCTAAACTTAGATGATTTTAATCGGCGCTACTAAGCTCTCGTGTAAATGTAAACCTACATACTCAAGTTTCAGGTATACGGAATTATACAAATTTCATATGACTTACTTATTAAGACTTAAAATTTATTCGAAAAAGTAAATTGAAGTCTAATTTGTACCCGTGTTTACTTGCGAACTCCTTTCACAGCGCACTTTTTGGTCTAATAAGCTTCGTCAAATAGTAGCGGAGTTAGGTTTTGTGACTTCATTTGAATTAAAGAACTAAAGAAAGAAAGAAAAGAAAGAATAATTTTCTGATGATTTTGACATACATATTTGACAGCGATACAATAAAATGATGAACTACTTTTTGTAATACAAGCCTTAAAGCCGTAGTCATCAAGATACCTACTTAAGATATTTAGGAACTATAAAAATAATTTCAGAATAGATTACATTCTATAACTAAAAACATTCATACTTATTTGAATCGGTCGTTATTTTATTGAACATTTATTGTATGACAGTAACAGCGTTCTCTGCTCGTATATAAGCTACCATTAGCAATAATTGAAGACTTATTACTCGAACTATTGTCAATCATAGTTACCAATATAGGAAGATTCTCAAACACTGGCCTCAAAATGTCGAATTTCAGAAATACTGTAACCTACATAGTACGTGATATATTTAAAATTCGAACGATAAATGTATGTCGCATTACCGACAAAATATAGCTATTTTTTTAACAAAAGCCCAGTGCAAATGGCTTTTAACGTACGTATTATGAGAGCATTCATTTAAGCCCCTCTTAGTAGGTTCGCAGATTCCATTAAGGTGTTATGACACGTGCTAAAACGTTGTATACCTAATCTGGAACAATTTGCGAGACTTGACGCGTTTTATTTCAAGTGTAATGAGCTTTTAAGAAAGAAAAGCAATTTTTATTTCGAATTGTTGAAACAATTTTATTCTTAGATCTTATTCTTGATTAACTTGCGTATCCCACGCAAAATTTAATCAAGAAAACTGTGTTTATTGCAAACCTCATTGAGAGTACTTCATACATATATATTTTTAATAGAACAGAGGGGAAGAGGCTCACCTAATGTTCAATCACACCGCCGCCCACGGACACGCACATTGCTAGAAGACTGCTGGCCTGGTAAGAATTGGTACACTCTTTTTTGGAAGGACTAGGTCGAATTGGTTTGAAAATACATACAAGTGGGCAGCAACGCATTAAATCGTTCGGCTGTGGATCGACGGACGTTCGACGATGACGACGAACATTAAATTTATTCACGAAAAACTTCTTAAGAGTGTCTTAGAACAATGTAACTTTTATTTAGCTGATTTAACACATCTATTAAGAGCCTAGATCGCCATTTACTAAGCTATTTAATGGTCCACTGGTATCAAGATGCTGAGTCAACGGTGGCTTGTAGAAAATCGATTCTGCGTCAGAGATATTTCTAAATGAGATGTAATTAGAATTAGGATCTTTGTGATCACTTTTAGGCGAAGATATTCTGCGTAGAGATTTTTGGAATATTTATATTGGTTATATTGTAATTGGTTTTTGGAATATTATATATATTTTATAATGTGGAAAAAACGAGTTCTACTGTATATCTATACTATATATTATCTGTAATAAAAAGAACTATTTCGGTAAAAGGAGAATTACCACGATTTTACTCGTGGTCTTTTATATAAAATTGTCCCGACGGCTCGCGTGCATTAGGTATGATCACAGGCTTTTTTTTAAATCACAAAATTACTCACGATATAAAAGCCTCAGTATACGCACATTATACCTACTCTTCTTGTATTTAGCTCAATAAATTTTAAACGACTTCATATATGGTTAATCTTAATATATGTATATAAATTACACGTCACGTTGTTTGTTCCCTATGGACTCCTAAACCGATTTCAATCAAATTTGCACACCGTGTACAGTTTGATATAACTTAAAAGATATGATAGCTTACATCTCAATTAGTACCCGCTGTAATGTAGTAATGTAACCCAGTAGTAATGGCGCTGTGTTGAAAGTACCAACGTTTAACACAAGCTACAATTTAATGACAAAACCACAAAAAAAGCATGGTGGTCCCCATGACTGGTGTTCTACTACCGTTTCCCTTGAATAGTTTACTACTATGTAATATAACAAAAACCTTAGCCACAGCAACGCTTGGTACGAACCAATATTGCCTGCACCCAACGAAATTCACATACCAAAATAAACCTATTATTTTCCTTCAAAGGCAGACGTTACGTAACTGAATTTGTTTCAAGTAGAAAATATTTTGGTGAAGCAAAATTTTACAGCTTATTTTGAATACTTTATGTTGATTCTCTGTCTGGAACTTTTGTATAAAGTATTTTAAAAGTCACCTTTCCTTACCATTTCAAGTCCAGACACTTGGCTTTTGACAGTTACAAAGAATAGAAGTGTTAAGTGTTCTTTTAAATAAATAAAATTAAAAATGTTTTTCCTTAACACATATTGTTCAGGTTTTGTAGTATGTTATCTGATTTTTATTGATTGGTTGAATATTGGACGATGTAACTATGATCAGATAGCTGCTGAGCATTTTATTAAAGCACGTTAAAATATATAAAGACCCCCTCCCCCCGACTATTAAAAGACTGAATTAGTCAATTGTACCGTTTTACCCAAGGTACAAACAATGTGTAATAGAAAGAGACGAAAGTGTACATGAGTTAAAAGAATGTAATTAGTATGATCAAGTATATAAACTCAAAATAATAATGCTATATAAAAACTAATATAAGTCGTAGGTATGGAAGACAAGGTTATATTTAACGGTGAAGATTGGCAAAGTTAATATAGTCTGGTTAATGTTCAAGAGATAACGAACGCTGAAGGTATTGTCACGTGCCAAACTTTATATTACTTTAGTATGCACTTCAAGATAACTTTTAATTGTTCTTCTTTAAGATGCAAGTTTATTTTAGAAAAACAACTGGAACCGAGTCAAAAACGGTTATGTCCTATAAAATTAACAAATGCGATTATGATTTGCGTGTTGTTCCCACGAGAATGTAGGTGCGTGCTCCTATTTCACCATGCCTCTTACTGATAGAGGACAAATCTTTGTTTTTAATTTCTATTATTATTATTAATTAACTAATAATTACTTAAGAAGTCACGTGGAACATGGTGTAATGGTTGCAGCTTCTTACAAAAAGTGTGTAATAAAAAAACTTGGCGATTAAAAACAGTGGCGGAGAGTTTATTGCCAGTTCTTCTCTTTCGTTCTACGCCCTTGATTTGAGAACTGGCAGTAAATATAAAATTAGAAGCATTTAATATGTACATAGTATTGTATTTTATTGACATAACTTTATCATTTATTATGTATTTCTTTTTTCACATATGAACGTCAAAAAATAATGTTTATGATTATATGATTTGACTTTTGATTTACTGTTTACATAATATACAAAGCAATACTTCACAAAATGTTGATTCAGACTGAATACCAGCAATTATTTCTTCGCCTCTCGCAGCTTAGTAGTATACATAGCATATAAATCCCGGCGGCTTTTTATTACAAGACTTCATACAATATAATCATTACTATTTATTACTCATAATATAATTGATTTAATTGTTATATATTTTTAAGATAGTGATGATTTCAAAAATAATTTAATATTAATTTTTAAATATCGTTAACTCGGAAAACATATTGCGTATTATCAATATTTTTTAAAGTACGTACATTATTATTTGCTTAGACTCTTCTAAGTGAATTTTAAATGCCTAACGAATAAGACATCAAGATATGATAATTGAAAACAAAATTAAACTACTATTTAAACACACACATACATTTCTGGTAATTCTGAACCGACGTCGCAATGCAAGTAATATTCCTTTGAAAATGGGATTAGTAGTTTCGTAATACATTAGCGAACGCGTCAGCATTTCCCGACTAAAACAAACTAATTTATTCATCAAGATTCTATCTTGCCCATGTCACGGCGGTATGTTACGATAATGTAACTATTACATGGTAAAACGTGCTTATCTAGGCATTAAGCACTGAAACAATGTTTTAATGCAACGATTTATCTGCATTTAACATACATTTCGCGCGTTATTCGTGCTCTAATGCGTGTTTATAAAAGAAGTGTTGTGACTTGGTTAAGTATAAATTTATTTAAAACCAATTTAAGAGCCCTTCAAAGGCTATTAATATAGGAAATAGAAATTCTATTTTATTAACACTCACTTAATTTGTCAACAGATGCTTTTTAATAATTATTTAAATTCATTATTTCATAAGCATACGCAGACTCGGGATTACAACGAACAATTTAGGAACTAACATTAGTGAGAAACCTATCCGCAGAGAAATTTCTATGGTCGAGAGTCCGAGATTAATATATTTGTACACATATAAATGTGACGGCGTGTCTAAGACCTAAAAATAGGCGACGTGTGCCAGTAACTAAATTAACACACACAACTTACTTGCCAAAAGAAAAAAATCAATGACGTGCCATGACTTGATGTTAAAATATAGAAGTCAAATCTCTTTATTGTTGCATATAAAAAGAAAAGCCGCTTACAGAAAGCGATGAATGACCGCAAACCAATTCAGATGAATTCTTTCTAAAACCTGCATTACTAATTTACTGCGCAATAAGAAACTGTTCAAGAATTTTTTTATTTTAAGACATTTCACAAAACCGGTCTTGGCCTCGTTTTAAAATTAAAACGTTAACGAAGTACCCACTATACGTTCAAGAAATAGTATAATACGGGAAAATAACGTAGCTTAATTTTACCCTACTTAGCATGCCACTGCTCTGGTGACTTGAGCGTTAAAATTTGTATAATTTAAACGGGAAATTTTAAATGACCACCTTTGCTTTGGCTAATGAAAATGGGCACGCGCTTGTTGTTTTTTGGCGGAAATTAAATGAGTTTTTCGCGGATTTATTAAACGAGTTGTGTTGGTACTCGTTACTTTCGAATTAAGTAACAAAATTCTACGCATAAAACTGCGGATCAAGAATAACAGCACATCACATCAAAAATTTACATTTAATTGTGATATAATGTGATTGCGGATTGTATACTTAATTCCATTATGTTCTGTAATTCAGGATTAAAAACAGATAAATCTTAAAATTGAAACTGACCTACCCCTATCTTTAAACAAAGCTCAAAGCCTTTGTTTGATTTAATTAGATTAGCGCAAGGATGTAGTTTATAATCAAATCTGTTTATAATAGAGTTCATCAAATAAAATAATTACATTACACATTGCTATGTATTTATTAATGTATTTGTAATGTACAAGTACCAGGTTAACATAACGCTGCAGAAAGCTGTAAATAAAGTTTTATTTGATGTCTTCGTAGAACAGGTATTGCAAAGTAATGGCACCCAAGGGTCGTGTGAGGCAAAGAGCGCATTCTGTACGTGTCAGATACTTTGTAAGCTATTGTATGTTGTACAATTTTTTATCGTATTTTCGTGTATACGGCGTTATTTCAAGATTCATATTCTTAAAAGCGTAGGTGACGTTTTATTTTGTGAAATAATACGGTTATTTTTTTGCTCTGTTGTATACGATTAATAAAGAAGTCGCTGAGTCTACCCGATGAAAACGAATTAAATAATATGTTATAACGTGTTCACATTGTAAACGTTACAAATATTAAATCATGCTACAGTATATTTTGCGAAGATACTTAATTGCCTAAAAATTAAAATTCGTATGTAGACGAAAAGAGTGATATTATTTTGTGGTTATCGCTTTCCTAATATATTTAAATAATATCAGATTTTATTAATTAAAACCATGTTTACGCACATAGACATTCATTTCACTGGCGCTACAACCTTGTAAGGGTTTAAATTAAATTTTTGGATCTGCTCAATATTATGTCATTTACATTGATGGATTTAAGGGTCTAAAACCAAACTGGAGCGAGCATGTTCTAATCGTGCAAATAAAAAGAAAATCCCATTGATAGACACCGTAACGAACTTAGGGTTGAGAATGGTGAGCTTAACCACGAAATTTGACGACTCATTGGTCTAGTGGTTAGTACCCCTGACTGCCAATCCATGGGTCCCGGGTTCGATCCCCGGCTGAGACGAACATCGATGGGATGAGCATTTGGTGTTGTGCTTAGGTCTTGGGTGTTTAAATATGTATTTATATGTCTATCTATCTATAATATGTATATATATCCGTTGCCTAGTACCCATAACACAAGCTTCACCAGCTTAGCATGGGACTAGGTCAATTGGTGTGAATTGTCTTAAAAAAAACCACTGTGTTAACGCATCATAGCATATCTATAAGAATACAGCAGAGTAAAATGAACCTTCTTGTATGAGGTAACAAATCTTCAGTGTCAGCACAATGCCACGGCTGTCGCCGTTCATCAACGTTTTATTTCACAGGATCTTTGAGCTTACGTTCTTTTACGAGTTTCTTTCCAAATGATAAATGAGACTATTGATGTTGCCTTGGGAATATAATGAAGTAATTTTTTTAGAAAGTACGAGAGTAAGAAATTGGTGTTTATTTTCGAATCGTGTTAAATTTAAAATTAGTAAACTGTTTCAGGTTTATTACAATGCTTTGTATGTTTGGGTATGAGTTGATGGTGTTATTATAAGGTTATCTCAATTATTGTAGTTTTAGACCAATTTTGGTAATGGACTTATTTTATTTTTACACGTTTACTACAAAATTTTAGTTTATTATTATATATCATGTATATGTGTGCAATGTGCATGGTCCCAAGTTAAACAGGATGATTAAATGTTACTACTGCCATAATAGCAACATATAATACAAGATTTTTAGTAAAAATATATATATACTAGCTGACCGGGCAAACGTCGTTTTGCCATATATATATATCATTTATAATAAAAAAATAGGGGTTGATCGTAGAGGGGTGAAAGTTAGGGGTTGTATGTATTTTTTAATGCTGTATCATAAAAAAATAAAAACAGAGAAAATATCTAAAGATAAAAAAAAATCTTTAGGGGACTACCCTTAACATTTAGGGGGATGAAAAATAGATGTTGTCCGATTCATACATACCAAATATGCACACAAAATTTCATGAGAATCGGTTGAGCCGTTTCGGAGGAGTTTAACCACAAACACGGAGTGTCGCGGACACGAGAATTTTATATATTAGATATTATTTCCTTATACGTAGGTACGTATAGGTATGTTAAACATTGTTAATTTTATTGCTAATAAAAATATGAATGATTATTATTATTACAATTATTTCCAAACCAACTAAAAACATTAAATGTTTAATAAATCGTCCTGTTAAATTTCATGGTGTAGGATTAATAGGTAATGAGAAACGAGATTAATATTCTTGAAAAGAGTAGGACAAATACTCAATATATGCAGACTGTTTCGGCCTTTTTACGACAGAATTACAAGAGTTATATGAAATGTATTGTATACACATATTGAAATGTCAGACCAGTTTCAGCCTAGCCTGTATCAAAACTTTATTCATTTATTGTGCACTTGACACTTGGAGTGATGTTGGCTCGAGTGTCAGATGTTCGTGTTCACATGTTCTGCTGGTTATTCAATCATATCTTTGTAGTCTGTTGGTTAAGTGTAAGATACTGAATTTTAGTCGCAGTTATAAGACACATCTACTTACTCAACAAAAGTCCCACGGAATTTAATTTTTTATCAACCCAAAAAAACAAAAAACAAAAAATATCTTCTTATTTACAATTATTCTTATTTTTAACTTTTTATTTTATTTTATTTATTATACACCGTTACACACCATCTTCATTACTCACACTTCTAACTTTAATTTATTATTATTATTTTCTACTTGGTATTATTATTATTTATTTTATTTTATTAGAGGCGCAAACTAGCTGCTGTGGTCTCTGGCAAAATGACCAGCGCTGTGGAACTTTTTGCTCCTCAGCATAATGCTGAGCCAGGGCCAATTACAACCACAGTACACACACATTACACACTGGAAGCGAACCGAATGGCAAAAGGGAATTTTTTAATTTTAATTTTTTTTTGTTTTTGATGTCTTATTTTATTTTTTCTTTAAGTATTGTTATTTTGTGTGTTTATGTGTGTGTGTTTTCGTTTGTAATAAATGTTATGTCTATGTCTATGTCAATTAGTTATATTTAATTAAAACTTAGACTTGACTGAAAAACGGACTCACGTGCTGGGCTCAGAAGACTGATTGACCCAGGTTTTAGCCACCAACATTATCAACGAAAATGACAAAAATATGTCTATTTTTGACATTGATGTACTTTGCTCATACGTTATAACAGCTACGTAATTGTTTACAAAAGTATTTTTTTAGTTTCTAGAATGCTGAAGATGCTTTTAAGTATATTTTTTTATGAATGCGCAAAATGAATAGCTCATATAGATAATAGAGTAATTCTATTTTAGCGTGATTTCATCACATTTTACTATTAATGTGTAATTATAATAAAAATAATAATAATTTAATGTGTATATTCGTAATTCTGAGAAAGGTCGTTAACTATTTATTGTAACTCTAAGTCAAAGTCAATCAATTTTTTTTTCATGATTTAAGATTAAAAATACATATGACCCTTAATTTTAACCCCTCTACCACCAAACCACCCATTTTTTAATAGCGATATTAGTACTAATTTTATTCTACTCTCATTGTTTGATAACTTAATTAAGTAGTGGTTATATTGCAAGAGGACATTTGCCGGGTTTTCTAGTTTTTACAGTAACTTTTATTTAACGAGTAAAAGCGTAAACAGACAATATTTATTACGGCTTCGTTGACTTGTTAATAAATCAAATTATTCATATATACTAGCAGAGTGGAAACTCGAGTTAAACCGAGCGAGCGTCGTTTGTCAATGTTTCCTTAAATCTACTTATTTTCCATCGATTAACCTAATCGTAGAAACACGTCCTGTTTCCGGCAAATATTTTCTCACAAAACACAGCCTTATCATTTAAACAACACTATCGTGCGCCTAACACAATGAAATTAATGAAAATAGTTGTGACATTGTAGTTTTATTTTTCTTTAAGGCATACCACTATTAATTTTACTTTTATTATCATTAATGCTTTTACTCCAGTTCCATAGCAGTGGTGGCCTAGTAGCTTCAGCGTGCGACTCTCATGCCCAGTGAGGTTCGAACCCGGCTGTGCACCAATAGACTTCTTTCTAAGGGCGCAACACTCGTAGGTGAAGGAATACATCGCGAGGACACCGGTATGCCGAAGACCCTAGTCGACGGCGTGTGTCAGGCATTATAGGATCAACCTACTGTTGAGAAAAATCAAATGTTCAGGGAACAGATACAGACATTTAAGGCCCAGACCCTAAATGGTTGTAATGCCTTTTTTATTTTCATTGTCTTATAATTTATTAGAAGAAATTATAACGAAGGACTCAGTGGAGGTCTTCCCGAAGATACGTCCTGCAAATTTGAAAGATAGAGCATAAATCCGCCCTAAAAGGCTGGCAATGCACCCGTACGTGTCCACGGCAGCTGCATAAAAAATTCATGAATTGTGTCCAAAAAATCGCAAAAAGAATAGAGTTAGCCCTTTAAGGGGTCCATTCCTACCGAATATACTAATTTAATAAAAATCCGTACAACCGATTCGGAGAAATTTGTTAAGTAAAACTACTTCAAAGCGGTGTCGTTGCAGCTAGATCACACATACATAAAAATAGCAATAATTAGGTACAAATGGTTCTAACAAACAGTATCGTTGGTAATATGAAGAGCTACTAAGGAATATGGTCAATAAAAAATTATAGTGTTATAACAACCTTAATAAAAGCATGACGGGTTCCTAACTGTTACTCGAGACTGTCTGTCTTATACGAGAATGAGCTCGTTACGACTGACTGCACGTAGCTCAACGATATTACCACAGCGAACACATCAAACAGTAAGCAAAATCATGTATTATAAAGTATCTACGTTTAAAAGGTTTTGGGGGATAATGGGTAAGTTTGAAAAACCAATACCAAAAATTATGTTTTGTTTTATGTGATAAAACATTGCGAAATAACAAGAGGTTTGTGGTTAAGATGGTTGTAATAGCAAAAAATATTTCAGTACGAACATTCGGTATGAACGAAATGGTAACCGTTAACTTGCCTTATTGAAATAGACACAGAAATATGTATTTAACCTCAATCGGGCTATGATAATTCATGTGCTTATTCAGCGCAGAGTAAAGGAAATACAAAAAGAGACAAAAGAGTACTTTAATACTAGGAGTGCTGGCTGATTTAGTTTTTATGATAGGTGATCAGCCTTCCGAGACATGCTGATTTTTTAATTTAAGATATGCCGCTTTCCTTACAATGTATTCCTGTTTGGCCAAATAGACAGAAAGTAACATGCACAGCCGGGGTCTCTACGTCCTCGGGGATGAGCGTTGCACTGTTACGACCCCTCAATGCATCCTATATTGCAGAGATCCTCGTCATCATTTCTCCCGATGCATCAACAACCTCACTTTCCCCTCAAGTCAGTCGATCTCCTAACTCTTACCCAAACAGACGTGCTTTTATTTTGTTATATTTTCTTTTTTAAATCTATTGTGAATTATAATCTCATTTAATATACCTTATCTTTGTTTTTAAAGATCTCTAATAATTTCCGCGTAGCAGCACGTTGAAGGCAAACACTGCCTTTATGAATAAGGGATAAGATTTTATATCATTGTTTATTATAATTTTGAGCTACATAATCTTTGTTCCACTCAGATTTTTCTATATACTGTTTGAGCTATTATTAAAGCACTGACATTTACACAGCTCTATGCCCACAAGGCTGGTGCTAATGACACTCCTTTCCAAAGAGGTAAACAATGGAAATAGACCAGTGCAGATAGCCTTCAAAATAAATAAAAAGTGAAAAAAATTACAGTAGGATGAAACCCATTAGAAAGGCAGGGGAATATGATCAAAATGAAAGGAAAAATAAATTACGGTCGATCTGAGGTCGGGAAGGGGTAGGGGGGGGAGTTTTAAGGGTAAAAAACGATTTATCTCGATTTCCGGCAAAACTACAAGTCCTATCGAAGAAAGTTAAATGGCAAAGTTGGAGGTAATAAAAAGATCTAAAACTTTTGTATTTACACATTTTTCACATAACCTCAAAATTTATGTGAAAAATTCAAAAAACCAAGTTTTTGGTTTTTTATTTTTATCTTTAACAAAAATATATTTTTTTTAACGAAATTTGGTGAAAACTTACCTTTCTATGTCCCAAATACACTGTAATTTATTTGATTAAAAATATTTATTTGTTCGCCTTAACTTGAATTAATATCGAAAAAACACCCTAATTTTCAATCGAAAATTCTGACGTCAAAATTTCAGCTTTTTTCAAAAAGTTGGTGTGCTTTCAGTTCGTTGAAATCTCTACTTTCCTATGGTAAAAAAAATATATATATTACCATAGTAAATCTTCTCAGAAAACGCAAAAAATCGTATGCAGTAACGCCCAGGCCTGTCATCCCCTTCCTTACTTCTCTATGAATCTTCTTTAAATTATAATCAGATGCCTATTTATTACTATTTTAAGATAACTTATATATACCTGAGTGACCTAAAAAAAAAAGTTTAGCCTTTAGATGGGCTAAAATTTTCGTATTTCATAGAGAAGTAAGGAAGGGTATGACGGGTCTGGGCGTTACTGCATACGATGTTTTGCATTTTCTGAGAAGATTTTCTATGGTAATATATATATATTTTTTTACCATAGGAAAGTAGAGATTTCAACGAACTGAAAACACACCAACTTATTGAAAAAAGCTGAAATTTTGACGTCAGAATTTTCGATTGAAAATTAGGGTGTTTTTTCGATATTAATTCAAAATAAGGTGAAAAAATTAATATTTTTAATCAAATAAATTACAGTATATTTGGGACATAATAAGGTAAGTTTTCACCAAATTTCGTCTAAAAAAATAAATTTTTGTAAAAGATAAAAATAAAAAACCAAAAACTTGGTTTTTTGAATTTTTCACACCAATTTTGAGGTTATGTGAAAAATGTGTGAATACAAAAGTTTTAGATCTTATAATTACCTACAACTTTGCCATTTAACTTTCTTCGATAGGACTTTTAGTTTTGCCGGAAATCGAGGTAAACCGTTTTTTACCCTTAAAACTCCCCCCCTACCCCTTCCCGAACTCAGATCGACCGTAATTTATTTTTCCTTTCATTTTGATCATATTCCCCTGCTTTTCTAATGGGTTTCATCCTACTGTAATTTTTTTTGGTTTCAAAAATTATCGGCACTGGTCTAAAACGTGAATTTAGCTACTTAACTTTTATCTAACTCGCTAATTTGACGTTACCCACATGTTGTATGACTTAATTACATCCAATAGTAACAACAGGCATATATTATAAGTGAATTAAATCGGTTTTCTTTCACAAATGATTTTTATGTTTTTTATATCATACAACAAAAAAGGCAAACGAGGCACTAAGAAAAGAATATGTAATATGTTTTTTTTTAAAGTTAAAGTTCGTACATCTCTAATAGTCTAGTCGACAAGTTGAAAATGGAACAAAATAGAGATACTGCTCTTAAAATTATGTGCGATAGCTCATTGGAACCGGAATAACGCCTAGAAAAATGTGCTAAAAGCGTGTATTAGCACATAAAAAATTGCAAAAGTTATAGACAATTAAAGATGAAAAAAAAATGGCATTTAGTTTTTTGCCAATATTTAATAAACTATTAATATTTAAGAAATTTCAAATAAAGATTCTGAAAGAAGAGAATATGGCTCTAGAGATCTTGTTAAGTATGTATGTAAGAAAGGCTCTACGAAGCGAAATATTTTTACGACCATTATTTAAACATTTTTTTTCACTTACAATTAAGACGGTCGTTCGAGAAAATTTCGTTTGTTAACAATTATTTAACTTGTTGAAAAATTAACTTTAAGTAAAATTTTCAACGGGAATAAATTAATTATAGTGTTCAGAACACACCATAATTTTTTCAAATTTAAAAAAAAATATTCAATACCTTAAATAAATTAATTAATGTGCCGTAGTCGCTTTTGACGCCACGCGCGAATCCTAAAAATGTCACCCGCAGACCTATTTTCAGCGTTAAATTAAAGTTATAAATAATGGAGATAGAGTTCCGAGAGTTAGGAGTTTTTTATTCATATTTTTATTCAGAATCTTTATTTGAAATTTCTTAAATATTAATAGTTTATTAAATATTGGCAAAAAACTAAATGCCATTTTTTTTTCATCTTTAATTGTCTATAACTTTTGCAATTTTTTATGTGCTAATACACGCTTTTAGCACATTTTTCTAGGCGTCATTCCGGTTCGAATGAGCTATCGCACATAATTTTAAGAGCAGTATCTCTATTTTGTTCCATTTTCAACTTGTCGACTAGACTATAAGGTAATATTCGAATGAAATGAAAATCATTATTGGCCTTATGTACCGTTAACTCGAAATATTAATAATTTTTCTAGTTCCATATTGCATTTCTAATTTAGCCTCGGAAACTCTCATCAACAACTCGCATCTCGTTCGACAGAGATGTATATAAATAGTACATAGTTTACATTGGAAACTTGTCATATTGTGTTATGCAATTCTTATTATTTAAAAATAATCATAAGTAATTAGAAAATATATTAAAAAACAGTGGCGCTACAACCTTTTAGGTCTGGGCCCCCTATATTTATGTATCTGTTTCGTGATCATTTGTTTTTTCTAAAAGGGAAGTTTGTGATCGATCATTTGTGCCTGACACACGCCTTCGACGTTACAAGGCATGCCGGTTTCCTGATGATATTTTCCTTCACAAGCGAGAGTTTAATGCGCACATAGAAAGTCCATTGGTGCACAGGCGAAGATCAAACCCAATACTGTTCTAGAAAGTAGATCATTTCAATAGCAATAATAGTGACCTAGCGCCATCTGTTTTCTGGAAATGGCCTATACTTTTTCTATGATCGTGCATGATTAGTTTCTATACCCAAAGTATTTCGTTATTGCTACGCGATGTTGATGTTTCTTTCCTACAAATGAACTTTACATAAAAGAATACGACTGAGCAAATTCAAATGGTATTTTTATCCATGTTTTCCTTTATATTTAGTTTATTTCGTAATAGTGCAACAACCAATGGACCAGTGACAGTCTCAATCCTGATGTAAGGAACAACTTCAGTATAACATCGTGAACCCTCAATACCTGAGATAACATAGTGGTGACGTATGTAGTCGGAGAAATCTGTACCAGCAAGTTCGACAAACCATATTATTAAATCGCTTGGTATGTAGTTAATATGAAAAAGCTTTGTATATTGTATAGGCCCCACAAACAGTAAAGCCCGGTATGATATGCGTATGGAGTTTGATTAATATATTCTATGATCATTTTTCCTATACAGAAAATATGTAGGCGGTCATGCGTGTGGCTGTCCCTCTCTGCAATACGGCGAAGGGGACGATGGATGGCCATGCATCGTCTCATGAACGGGTCCTACTTGTGGTGACTGGTCGTGCTTGAGCACGTGTATGTGGTGATATTATTTATAATTTCAACTAGAACTGGTAGCAAGTGTATATTTATATCTTCCTTATTTTTAATATGGACGTTAAGAAGTACTGATATTAATAAATAAACTTTAACTTGATTCGTAACTATTGATCCTATAGATCTATTTATAAACATTACATAACATAGTTTTGAATGATAGAATTAACATAGTACATTGATAGTAATTGTTGGAATAGCAAGTTGAAACTGTAATTAGTGTTCCTTGACAAAAATCACGCGAATGCGACACGAAGGCTCTAATGCCTGTATTTTATCGTCCTTCGAATATACATTATTTATGCAGTTTTCAGTTACATAAAACTTTTATTCGCATTTATTGCAACTGAAATTTACAAAGTGGTACCTAATAAATAAAAGTTTAAAAAAACTAAAAAACACGCTTTTAAAGCACATCAAACTAAAAAATGAAAAATAATTCGTAATTTAGGCTGAAAATGGTAATGAACAAAAAATACTGGTATTTTGTGATAATATAAGATATGTGTTTTTTAACGATTATTTATTTTTTAGTTTATTTTTTTTTTCGGATTATTGCATTGTCATCGATCTTTGACAGGTGCGCAAAATTTGAATAAAATCTGTCCGTTTAAAGTGGGTCAAAATCGAGTCCGAAGGAGTCGGTTACATACATACATACATACATACAGGTGAAGCTAATATAAAGCGTGTAAAAAAGTCTTAGTCGACTCCAATTGTATTATTTTATGAATGCCTTAAAGTTTATTCAATTAAGAAATTATGGGTTTCCTTACGGGGTCTTTTAGAGATATTTTCAAAAATATCTTCCTCATTCAATAGCTTATGAATTCAATAATCTTCCCCAGAAAACGTAGTTTCTTCCTGTTTAATTGGTAGAATTACGAAAAATAAATTAGGAAATAACTCTTGAATATATCGATATTTTATACCTTTTTCCGCGTTTCATAAAACATTAGGAATTATGAGTATCGACGTATAAGTCTTAACAAAATTGTTAATTAGTCACTAATGGAAATTTCATGAGTCGTTTGTTTTTAGAGGGCAGCGGAAAAAATTAAATTAATGAATATTACGTTAATAAAATTCGTGACATTTGTTAAGTACTGAGGGTTCTCGGGAAAATTTATGTTTGGTATAATTAAATAAAATAGACATGAAAGTGAATATAATAGTTTCGAGTCTCCTACGATAAATTACTTGAAATATACTGTTTTGTCTCCCCGAGCAAGACAAAGCTTAAAGAAGATATTCAGTCGGTATCGTCTTCAAACAAACTGTATTACAGTGGATTCTCGATAACTCGAATGTCAAGGGAACGGCTAAAAATTCGAGTTAACGAGGTTTCGACTTCAAGAATTTCGAGATAATATGATTTAACTGCTGAAATTTCGTCGTACAGAGGCGCGATTTCTAAGTGTATTTTTCGATTTGTAGAGTCGAATTTGAATAACAATTCAACTTAAGGTTTGTAGTATATATTTTTTTACTAATGTATTTATTCATTGCACGTGTACAAGACAAAAACAATATATTAAAAGCCCCGAACCCGAACATTGATTTTGGATTTTATTTCTATTAATTCGGGGAAGTCCAAGTAAGACGTCATTATATTTTACCAACTACGACATATAGAGTCTCCTTTTTGAAATTCGAGTTAAAGAGTATAAATATGAATTATAAATACTTCATAGGGAAATAACATTTTGTTGGAGTTAGAAAGTCTAAATAATTCGAGATACCGTATACCGTACCGTATAGAGTCTTTAGGGGTTCATCGGAAGGGAATGGCAATTATTTCGACTTACTGATGATTTCGACTTAACGACGTACATATTTTAAGCTTCGGGCTTCTAACTTCAGGCGATCTCTCATGAACTCAGGTGTCTTCTGTGCCTGTCACACGCCTTCAATTTTTGGGTCTAAGGCGTGCCGGTTTCCTCACGTTGTGTCCATCATTATTCAAGCGAGTGTTAAATGCACTCATAAACGGAAAGTCGATAAGTCCAATGGTGGTGGTAAAACCCTGGGTTCGAACTTACGACATCGGTGATGAGAGTCGATTACGTATTTTTTTTTATGTAATTTGTATTGGATTTGAATAAATAGTGATATGATTTCTACAAAGTAGCCTTCTTTTCACTGGCCTGGTCTGTGAGAATAAAAACAAGAGAAAATGGCGCATTTAGTTAGTAATTGCTCAAACGAATCGCTCGCCTCTCTGATGTAAATAGAGATGCTGTTGACCAATCACAATTAATCGAAGCACGCCAAAGTTTCATTTTATATGATTATTTACAGATCATAATTATAGGTATTTCTGAAGATTTTACATTCTCACCTCTCTGGCACCCAGAAACTTTACTAGAATTATAATTATTATAATATTATATAACACATAAATCCAACAAAGATGAGTACAGGATATTTTATTTATATTTTTATAAAACATGGACAACAACATTCACAACTGGGGTTTCACAGAATGGTGACATTTGAGGTGGCCTTTGTCGAGAGACAAGCTCATGTAGTAATCGTGATTAAAATACGAGTATAAAATAATTTAAAAAAGGACTGGACTAGACTATGTACAGCAATAAAGGCTTATTTTATATTAATTATTGATTTTATAAACGTTTTAAAAGCTATAAATTGTCATTAATAATAATATAATATTAGTTAATACTTCACAAGAGGTCACAAGAGGTCACAAAAAAACTCGAAATCCACGCATCGAATTTTCAATAATAATCGAAATTGTTTATATATTATGAGCGAATGAGCAAAAAACATTTTACATAAATATCTTTGATATTTTAATGCTAATAAGATTTTTTACATACGATAAATAATAACAGTGTATGTCTATTTTATTTGTCAAACAGTCGCAGCAAGTTTAATCTTTAAACCAATCTTTTGACTAATATAATAAGTGTTATCGTTTCTTTGAAATTAAATTCCCTTTACTACGATAATATTCGCTATTCACTATGAAAATACATTTAATTTATTCAAAACATCTATTCAGAGTCGGCTAGAACAAAAGTGATTGATTACGGCAATAAAATAAATATTGAGAGAGAACAGATTGCGATCGGAAAATTGTGTTTGTCTTATCTCATTGTAGGGCTTTGTGAGGTCTTGGAAGATCTACATCTATATAATGTTTCTGTGTTGAAGAAATATTTTCAATGATGTTGTTTTATTTTCTGTAATAAATTGATTAGGAAGACTAACGTTTTTATATTGAAAATTTTTGTATTATTTATCGCTAAGAGCGCTCCCTTAAAAGACGTATGTCGGCTTTTAGCCATTTAATACAATTAAATAATTAGCGGTTATTATAATTTTAATTTAGGATAGATGATGACGTAAAAACCAACCAACCAAACATAGAGTAAGAGTATAATAATTAAATGAGTGCAATTAGATTAATTTAGATTTTCTGAATTAGTTTATAGGTACCTATGTCCAAGAATGCGCCATAGTCTGAGAACAACCCTAGAAACTGCCGACTTAAACAAAATTCTGATCTTGTTTGACAAAATATATATTATTTAATGAGAGCTGGTAACACCGGCGAAACAAAAGTTCTTAACCATTAACAAAATAATGGTCGTTTATGGTCACTTGTAAATTAATTAAACCTTTTATATATAAGTCTCCAGTAGTGAGGCGCTAAAAGAACAAATAGACTAAAAGTGTATGAAAGAGAAATGCTATTTAAAGAAAACAGATTTCCGACGCTTCATATAAGTTATTTCATCACCTTCCTACAGGATTTGGGGAATACGCAGTAAATCCCTTATGTAGAACAAGAAATTCCAATTTTAGTACTCAAAAAGTCAAACATCGGTTTTAAATTAAACCAACGTTTATAAATTTTGCGTTCAAGCCCCTACGAGGTCCGTTTCGAATTAAATTCGCTATATTGTACTAAGGCTTCATGCAATATCTTCTGTATCTGGTAATCTGGTAAATTACCTACGTTATTGTACGTGTCGTATTGTCTTATACTTAATTAATAATAATAATAATAGCCTTTATTCATTAATTCATTATTCTTTAGTAATTGTAATATACCCGAGCTTTAACTTGAAAAATAAAAAATCTCTAAATAAATAATGATAATTGGGGATACGATATCCGATAAAGATGTGATTATAAGTCCTCGTTAGACAAACATTAATGAGACGTAAAAAATAGTCAGTTTTAAACGATTCATGTTTGCTACAAGTTATTTTTATTTTATTACAATAGTTAATGAGTGATGAGCATGATAATGGCTTCAGGTGTTGACGATTTAAAAGAGTGACGAGACTTTATTGCCAGTTCTCATCCGTTCCACGCCCTTGATTTGAGAACTGGCAGTAAATAGGAAGACGTTCATAAGTGTACATTAAGCCGATATTTGCATTTTGAATAGGCAAAATACAACTATATAAGAATTTTTAAATAATGCTTGACCGCGACCACCACTCAAAGAATAAATTGTTTAGACTTTTTTATTAAAGTTATAATAATATTAAGTGTATTAAAGAGTCGGTTAATACTTTTTTTGACAAGTTGAATAAGATTTCCACATTGAGAAGATGACAAATAAAAATAAAATTACAAAGTAAAATAGAAGTTTACCAGTAAGAGGTTACACGTGTAATGTGTTTAGTGGGAAGTTACCACTAAAAAAGTCTCCTATGTTTAAAGAACAGTTGTAACACACAGGTATTTGAGAGTGAATATTAAAATCCATTTCCAGTCTTGCTTAAATGGACCAGAGCTGGAAGCGGGTGGATTTTCAATACACAGATGTGCAGAATTCAGTAAAGGTTTCATTTCAAACTGTTCAATACATCAAAAAATAAACAAATTAGATCCCGTTACAGCTATTTCGAACAAATCAATATCTGCCCGGAACTTTGGGTCTACTGAATTATTCAGGTGTTCACGATCAAAGAGTTGATTAACGTGCGTAGCTATTTATATAAAAATATTATAACTTGGTGAAGTTCTAATTTGATACTTTATTGGTCAGTTGACACAATTTATATTACGTTTATCGCAAAACTTTATTTATTTCTTTTGAATCTAGTATTATGAATTTCTGGATCGGTTATTCATTCTCTTTGGAATAAAAGTAATCAAAAAGTATATAATTTATATTAATTATTATAAACGGTGACAAAGTACATTAATGCTTCTTCATATAATGCCACAACTGTTTAATGGCTTCATCAGATTAGACTACAATAAAAATAAGCCAAACCTGCTACGGCTGTCACAATAAAACGTATTTAAAAAAAATTAAGGTATTTATTAATAATAATATTAGCCTTTTTCTGATACTTTTACATTTAGACACAACAAAAAATATGTCTATCTCATTCTTTTTAGGTGTGCTCTTTTTTTACCAATGGCTTCCTTCAAATCCCGCCATTCCTGTCTGCACTGTACCACTCTCTGTAATGACCACCTGCTGTTTCTTTTTAATTTGCTCTATCACCTTCTAAGTTGTCTCCACTCGCCAAATTAAGATAGTAAAAGAAGATAAATGTGTCGAATATTTTTGAATCTATTCGGGCTATATTATGAACCGTACACAATACTAATGAAATGTCAATACTGTTTTCAGAAAACTGGGGAAGTCAGTTGGGGCGTAAAATTATCTGCGGTGACTGTGGTTTCATAGTCCACACTAATTTGATTTAGTAACAACTGCATTTTGGCTATGAGTAAAACCAGAATAAATAAGCCAAAATTAGTAAAATTTTAGGCTAATTTCTAGTTCTGGCAAATACAAGTTAATTTGTATACCATTCGGTTCACAATTGTGGAGTATTTCACATACACACCACAATGGTAACCAATATTTTAGTGAATAATTAATTTGTAATTAGAATTTGTTATATGAAATATATGAGTTAAAAAAATGAATTAGTAGATATTATACCTTTGTAAATTCATACAGAATTAGAGGAAGTTAAAGGTAATATATTGCTATATCGTAAAATGTTGCCTATATTAAATTAAATTTCCTTAATTGATATTAATACGAGTTAATTACATGACTCCATGTTTTTGAATGCTTTACAGTCGTGGTCAGCAAAAGACCGCAGTTCCTATACCGGCCTGTAGGATTAATTAAATATGAAGTCGCCAAACACAATTTATAAATGATGTACAATTAGTAAATTTCTTAAAAATTCCATAATTTCAACGTTATTATATTTATTGTAATTAACTTTTTCCCGTACTCTCTCTTCTTCCTTTTTACGTTATTTTTCTATTCGTCAATTAATGAATTCTATCTCATTGTTATGTACATTAACATACGTTATATTACAATAACATGTTTAAAAATTAAGGTAACCATTGATACATAAATGCCGAACATTTAAAAAAACGCACGCATGTCATATCTGAGGCTTCATAGAAGGCTCTCAAAGCCTGTGCTACGACACTCCACGGAAATCACTTCCTTTAAGCTTTGAATGACCTTTTTGAGATCATGCAAGAACCGTTTGCCATAATATGATCAAGGGTTAAAACCGCCCCTTTTCTGAAAATAGGCTTACGTGTAAGGAACTAGTTAATCAACACCAATACATAAGTATATATTATTAGAATTATAACAACGCCTCTGTTCGCACAAATTCAAATTTATCAAATTACAAGATTTTTCGTATAAAGGTATGTGAAATGTCTACGGATCGTAGAAATTATGATTGGTTTATTAAATTACAAGTGTATCAACACGTTTTCCTTAAGAAAATTAAAGATTTACCTTACCAATTATCGTCGACTTTATTATTAAGTTGTTTTACCTTTTTAATTACCGACACAGAAGTTGCTTCGTACCTGCTTGCGTCAAATGCGCATTGATAAAAATCTTTTGAAAACTGCATTTACTTGCCCTTAATTTTACTATTGCTCTAAGATTTTTCTTCGACCTTTGAATTTTAATAAAACACATCTGCAAAATTGCTATGAAAATTCACATTTAAATTATAATATGTTGATATAAAACTCTGCATAGTTTCGCTTTAAATTTCTAAGAATTATAATTAAACCATTTCCACATGAATGTGAAAGGCAGAACTCAGGTAGTGCTGTGTCATTAGCACATCACAAGTGCCGACTGTAATGCTAAGCATAGATAAGCCATAGACATTAAAAATAAAAACTTACCAACAAAAAACACTAAAATTCCAATTGGCACAAACACAAGTCACTTTAACCGTTAGGGTTGTCAAACTTACACTTCACGTCACAAATAGGGTATGTCACAAATAAATTCAACGGTCAGGGACAAGCGCGCGCTAGATGCAGGCAGCCGAGACTGGCTGGGGCGTCCCTACCGCGCGTGTCCTGATTCCCCCGCCCCGCGCCGCTCACCTCACTACAAGCAAATAGAAATAAAGTATGCGCTGTAAGAACAGAAAGAAAAACGGATGCCGCCAGGATAAATTAGTTGAGCATTAACGTTTTAAAGAAACTTGTGATAGAAACGTGCTTAATTAAAACGTGCACTAATTATATACTCTTTGAATAAAAATACGTTGATGTAACATTTTCCTGTTTTCCGAAAATTTGTGTTTACGTTCACTGCATTTATGTTTTAATTCAAGGCTATTTAAATACTCGTTCGTGTGTTACACTTACTAAAATATCAAAAAGTTTACAGCCATATGCTCGGTCGCACATTAATTATGACTTATTAACTAAATATGGGTTATAAAATCAGGTATAGATTTTTACTTTTTTTAAAGAAACTTTATGAATTTAAATTATTATTAAAAGGCTAAAGCACCTATTAGTATTAATTAACGATTATTAGTTATTACACGTACGTATGGAAAGAAAGAAAGAGTTTAAGAATGTTTTGTCACTTTAATTTGGTAGGTGATGCCAGATTAAATATAACTAACATTAAAAAGCTATGTATACATAAATTTATCTTAAGTTCTCTTAAAATCTAAAGCGGAAAATAAGTTAAAGAAAACGTAGGTTAGAACAGTCGACGCCAGGCCCGCATTTTTCCTAAGCCTTTAAGAACATTCGCCCAATGTGCAAGTCAATTTCGCCGGCTTATTTCGGCTTGACCTACTACGCTAATAAGGATTACGGTGACTGGCAAACTTTTCTAATGTCCTTAATTGATTTATTGTATTTGTTTCATGAGGAATTCATGTTATTGGATTAGCTTGGTGACATTTTATATAAGATACGATTAGATACATGTATAATATGATTCATTACATTATTTATACTTAAACTTAATCATACTGTACAACTATAGACATATTCTTTACATTGGAATAAAATGTTGAATCTGTGTCAGTTGTGCTACGGGTGTAGCTACGCCGTAGCAATCCGTAGCAATTCGTTGCCTAGTGTAATTTGCGACAAGAACATCGTCGAGCCTAAACAATATTACAGATATTTTTAACGTATTTACAGAAATATAGTTTTAGAAGCATATGAGAAGATATTTATTACAATTTATGTCTGTTAAGTTTAATTTTTACGTTAGGTTGTTCAAATCATATATTTCATAAATCATTATATATATTTCATCAACTTTTGAGGTGACAACATCTTATAATACGATGGAGCCGGCTGCACGCACGAAAAACCATGACGCATGCAGCGTTACCTCTGAGGCGTTCCATTTAAGGCTTGAAGTGCAAGCGAGAGCGCGGAACAATTGACATAATTGTATTTATGCGTACAAATAAATGTGACTTGATCAATTCAATTGTGATTTCCTCCTCCTCACCTTCACTATATCCATACAAAATATCTATCAAACAAATAAAATTAATTTTTTTTTAAAAAAATGCAACTATTCCATCAGTATTTTCTTATGATGTTGTCACGTTCAACTATCGTTTTTTTAAAATACTTTATACATATAACTCAGTGCACACGTTCAAAAGTATAATAATACAATAAAGAAATATCCAGTTATTCGGAATTAGTATTCATTTTGATTTAAGTCTCGAGCAATTTTTTATAAACAGAGATCTTATTAATAATAACTCAAGATTATATACATTATTATAAGACACAAAAGAAAATTAACAAAATTTAAAGCAAATTTCAAAATCAAAATCTCGACTAGTGGCAAGGGATTAGGCCTAAACTCTTTAACCGCAAGCAAGTTTGCAAACTCCAATTAACAAATTTTAGCTTGTTATAAATCTCTTGCTTTTCTTGTCTCGATGAATAATAATTCTTGGCTTTGGGCGTAACGTTTTGGCTTATTTTGTTCCGTAAAGCCTCCCTTAATATAATCTTTTTTATGGAGTGAACCGAGTTTTACATTTTCTTAAAATCATCAAAGTATATATTACAGTGTAAGTATATATTTCAAACCCTACTGGACTTTTTAACAAGTTCTTCTCAGATTAGGGCGCGTTCTTGAACATGCCTGGGCTCATATAATATTTATACATAGTGTGACGTTTACAAGGGATACGTATGATCATATGTAATACTTTGTTAATCTATTACCGTATCAAAAATGGTAATGTCGTGTTTAATGACGGTCGGCCAGAGGACAGAGTGGAGGAGGACCTGCTGCAGCTGAAAGCGAAAAGATCCTGGAGGTCAAGACACTTTTTGGGTCACAAACAGCCAGTGGAGTGAATGTTTATTACGTTACTGGCATTGCTTGAAAGGTCATAGAAAAACTAAGAAATATTTTTTTACTATAAATGTTTTATTAAGCAGTATGCAGTGACTCAGGGTTCGTATCTAATCCCTGAGGACGTAGGTTCGATCCTCGGCTGTGCAACAATGGACTCATTGCCGTGATAGAAAACATCTTGAGTTCCGGCATGCTTTAGACCCACGTATTTTTAAGCATAGAAGGCTACTCACTTACTTGCCTATTAAAAAACTGAGGCCCAGAATTAAAATTACAACCGTTTTAACCCCACTGTTTTATTTTAATAAATGATTCAGATAATATACAGATATATGCATTTCATACTCATCACCACGTCACGATGACCAAGTTTCCCATATCAGCATTCTGATTAGTATAAGAACAACATAGATATTAAAAAGAAAAACTCAATATTTTAGCTGGTTTTGCTATCGCTATGCTGTTATTGCTTACATACCTAAGTAAAACGTGCTATTTTATAAAATAAGTTAGTGACGTAAGACAGTGAAATTTATAAACCAATTTAATGATTATTTAAAATCTTAAAGCCACAATAAAAGAGAAACACAGCCGTGGATACTCTAATATTACAATAAATATGATTAAACAATAAACTCTTCTCCGATAAAACTCATACGCGACATAAAGACTTTATCTTCACAATTTACGAAGAATTTATTATAGAATACGATAAAACTTTTTGGAAAATATTTAATCGCGAAGTCGACGCAACCTCTCTTTATAAATTACACCAAGTAATTTTCTTTACCCTTGGGTGGCGTTAAAATCGATCCGTGAACGCATTTTTACAATAGCAAAGCTAATCCAGTTACTAACTCGTAATAACTAGTAGTAAATTACAGTCTAGGGACGAATTATGTATAATAAGCAATTCTTTTTTATTTAAAGTTTATCCTGCTATTTATTTCGCATATAGTTTATTTATAATAAACATTTATATTTTAACACGAACCACTTCATATACGGAAATTCAAGACTCTCGTTAAACGTAAATTAATGAATAAAGCTCTTTATAAATATGTCGATTATTTAAATGACCCTAATCCTGAGTTTCTTGCCAGTTTTTCTTGCTCGCTCTACAGCCTTGACTTGCGTACGCATCTTTTCTGTTGACGCTCAAAAGTGTATATCCCTTTATGAATGAAGTTATTTGAGTTTGAATAGTAAGCTGATATTATTTGTAGTATTCTAAAATAATTTTGGCATTGAATATGTTAAACAATTTCGCAGGATTGTACCGTAACCATCGCCACTGTAATACAGTAATACATGTAAGCAAAGAAGGTGAGTTCCATAAAAAGAAAATAGGGATTTCGAGCAGAAAGCTCAGTAACGCATCGCTACTAGCGCGATCTTAGCATCTTTGTCTAGAAAGTTTCTGCACAGGCACACACTGTTTCTTACTACTAAAAATCGTAAAAAATTTTAACGCGTAGAAACATGGTATCTAGATTTCCTGATTTTTGCCGAAATTCGACTAAACATGTTCCAATCTTGGTCTTTATTGTGGCTTTAATAATAATTTGAATGGTTTCCTTTGAAGAAACTTCTCATTATTCAAGTATTTCAATAAGCTATTGAAATTATCTCAATTAGAGTAAACTTATTTTAGCCTTCAAAACAAGTTGTTTCCTACGGATATAATACAAATTACAGGGAATCTTGTGCAGAATTAGCCTAGTCACTTTTGCGTTTCTCAACCTAATAACTTATGTTCGCAAAAACACATGTTTGTACAGTGAAGGAAGAATATCTTGACAAGTAAATAAGTCAAAGAAAACTATTAATGCACACTATTATTGAATGTTTAAAAATAATGTATTATTTATTAACTTATTTAAGCACTTTATTGAATCTTAATACTTAATAATGTAAATATGGTGAATCATTAGAAACGTCATCAAAACATATGTAATATTTGATTGCAATTTGTGTAATTTCAAAACTACTAATGAAAATACTATAAAAGTGCCTTTTATATTACCAAAAGATGTCATCGTCGAAATCTTGTCAAAATACAATTTATCGCGGAATAGATCGTTTGATTTATACTTCGTCGATTGTCATTCGAGAAAATCGTGTCGATTAAACGTTAATTAATTGCTCTTTATAAATCTCATTTCGACGCTCTATTGCTTTGATAGAGGGTCCTGGAAATCTCTTGAATCTAAATTTTCGAATGAAAGACTAATTTTAAATTTATAACTTTATTTAGTGTCGTTAAGAAACTGAGAGTAAAATCGTTTTATGATAGTGTTATATGAATTTGCAATAGTCAAATATTTTTTGGAATTGTAGCTTATTTTATCGCGAGTTTATTAATTATATTATTATTAAATACGTCAATTAAATAAAAAAAATATTGCAGACAATCAAGATGACGTCATTTTATTTAATATTTTGTTTACTGACCTGAAAAATCCAGAATTTTTTATATGCATTGCGCAATAATAAAATGAATACTACAAAAACAAATATCAGGAAATACTAAAGCGATCACAGACCACAAAAAGTTTATTTACGCTTGCAAGAGATTATTAAATATAGAACGCATTAAATTAAAAAAAAACTAAAACCTGTATGTGCAATCATCTCTATGTTTTGTACACGCTCGTATGAAACTGTTCGAATAATAACGAAACAAGCGAAAAAATGGTCCGAAACGATATTAATGGACGCAACCGGGCCTCGCTATAATCGTTACATTCTACGATCGGGACTAGATAACTCGCTTGATTGAATTTAATTGATTATTCAATACCCAATTGTTACGCTTTCTTTGTAGTTGACTAGTTTGAAGCATTTTTCACTTTAGAATTTTTAATAAAGAACTCTAAAGGCTTTGAAATTTGAAACAACAGTGACGAGCATTGCTTTCGGATTTCCATGATGACTTGTTTCTGTAAATCTAAATTATCATAAACTGAGATTACTATTGTTACTGGGTAATTACCTCTTATCTATAAAGAATATGTCGCAATAACTTTATAGAACTGTGTAAGCATAGTACAATGTTAAAATTAATTAAAATTAATATAATAGCTGTACATTTTTTAATAAACACTCGCCAATTAAAAAAAAAACTATTACTTGGCTTTATTAATTTCAATTAAAATTCTTAACAATCTTTCGCAATGATTAACTATAGAAATATAGAAGCATTATAAAGCTATTTCTTAGAAGACAAAGCATTTTAAATTACATGTGATCTGAAACATGTGTGTCATTTCCTCAATATCCAGCTAGAACAGCCTATGAGCGTAATAAAGGTATGCCTACAAGGTACAAGAAAGCGTATGTACAATAAAATGGCTAGCTTAACGTCAAGAAATCTATGGATGAGGAAAATGTTTTTGTAGCTATTTAAACAAATATATTTCATAACTATGATGGTAAAACATATAAAATACTTTAATAATTATTAAACAATAAAATAAATTTATTATTAGGTGTTACAGGGCAATAGTCAGTAAATAGAATCCTAAAGGATAAACTTATGGACAATTGTCAAACCATTAACACATTATGTAAACACACTATTTATAAAAGTTCCATTCAAAACTACTCTAGGCAAAATATATGTTACGATGCTTTATTTTAAACAGTGATAAAAATAGAAACATTCTCTATTCCTAAAGAACGCTTTGCTTATTAACGTGGTACTGTTATATAACTGCTCGCAACCTACAAGCAAGACGTAATAATATCGCTGGTGTACAAGCTAGCGGAAATTAACAGCTTTTAGCAAGCTGAAGCCAACGGGGTGAGGGGACAGACAATTTATCACCAAATATGAACAATTGGTACACGTTCAATTACTTCGACTGTCTGTAGATACCAATTCACTGCCAGGGTCATATTATGGAGATGACATTCGAAAGAATTGAAAAAAATATGCTGCCACTTTATAGAATCTAAATTAAAATAGGGAAAGATTTGTTTTTATTGTGCGGAGTTTTAAAACGTGTGTGTTTAATATAACCACTTTGTATAGTACAAATAAATCTTCTCGAATGACTATTGATTAACATATTAAAAGATTAGATACATTACGGCATGAATCCACTTTGTATTATTCTATGTAGAGGGGTAGGTTTTTTCCACATCACACATTTCTACTTACTACTATTATTACGCCACTCTCATAATAATAACGATGTACACTCGTAGGTATTGGTGCATTTGATCACCATACAAAATATTAAAAATTTAGTTTTTCAGTCCAAACCTAGACAAAGCTTTTATGTAAGCTTACTCTACAGATAATTCAATTGTTTACTAACAAGAGTATTATTATTTTATTAATAACTAGTAGACTCGGCCAAGCGTTGCTGTGGCTAAGATTTTTGTTATATTAGTACATAGTAGTAAACTATTCAAGAGAAACGGCAGAAAAACACCAATCCACCATGCTTTATTGGTGGTTATGCCATTAAATTGTAGCTTATGTGAAGCGTTGGTATTTATGTTGATAAGGATCAATACCTAGGTACGAATAAAGATCCTTTTCTAGCGGTGGTATCTTAATTAAAAATAAATTAATAAAAGGACGCTTATTGTGACATAACTATAAAAGATAGAAACATGCTGTCGGGATATTTTTTATAGAAAGTGATATGTCCTAAAAAGTTTTAATACATCATTTTGTTCTATCATTAATAGTTACCGCAGCGCACGCGATTGAAGGAAGTTTTTTGTTTATTTTTTTACACCTTGGGTTACAAGTTTTAGTAAGCATCCCTAATTTTTTGAAAATGAAACATAGCCTATGTCACTCGGGAATAGTGTAGCTTGCCAACGGTGAAAGAGTTTTTAAAATCAGTCCAGTAGTTTCGGAGCCTATTCATTTCAAACAAACAAAAAATCAAACCTCTCCTCTATATAATATTAGTATAGACTAGGCACATTTTTGCAGAAGACCAAGTTCTTTCCTACTCAGCCTCTGGGACAAACCAGTTAATATTCAGAGAGAAAATTGTATGCACAAAATAACATAACATTTTTTAAACTAGTTCATTTAAATGAGAAGTTTATCGATATACAAGCGAGTACTAATGCAACATTCATGTAATCCGTGACTAGGCACTTTAGGCCTGACTATGTACATCGTTTTAATATTGATAAATTAAGCTCTAACTGGATTTGCCTGTTTTATTCAAAGGCTGAAAAGAGCCAGTGTTAAAGCGTTTGATGTTAAACCCTAAGATCATGCGTTTGAACTCTGGCTAAGCGTGAAAGCTACGAAGCCAATGCTTTATAAGATATCTTTAAATTAGTGGTCAGAATATTCCATTAGGTTATTGAATATTATGGAGGAGTGTTGGCCTAGTGGCTTCAGCGGCTCTCATCCCTGAGGTCGTAGGTTCGATCCCCGGCTGTGCACCAATGGACTTTCTTTGACCAAATGACAGGCACAGGAGGCTGATCACCTATTTGCCTATTAGATTTCAAAAATGATCATAATTCAAATGAAGATTAAAACATTTGAGGCAGATTTTCTTTTAATTGGATATTTTAAGAATAGGTAAGTATAGTTACAATAATTTGGAAGTGTACTCAAAACAAACATACAAATTAAAATTTCACTAGCAGTTTAGATAAAAAAAAGATTATCACATTAATCTTTGTCAAACGAAGTGGAAGGAGCGAAGTAAGATTAAAATAAAGGAAATTCAAAATGGCGTAATGCACTTTTGCTAACTTTTGAAACCTCCCCACAAACATTCCGTTCGTCAATGCATTTCAAATTCAGAACAATCATAAAGTTCGTGCAATTTATGATTCAAATGAACGTGGATGAAAGTTTTCATCTAAATTAGATTAAATTAGATTCTCCCATAAAACGCGTCTAGTTTATATGATAGTTTCTTATTTGAGAAAATATTATACTTGGTTTGGGAGTTTGACTCGTAAGATGCTCTAAAAATTGATTTATTGTTCCAACTTTATATTTTACTAGCTGATCCGGCAAACGTCGTTTTGCCATGTATATCATCTATAATAAAAAAAAGAGGGGTTGATCGTAGAGGGGTGAAAGTTAGGGGTTGTATGTATTTTTAATGCATACACATAAACAAATAAAAACAGAAAAAAATATCTAAAAATAAAAAAAAAACATTTAGGGGGATGAAAAATAGATGTTGTCCGATTCTCAGACATACCCAATATGCACCCAAAATTTCATGAGAATCGGTCAAGCCGTTTCGGAGGAGTTTAACCACAAACACCGCGACACGAGAATTTTATATATTAGATGATTACCTAACTTATTTATCTTCTTATTGTGACTGATAAATGTATTGTTTTTTTTTACTTATCATCTTTTTGTCCTCTGCATGGAATTTATAAATTTGTATAATTAAATTACTTATTTTAATTGCAGAATATTGAAAAGACAGTTCCTAAATGTGGTTGAGTCTATTCATTAACACAAAAACATTTTTTTTTTCGTTTATTATTAAATGGTAGGTACAATGTCAACAAAGCAAATAAAAAATATGAAAAATTTTATCAAAGGGAGTGCTCAATTCATTTAAAACTTTAAAAATGCAACTACAACAGCTGTAAGTCTTTTAAAAATATCACGTAATAATTCAATAGCCTCTAACATGTTGTGTTCAAAGGAAGCTCTATCTAAGCCTGTTTGTAAAAGAATTCACTTTTCTTTGACGACGGTTTGTCTCATCAATTTTAAGAGGGCCTTTGTATGCGGCAGTTCGCTAAGTACATTATGTAAATGTTACACTGAAGGCTGTACCGGACGAGCCGACCCAACACACCCATATTATTAGCTGGAAAACCCAGTAAAATGCCATTCTATAGAGAAAAATTGTGTACAACACTGTATGGAAAAACGAGTGGCATTAAAATATTTATACGTTGCTGACATTCATAAGCATGCTCTAAGAAGCATCTAAATTGAATAAACGTATTTTGATTGATTGATTGATGGATATAGATTTTGAAAATGTTAGGGATTCAATATAGTGGATTAATATTTTTCATACTGAGGACGATTAAAACTATAACTACATTATATTCATATTTTTTATTTAAACTGTTGGCTGCCTAAATAAATAAACATAGACTATCCTTTTTTCAATAAGTGTACTATTCAACATTAAATTTTTTACACGAATCACATATTCACGAGGTCCGCGAATAAAAATATTCGTCTCAAAATTTATTCAATCGTTCGTTTTAATTGGCAAGTTTCAAGTAAATTAATCCATCAAAACGTTCCATAAGGCTTATAGTATGTAATTGAACTCGAACGTTAATGAACTACAGTTAAATGAAAGTTATCTAATATATAAAATTCTCGTCACAATTTCGAAACGGCTCGACCGATTCTTATGAAATTTTTTATGCATGTTCAGTAAGTCTGATAATCGGCTACTATCTATCTTTCAAACCCCTAAATGTTAAGGGTCAAAATTTTTATTTTTTGGATAAAGTTTTTTGTTTTTATTTTTTTATGATATAGCATACAAAAATACATACAACCCTTAATTTTCACCCCTCTACGATCAACCCCTATTCTTTATTAGTTAATTAAAATCTTATCACTTGAACTCTGAGGTTTATATAGAGTAAAATTAACAGAAAACCCTAAAAAGTTTTCATTCCAGAAAACCGAACTGTCTCTGGGGTAGCATAGCAAAATGTTCCATGTTGGTATGTACTAAAAAGGTTGGCTAAAGCCTATGATCGACGGGCGAGTAAGACCGTGGTTTTAAATACCGACGAGCCTGGCTCGCGGCTCGTTGGTGCTGATCGATTAGCAAGCAAAACAGACGCAAACATGTCTTGTTCTCTTTCTGACACGCGGTTTTGCATGGCGAGCCGAGTAAAAAATATAGCACGACGACGAGCCGCGAGCCAGGCTCGGCGGTATTTAAAACCGTGGTTTTGCAATGATACACCGGCGAGCTTTACCGACGAGCCATAAAACCGCGGTCTTACTCGTCCGACGATCAGGCCCTTAAGTAAATTCACATTAAGGAGAAACGAAGTTCGCGGGGGCAGCTAGTAAATCTATAAAAGTAAGTTTACCAATGTGTAATTTTTTAAAGAAAACAATATCGTCTTCCCCTAGTGTCCGAAATATTTTCAATAATACGTCGGGGTAAATAACATTTTCTATCGTAGCCAAGGAACGTGCGAGGGCAGTTTTAATTTAGTGGGTTTGCTCGTCTAAGTCGGAGCCAGTATTAAAACTTGTGCACATGACTGGTCGTTATTAATTTTACATCCCTGCTAGTTATACCATCCTAGTACCTTCTTTTGATACTCACACGTTTTTTTATGTATTGACAAATCGTAAACCATTAAGGATACTTAAATTTAACATCGCAACGCAGAGCAAACAAATTACTTTATGAACTCTTGTAGGTCTACGTCTTTTATAATATATTGTTATGATGTTGACGCCACTAACAAAATATTTTTTTACAAAATAGATCAAAATTCAATTTTCTTTGAAATTTTTGTGTTGTTTTTTGGATGTTTTGTATAGTGTAGTTTTAATAAGTCTAATATTTTTATATATACATACTTAGTTTATGAGTCTTATGTGCTTTTGTACCTGAATCAGATAAGCGTTGGCAAATACGTATAGAATAATTTTATTATTACTGTTCTACTTATTAGTAAGAAATTGTTTATTTATTTACACTTCATTGCCATAATACACATAATTATACATATAGAAAAAAAAAAGTAAGTAAGTACATAAGTTATTAGGCAACGGGTGGCCTTATCGCTAACAAGCGATTTCTTACAGGCAACCCTAAAATGGATCAATAAAAAAAAATAAACACCTACAGAGGGTAAAGTACAAGAGATGCATAATTAATAAACAAAAAGTTACTAAAAATAACATGCAACTAACTAAAATTAAATAAAATAAAATCTAAAGAAATGGTATAAATAATAGTATGTATAAACAGGCATGTAAAAGCTCAGCTTAAGGTTAATTGACTACCAATTAATATATAAAAGAAGTAGCTAATCACGAGATTATTGAATAATATTAATTTACTATAGTAAAGAAGCACTACCGTACAATTGCTTTGTTAATCCTGCAATACCGTAGTCTTTTATTCTTATTTAACATAAGAAGTCCTGCCGTATATTTTTCATAGAAGTACATCGTATATCTTTTGTTTTGTAATGCCATACAGAATATAAGGGAAAATTCAATTTATTTTTTCACAAGACAGTCTACAAAGTTATGCACAGGGCGACAACATAAGTTCCGAATCGCGGAAGCTTCCACAGTAAGTCGTTTTAAATTAAAATCCAGTCTTTCATCCCCATGCTCGGAGTTAGCTTTGAAAACTTTCTATTTCAAAGAAAGAAATCTTTATACACCGGAACTCATATTAAAGACTCTACGGCTAGCTGTAAGGAACTCTCATTTACTGTTTTATTATGTACTATGTTATTTAATACAGAATTTTCTGTTATCCACTTTGCTAGCAGCGTTATCCTCGTGATTCAGCGAGCGAGTCCCGGCTGTGCACCTTTTTTTTATATTTCTAAGTATAACACTTATTCGTACGGTGAAATCCCTGTTTAGAACAGCCGATAACAATATGTCTGCCCAATGCCTCATGGAGATCATGAATGGGTCAAATAATTTGTATTTATACGTAGGTACATCTGATTCCCTTTCCATAATACGTATCACGGACATTGTGAATAATACTGTTTATGATGATTTATTTTATTTTCTTAAGCGAGTACGTTTAATAATTTGAACCATTTATTTATCTAATTTAAAATTATGAATTGATACAATGCTCTTAGATTTTTCTGATGATGAATCTATCGATTTAACCAAACCGAGAATATGGGGTGAAGGGCAAACGGAACTCTCACTTCATGTTAAGTGAACACTCGCAGTGCGTTGCCGGCCTTTTAAGAATTGGTACGCTCTTATCTTGAAGGACCCTGAGTCGAATTAGTTTGAATTCAGTGGGCACCAGGTTTCACAAAGTGGTGGTGTGCGGCAAAAAGTGCCTTCAAAACGCTGAATTGTGGAACGAGAAACGTTGAGGTGATATGGGTGTAATTTCATATTTAGCTGCAGGTGTTAATCCTGCAGAATTACTGCTAACAAAAAAAAAATGGAAATGATATGGTATCACGAGATCTGGATCTGGACAACTTCCAGCGCAATGAGCAGGTTTATTAAAAAACTTTTACTTTTAACTAACTTTCAAAAAATTAACAATGTCACTCCTATAAATACCACTTATATAATAAAGATCTGAAGCCGATGATCCAGTTAAACAGTGAACAGCAGATTTTACGAGTACGGGATAATACCAAGCGTAATAACGTGTCTATAGACATTACAACAAAATCTCTACCGATACTGGTGTACTGACGTATCAACTGTTAGCCAAAGCAGCAACGTAAGTAAACAATTAGCCGATAGCTAGACTAATATTGTGTGGTTAAAACAACTATTAACTTTGGCATCGACGCGAAATATCTCATTTAAAAATGTTAAGTCACAAATTTTGGAATTATTTAGAATAATAAAATGTTTTGTACTCGGTTGAATAACAAAATCGTTGTCCTTCCAAATAAAGATCAATAATGAATAATGAAATCTTCCATTGATTGATTTTATTCAAACAAAAATTGGTTTGGTGGTATATAATAATAATGGTTTTTACTATCCCGCCAACTCTAAAACAGTATTTATACAAATTTAACGCGCTGTGCATCCAACATGTCATCTGCCCACCTTATACGCCCTTTAATTTATGGTTTAAAAAGATAAAAATCACATCTTGCCGAAATTAACGCACTCATTTAGGGACTCGTAAATGCCCCTATTCCAAAACGCAATATTTTTTTCTGCAGGATTGTATAGTTACTACAAGTAATTCACAGAAAATTAAATAATTTTTTCAGTAATATTGACGTTATAATCTGTCATATCAGTGGCCTACGTTTGCGGATACGATAACGGCAATATTTTAAAATGATTCAATAAAAATGCAATTAGACATAGACATAACATTTATTACAAACGAAAACACACACACATAAACACACAAATAACAATACTTAAAGAAAACATAAAATAAAATAAGACATCACAAACAATAAAAATTTAAAATTAAAATTAAGAAATTTTCTTTTACCATTCGGTTCGCTTCCAGTGTGCAATGTGTGTGTACTGTGGTTGTAATTGGCCCTGGCTCAGCATTATGCTGAGGAGCAAAAAGTTCCACAGCGCTGGTCATTCTGCCAGAGACCACAGCAGCTAGTTTGCGCCTCTAATGAAATAAAATAAATAATTATAATACCAAGTAGAAAAATAATAACAATAATAATATTAAAGTTAGAAGTGTGAGTAAATCGTGTGTAACGGTGTATAATGGATATTTGTTTGTTTTATGGGTGGATAAAAACTAAATTTCGAAAAAAAATTAATAATACAATTGAATAAACATGTAACAGCGTTAGTTTAAATTAACAATTATTGAACCTATTCTTGTGGAGAATAGTACGATAATGTCGTGAAACAAATGTTTACATTGAATGCCCGATGTCTTGTAATTAGTCAGCTGTTTACTTTGGCTCGAGAAACAACCTGAAAATTAACTTCACAGCTGCGTACCTAATTTATAATGATATTTAATACTTTTGATGCAACTTTTCGTTTGTTATAAAGAACAAATTTTACTAATACGAATTATATTTTCTTAGAATAGACACTAATATTCCATGCATAAAGTAGGGAAAAAGGCTAATTGGTAAAAAACTATTTCAGTGAGGTGTAGCATTTTTAAAGATTTTTTTTTTAATTTTTATTTATTAATTTTTCCTTATTTCCTATTTTTACAGTAACTTAATACTAATACAATAGAAAACTAAACTAAAAACATAATATAAACATACCAAGTAAAAACTTAAAACCTAAACCATTTTATAACTAATTATAAATAATGCAATTCTTGTGAATTCAGCTAGTGAGCAACTAAATATATCCGTCTCACAAGCAATAGTGTTTAGGGTGCGCAAAACACGCGTAAATGGTTCTTCTCTGAGTAAGTTCGTCCGCGCCCGAGGCACTGCCAGCAATTGCGACCGCTTACCCCGCCGAGTGTGGTTATTTGACACACGCAGCCCCAGTCTTTCCAACATTTCCGCATTATAGATTTTACCTCTAAGGATCTTAAAAAATCTTTATCTCGATTAAAATGTTTATTTTATATTGTATTGTGCATTTTGGAATTTAACTCTGGACTGAAGATATTAACGACTGTGGCCATAACATCGTAACGGGGTCATAAAAATTATGGACATATTTCGAAATATATCGCCATGTGACAAATCGCGACGATAAATCTCCAAACAGCCCAGGCCTATAAATTTAGGAATATGCAAAAACAAATTCCATGACGCAGAAAACATTGATCGATTCGAGTGCTTTAGTTTTATCTTGTTCTGACTTTGCTAAGGCCTACGTCTGCTTTGAATATTTTAAACTAATGCCAAATATCACCGTATCACCTCGACGTCCGTCGTTCCACAACTGAGCGTTTTCTAAGACAGTTTTTGCCGCGCACCACCACTATGTGGAACCAGCTGCCCACTGAAGTATTTCCGAACCAATGCGACTTAGGGTCCTTCAAGAAAAGAGCGTACCAATTCTTGAAAGGCCGGCAACGCACTTGCAAGCCTTCTGGCAGTGTGAGTGTCCATGGGCGAAGGTATCACTTTACAACAGGTGAGCCTCCTGCCCGTTTGCCTCCTATTACATAAAAAAAGTAAAAACGTGATATCAAATTCGGTACAGTATTTAGTCAACAATTATAAAGCTATGTATCTGTAATCAAACGAGAAAAAAATAAGATATCATGTAATAATATTTAATGGATACACATAAATAAACAACAGTACTCAAATATACCGTCAAAGTAATAGTTATACTTGTAGTCAAAATCGTTTTTCAAAACGAAAAGATTTACTATTTTTTTACATTGGTTTCCATTAGCGGCTAGGACCAAATTTTTGTGTTGTTTAAGATGTAAAAAACCTTTTTCCTACTTTGCTATATGTGATTTACTCTATTTATTTTCCTCTTTTTTGAAAACTAAAGAACTCTCATTTATCAACTAAGATTTTGTTCCACGATAGCTAATTCAAGCAAGGTTGCATGAAAAGTTTAAAAATCCCAGTGAAAATTAAAGTTATCACTTTGAATCAATGTAATGTTGAACTTTCCTATTAACTTAGACTTAAGCCAGTTTAGTATCTAGATAACTGGACAAAGTTGAAATTATATCCGAAGCTTATACCGGATAAAACTCAATTTTTCCCACTCAAAACCTGTCACCGTTACTTTGTTAGGGTAAAAATAATTTAATAGCGTAAGTTCCAAATGTAGATTTTTATCGCAGAAAACACATGTTTTATGAATTTGAGTAATTACTTCTTAGTGTTCGTCAAAAATTACAAATAATATGAATACTGATCTAAGACTTAAAAAAAACCTTTTTTCATCAAGAATGAAAACAGGGTCTTGAGAAGGTATGGAATTAAGTCTAATAGGCTCCAGTACTTGGAGACTATCGAGGTATATCAGACCAGTACCAACTCCTTCCAGTATTCAACGAAGAGCGGATCAATTCGTCGACGACCAATCCCTTTCCGATCAAATTTGAATTAGGGTTCTTCAAGAAAAGAGCGTACCAATTCTTAAAAGGCCGGCAACGCACTCGCGAGCCCTCTGGCATTGAGAGGCTGTATCACTTAACATCAGATGAGCCTCCTGCCCGTTTGCCCCCTGTTCTATAAAAAAAAATCACATATATAACCTTTTTGTTTAAGACAAAGTGCAAATACTAAAAATCTCAAACTCACTTAACTGTCCGCGTTTTAGTTTTGTTGTAAGTCTGCTAACCTTGCCTTCTATATAAAAATAATTTTAAATTTAGGCTTACTGTATATTACTAGTATGTTATCAAAAGCCTCAATTAGCTCTATAAATGTCAAATAATATAGTAACTTCCATTATAAGAGCATAATTTAAAGTTATTAAGTAAAGCACATACAATTATAAAATACAATAGTTCAAAGTTGAGAACGCTTGAACTTGGCAAAATACCTTTTCAGTTAAACGCAGTCATTTACGGGAGCGTTCCAACAATTTGGGCTGATGCTGTTTTAGCAAAGTTCCTCACTCAGCCCTACTTTTGATATTAAAGAAAATAGCTTCAATTTACTCTTAGTCTTTATCTAGCGACTTTTTGAAACTCGCTTAGTATCGCAATTGGGAATATTTAAAATAATATCGTCTTTGGTTAGCTTAAATTATACACCTCAAATAATATAATAGTTGCTTTGCTCTAGTTTATTAACAAATTACGAACCTTGAGCAATGACTTATAGGCGGATAGGATCTTGTCATGTAAAAATAAAATCATCATCATCATTAATTGCTAAACAGTCCCTTAGCCTCCAAAAGTACACTTCGCCATCGCATATCTTGCCTTGCGACTGCTTTACGACAGATTTGAGCGCGACCGCCGCTGTGCGAGTTAGAAAAGTGAATTACAGAATCGCAAGGCTGTGCTTCTCGCGTCCAACTTCGAATCTCTATTGTTTCCTGGTCCTTGACAACTCCATACTACCAACACAGCCTTGGTCTACGGGGATTTCTCTTGCCACCGGGTAGTGTGTTTAGTAAGGACCTTGGAGTTCTATTTCCAGGCATTCGGTGCTCATGTCCCAACTACTTGAGCTTATTCCATTTATGAATTGGACGATGTTGGCGTCGTCAATGATGTTATAAAGTGCTTCGTTGTAGCGAATACGCAAAAGACTTGAGAGGACCAAAGGTTCTTGGAAGATATATTCTAGGTGAAAATAAAATATCCTAGTAAATACAGACAAAAATAAATCTTTACCCAAAAGTATTACTTAATTTTGTTCTCAGAAATCAGAAAATCCCGTCTAAGGTAAATATAAAGGAGCCCGAATAAGCAGTATAATGCAACGCGAAACATAAATAGATTATAGCCAAACAAAGAAAAGATCAAATGCGTCATTCGTAGGAGAAAGAAATTAAGTGTATTTGAAAGAAATTGGCGTGATTTTTTGCGTTATCTGATTTTCTGGCGATTAAATTAAACCTTTTGTTCACGTTACGCCTTGTTTCCTTCCCTTTGTTTTCATTCTGACAAAAGACGCACCTTTCAAAAGGAAATCTAGTAACCGTGTTATGTAAATTAGAAACAGAACAGACCTTTACATTGCGATGCACTGTGGTAAGAAACGGGTAAAACGAAGATGACTTACTATTCTATCACTGTAATAAAAAGTATATTATATTTAGAGATATAATTCA
Organism: Pieris napi; assembly: GCF_905475465.1. Taxonomy (NCBI): domain Eukaryota; kingdom Metazoa; phylum Arthropoda; class Insecta; order Lepidoptera; family Pieridae; genus Pieris; species Pieris napi. Next base: position 5,317,305 of record NC_062252.1, read on the forward strand.
CATATACATTGAAATAAATAACTAACCTTATCATAATATAATAACTAAAATATATTATTAAAAGGAGTTCCTTTAGGCAAGGTTCCGAAGATACTGGCAGCGTTCCCCCTTTGAATAGCTAGAATAATTCTTTGTCCGAGGTAGCTGCCAGATCTTCGGTCTCCTGTGATCGACTTAGGACGGACGAAAGGATCCCCCACGGACCAAGGGTCTCGACACCGAATGGGACAAATTCATATTCTGAGCCTAGACCCTTGTATTATCACTGTAATTAAATAAAGAAATATCAAATTATACTACTGTCGATTCTACCACCCATGGATACTTAGGATCCCAGAAAGATCGCTAATACTTTTCGATCTTGAAGAATCGATACACAGTTGCGTTGAAAGACCTTAAGATGGATTATTTTGAAAGTAGCGATGATTATCTTCCTATTTGAGAAAATTAAAATTTGTCAGTGTTTAGTAATTAGTAATTAATTAGGTCAGTGGTATTTTGAAATTTCCAATCTATACTAATATTATAAAGAGGCAAGATTTGTATGTAAGTATGTTTGTAACTAATTGGCGAAATAAGTACTGGACCGATTTTAAAATTCTTTTACCATTTGAATGCTGCATTGTCACTGATTAATATAGGATTCCTACTAAAACTACGTATACAATAATGTTACCCACGGTGTAACAAAAATGCCTATAAAATATCTTTCATCGCATGCGCGGCGAAAACTATTGATGATAGAACCAAAAAAATGTTCCACAATATTAAAGAACATATCAATATCTATAAAAGAATATAAAAAAATAAATGTCCACCTGTGCTAAGCCCGGACGCACCCCTAGCTATTTAATATTCACAAACTTGGTTCTGAGATACCTTAAATTTCCTATTATTAACGCACAGACAAATAGTTATATTGTATATAATTTAAGATAGTATATGCCAGTATCATACCCCAACACCTTTCATGTGTGCATAACAAAGTATTCGGTTTTATTGCTGTAATATACGCGAGCACTCAATTCACTTCAGCGCCGGGGCCTTAATGAAATTTTTCTGATTACCCGCTGCCTATTTGCGATTCTACACATTACTGTTTTCATTATAACTTAGATGAATTCTGAAAATTATATTCTGATACTTCAACGATATCTTAACATGGTCTTATCTAATCCTACGGCAAAATTCTGATTAATTGTACTGTATAATAACAATGAAAGTTAACAAACTTTACGAACAAAAACAACGACGACTATAAACGAATTATAAAAACGTCCGCCATATACGAGTTCCCGCATAATGCGCATATTTGTAATGTTAATATTCATAAAATAACTTCAGTGACGAAATTATAATAGAGCGAAAACAGAACGAAAAATGACTTGGTGAAAATATATTTTAATTGAAAGTATATCTTTATATAACAAATCCCTCAACATTTTCGTTACCAAACAAAATTGTTCCAGGAATATATAAAATTCACCATTTAGCATAACGAGTCCAACTAAAGCACTGTTCGCGCAAGTTTTTCTTTTACTCCATCGCTCCTAGTGTGAGTTGTTACCTATTGAGATCGCGTTTATCGAGAACCTTAATCCTTAGAATTTATATCAAAAAATTTAATCATCAGATTACAATCTATACAGAAGCAACCATCATAGCAAACGCCAGCAGCTCTTTATACGGATTCAGCTAATACTAATCTCTATTGACTCTTGTCACGGGACGGGAGATGCTATAACGCACAACTGTGTACCCAGAAACATGCACTCTTTATTTTATAATAGGGCAGTAGTAACGTGATGATGAGATGTGTTCAGTATGACATTAGTATAGCGATATATATGCAGGAGCTTTTACGCCGTACTCCTCCGAGAAGCAGACATTTATTTGTATTTGATTTTAAAATTACGTTTACTTCATATTAATGTACTAATAAGTACTATTGATATTTATCGCTTGTTAAAAAATGCATCATACTAGAGTAGAATAAACTAAACCACCATTGATTTGCGAACTTTAAATGTACTGTAAGTAAATTTACAATTAATTTAACTTGACAATTCATAAGTGTACTTATTCACCTACATGAATAAAGATATTTTGAGTTTGAGTTTAAAGAAAAATATATTGTGATACTTAAAACGTGATATCGTTCGATAAATCCTGTTAGACCCTCACTAGGCTCTCAGTCCGCAAGTACAAACTAACAATTCATTTCGATCACGTATACCAATGAAACGTTTTCTATTTGATGTTTTGTGAACGAAACTTGAAAGTTTGTCCCTTGTATCGGCAGTACCTTAATAATACAAAGATGCTAGTTAACTTTTTTATACAGAAATTTATTTCATTTTAAATCGAGTTTTATATCATAAATTGTGATTTTATTTTTTTATGTAATAGGAGGCAAACGGGCAGGAGGCTCACCTGATGTTAAGTGATACCGCCGCCCATGGACACTAACATTGCCAGAAGGCTCGCAAGTGCGTTGCCGACCTTTATACTATTTACACTTAATAATGTTGGTTGGTGGTTGGTTATGATACAATAAGAAGTAAACAAGTTCAGAAGCTTTTTATTTGGAATAACTTGTATAAACGTAAAGTCCCATAGCCCCATTATTACTATGTTTTAGTCTCTAGTTTCGAACCTTGGGAAAATTTTCGATTATTTACAGGCATTGTCAAGCACAGTCATGGAGGTAATTCTCATGAACTTTACGTATACCCCTTAATTTTGTTGTATTAAACATGTTTTTATTTTTATGTTTTTCGTGTAATTGAAAGAAAAAATACGTATAAGGTGAACTTATTACTTATATATCCTAAATATTATGTTAAGATTCATTTAAAAATTCATGCACATCGAAGAACTTAATTATTTTTATGTATATTAGGAATATGGCCTGTTAAGCACCCATGGTATTCAAGACAAAGGCAAATGTTTTTTTTCTTTAAGCAGTCAATCGTGTCAATTACAACATAAAGTGCGTGCTAGGAGCATTTTGATATGTTCTCTGCTGGTAGAAGCTCGTTTTTTTTTATTTTCTTTTTCCATTTAATTATAATTCATTCTATGACATTTAGAGCAAAGTGTAAATGTTTCAGCTCCTTATAAATAAAATGATTAAACGTTGTGGCGGAGTTTCTTGCCAGTTATCTTCGTCTGTTCTACAGCCTTGGTTTGAGAACTGGTGTTGAATGTAAGTTAAGAGATTATTTTTTTTAGTTTTAAAAGTACACCAATTTATCAATATTAATATATGGATGGAATGGATATGTTTACACACATTTCATAAGATGCAATCGTATAAACACAGTTTGGCTCAATCAATATTGTGGTTTTAATAACCTAAGATAGACTTAATTGAAAACAGAACTAACATACACAAAATGTTTCATATATGTATTAAATACACTTACATTAATAAACCATTATAAGAAAATATAATTCGTTAATTTAAGCACTTTAAAATTATAGGTTTTAATCTCAATCTCAATTTACTATTAATAAAAAACCTATATTTTTATTTCTTTGACGTAACCACGCCATGACTAATCTTCACAAGTCCTAGGTTTAATTCGGGCGGCCTATCATCTTCAATAAAGAAATTTAAGAATTGAAACACACTGCTCATTTTGATTGCTTACAAAATATTAAAAATACAAAGCAACAAAGTGCCTTCTCTCATAACATCTTTTGTAAGAAATTCTTTAGCAAACAAATGAAATAAATAGCCCTCTCATTCACTTGCCTATGAATGAGAATTCTACTTATTTGTGCTATAATAAAACTAGTCCTTCAGCGATAAGAAAACACAACATTGAAAGTGGGTCAATACAATATTAATTATGTTTCCTTGCTCATAAGAAATAATTATTAACTTCTAATTAAAGCACTCGTACGTAATTGTAATAGATGATTATCACAGGGGGTTTTTAGGGGTCATAAAGGGCAAACATCGCAGCCCATAGATACGCATTTTAGTGGCTGCGTTACCAGCCTGTGAGGGAGAAGTATGCTCTTTAGGAGTACTGCCATGGAAAACCTCTATCGGGAGTCGATTCCACAGTTCGCTAGTTCGCAAAAAAAGGAAGGAAGGAAGAAGGAAGACTTAGCCATCAAGGTGATGCGGATGAAATATGGAGTTAATACGGCTCGTTCAGTGACGAAACGAGGCAGGAGGGATCAACCCAAGGAAAATAAAAGACAAAACGATAGCACTGGTGATACTCTATACACTATACGAATATGAAATTTCACCCGTATCACCTCGACGTCCGTCGTTCCACAATTAAGCGTTTTTAAACGCAGTTTTTGCCACGCAACACTACTTTGTGAAGCCAGCTACCAACTGAAGTATTTCCAAATCAATTCGACTTAGGGTCCTTCAAGAAAAGGGCGTTCCAATATTTAAAAGCCAGGCAACGCACGAGTGTCTATGGGCGGCGGTATCACTTAACATAAGGTGAGCCTCCTGCCCGTATGCCCCGTTATATATTTAAAAAAAAGTAATGTTGAGTTCAATTATGATTCATAGATATATCATGTCAACGCTGTCCACGTCAGTAGTTTCGTTTTACATTGTCACTTTTCAAAAACGTGCTTTACAAATCCAAGCCACACTCGCCTTATATCAGTCCTAGCTCTTACCTAACTCTGCATAGCAAAACTGGGACGAGTATCTAGTATTATAATAAAATCGGTAATTTACGTAAGTATTGTTCTCGGCTCGTAAACTTACGTATTCCTATTTCCTTTCGTCGAGATTTCGTTTCCAATTTTATGCGTCGTTTGCAATAAAATTTCTATATAGTAATCGATATTGCTTATATTATTGAGTTATGGCAGTCGTTTATCAAACCAACTTTATCATCTATTTATACATATTTGTACTATAAAACAGTCGCCTTTCTGTCTTAGTAATATTCGGGTTTATGTGCCTATTTATAACAAAGGCTACAAATACAAAGGCTGCCACAACACATTTTTTAATAAACTAATATTTCCTACAAAGCTACCTATTGCGTGCTGTTTTTTACTGATAACTACTATTATTTATTACTAAATACACGATACTTAATTATTATATTTACATCCAAAGATATATTGAATTCACTCGTAAAGGGGGCCGATGGTTGGCCATGCGTCATACTCGGTGATGTTAGTTATTTCGGCTATGTGTTTGCGTGTTGTTCTCACGAGAATGCAAGTGCGTGCTCCTATTTCACCATGCCGCCTGCTGATAAGTCTGTATTTTTTTAAATTTTTACTACTAATTATATACTCATGTGGAACATGGTGTAATGGTTGCAGCTCCTTACAAACGTTGTGTAAAAAAAATGGCGATTAAAAAGAGTGGCGGAGAGTTTATTGCCAGTTCTTCTCTTCCGTTCTCCGCCCTTGATTTGAGAACTGGCAGTAAATGTAAAATTAGAAGCATTAATATGTATTTCTTTCCGGACGAGTCATAAGTGTACATTATGTTACCTATATGATTAAATGATTTTTTTACTTTACTTTACAAAAATATTTTCCTTTATAACTTAAAACAACATTAATCAACATTAACATCAATGCAATAGGGGCTTAAAATAACAATCAGATCATTAAAAACTCCGCAAAACAATCAATTCCAGTCTGTTTGCCGGAACAAGTGGAAATAAATGAAATTTGTTTTGTTTTCTGAATCTATCACCCGGCGCGGGTGTTGTTCTCTTGAGCAAACACGACCTGATTGCGCTGTTAGGAGAATTATTTCCCGTCTTAGAGACGTCCGTGTCTTTTTAGTTCTGAATTAAGGTACTTGAAAGTACAAGTGTTTGAGAAAAGTATTATAGAGTTATGATTGAAATTTTCGGACTAAGATTTGGAGAGTTTATTGCCAGTACTTGTTTTCCGATCCGTTCTACGCTCGGAGAACTGACAATAAATGTAAATTTAGAAGCATTAATTTGATTCTGACGTTGATAAGTTACGTAAATAAATTTGATGTTTGATTTGATGCAAGTGTTTATTATGGTTTATAAATTTTCAAATCTCGAGAGTAATCAAATATCTATCAAATAAAATATTTATATTTACAATAGATATATTATCGCAGTTCAGATGATCACGTAATAACATTCGGAGTTCAAAGTTAATAACAAAAGTAGAGTTGCTAGTTAAGAAATGTAAATCATATTTTTTAACAGTAACAATTTTTTTTATTGCCTCCAAAATTAGCGAAGGAGAGGTTTATCAATTCATCGTGTAATATATTCTGTTTTACTAGAAGTGCTTATAAGAATTTACTTATAAAGTTTTTCTTATTATTATCAGTGATTACGAAGAGTTTAAGCCTCTTCATAAAAATTTAATGTTAAAAACATTAATATTTTAGTTACTCAAAAAATGTAAAATGTATAACTACTTGGAACTGTTCTCTGGAAGATCCTACAGATTTTACTACATCGGTCTGGAATAAATCTTCTAATGAAATCAACGTAATGCCATGTCCCATGGACGGGGTAAAGGAAGTCTACAGTGACCATGCAGCAGCATCGGTCTTGAGATTATCGATTTATCTCACTCGCAGTTTTCACCTAATCTGTTGATAACATTAAATATATTATTATATTCTAAGATCTATATTCTTAAATATAATCATTATAAAATTTACGAACTACGTATCTCGAACTGTTATATCATAGGTATAATTAAATTTAGAACCTTCCGTGTTAAACTGATTAACGGTGCAAAATGAAATTAATAAGGCGGTGCCGAGAAAATCTTTCTCTCGTAAAAAATCAAGTCCACTCTTTTCGCTTTACTTACTCCTTAATTTTCTTCCTCGTATTTTTAATAAGGAAACGGAAGGAGTTTACCGTAAGATTTATGTGAATTAAAAATATATATTTTGTTTTTATATTAAAAAGTATCTAAAGTGAAATATCTGAATCTCTTGTGGTTGTTTCAAGTCCTACTTTTTTTCTCTCTAGTATCTTTATATAAAAAATGAAACCCGTTTTCCGTTGTCACGACATAACATGAAAACGGCTTGACCGATTTGTCTGATTCTTTTTTTATAATATTCCTTGAACTACGAGGATGGTTCTTACGGAGAGAAAAATTTTAAAAAATTTAGTGAAAAAGTCTAAAAACACTCTATATTCCCATCCAAATATTCGTAATAATATTTAAAGGCAATTTGAACTTTAATACCATATCATAAAGTTTAAGTGTTAGTGGAGGGGTCCCGGGAAGGTAAATTTTTATTTTTTGACATAAGGTATTTGTTGTATTAAATAAAACTTTCTTTTTTTTATCTTACTAGCTAGACCGGTGTCCCGAATAGCAGAATAAGTATTAATATAAAGAATCGATTGTTAGGCGGTACGATGTTCGCCATGCCAGCTAGTAAGTAGCTAAATAAAGTAGTAGACTTTTATAGGCAATAGTAGGAGACACGAAGTTCAATTAACTCCATATATATCTCAATAAAGCACTTGATTTATGGACATTTTAAATATTACTTATGATTTCAATAGCCTCACCTTGCATGTCCACTATAGTGTCAGTCGTCTATAGTGCGTGAACGGCACTCGCAGCAGCTGTGAAAGTCGGCATGAAGCGATTACATTTTCTTTTATATTGACTGTGACGTCATGACAAACATCTGAAATTCTTCTATATGACTGTTACTTCACAGTTACTTTACAGCTGACTAATACGATAGGTAGATAGAGGTATTTTTATCCTTTATTAATCTCTCCATCTAGTGCATTTTTTTTAAATCGCTATAAATCTTAACAGTGAAGAAAAATGTGAAGAAAAAACCAAATCGGGTCCAGTAAGTAACGATGTTATCTTAAAAACTAAAATCTAATCGGCAATTATTAGAACATTGTCATTGTTAGTACAAAATGATCGTCGTGTATATGGTATAATCCTTTTTTGCTACAATTTTAAGTTTTTTTTAATATTATCTAATAATTATCTATAAAAATTAGACCATTTGCAGTCGGCGTCTAAAACTAATTATTTATAAGTGTAAAAAGTGGTATCACGATCGTGGTAATGATGTAGTAGAGTCAGTCCCTGTGATTATTGAGCAATAAATTACTTATCTATTGCTCTCTTCTTAACTTTCCTTAGTCTTGAGTGCAGTGATATTCCTATACCGTTGATGCAAATGCGTTACGCATACCCTTCCGCGCCACGGCTGCCTCGTGGTGACGGGTTATGTAGGACTAGCTGCTGTGCATACGCTCCAAACTACTGACTCCTATCAGGAAAGTTATCTTCGGTACGCCACTAGAATCGCTGACTTTTTGAGAATTGAGAGCACGAGATTTCGGCAGTGCTCGATTTCTACAAAAAATCTCATAATTAGCCTTAGAAGACTCGGATAATTTAAAGCTAGAATTAATTTTAAATCTTCCACTAGTGCACCAGCGCAATAGAGTATGGAAACAGCAGCTCAAGATCGCTCGCTTCTTCAATGCTTGCGACATGCATAGTCCATAGTATTGTTACCCATAGACATTGGCGTGGATGCATCAAAACATTGTAGGTAACTAATTAATTACCAACATAAATAAAAAATAGTTTTATTTATGAAAGCCATAACTAGTCCTATATATTCCAGACAATGACTCCGTGTATTAGCATGATTATTACCGATTCATGCATACTCTCGTCAACACGGCCTTTAAAAAGACTAATATAATTGCACAGATATTAACCTCGCTTCAAAAGGTCACCGAACACATTCAGCCTGATAGCGATAATTTGATAACCGTTAATAAAATTATTTCCCTCCCGCCAAATTAATTGTTGCGACGACAAATTCTCTTTTCCTGTAATTATTCTTTCACGCCACACGATAATTTGCACTGATTGGACCTTTGTCAGCAGGACTTTTATTTATCACGCTTAGATTATTTTAAAACAAGTATATTTTAATACAAATTTATCTTGTTGTAATTAATTATTATTATATTACAAAAACATTGTCAACGTTAGTTTACATTTAATTGTTATAGTGGTATGTTTCGTGACTCGATAGTTAAAAAGGCTGTTAAATAATTATGCATAAAAGTGTTCAATAATCAAAGGTCTCGTTAGGATTAAGAAACGAAACTCTTCGTAGACCGTAGCTAAGTAAAAATCGTTTGTTAGCGATAATGCCGCCCCCTTGCCTAATAAATTATTTAGCCTGTTTTTTTATTATAATATGTTTGAGGTAACGAAATGTAACTCGCTAATAAAAACAAAGTTTATGTGTTTTTAGTTTAAATATATAGCCAAAAGGCAATAGATACATTTAACCATCTGCTTAACTATTTTCAGGTTTATATGAAATAAACTGTAGCCCGCAAAACGCATTGAAACAGAAAATCACTGTATTCGGAAAAAATATTCGTATAAAAGCTATATATAGTTACGCGCAATACTTTAAATTTTACGCAGACTAGCCTACAACTTGTAAGTCATGGTCGAGCTTCTTCCTTTTTGAAGTTATACTTCTTTAGGCGCTTTAGGGAAAAATCATGAGAGTAAATTTTTCAATGGTTAGTGTCGTTTTTTCTACAAACGTAGAATAAGGCGAACGATAAAATTTGTTGAAAATATTTTTATCTTGTTACGCCAAAGAAGTATAACTTCTAACGCGTGTACATAAGTACACGATTTTTTTTGTCATATATGACAAAAAATACGTATAAAAAGGAAGAACCGTCCGAAAGCTAATAAATAATCCCATATTTTGGAACTACATTAGTTTCTATGGCATTGTTTATTTCACGTACATTGTTTTCATGAAAATACTGCAGTATATTTTTACGAAACGTTGGATCAACTCCAACGGTACCCTTTTAACAATATTTGTTTTCAATATTTCATATACGAGAGCTTACGTCGGGTAAATACATTATAGTATACTTTTTAATTTACTTCGCATATAAATTTAAACACTTCCCGGTAAAATATTGTGTATGAACAATAACGTAATAACAATAAACAATCGATTTATGAATACTATTGAACTGAATTGACTCGGTTTTACTCTCTTGTATTTATTTTAACTCTAATATTAGGGTGGGGAGAATATTAAAATCCTTAGTAAATATTGATATTATACCCTGCCTGGTTTTGACTTATGAATGAGGGACTAAGGGGCACTGCTGCCCTAGATACTCGGACCGAGTGACTTTAACGTACGACTCTCATTCCTGATATAGCAGGTTCGAATCTCGGCTGTGCTCTAATAGACTTTGCACATTTAATACTCGCCCGTACGTTGCCTTAGACTCAAAAAGTCAACGTCGTGTGTCAGGCACAGGAGGATCTACTTGCCTATAAAAAAACATATGATTACAAAACAGACACAGAAATCCAAGACAGTAAAGTATTTCCCAACCAATTTGTAAAAGACCAGCAACGCACTCGCGAGCCCTCTGATATGGAGTGACCACGGGAGGCGATATCAATTAACATCAGGTGAGTCTCCTGTCTGTTGCTCTCGGTTCTATAAAAAAAAACAAGGGTTGGAGCGCAATTTTTTGGTGTCTGGGGTAAATCGAAGCAGTCTTAACAAACTATATTTGTATGCATATAAAAATGTATGTCTAAACGTTATAGTTGGAGATGCTAAAGCTATTTTGGTAACTCAACCGGCAAAAACTCACGCAACCTCGCCTCAATCCGAATTATACTACATCCATACAAGACTTCATGCTTTCACATAAGAACGTCTCTAATACTTAAACGACTACGTACTACGTATAATAAATCCAACTTCTTCTTCTTCTTCTTCAAGTTTTTATCAAATATGTTATGTTTATTTATATGGCGCACTGATTATGGAGAAAACATTACATAAAAATTATTATTGTTACACTAAAAAACATAACATCACAATACAGTAAGAATACACGACATAGAGACACATATCATAAGATCAGAAAAAATAAACATTTTAAGATGAAAAAACACTGACTATTATTAATGACAAATTTAATAAAGTGCATTTATTTTCTACGATTTTATATTACATTGATTTTTATTTAATACTTAGGGGCGCTACAACCCTTTATGGGTATATATACCTGCGATTATTTCGTATTATTTCACGTTTTTTCATATATTTTATAAACATACGTCGATCTGATTCTTAGACGAGACGGTATCGTCCGTCCGAGGTTTTAATTGTTCACATAGAAAAGTGCACAGCCGGGGTCCAAATCCACGGCTTTGGGGTTAAAAGTGTACGCAAATTCAACCGATACTGAATTATTTATTGTTAAAATTAAAATGGATTCATTTAATATTTGTGAGCGACCAGACGGAAGAGATATCGTTCTCCTGATATCAACAATGATTTGTTATATTCACAATAACGGGATGCGAATTTCAGTTCAAGTAATGAATTGTATTTTAAGTGCATACAAACAGAATATTAATATGTTATGTTTTCAATTCATAACAAGTTATGTATTCTTTTCAGATTTCCGTTATAAGATTGAAGTTGTGCAAAGATTATTCATACATCAAAAGGCCTGTTTCTTGTTCATACAACTAAATTCATTATAGTAATTAGACCTGACTCTTATATATATAAATCTACCCTAATTTTTATTTTACAGTATTTATTCCGAACACGACAACCTCCGTGTTCATTGGTTCAATCGAAAAAAAACTTTTTCGGTACACGAATCCCAACAAATTGTTTCGTTTTGAAAAAATATATATATCTCCTACAGCGTACCTCATCGGACACAATGCATTAGACATTAGTATGAAAATATATATAAAGGCATATATAACCGGTAATTTACGTAGAAGTTGAAATTTTAACATAAATTGGATTTTAAAAAATCATATCAACTTTATATTCATAACGATAGAATAATGCGCATAATCACTACAAAGTCCAAAAATTCCTTTATCAGGAAGAATGAACAAAATATAACGCAACGAAAACCACTGGTATGCAATATCTAAACCATAACGTCAGGCGGACGGTCATTTTGACTCAATGGCCTGAACCGCGCCAAGCCAACATCACCGGAAAATGCACGCGACACCTACGACCCCGACTTTCTTTTGTATTTTGCAAATACCCACATATTTTAAAAGTTTTCGCTTTCATAAATTATGTACGCTTTTATAAAAATACGCGAGTATCTCACATTTAAATAAATTTATCGCCAACACGCAAATTTATTACACTATTAGCTCAACGTGTCATGCTTTACTAAAGTATTGGTGAGGGTAGTTAGAATGTTTTTGTAACTAGAAAAATATTGTTTTATTTAATTTCATTGTTATTACTATGCTGTCTTTATAAAGTTGCTTAGTATAGGTTATATAATAAAATACCACAAGCAAATCTTTTCTATTGTGTCTTGTACTTCATTTTATACATAATAACAAAAATATGGAAATTAAAGTATAGTTATATTGTGTATTATATTATATATTAAATTTTGCAACCAATATTACTCATCAAATCCGTTGCTTATCTGGCGCAGCTTAATGCAGTTGGCGACATTCTAGGTTTGATTATTGGGAGCAAAACAATTAAACAGACAGAATTGTATTGAAGGTTTCGGGACATCAAACACATTTGTACTTTGCAGACATTGCATGCATTGAAGCCAAATCAAAGACGATCATCCGTATTACATATCACACGCAATTAAAGAATTTATCGAGACATTTTATAGGTTTCTTATTACAGCAAAGTAATGGCTAACTTTGAACACTACTTTTTTTCTACGTTTTGACACTAAATTGTAAAAGCCTGATTTCTTTATATTTATATGAGAAGACAGTACTATAATATGTTATACAATATATTGTTTAAAAAATCCGCTACAACCGCTGTGAGAGTTCGAAAAGTTAGTTACAGAATCGCAAGGCTGGCATTAGCCCCACACCCCTGTATTCTTGATCGTCTTTTCTTTAAAGGCTTTTGTATAAACGCGCATCAGCCACTATAAGTAGTTACTCTAACCCAAGTACTATGTCTTGATTAACCTAAAAACAGTTATCTTCATGCACCAGTGCGAAACCGTTGCGGGTCGCTAGTAAATAATAAATGCGCTAAGTACCTGTACTTAAAAACACTCCCGTTTACGGCAAACTCATACAATTTATGCAAAATGGATTTAGCGAGCAGAAAATATGGCTCTGGAGTGCACGCTTCAGATAATTGCTCAACTCGTCTCCTAATGAGGAGATGTGAGTAAACTTGCCTCGGTAGATTAGAGAATAGCGCCTGACTTGCTCCATTTTCACGTTATTTTTATGTTGCAATTACTGCAGATGTATGTACATTATTTATAGTGGATTCCGGTAGAGTAGAAAATACACAACATTTCTTTCGATGTCCACACTGACAGTATAAGTATCTACAATTTTACCAATAAGATTTAAATGATTAAAAAAGGGATACAAATAAGCTTTTTTGTTTCCTATTGGAACTGTGTGAGGGATTTAGCTTGTCAATAATCGAGGCTGTAATTGCGTTGATTAAATTTGTAAAACATAATAAAACAATATAAGTTGATTTTATTTTAAAAAATCCGCGGGCGTTTTGAAAATAAAAAGATAATAATAAACCAAATGACTAACGTATTCATTATTTAAAGATAGGATGGAATACTAAAATATTAACTATCAAAAGACCCATAAAGTCTACGTTTGCAAACTTAGACTTTTTCGTATTTTTACGTTCACTTTTCCTATAGGTTAATTTAATATATATTACAATTAAATTATGTAAATTTTTTATAAAATTAATGAAATATAAATATGTTAAGAATAAGAATTAAGAATCTTAATATATGACTGGCCATTTGACTCAATTACGAATTCACATCGAACATTCGCCCTAAGTGATATAGTGGAGTCGGAGTAGGGAAGAGAATATATTAGGGATATATAATAATAAAAATAGCTGTCATTGCATGATCTAACCTTTATTACTGTGAATTAATTTACTTAAGAATAATATATTTTCCAACTATGACAGATAATTAAAAGTTGATTAATTGTTCCAGATATTTATTGCCTTGCTAAATTCGTGAAATAAGTTTAGATTTATAAATGAAAATATGAATTAAACACACATACACATTGTTTTTATAGCTATGCCCTTACAGTATTAAAAAAAAGACGGTAGACAATTTTATATAAGATTGTCGTGATTCAATTTAAAACGAAGTTTTGATAAGGGTGGGCGGTCGCTAAAGACTTCCGGTGTAAAGCCACAGTTAGAATGTTATCTTTGCTATAAATACTTGTGCTAATGTCTTTGCCTTCAGTAATCTACTGGCTATGTTAAGAGTCGATTAATGATGTAGTTTTCACAAAGCTTCACAGTATAACGCACCTCATTAATTTATATACGTCTTTGTTATGTTATGTATGTAAGTATATTGCATTACTACGAAAAATAATTTCCATTAGCAAATAGTTAACAATCTATGTAGAAACAATTAAACACATTCATCCTATGTATTATGATAGCTCAAATTGACATTTATCATACAAAATTTTAATAACAAAACAATATACAAATGCGAAAATTCGATAAAATTCTTGAATTACTCTTATACTTCCTAAAGACAAGTACTCAAATAAACACTTATTAGGTCAAAGAGATGTCTTAATTATTATATAATCTTTCCTTTTTACGATGTAAATAACCAATAATATCGTGGAGTGTTTCATATGATTATATTAAAACGGCACGATGCACGTTTAATTAGATTACGTTATGAACAATGAAAACAAAGGGCGTTATCGCCATAAGAAAACGCGAAACATAACGACATACGAAATGAAGTCATTAGCGCGTAAGCCTCCGCAACACTTGCAGATAAGGCGCTGGTTTAAATGACGTTTCAGTTCACTCGATATATACATTTCCCTTCGAATATCACCGAGATAGCGCTTGTGTCAACAGCAATTTGCTCAACGACAAACTATATTAGAATACATATGAGATTATTACATTCTCTAATTAATATTCTACAATAATGTAAGTAACTTTATTAAATCGATTAATTCTAAGATATTTCTTAATTTTTTGTTAATATTTTGCCTTTTTGTTAGAGACCAATGATTTTACTAAGAGTGATGAAATCAAAAGCTTGAAATGAAACTTTTCGGTATTGTCAATAAGCTAGCCTACCGATACTCTGTAACTTAATAGCGATTCCTTCATATTTCTATGAAATTTTAATATTGTTCTTTCAATACGCATTTGTTGTTAGACCTTGAGACCACACCGTGTAGTAGTTGTACCCGCGGTATAGAATTGAATTAGGAATTGCTATTGGTAGTAACTCACTACCGGCGCTGCGAGCACGACACGAGCATACTAAAAAATGTCTTCCCAATTTACGTTGTACGGAATACACTCAAAGTTTGCATACTACACTCGTATCCTCTAATCATATATCTCTCTCCCAGTCCCTCTTGCCCCTCTCTCTCGCGCTTAGTAACACCAATAAATCGTGTTGACGGTGAACGTCACTAGATGGACCGATCAAATGAAAGACTGATCATCCAAAGAATTATACACCGGAAAAAGGAAGCGTGAGAAATTTAGGTAAACTATTAATAGTATATAGCGCCAGATCGATAATCAAATATGAGTTACTGGGTTACTAATAGGTCAAGCGTGCTATGTTTAATTTTTCTTCGATGTACGCAATTATCATACACTCGTATAGTGAAGTAACATCATAAAACTTGTATGTGAAACTTGTGGCATGTCATAGAAGAATGGAAGATGACGATAACAAGAGAACGGACGGTATAAGTTTGAATTCCATGGAAGATGGGCCGGGTGCTGGTATAGGATGCAACCTGTTCAGACACACTGACCCCTTCTGAATGATTACTTCTTAGAAACTCATGTTGACATGTGTTATAGACTTGCGAGCATTCAGACCGCGTGGAGTAAATAGTGGAAATGGAGAAAGCGTGGGAGAAGTGGAATCGTTACCCAAACTAAAACACCCGCCCCGGATCGGATACTGGGTGGCACAGCAAGCCTTTCTCCATAGTAATCTTAAAGCTTTATACGTAGGCCAACAATTCTTCAATCAATTTATATCACATAGATATTTGAAACAATACTTCCCGTCAATATTGTTCTTTAAAATATTTCTTGGCGCTAAAATTGTTTCAACACAAACAGTTTGTTTTACCGCTCGGTCAGTTTTTAGTTTGCTCTGTGGTGCAGAAAATTTTATAGCTGACCCTTTTTGCGGTGCAATATGAATTGAACCAGGATATAAACAACCCACAAACAATATTTGAAAAGTTTTCGTTTCAATAAAGTTGAAATATGTAGTTCATTTCAAAAATATCGCTTTGATAAAGCATCCTGTTTAGTTAAGGTTTGTGACACTAATGAAACAACAGTACCTTTGAGCTTTCGCATTGTTTCGCCATGTGACCGAGTTGTAATAATAATAAGAGTTGTGATATAATTTTTTTGGGGAAAGGGATACTCTTCTTTAATAAAATCCCAGAGGCTCTTTTATCTCTGCCTTTCAATAAATTTAAGAAATGTATTAAAGAAAAGCTGTGTAAAAAGGCTTACTATAAAGTAAACGAGAAATCTAGTTGATAAAAGGGCCTGGGACTAGTGCTAGACAGGCTACTTCTAATTAATTTGCGATATTTGTTTTAAAATAAGTGTTGTTTGATGATTTGCTATTTTAAAAGAGTACCGAGAGTTTTTTACGCCGGCTTTTTCTCTCGGCCTACACCCTCTGTCTTCTTTCCCGATGAGTAGGGATGCCTATAAATTCAAATTTAATGACGTGGAATAAGTGATACATGTATATTATGTTCCATAATAAACATATTTTATTTTATTTTTATTTTTATTTAACATTGTTCGCAATATTTAATTTAATCTCCCTTATATATTAATTTCACCTACCCATTCAGTAGTCAGACTGACGACAGACGCTGTATATTTTGACACATACTAAATAACAATTGACATGTAAAGTCCAGCGATGGGCAGGCCACACTGGAAACAGAGAGGCCAGGGCGTACTGGAGAAAGTCGAAGGAGGTCCACGTCCATAAATGTACCAAAAAAAGAGAGTGATGATGATTATGAATAAGCACAGAAGGATCACCTTAAAAAAACAAATGAAAAAAAAACACGAAACAAATACATAAATCTGAGGCCCACATCTAAAAGTTGGAGCGGCACTAGTACTATGTAAAAAACAAACATGTATGTTACTTTGTAAAGCATGCATGCATGTAGAGAAATCTTCCCGAAATCATAAGCAACAATCAATCTAAATTGAGCGAAAAAAACCTCAAATTTATGCGTCTTAATTTGATATACGAAATTCAAAGGAGACGTGAATTTTCAGAAGGCAATCAGTCATCGCGGTCTCAAGGCCTTTTGTTAGCCAGTTATTAATGTCAGATTAACTTAGTTGGCGCAATGCCCAGTTTTCACTTTTATCATTTGGCAAAAAGCAGGTGTCTTTTACTTTATCCAGGTAAGATTAAAAATGGGCTAAGTAATGAATTTTGTCAAAAACAATCCGATAAATCTAACCTAAAGTTAGTTATGTTATGTGTATTATGATAATTTCAAAAACATAAGAAAATTGTACCGAAATTATAAGAAAAAAAAATCTTACTCTTTATATAAATATATAAAAGTAAGTTTTAGTTTAACTTTTTAGTCTGTACCACGCAGTAGGTTTTAGCGTACAAAAATATATTTTTTTATTAATCATACAATTAAATTCGCCACAGATTCGCACAGCTGGACAATTGTTTTATATCATAATTCTATAGTCTATGTTCATCCGGAATAATGTAAGGTTGTAGTAGTTTTGGAGCCTATTCAACTGAAACAAACAATCAAATCTCTTTATAATATTTATATTTTCTATAAGTACCTAATGTCCCAATAATGATTTCCGGTAAATAGTTAATTATTGTATCAAATGCTTACAATATTCCCACAAATTTAAATAATTTTTATTATGCGTGAAAGTTACCGTGCCAAAACTTTTGCGGTCACAGAGTATCCGCACCGAGTCATTTGTCAGCACCTTAGTGACGTCACGGCCAGGGGACTACAGATAATAACGTCATTAGAGCTCCGAAATGTTAGCAGTTTTTAGCGTAGTCGAAAGAATAATAGCTGTATGATGAATAGGAGTTAGAAAAAGAATTCAGATACTGAATATATATTTTTTTTCTTACGTTTCACGAAATATTTTTTTTATTAGTTTTGAATTATGACATTGTAGAATGCCGTGTTGATACTTTGTTTTTAAACAATTTTATATTTATTTTAAAACTGCATTTTGAATACGAAATCAAAAAAAAATACGTTTATTCAGTTTAGATGTGTTTTAGGGCATGCTTATGAATGTCAAAAACGTTTACAAAATTCGCGAAAGAGCAAGACTACGAAAGAGCAATACATTAAACAATAATTATAAGAAGTATATATTGCACTGATTTGATATTTTTTTGATTAATAATAATAATCTAAGTTTGGCCATTGGGCTATAAATAAATAAATAAATAATAAATCATTTGTTTGCAAGAAAGTGGTACATTTATATCGATCAATTATAAAAATCCGCACAATCAGCCACGCAAAAATAGGCATGCAAATGTCACATTAAAAATAATATTAAATATATAAATTACTTTAATAAATTAATGAAGCAAACAAGGGTATTACGTAAGTAATAATGTACTATGCCTGTTTGTTACCCGATGTCCATAATAATCCTTTAATATGTGTTTGTACATGTACGAGCACATGTCCTGGCTGGTACTAAACGCCTATGTTGATACACTTATGGACTGGTCTTTGTGCCATGAGTAGGTACCTAAAACGAAAGAATGAATTTGTCATTCAGTTTATGAACAAAATGAGGAAACGCGTTTACGTAATATGCAGGTAAGTTTGTAATATATCATTGATAAATTATTATTTATATGGTACACCATACCCATGTTATTATAAAGCTAGGATTTCAAAGATATTAATTATTGCGTTGAGGACAAACATATAACTAATATATAAAATTGTTGAAATACCGTTAAGAATAAAAAAAAGTAAAAAAAAAGGGAATTAATGAAAAATAATTTTATAAATAAACAATCACACAGTATTATACATTTTGGTAATACTTAAATCTAATAGAGAATGAAAACAAATTTTAGTACTTTATCAAAATTTTCAACTCAACTCAACTTCAAATACAGGTAACTCGATATAGATTTCGTTACATTTCCTATTCAGCCATTTTTGTGTCGAAACTTATTTAAATTTAAAAAAGTAAAACTTTGAATTTCGAATGTATGTTCGAGCAGTGCGGAACAGTTCGCAATTCTTAAAAGTGAAGCAGAAAACTTAAAGTTGGTAGCTTGGAATTTTAAACATTGCGAAAACCGCAATCTGTATAACTGAAGTGAGCGGGACAAGCATTTCCAATAATGTAGCCTCCTTTGACTTTTCTCCATATCAGGCTGATATTAAAATGCCTGGCTGTGTTTATACAGGATAGAGTACGAGAGCAGAAATTCCTTGCAGCTAACTGTTATGGTTTCGAGTGTTAGTGTTAGTACAAGTCAATACAAGTTCGTGTTTTGAAAATGTGCTATAACTGTTTTAGTGAAGCGTTATCTTTAATAAAATTTACTTTTTTTACAAGATAATTCATTCAAGAAACAAACAGTTTTGTTTATTGCACCCTTATTTGTACAGGCCATCGTGTGATTTATTAATTGATTTGTTATATTTTTATGCCATATTTTTCATGTGACTTAAAAACTCTATATAAATTATTAGTATAGGTTAGGTTATCACGAGTGTTGTTTCGCAGACGAGTCGACACAAATCAACACACAGATCTCCAGAGTTCTGAACGTAGCTCCCTAACCTTCGGATTGGATCTGTCGCTTCCCATCATAGTAAAAGCTATGGTGAGTCTGACAGCGACGGACCATGAAACATTTTCAAAGCGTTCTGTGAGGCCATCGTAATACTTAGAGAGAGAACGCGGAGAGGGTTCAAGAGACGTCGAACCTCAATACAAAAAAAGTCTGAGAGACGACGACGCGATTACGTACGACACTGTCCCCGCTTTAAAGCCCAAACATAATCCTTAAGTACTTATGTAAATAGATATATCTTACGCTATCCAGGATTTTTTCAAAAACGTGGACTTGGATTTTTTTCGATATTATAATAAACTTTCATTTCGGTATAGAATCTAGTCTTTAGAGAGGCGATCCATAAAATTTAATATGCACGATGGATGTTTTTCCTGTAGAAAACTTTAGAAAGCGCGAAAGTGCGTCCCAGGCAGATAATAAATCATTGTTCGGAAAGCCTCAGGGCCTTAGAGGTTGTTCGAAATAATATCGTCCGTATTATATTAGAGTCTAGTCAGGGATATTTAACCTTTACTTTAAGATAAGCTTTCGCCCCATCGCTCACTATTGTTACACAAATAATCGCTACGATCTATTATTAACATAATAATGTTGTTTGTTGTTTAAAATCTTGTAACTAGAATAATGGGTATCAAACTATTTTCTGGACCTTCTTCCGGCGTCCTTACTTTCGGTGTAATTCTCTAAATATCCGTAGCGCTGATGTGGCACTTTGTGGCTTGAGAGTTACAAAACCTCATTATTATTGTCAGTATCGCTATTGGAAGTTACAGAGTAAGGGCCCAGTAATTCATATTCTTTAAGTTGTTTAGGCCTTCAAACTCAAAACTCAAAATATCTTTATTCATGTAGGTAAACAAATACACTATTTGTCGACATCACAGGAGACCGAAGATCTGGCAGCTACCTCGGACAAAGAATTAGTCTAGTAATTCAAAGGGGGAACGCTGCCAGTATCTTCGGAGCCTTGCCTAAAGGGACTCCTTTTAATGATATATTTTAGTTTATGTTAAGTTTAGTTATTTATTTCAATGTATATTATTTTATTATTATTAGTTTATGTTTATATTTAATATTAGTTTTATTCGTTAGTTAAGTAATTAATACCAATAAATTAACATTGATTTAGTACACTTATGAATTGTCAGAAATAAGTTAAATTAACTGTAAATTTACATTCACTACCAGTTCGCAAGTCAAGGGCGTAGAGCGGCTAAGAAGAACTGGCAAGAAACTTTCCGCCACTCTTTTTAATCGCCAAGCATTGTCATACAAATTGTTTGAACTGGAGCAAATCAATCCCAAGGATTAGAGGATCATTTAAGTATTCCTCAAATTTATAAATAGCTTTATTGATTAATTTTTGTTTAACGAGGGCTTTGAATTTATTTGGTGATAATTCTCTAATTTCACTTGAGAATTTGTTGTAAAAACGAATACAATTTCCATATAAGGAGTGGTTTATCTTTTGGAGCCTGGTTGGTCGTACACTCAAATTAGTTCTATTTCGCGTATTATACTGGTGAAAGTCACCATTTGTTTTAAAATCGTTTATACTTTTTTGGACATACAACAACCTTACTCCGGTAGCGATGAGATTCTATCTCTATTCAATTTAATCATTCATTAAATTGCGTCAAAGTAATAAAGGCCTACATGTAAATGCAATTGCTCAATCGTCATAAATATAAAGGGAATCACAAACATTCATTCACCATACAGTTTGTATAAATGTACAGCTTTCTATTTGCAAAGTAAAGTCTGCAAGTTCATTTCACAACTGAATGACCTCAAATTAGAGTAAAATTTATTCATATGACTCATGCAACACGTCTAGAATGAATTTCCCAGGCGAATTCTTGAAAATAACTATTAAAGTTAGCCCATTTGATCTATCAAACAGGAGTAAATGTGCAATCAAAATCTGAGAAATAATGTATTAAAACATTTAAAGCGTGGACAGCAAAGCTTGCCAAACTTTAAATGAACTATCAACTTTAAACAGAGACTTCTCAATCACGTAAAATAATTTAAAAAAAATCAATGGCGCTACAACATCTTTAGTTCTGGGCCTCAGATGTTAGAATCTGTTTCATGGTCATTTTTAAATCTAATAGGCAAGTAGGTGATCAGCCTCCAGTGCCTGACACACGCCGTCGACTTTTTGGGTCTAAGACATGTCGGTTTCCTCACGATATTTTCCTTCACCGTTTGAGCGAATGTAAAAAGCGCACATAGAAAGAAAGTTCATTGGTGCACAGCCGGGAATCGAACCTACGACCTCAGGGATGAGAGTCGCACGCTGAAGCCACTAGGCTAACACTGCTCAATCACGTAAATTACCACCGCAGATACCTAAATGCTAATATAAAATATTCATTTATTGCAGTTGAAATCTCACATCTACTTACAGTTGTAAGTAGATTTTTAAGTCGAAGGTACGATATGCCAGACTTACCGCTAAGTCTGTCTCCTGTACGTCAAAAGTATTGGAATTTGACAAAAGGGAGTCATAGTTTCTGAATCTGTTTGTTGAAGTATTAGGTTAGGTTAGGTTAAACTTCAAATTGGAGCTATACTTAAGTTCAGATAAGATACGAGCAATCTACAGCTGATACCGCTCATGGACACACACTTCCAAAACGCAGTTACGTTGCCGTTACACTGTTAAACCTTTTAGAATAAACAGGGTAACTAAACTATTGCGACATTATTATTACTCGAAAAATGTTGCTCACATCTGTACAACTAAAGGAATTCCAGAACCACTGTACTAAGTTGTGTAAATATTTTCCTTACATCTTTATTTCATTACATTACTGGTTATTAACTTTATGGATATTTGGAAAACGATGGATCTACTATGATATACAAATATTTACGTCGACCCTTTTAACTGATTAAAATATTCATTTTCTGTGTGTCATGGCGAAATGAAAATGCATCAAAATCTTGTTACCTTTATCCGTCAATTGTTTTATTGGTCTTTTCGTGCCTTATTGGTCCTTGTGCATACAAGATGGATGGATTTTTTTGGTGAAAGTAATGAACAATCAGCCCTTTTAATCTCAAAATTTGATAATAAGCTACTGGAGACGTTACATACATAAGTATAACGGGTGTGCTCAAATTTAAAATAAACTTAAAATATTTTTATTTAAGTGGGATGTATTGAATCGACTCATTAAAACCGTGTTTGAGAGGCACAAGTGTATTTTTTGTAAATATTTTGTCCTTATCACTCTCTAAATAAAAGGAAATAATATATTTTACTAGTATGTTTTTAAATTAGACAAGCAAAATATGAAACCCTACGAAATAATGAAACAATTTACGAAATGTAAATCTATAACATGTCCTTGGTAGTCCCTTTTTACGAAAATTTACAAACAATAAATTACAATCTCCTTTGGATTTTTTATAGAACAGAGGGCAACCACGTCTTATCACTAACAAGCGATCACTTCCAGAAATAACCCTAAGGAGAAAGAAAAAATAATTACTAATGGTAAACTGCAAAAAGTGCATAGATATGCACTTTTTGCAGTTGACATTACGATTACAAAACCAAAATAAAAACGAAAAGCTTATCTTAAGAGTCATGACTCACAATGCTAGGTTCTAAAGAACAAAAAAATAATATGCTTACAATTACAAAAAAAAATGTATAATTATAAAAGTCAAGATTAAACACGGAATTTATATCGTTAAGAGGTCGTTATATAAAAGACTTTTAAAATAATTTAGCGAGGTAGCTAATAGGATCCTGGCGTATTCCATATGGCGGAGATCCTAAAAGACTTGCATACGAAGGATGATCTGTGAGGAGGAATTTTCAAAATGTATGTATTAGAGGAGCATAATATATAGTGTATCTATATATTATGCTCCTCTAATACATACAAGTACCCCATACTTTAAATGCATTTTTAAGCTAAGTAATAGTTCTAGGATTGAAAAGGATTGAGTATAGAAGATGGAGGAGGGCATCACTCTGCACCGAAGTCAAATAGGTATTAAAATAATTCCATTAAAGTTTTTAATAATCTGACAATTTATAAAACTGAAATTCATACCAGTGCACCGTTCCTAAGGGACCGCGGCGTTTTAATCAAATATACTCAATAAATGTCTACTATAAGTTCGAAAGAGAAATAACTTAATCATAGACCGTGTTCAAAATTCCATTAAGTGAGAACTTCAAACCAAATTTTTAATAAGAAAGTTAGTAAAACTTTGTAGGCAGTCAGTCGTGACATACATTTTTACGCTCGAATTTGAATTTTGATTCTGGAATAAAATCTTGTAATATACATTATATACGTATATATATTTTATCGTGATGAGCTATAGTTGACTACCTATTACTATATTAAATGTAAAAACAAGTAATAGGCTATTTGATGTACAAAATTTAGTATAAAATATGCATTAGCCGATACATGCTTTGTAAGTACATAATCCGTCTGTCTAATACTGTCTCGTAATTTCGTCGGTTTTTTATCGAAATATATTTATTTGTGTACAAATTAGATTATAGAGTAAAATAACTTGTAAATAATCATTAATAACAAAAAACTAAAAATTATATATGTCAGTCACAAAACGGATAGGATTAGGCGTTACCCGTTACATGTAATATGCTTTGTAATATGTCTTCGCCTGTCTAATACTGTCTTAGTTTAATTCCTTCGGAGACAGTTTTTGATCGAAATATCATTATTTGTGTACTTTAACACGAAACGCAGGATAATTAACTGATTAAAAATGTTTATAAGTATGATACATACGGACTGGTCTGAAGCCTACGCGTTTTGGTGAGTTTAAATTATTAATGTTTAATTTGAATTATAAAAGCCAATATTTAACTGAATTAATAATAAAAATTTCTATATGTTCTAAAGCTATTCTATATATTTAATTATCTTCATTAAGATTGTGCCACATGATGCAAAGAAAATGAAATTTTAATGGATTGAAATATATGCGAGTAGTGTTGTTAACGTTAATTACCTCTATCCTAACCCAGATTTGAGTGAATTAATATGAAAAAAACTTAAACGTAATTTTAAACCACCAAATTGAATTTCGTTAGAGGGGGTGATTGTCTTAATCATTATTTTAACTATGTTACTTGCATAACAGGCAATAACACTAGAGTACCAAAAATATCTAGAATAAGAAAAATGGCATATGAGCATTCTCACGATACACTGGTGTCGTGGAATTCGTAATAAATCACTCGCTTGTTTTTCCAACAGTATGCTGCATCCCGCATTGAAATGACTTTTTGGACAGTTTTAAAACATTCTGATGAAATTATACGAAAGGTGTCTAGCCATTTTTATTTTAAATAATACAGAATTATTTGAATTTTTTTCCAGGATCTTAAATCTGTTTGGCGATAAATAAAAAAAAATCAGTGGCGCTACAACCTCTTTAGGTCTGGGCCTCAGATTTCTGAATCTGTTGCATGATCATTTTTCAATCTAATAGGCAAGTAGATCATCAGCCTCCAGTGCCTGTCACACTCCTTCGACTGTTTGGGTCTGCGACATGTCGGTTTCCTCACGTTGTTATCCTTCACCATTCGAACGAATGTTAAATGCGCACATAGAAAGAAAGTCCATTGGTGTAGTCCGGGGATCGAACCTACGACCTCAGGGATGAGAGTCGCACGCTGAAGCTACTAGACCAACACTGCTCTTTAATATGTAATAAATCCGATACGCTACAATCTTCTAGGTCTGGGTCGTAGATTTCTTATCATTTGTTTTTTCTAATTGGCAAGTTAGTGATCAGCATTGCCTGACAGTTGACACACGCCGTCGATATTTTGGGTCTAACGATGTTTTCCTTCGCTAGTATTGAATGCGCACATACACAGTAAGCCCATTAATGCAAAGTAATCTGTCCATAATTAATATATTCTAGAATAATCTATGAATATAATATATAAATATAATACATAAATATTTAAAAAATAAACTGAATTTACTTCGGGCGCTTCTTGAACGTTTACAGTATTCCCTTTATCCTTGCATAAAGTGTACGATCTATTTTTAAGATGCAGCTTGGATATGACATAATATCCAGCCAATCCCATCAATAAACTATTCTCTAAGTAACTGATTTTGGTTTTGTCACTATTCCCGATTTCTTTTATTATATTTGTGAGAAACAAAGAACATCAATTACTATTTACATAAAAAAATAATATATGAGAAATTGTTTGTACAATTGTCTTATTAAAAATGTCTACACGAACAGTTAAAAGGACTTGGTCGTATTACGAAAAAAGAATGTCAAATATATGACCTGTATTCATAAAGACCTGTGCCTTTCCCTTTAGGATTAAAGGAAGAATGAAGAAGAGAGTATGATTACGACTATAGGTAAAAACCAGAGGACGAAAAACTATTAATTTGGTCAAGAGTATCTTTACAATGGCCGGACTTACTTTTCTATTACAGAACTTTTACTTTTCTATAACGCTCTTGACGTTCGATGGTTTTCGATACATTGAGCTTTTAAGCACAAAACTCTTTATTTATTTCATATTAAACTTTTATATTACGTTATCTAGGTACTGAAGTAGAAAGGACACTTTTAAGGTTAATAAGGTAGGTACAATAAGGTAATTGCGCGTAGCAAATCTCTGGTCAGTCGTATACCTGCGTTCCGTAAAATCTCTATAGATAGGTCCAAAGAAAGGTCCCTTTTAGAAAGCCTTGGTTGAGCTAAAACAATTTGTGATCCCATCCCACTAAGTTATGGATAACCGCTAGTAGATAATAAAAGTCTTATGCAAAACTACTTTATTTTCATTAAGTAACAATAATTATGTAATAAAACTAATGTAACGTAGTATAGGTATATAAAACATGTACGAATGAACTAATCAGCGACACGAAAGCAACGATTTATACAACCCAAAATGAATCACATAATATTACGTAACACACCCCTAAAGACATTCGTACATTGGTAACAAATGAAATTATGCTATAAAAACATAAAGCATTCGTACACGGAGACAATACAATTTCTGTGGAAGTATGTGGAAGCACGCAAGTAGACCTATTACACTCCTGGGCAATTAGTTTAGAAGAAAATAATAATATTGCATTTTCATTATAAACGTTTCAAATGGTTAAAAACTGGCTGATACGAAACTAGCATACAACTATTTGATAAAATACGAGATTTTGTTTGGTTTTACCTATCTTTACCAACTACCTAACTAACGTGACATTAACCTTTAAATGATAAGAAATATCAAACGCCTTGATTAAATAATTTGAAATATCAAGAGTAAGATGATACGCAGAACCGAAATTTTCCAATAAAACTAATGATGTCGTTGTTTTTGTATCTTAAACGTTTAAAGAGGAAATAAATAATAAAATTACAAGCTGTTATCGTAATAGCACGAATAAAAGTTTAATAGTAAGACTTAAGCTGTCTATGAATTTATGCGTTCTATATTTATTGTCAGTAGGTTTATTATATGAGTTCAGGGTTGCCTCCGCCCGCAAGTTAGCAGCTGATAAAGTCTGACCCGCTTTCGCCTTTCTTTGTGCTGTCTCTTAAATTTAATCTTGGTTTACTGCTCTTGTGAAACGGAGACAAATTCTCGCTAACGTAATATTATTTTGGACATAATTGAAAGAAATCAAGCTGGTTTTGTTAATTATCTTCTATTTAACTTAGAATTTTATGAATTTCATCCGAAATTTGAATGGAATACCGAGTTTCTTTTTCGCTTTAATGTTTAAACTGTTTGTCCGGTGTTGATAAATTAGCAAATTATGTATGAACATACATATTTTGTTCTTTATAGGTAAGTTGTTGTAGGTCTTAGGTACTTTGGTATACTTTATAATTTAAGGTCTTTTAAACATATTAATTATTAGCATTATAATATTGTAGAGGTTTATTCTCACATTTTGTATGACTGTGTAGCGAACAATTGGTAGCGCCGGTCGTTCTTGCCGCATCCTAAAAAAATATTAGCTACTGATTATGTTGAATTTCCAACACACTCCTTATCTAGGTGACCGCAACATATGCAACACCTAAAATATTATCACCATTATGTTAGTGCGCGCTTTCTATTCTAGGCCATACATTAGGTATAATTTGTATAGATTTTGTTTATTTTTTTTTATTTGTATCCTTGCTGGCGTTGGCCTGGTTTTGTAAGTCATGTCGTCCTTCATTGATCTGAAACATGCTGGTTTCATTACAATGTTTCTTCTTCAATGTAAGAGGAAGTTAATAGTTTGAAGAAGCGCCGAAGTTTAAAATCAGCCTTGCGATTCTGTAACTCACTTTTCGAACTCTCACAGCGGTTTTCACAGCGGCGGTCGCGCTCAAATCAGTCGTGAAGCAGTCATTTTACGATTTGGCATTCTGATAAGGAGGGAGCTTGTAGTTTATTGTTTATCAGAATGCCAACGACCGCCGCTGTGAAAACCGCTGTGAGAGTTCGAAAAGTGAGTTACAGAATCGCAAAGCTGGTTTAAAAATTGCGCTCTTAACCATTAGGCTAACATTACTGAATCAGTTATATGAAGCCTTAAATTGTTTATCTTAATTGTGTGCCTACTGTAAACCATAATTCTTTATTTTCATAAAATATATTGCCGTATAGAATTGATGTGATGCAACGAAATGGACGGGAAGTATTCCCAGGCATTTCTCGTTAATTGCTTCTCGCTCGATATGCAACGGCACGGAAAAAAAGGCAGACTAATTCAGAAGGATTAATTCTATGAGAGCGACGATCTTGTATTTTATTTATTTTTAATTATACAAACCACAGCTGTTTTCTAATGTAACTTATTATGATTGTATTATATTATTTTGTAAAATAAAGAAATTAAAAAAATTTTTAGATTAAATGTTTACTACGGTGTATCTGATCTCTAATAGAATAGACTCTTTTGTCAAATTTATTATAATTTTTTGGTTTAATTAATAATAAGTTATTTCGACTATGTATTTGCGTGTTGTTCCCACGAGAATGTAAGTGCGTGCTCCTATTTCACCATGCCTCCTGCTGATAGAGGACAAATCTTTGTTTTTAATTTATTTTATTATTATCTATTACGTAAGATGTCGAGTGGAACATAGTGTAATGGTTGCAGCTCCTTACAAACGTTGTGTAAAACAAAAAACTTGGCGATTAAAAAGAGTGGCGGAGAGTTTATTGCCAGTTCTTATCTTCCGTTCTACGCCCTTGATTTGAGAACTGGCAGTTAATGTAAAATTAGAAGCTTTTAATGTATATTTCTTTTTGACGTTCATAAGTGTACATTGTGTTTTCTATATGAATAAATGATTTTTGACTTTTGACCTTTTGAATCATGTTTTCCAATAATAACAGCGTAAAATAATTAATTTAATCAATTTCATTACATTGGTGTAATAAAAAGCAAATTAGTTGTTTATTTACTTCATTATATAACCAGATACACATTTAAAAGAACTCATCAGTCCGTTTTCGAAGAAAAATCTCTAACGCTTTAAAAAACTAGAAAAACCTCCAAGTTTGGAATTCGATCATTTTTCAAAGTGTATCCTTAGATTCCTGCGATCTTCGGAAAAGGGCAATGATTTACTGGCCCTCACGGGGCTCGGCGCGCGATAAGTAATAACACTTGTATCCCACTTTACAGCTTTATATTAAATGGTAACGATAAAAACGCTTAACTACGAGGGAAATTTTCAAGATAATTTAAGAAACTCCCTAGGGTAAAGTTATTGTAAGCTTTTTTAAAACTGAGCTTGTAAGCTTTTATTAGCGAATAGAAATAATACAAAGATTCGAGAGAAGCACTTTGCTCAGTATACCGGAGTAAATTGAAAATATATTTTGGCGCTTAATATTTTAATAATTATGTGATACACCTTAATAAATATTAGTCAAATTGTGAAGGAACGTTAGAATAATATGGATTTTTTAAACCTTAAAAATCTTTAAGAATTACAAAAACAGGATATCAGCAACCGTTTCGTTACTTTTCTTATTTCTGGCGAAGTTTTGGCCTTTTAGACATAGTTTAGACTTTAGTTTTGTACATGTACTTCTTGCACTTTTCCAAAATCTGTATTCTTTAACGGTGTTGTCTGGTCACCCATTGTACTCTAAATTGTAATTATAGATAAGTAATTATTTTGATCTGCTTTAAATTTTAATAAAAACAAAAAATAAAAAAAATGAATGGATATGATATATTATGTATTTATTTGTAGCGGTAACCATTCAAACCTAATTTAAAATAGCCCCTTCAAAATTTGCAATATAATCCGTATACATCAAATGTGATCCAAAAAAAGACAAGACAGCAAAGTAATGAAATCCAGTACGATATACCAATTAACTTTGCTTTTAATATCCTTTTTTATCGCGAATTTAATGTCTCTGCCGGAAATTACTACTGGAAGAACGTGCCTGTTATGTTCATCAATTTAAAAACTTACAAGCGTGAAAATTTATATCACGTTTCAACAACGTGAATGCATTAATTTTATACAGTACAATGTAATAATGCTTTCAAGTTATATTTTTTTATCTAAGACCGACGACAAAGTATCGTGGATCACTTAGATAAAACGCTCATGTACACTTGAAAGGCCAGGAGATGGCGTTGCTGGTTCTATTTTGAGGTTGTAATTTGTTTTAAGCAACTTATGTTGCTAAACCTGAATTTACTAGTTTTTCGCATACATTATAATTGATTCTATTTTCTAGACACAGAAGTCTAATTATTTAACTAAAAAAAGTCAAACGGTGTCTCACCAATAGTGGGACAGGTCAAGTACAACCCTCCGATTCTGTAACTCACTTTTCGAACTCACAGAGCGGTTTTCGCATCGGCGGTCGAAAAGTGAGTTACAGAATCGCAGGCCAGTACAAACGGGCTTCAAAGACAGCCACACTTACATTCAAACACAATCAGATAACCGCAAGAAGCTTTTACTATCTCCGTAACGACTGCTAATATCTTTCTATTAAAACCTCTTTTGAAGCCACATTCCAGAAAATTACCTCTATATCTAAACCGTTTCTTTGAACTTGACCTGAACGCTATTTGATCGGAATCTATTAGGAATATATCCCAGTCAAGCGAACCGTTTTAGACATAAAGTTTTATAACTTTTACGCAAGGGGTAATTTTCGGCAATGGGATCATGAATGGGTATATGTCAGCATCGCGTTACCGAAGTTGCGAACTTTGAAAATTCCTACAACCGAATAACTTTTGTCGTTTTATCATGTAAAACAATAAACGATGGCAATAAAAATACTTTTATTACTCGATACAAAATTGTGTGTCAAATTGTGTAAGCTTTGAATGTAAAGTGCTCACTCACCGTTGTAGTTCTAAGAACTAAACATAAATTCATAGATCTCATGAACGTTCTGGTTATGGAGCGTTCAAGTATTACGTCACGCAATTTTTGGGGATTATTGAACCCCCCCCCCCCCATGTAACGCGCCGTAACGTTTTGCTGTACCCAAGTACCTAAAAGTTAGCATTATGTGCTGTAAAGTACTAGAAAGTCGAAAGTAATATTAACAATAACGCGTAATTGAATCCCCGCCTTGCATCGTACGTTTTATAAAAGGACACAAAATTCGTTACGTAATACTTTAACTCTCCCTTAGTAATGAAAAAATAAACTTTAAAACGTTCTATAAGTATAAAATTAATATATACGTTTGACTTGTGTAATTGCAAAGGACAAATGTACCATGCATATATCATATATTAATTACACTTGGGAAGTTTGGGAGGTATTTGCACACACCTCTAGTTAGAGTAAGCTATCAACAAGCAATATCTTTAGGTTTGCGTTGCTTTGACTTACTTAAAGTTCTATGTCCCCAAATGGGGCAGAGGGCATCCAGCGTAGAAAACCAGCCTGATCGGTCCTGGGTGCCTCTCTTTATTTCACTCCACCTCATTCCAGCTTCCTTCGCCTCTGCAATGATGCTTCGTTGCTAAGTCTGTTTTGACTTAAATCACTTCGGAACACATGGCCCACACATTTCCACTTTCGGCGTTTTATAGATTTGTCACGTCATAGCATAGCTCCCATAGGTGGTGGTTAGAGATTCTCTCGAGCAAGAATATTCCAAGGATTTGACGAGGTCAGCAGTTTTGGGCCGGCAACGCACTCGCGAGCCTTCGGCATTGAGAGTGTCCATGGGCGGCGGTATCACTTAGCATCAGGTGAGCCTCCTGCCCGTTTGCCCCCCGTTCTATAAAAAAAAGTTCCTGGAGGTGCTTTAGGCAAGTTAATATTTCTCAATAAGAAATTAAATATATACTCTTCTAAACACTGATGGTATATGTATAATACATAATTCATTGTGTTAATTATCTCGAAAATGAAGACAAGGAGATAAAGTAGTTATAAGTGCTTGACAAACGTCGCTATATAGGTTTATATCATTCGTTCTGAGTGGAGTCGTCGCGAGAATTTTGACTGCCGTATCTCAAAACCCATAACGTTTTTGAACAAGCTAAAGTTATATAGTATTACTTAGCGCAGTCTGAATCTCATTCTTAGATCTTCGGGTTTTCATTATGTTTTGCACCGTACACACAAGTATTAATTGCGCTTTATAAATAGGTGTTTGAGGGGCTCAAACACACGGCCTCAGATTGAGAAGCGCGTTCTTTTAAGGTACATAAACGTAGACATAATCCTTGTTGAAGTTCATTAGCAGTTGTTCAAGCTCAGGAGCTTAAAACATTTAATTAATAGCCTTTTAGTTTGTATCTTGTGATTCAAAGAGCGATCGTAAGTAAAGGCAACAATTGTTGACTGCTTATTCATTAAAAATTTCAAACAATTATTTCCCCTTTTCAAAGGATTCACAAGTTTCGAGTGGAAGCGTCGAAGTACGCCTAATTTACACTAAACAGAATTTTAATGGATGGAATAATTTTGAAGTAATTCTCTCTTAAGAAAACGTTTTTAAACTTAACACAATTCTGCTTAGGATGACCAATAATATAATAAGGCTTTTATTTAATTCTAACTATAAAAAAATGTTGGGTAACATTAAGATATAAAGCATACTAAAATAAATAGCAAACCTTGTATTGACGTTTCAACCTAAGATAAATTTTAAATCTCTCAATGTCGTAAACAAAACTAATGCATTTGATTTCTGTTTTACAAACATACCTTTATATGTATAGGGAGAGAAAAATTCTGATTGCATTAGAGTTTTGCTAGAAAGAATAACATTTAGTTTATACAATGTAGTATAGCAGTCAATGCATTCTTCTTTTCTATATCTTTAGCAGTATTGTAATAAATATTTATATTTTAGTATGTTTGTATAGTGTATACTCATAAACTAATGGACCGATTTTGAAATGTATTTCACCATTATAATGCTACATTATCCCTGGGAAATTTCTGCTTAGTCGTATTCTTGGTGCCTGCTATCCTGCTAGTGATATATCTCCACTTTGTTCGGTCTTTAGCATTCATTAGCGCAGCTATTATGGGGTGACTCGTGAGAATCGTGACTTGGTTACACCAACGGTTTGGCGATCTACCTTGTGGCCTTTTGCCTTCCGACAACCACCAGCTTGTCCAGGTTATCTGATTCGCGACGGCCGACCAAAGTTAGTTAGAACTATAGCATGTCGTTAAGAGTCACATAAGTATGTAAGGACATACTTATTATCTAAATATTTAAAAAAATTTAAGCACTAACTACTAGTACATAAACATGCATGCCACAACCACGCTACCTTTGCGATCTCCTCCTTGATGAAGGCATTTTTTCTTATTTTATTTGCCAGTTTAGCTAAGGGGCATCTGTAAAATAAAACATTAAAGGGATATTGACACAACTGAATCGTAGACATAATTCAAAGAATTGTCAATTACACCCTATTAGTCGCTCGTTCGTAATATCTTCTTCGAATTAACTTTAGTTTCTTTACCGTTTTTTATTCAAATCAAATAATATTACAAGGAATATACTTAATACTACACGAGTAACAGTATTACGCAAAAAAAGTATACATATGACCTTCAAAATAAACCATCCGAAAAGAAAATCCCCGTTCGTCCCACTTGACATGAGCCTTAAATATTTCACGCAGTCCCATCCTCTCCTTTATAAATGCCAGCACCTTATAAAGTGTATTGATTGAATCCTTTTCTGGTGTCCCATATATTAAGATACTCTCGCAATATTTTCCCGCGACTTTTGTGGAATATAGTAAGTTTCGTAATAGATATACTATTTTCCATAATTAGAAGTTGAATAATATATCACAGAATTTACTCGATACTAATATTGTATAAAAAATTGCACAATTTGCTGTAGCATTCGAAATTATGTAAAAACTCAATGGTATACATAAAATATATTTTTTTCATATACATTAATTAAACGTATACTAAATTCGATACGAAGACTAACATTTATAAATCAAAGCAAATGTTATGTTATATATAATGAAACGTTGTTCATAAGTAATAAGTTAAATTTGTCTTCGTAAATTCTTAGCTTCTTAACTGACCGTCAAGATGGCAATAAAACAAAGCTAAGTACGGCAAAGAATGCGTCTTGTGAATATTAATAAATTAAATCCCTATTACATTTCCAGTCATAGTTAACATTTAACGTGCCGTTAAACAATCGATGATCATGAGCTTTCAGCTATTCACCTAACGTGGTTAGCCAGTGGTTACAGTTTACAAAGCTCTTAAATGAATAGCTCGTTAATCATATCTAATTATTAACTAAATGTTAGAAATTACTAGAATTATTAGTCTACTTTTCGATGATAAAGTGTAAATATTAAGACTAATGCCAATATAATACGTGAAATTATTGTAGACATAGACATAACATTTATTACTAACAAAACACACACACAAAATAACAATAATCAAAAAAGAATGAAAGATAACAATTTTCTTTTCTTTTAAAGAACAAGTTCCGTATTAAGTGTGTAATGCGTGTGTACTGTGGTTGTAATTGGTCCTGGCTCAGCATTAAACTGAGGAGCAATCTGTTCCACAGCGCTGGTTCTGCCAGAGACCACAGAAGCTAGTTTTAGTACAGATATTGTTTAAAGTGACCAGTATTGAATCGTAAAATGTTCTCAAGGCCGACTCAGCCATAGCTTATTTCAATTGAGACTTGCAATTTACGGAGCATTTACTCGCCATATATTATAATGCATTTGTGTGTGCGTTGAGACAAAACTGCACTCGTTCTTATATAACGGTGGGATGGATGTACGATCCGACAGTATCATGAGAGCATGTGCAAGCTGCTTTACATACCACTATTGAAAATAATAAAAAATTAAACTAATCAATTTGTCTACTCAAAGTAGGTATATCTACCTCAAACGTACTAACTAGACCAATAAAGTGGTTAATTATAATAAACAACACAACTTTTACGACGTCATCCATAAAATAGCAACACACACACGAAATATATACCTTATATTATAGCATGTATTATGTAAAATATTCAAAGCAGGGTTCACATCCGTCTAAGTAAAACACGCTACAATAAAGTCAAACAAAGGTTCAACTCATATCCGCACCCCTCATTACCGCCACCTAACTCTATGAAAGGAAAAATAGAAACTGTTCTAGCTTTTGAAACTACCTTCAATATTGTAACAAACTTTTACAAACACCGGTCAAATGCACAATAAGCGATGATTTCGAACTTCCAGATCAAAACATCCAACTGCATTTATTTCTAATGAATAATAATAAGCACACATTCGCTGCTAACCATTGATATTTCATGTGTACTGAATCTTCGTTTTGTTAAAGACAGAACGCACTTTTAATCGACGTAAGTACTTGTTCACGTTACTCGCGGGCGAAGTCACGAAATATCAAACATATGGCGTAATATCCAAGTGTTCACATACGAAACGCACGTGCGGACTCGCCACTTCTCCGCGCCCGCACCCGCCGCCGCGCCCGCGCTTTCCAACGTGAACAAGTACTAAGCGAATGTCTAAAATAAGGTTAGAAGACGTCTGGAAGACTTTTTTGTCACATCAACGTCATAGCCTTTTTAGGTTGCTCGACGAGAGCTCTATGAGAATTCTGGAGTGCATATGACGTTATCCACGTTGAACACCTGCGACACCTAAATAAAGACACGGTCAATATCTACGAAAAGGAGGTTTTGGCACACCAGTGGAGCTGTCCACAGAAGTTTCTCGGAACCAATTCGACTTAGGTTCTTCAGGATAGAGCGTAGGAGTTCATTAAAAGCCCGGCCACGCACGTCTACTCCTGACTTTGTAAGTGTCCATGGGTCACTCACTTCACTATCACTTACTATCTGCGGAGGGGGGCTTTCTGTCCGTTCTGTTCTATTTAAAATTATTAAATCTCATTAAAACTGATATCTGAACGTAATTTTACTTTAAAAATGTTTTCTTATTTGGTGCAACTGTCCTTTTCCGTCGTTTTATTTACTCGGAGCGGTGTAATTTTTACAGCGTACATTTACTTTTCTTGTTTTCGTGTCTGTTCGTGTTGAATATTTGAATTATTCAAGTGAGTAAGTATTCTGGTTCACTGTACTCGAATGAAAAATTAGAATACTCGAAAGCGGTTGAAACGACTACGACACGACTCTTTAAATATAATCTTTATTTTAGCACTGTTATAATACGATATCGTAAATGTATTTATCAACTACCGACCATTTGAACCTGAGAAAGTAGTAAAATTTGTATGAATAATAATTGTGAAGTTCGAACTTATGGCTAACGAGCGATTTTCTCCGGGCAACTGATTTACACAGGTATCTAAAAATAATGTAACTAAAGGTTGGATCTAAAAAATAAACGCTTGTAGATTGATGATTGATGATCTTGGTTCCATATTATTATTAACTCACTACATACTGTAATAACTTCTATTGATTGTTAAAAATAGGGTGCGTGTCCTTATGTACGCGCGTAAGAAGTTATACTTCTCTGGCATTATTAAAAATAGTTTTTGATTGCATGCAAATAATTAATAACAATTAAATAATCAAAGACTGGAAAAAGAGTCATTATCGTCAATAAAGTTCAGTTTACATTTGAAAAATTTAATAAATAAATATTTACTATTATTTATTCGAATGTTGTTTTTAAATTATGTCCAATGCCGTAGCATCTTCCGTGGGCAACTTCATTCTATTAATTTTGTGTCACGGTGCGCGCATCGTAAAATTTCACTCTCATCAATTTTTCAAAAAGCGCCTAAAGAAATATAACTTCAAAAAAATATTTTCTTTCTATTGATATCGCAATAAAATTGAAGATATTTTAGTGACACTGCAATGACGCCATCCACCGAAAGCGTTACCAAAGTTATTCCGACCGCTAAACATATATACAACTTGGGCCTTGGGCCTTGGGCCAGTCAGTGGTTAGACTGGTTGGTGGTTTAGGTCGGAGTAAAAGTACATCATCCCTCCTCCACAATATAAACATGACAATTGGTACAAACAAATGTAATTGTTTCATTTGTATACTTCCTTTTTTAAGTTACTGTTGAATAAAACATAATACGATATTCTACCAAATAACGTTATCTATTTCCTTATTACGTTCAGCCCCTATTCATACAAGTTTTATCTTTCCTCGCCCAAAAATATGAAGAGGAAGTCTTTGTACATTAAAATATTTACTTATTGGATTTATTAATAAGCATACTATTTGTTTAAATAATTGTTTACGCATTTTTTATGACGGAATAAATATTGGAGATGAACGTAATAAGGTAACACGATATCATTAATTAGAATGGCAACATCACGCTTACACATCTTACAGGTTAATTGTCAATGTGTCAATCGATTAGTAGAGTATTGGATCGAACGTTGAGTTACAATTGCTCTTTGATTGCCGCCTGCGCCGGCACTGACTTTTTTTAAAACCAAAATTATGGACGATACTTATAATCACGTCGTTAATATCAATCACTTCGAGTCTGCTGAAAAAACTAAATGAAATTACCTGAATAAAATAAATCAATGCGTTCGTTCAAATTTATAGAGTTGCAAGCGGTGGCCCTAAGTGAAGTACCGTCTCGCCTTGCTGAGCACATCAAGCTTCTAAGAGGCTAATTTAGCTTTCCCTTCCAAATGACTGCATTGTAATGTAATCTAATATTAACTATATTACTAGTACTTCAAACACTTGAGCAGCGCATCGTGTGCGTGTCTGGGAATACGGAACGAAGCACGACTATTCATCATTCGAATAGTTAAGCTTAAACAAATCGTAACGCCCAGTAAAGTAAGTCGTGTCATGTAAGAAACATTTAAAGCATTCGTTAAAACAGTTTCGTTTTCTTGGGAGCTGTGACATGTCGGATGAATTTTGTCTAACAATTTTGTGCGAATGAGATGAAAATTGACGAGAGAAAATACATTTGAAATTTTATTTTTTTTTTACTAAAGTATTTTACCTTTGCTGAGTTTTATGCAGTACAATGACTGTCTCTATAGTTTGCTTTCTTAGTGGATCTGTATATCTGGAAAATAATTGTAGGTTTTTTGGTTTGAAAACATCGATAAAAATTTAAAAATGTCTCTACTTATTCGTAAAAATTTGTATTATATTGTTTCAGAACGATTCTAGTAATCGTTATTATTCCTGAAAGTAAAGACATTGCTAATGATTATAATATGTAAGTTATTATTTTAAAAAATTAGTGTGCTTATACCTAAGTGGCTAAGCTCAAAAATATTAAATATAATTTATCCATACGTAACTTAACAACAATTACGAACAATAGTAAAAAAAATAAGTCTGAAGTATACACAAAATAATATCTCTACAGAAAATGTTTAATAAAGCCGTAACATTAATACCTAATTTTATTCATAGTAAATGTGGTAATGTACAAGAGTTGGGTCTATCCTAATGTCTAGATAAGTGTCACTGCAAACTTATATACATATATCTATTACGTACAAAATACAGTTCAGAGAATTTATCTCTTGAAGCCTACTTGAAACTAAATCTTTAAGACGTTGCTTCTAGGTCACTTTTAAATGTCATTACTAAATAATGTTCGTAGCACAAATTTCTAACTTATCTATATATATAAAAATGAAACCCGTTTTCCGTTGTCACGACATGAAAACGGTTTGACCGATTTGTCTGATTTTTTTTTATAATATACCTTGAAGTACGATGCTAGTTCTTACGGAGAAAAATTAAAATAAAATTGAGTGAATCAGTCTAAAAACAACACTTTTCTATATCCCCATACAAAATATTCGTAATAATACTTAAAAGTGAATTTGAACTTTAATACCATAGCATAAAGTTCAAGTGTTAGTGGAGGGGTTCCGGGAAGGTAAATTTTTATTTTTTGACATAATGTATTTGTTGTCTTATCAATTTTCTTTTTTTATCTTACTAGGTCCCGGTGTCCCGAATAGCAGAATAAGTATTTTAAACAAATAAAGAATCGACTGTTAGGCGGTACGATGTTCGCCAGGCCAGCTAGTATACAATAAAAATTAATTAACTACAATTTACTAGGTTTGGTAGGTGTTTAGTAATGTATTTTTCCAGTAAATATTAAACGTTATTGATGCATGCAAAAAGTATTGGTGCAGCAAGAAGGCATGTCAGTGATTTAACAACCATATCGTATTTGCATGATGTCAGGAGTCAAGCCGTTAACTCCAGTAGTACAAAATTCCACCTCCTTCCAACTTTATATATCCACTAAACTTTTGAAATGTCTAATTGTAGTTTTATCTTTTAAAGTGGTAAACGCTGTGTAATAAAAAAGTATATCTTGTAACTTACACTCAACTTCATCCCGTATCATAACATCACAATTATCAGCCAGTGACGGCACAGGGACCCTCATCACATATTTGAGGTCGGATTAATCACAGATTAACTTAATCTCCACAGACAAATCACTTTTGTAACGAATTACATTTTTCATAAGCTCGTGTCAATTCATGTCGAATTTGAATTCCAAGCGGATTATTTCAAAAGTTTGTTTCAAAATATAAAATTACGGTATAATAAAAAATAATGGTTTAATTTACTTTTGTTGGAACAGTTATTTGGATTTTATTCATATTTACAAAAACTTCAAAGTTAAGTATATCTAGAAAGTTTTTGAAGTTATACTTCTTTTGGCGCGTTATGAAAAATTGATGAGAGTGAAATTTTATGATGCGCGCGCACCGTGACACAAAATTAAGAGAATGAAGTTGCCCACGGAAGATGCTACGGCATTGGACATAATTTAAAAACAACATTCGAATAATAATAGAATTTATGTTACACTTAATATAAGAGAATAATAATAAATATTTATTTATTTAATTTTTCAAATGTAAACTGAACTTTATTGACTATAATGACTCCTTTTCCAGTCTTTGATTATTTCATTGTAATTCATTATTTGCATGCAATCAAAAACTATTTTTAATAATGCCAAAGAAGTATAACTTCTTACGCGCGTACATAAATACACGCACCCTTTTTTTTGGTAGTTTGCAAACGTTTCTGACGAACGCCGCCTTAACGATGAGTTCTATAATTAAGTTCTACAGAAACATGTAGAGCTTGTTAAGGCCTACAGTATATGTCTAAATTTTATATTATAAAAAAAACACGTCAACTCAAAAACTACTTTACACGGAATTAATTGCAGTTTTCACTTATATCTAGAATTATTAATGAGGATGTTTCAGGCATTACATTAAACTTTAGGGTTTACGGATCACGGTTGTCCGTGAAAAGGGGTGGGTTGCTAGTATTGTTTATGTGTAATACCAATATTAGATCTTAAACTAACCTGACTGAAACAACAAAAATATTTTTGACATTTACTGTATTTTAAAAGGTTTTCTAATAAACCTTAAAAATGTCTTGTTTCTCGCGAAGGAAGTGTAAAATAAATTTTCTGAAACACGGAACGAGGAGCTAACTATTAAAGTAAATGCTCACGTGACTTCGTAAAATGAACCTTCTCTGGAGATATTTTCTTGACAACAACAGTACTAACAATTTCGTAAAATATGGTATATTGAATATAAGACTTTTTTGTATTGATTCTTAGTTATAAATAGCTGTATTTGCCAAGTGGCTTTAGAGTCCGTCTCCCAGCTTTGAGGTCGTAGGCTCGGACCCCGGCTGTAAACCATGGAACTTTTTTGTCTACATGCGCATTTAACATCGCCAGGAAATGAAATCGGCTTGCCTTATACGCAAAAAGTCGACGGCGTGTGTCAGGTACAGAAATCTGATTACGTGTATTTATGTATACTTGGTTATATTAAAAGAAAAAAATAACATAAAAAAATATTACCTACGTGCCTATTAGAAAAAAACAAATGATTGAACAGAGGCAAATCTGAGGCTCACACCTAAAAGGTTGTAAAGCAATTTTTTTTAAGTTATAAATGACGATGAAATCCTTAAAAACCTACTTGTTTTAGATGTCGTTTTCTGCCGTTACATCTTTTAAACGAATTTTAATTTTTTATCAATAGACATTGTGTGAGTGATTTTAAAGTAATGGTTATACTATGTTTAAGAACCTCTACGTAGTATATCCCCACCGAGGGTGGTTTTGACTGTTTTCTGGTTTTACGTGATACTGTGTATGTTACGGTTATAACGCCAATATTTAGATTTGTCTAGGAGTACATCGAATTAAAAAAAACACATATTTTTTATTCCGCTCTCGCAGTAGCATATAGCAGTCTTCCAACGGGATACGGAGTCACCCCCTTTCAACGTCTTTTGTGTATAATTTTTGTGCCTACTTAAAGTACCGCCAGTAATCACACTCAAGCTTCGAAATTCATAGTTGAATATT
The DNA here is from genome assembly GCF_905475465.1 of Pieris napi. Taxonomy (NCBI): domain Eukaryota; kingdom Metazoa; phylum Arthropoda; class Insecta; order Lepidoptera; family Pieridae; genus Pieris; species Pieris napi. The sequence goes on from NC_062252.1 coordinate 5,359,166, forward strand.
CGTTATCAACTAAATAAATTGTATCTAATAGCAAATGCATAGAAATTATTTTTAATTGAATTATGAAATCGGATGTTCAATATCGCATATTGAATAATGCGATCGCTGCAATTGTTAGATTAGTATTTATGTTATGGCGTTTATAATTAATGTCACCGAAAATACGATTCATTTGAAATTAATGTACCTTAATATTGTGTCAACTAAATAAATATCGTGAGAGCTGTTTAAATACATAGTTTATGATACTGTTGGTTTCACAGATAAAATTTATTTCCATATTCGAATCTTTATAACGCGTCACGCTTTTAAATTTGTCAATTGTCTAGGCATGCTCTTGCATTTGCGAACCAGCTTTTAGAACTGTACATATTCATTTTAACCCTTCACTTTTTCGACAAAAGCTTTTAGCATTTTACAGAGGTGCTGGCCAGTATTTTGCCGGTGATTTTCATTTCACCATTGTATGGTTACTGTCATACAACATTTAAGAGATGGCCATTAAAGTTAGCTAGCTGACAAGTTTAATTTATTGCAACTAAAATATATTCTAGCACTGAATTAGAAACCAGGTATTTATTGATTTTCAAAAATAAACTTAGCACATCAATATGGTACTGGTATATAACAAATATGATTTTGAATTTTAATTCTCCGGTATTTAGTTTTAAAAATGGGAAAAATTACGTAAAAGTGATTAAATAAAAAAAAAATTATAGTGAACTAGCTGATTCGGCAAACGTTTGTTTTGCCATGTATATTATTTCTAGGAAACATTTATTTTAGTTCAATAAAAATAACTATCTACAATAATAAAACTCCCTACAAAAAAATAGGGGTTGATCGTAGAGGGTAGATGAAAATTAAGGGTTGTATGTATTTTTGTATGCTTTATAGAAAAATATTTTTTTTGGGGTGGACACCGGGGTGGCCGTTTCTCAGACTAACTGAATATAGTATTGTCTTTGATTAACATAACTCATAACATTTAAAGAAAAACGCTTTTTACCGGATTAAAGTTATGTATTATTATAAATTTACAACTATTTGACATAATTTTAAATTTATCCGACGTTTCGCGTGCTTTACAGCGTGCGTGGTCACGGTGACTGAAGACAAAAGATGTTGAATGTCAAAAAGTATCACAGCTGCAGAGAAAGTTGCATTATCTGTATTTATTTCCCCGGAGTTGGTATCGACTAACCTTCTAACCCTCCAACCCTCCATCTTTTAGTCGATTAAATTAAATTAAAAAAGTCGATTTTAGTTATTAAAATTATGTCAAATAGTTGTAAATTTATAATAATACATAACTTTAATCCGGTAAAAAGCGTTTTTCTCTAACTGAATATGCATAAAAAAATCATAAGAATCGGTCGAGCCGTTTCGGAGGAGTATGGAAACGAACATTGTGACACGAGAAATTTATATTAGTTAATTTAAGAGAATACAAATGATATACGTTTAATTAAATAATTCAAACTTTAACTTAAATACAACCCCGTAAAGCATTTAGATACATATAGTGAAAACTTTTTCATGACGAATTTATTATTCAACAAATTTACTTAGGACCTCGCCCAAAGGATGCGTGGACCGACTTTCATTGAATTACACATTCATATTCGTGCCTTCATTTTCTTTTATGAGAATATGTGCTCAGCAAAATTATGACTGACATTAGGTAATACAATTGCATCTTTTTTCTTCACCCTAAATGGGAATTTCGCGCGTGAAATGTGTTTAACCACGCAGAGTAAAGATTTTCCGGAACAATCATAGAACTGCGAATTTATGAGCTCAAAACAGATGTTTTCGACGCTTCAAAACTTTGTTGCATATTGCAACGTACTTGGTTGAAGTAATTTTACATTTCACGATACGATGTTGATGCTAATTTCGTATCTATCTTAACGCATCTAAAATCTTTGACTTGCACTCCCTATTTAAAATTTTTGATTTTAAAACTAAATTCAAAATACTTTCACTGTAAGGTACACACAACACGATTTTTACGGTTACAAATAGGTACGTGTAGAAGAGAATCGATTTGATATTGGAAAAGTCATCAAGATTCAAGTCATCAGATTTCTGATTTCTGATTAATTGACCTGGTTCATGGGTATTTTTTATAGGGCACTTTGACACTTTGACTTACACACACACACACACATTGTTTATGTTTCGTTCTTAGACATGCCGATTTCTTCACGATAACGTACCCTTTGCCATACGACCGTTTCAATGCGCTGAAATATATTTTTTTAATCTTTATGAATACAAGTCGCATCGGTTAGTGTAAATTGACACATTACCAGCTTCGAAATTTAATTTCGTTATGTTTTCATGATACAGTTTATTTGAGAAAGACCTTTGAATCGGCAATTTAATTTACGTAAAATGGTACTTTGATAGTTCAAATAATGAAATGTTAAATATATATACAGAAATGCAAGTTACGATACCGTATTAATTACAATTAATACGGTATCGTATATAATACAGTACCAAATAAATGTAAACTTACCTTCTTATTAGAGATTTATACAGTACCGATGAACGCCGTGGTTGGTACTTTTTTTCGCAGCGTACCACCATCGCATACAGCTAAGAAATATGGTCAATGGGTTACACCAAATTATTAGAGGTTAAGTCATTTTTGATGAACAAATAAAGGTTTTTTGTAAATACGTAGGTGCTTTCTTTTATTCATATGTATAACTTTTTTACATCGGCTTAATTCCATCACCTCACTAGAGTTCGATTCTGACGAAAACAATAGTTTTAGGTGCCTTTAAATAATAAATCCTTGAAATTGACGAAGATAATATATTAAGTCTACTTCGTATCTTGTAAATTTTACGTCATGCTATGTACAAAGTCATGAGATCGAATTCATCACTTTAATGCTCAACAGTAACGGTTTCATTCATACTAAATAAAAATGTTTGTTGAATGCCGTTGAAACCGATTAACTGGTAAAAATTTTCAATATAAAATATTATTTATGTATGAAACATGTTTTAATCTAAAGATGTCTATAACTAATGATATCGCTTAGCGCACCTTTTTCACCTTAATCGCCCTAATAGACACTATTACTGACAAGGTTAAATAGCAGATGGAAAAGTAGGGCGCAGTTTAACTGGTCAAGGAAATTTGATAAAAATACGATATTCATAAAATATTTTTGTGGACTCGAACATAGACTTGGATGACAGAATATTCTGCTACGCTGTACTCTGCGCAGCGCATTAGCCTATAATTCTGCGATTCTAACACTTATTCCAAATTCTGCGCATAATATGTAACACGTCTATTGAATTTAAGTATTTGAATTTCGAATGCAAACTCTTTTTACTTGAACGCGTCAACATCAATTGAGTGTCAATGTCAGCTGTCAAGTGACAATGGTTGAGTTCTTATCTTTGAGTTAATGTCAAAACGCGGCAATTTAATTTAGCTAGAAATAATAGTGGAATTAAAAGTAATTTTTAAATATCTCGGATAAAGTATTGAAGTTAAACTAATGAAAGCTATCATAGTATTCAAGTAGTAGTACACGTCAATGTTACACACCATACACAATATAATTATACAAGTGACACCCCAAAATCCCACAATGACTATAATTTCCTACGCGTTAATACTAAGCACAGAGTATAAAACTGTTTGTAAAGTCTATACAGCCAATACACATGTGTCTGAGAAGCTCAAGTTACCAGTTAGGCGCGTGATGTATGGGAGCCGTGACCCTTTCCCTGCTCGTCATTTCCGCTGCCTTAACGAGGTCTAGGAGCTGACTATTGATTTGCTAATCATCATCGTAAGAAGAAGAAGAAGATATGCCGCTGTGATTGGTTGGATTTTCTTTTTCATATTATTTTGGTGGGCGTAAAATTATGTAATTGCTTCAAGCTTGTTAAATTCATTCGAGTATTTTATTTCAAAATTAATATTAATGCTAAGATCTCTAATCTTAGCATTCTCAATTATATTATGCTTAATAATTCCGTTTCAGGTGCTATATGCGTGGGAGACTTCTAAGTTTTACTGTCCAATCTACAATCAGTTTTAAGTTGTTTGCAAGAATTATTTAGAAGAGAAATACGATTCTGTATTAAAAAAAATCTTTTTTTTCCTTTTCTTATTAATTTTTTAACGACATTCTAAACATGCGTCGTCTCTTGGATCACGTGAATGAGAAAAGCTCGAACCTATTTATCTTCCGTGATACGTGTTTATACAACGGATATTAGCCCGAATTTGCCTTTTGCCAAAGCAAATATTCCTTGTTTATAATTTGTATTACCAGTTATTGGCATATATAAAAATTACGAATTCTTTTCTAATCTATAATTAGGTTATTATTATGTTACCTTAGTTAAAGTTCTTTGGATGATGTACGTTGATTTTTGGATCTATAAAGACAATTTCCTTATATGGTTTACATGTAGCATACTCTACTTAACCGTTAAATATCTTATTTCTCTCAAAAACTAAATTCTAGATTTTTAAAAGCAGAATCGCTACATCTATAGTTATGTTGTATTGACCCAATTGCAAAGTTACATTTTTACTAACGTGATAGATGGTCTGAATGTAAGGTTCAAATGTTTACCAATTCCATTGGCAATGTAATTTAAAAGGTCACCGCTGGAATAAGTTAGAAAAGAGATTTGTTTCCTGATTCTATTCATCACGACAAGGATCTAGTGGACTCAAGCATTGGAGAAAATTGGATGTCTTGTTCTGTCCCTTTCGGATTTATAGATGTCTCATTCTGACGATGAATATCAATGAGCGTGGATGCGGTATTTGCTTTTTGTTAAGGACGTGCGCTATTTTGGTAGACTATTTTTAGCCACTGAATTATTTAGTGAAACGTGACCGAAATGCCTCTGTTACTAGAACAATACCACTATTGAAACGTAGTAATTAGTGTGTAGAATAATTTATTAACCTAGAAAATGTATCGTATACAAACGCAACTACAAATCGATATTTCTGCGATTGACATTCTTTAGCATTGCGTAATTTATACATCATTACAATTAGCGTATGTTCGACTGATTGATACTGGACTGGCTTAATATGGTTTTGTTAACTGTTACTATAACGCTATCGAGTAAAGAATACGAAACTGGTCTAGATTGATCATTTTGTTTCTACATTTGTCAACAGATGGCGATGTACATGCAAGTGTAAGACAAAATAGCGAAACGATGCCATAGATGGTAGAAGCAGAGTATATATCTTTAGGTATTAAGTATCTTATATTTTATCATACAAAGTTAAGCAATCTACTAATCTTTGGACCTTATCTTTGTCAGTTTAAAAATAACGTAGAAAGGAACTATACGTAATGTTAATTATTTAATGGTACGTATTAGGTAGTAGCTACACCTATTTTTATATAGGAACACTAAAATCCGCAAGAGACTAAACAAGAATCAGACCGAATTCAGTATTATATTATAAGCAGGTGATCAGAAAATTTATTTTTTGATCATTTTCCGCAAAATGCCGAGCAAGATTCTTTACGATTTGAACCATAGGCGTACTTAGAAAATAAACTGACGCACAGCCGTGGTGCGATCGTACGAACACAGTGTTGAGTTCACGTTAAAACCACTTGGCCATCACTGCTACGACATTCTATAATCATATTTTTGTCGTCTTGTCTGCTTGATTACAGCTCCTTGTTATGTATTAGAATGTTTGCTTGTCACTTATAGTACTAAGATGAATGTCCCAGCCACCGCATCGTTTATTTACTGCCTGAGGCAAAGAAATTTTAATGATCATAAAGTTTGAGAGAAATATGGTTTCAAACATTTTGTTTATGTTTATAACTCGAAAGTGACTTTATTTAATTGAAGCTTCCAGCCGTAGGGAGTAACGCAGTTTATGTTAGAAAATCATGCGACAGTTAACCCGGACGTAAAATTCTGCGTTTTTACCTGCAGCTGAGTTTCGTCATCGGACGTCGAGGCGGAATACGAAATTCCCGTATCACCTCGATGTCCGTCGTTCCACAACGGAGCGTTATTTTAAGGCAGCTTTTGCTGCGATCCTCCACTATGTGGAATCAGCTGCTCACTAAAGTATGTATTTCCGAACCAAATCTTAAAAGGCCGGCAACGCACCCGCGAGCCCTCTGGCATTGATAAACCTCCTGCACGTTTGATATAAAAAAAAACCCTAAGTCGTTTGTTTATCTTACCCTCGGTTTATCTTCTCATCATCAACATTTGTAATTGACCAATTAATGTCATGAAGAAAAATCTCAGATCTGTAATATTAGAAGCGCGATCGTAGGCACAAGATTATTAAATCGTATTATTTTAATTCCAAAAAATTTATTTAAACAATTTTTTAAAACGCGTGATGATTCGCGACAGGCGTATTCGCCCTGTAGCTTTACTGAAATTAATTAATTACTTCGCAATCTAATTCCAAAGTCATTAAATACTTTTAATATATAATACAATTTCACAGCCACTTTTTTGCTAAATTTATAATTGATTTATGGCTTTTTTTAAATTTTACAGTCGTTTTATTAAAAGATAAATGCTGGCCGTAGGGAGTTTGAAAATGAATGAAAAATATCGTGGGAGGAAAATCATTATGAAATGGAGTATGAATAGGTTTTTATAATTAAACTCCCACACATAGGTCGGGCGTCGCAGGTTAAAATTTTAAAAATTAATTACAAACAAATTTTTAAAATGTTCTTATTTTTGCACGTAAGTTTCACAAAGATACACTAAAACAAAGAATTTAACTATTTATTTGAATTTAGAATCAATACCTTTCAGTATTGATTTATTTATAAGCTTCTAAACACGTTCGGTGACGTAATTCTTCGTCAAAGCTATTATATCAAATAACAGCCATACGCTTGAAAGATATGAATGACGTCATCAAACATTATAAGTTCTGAAATACCATCATAGAATGGGACTAAATAAATAATTTTATTGCTTTTAATAATAATTTTACCGTTGTATGATCGTTTAACGTGATGGCTGAATATGCGAGTGTTTTAAATTTATCTATCATTGATATATAAATTAACTTTCAAGGCAAATAATTAATTGTAATGCCTAGAAGATACATAAATTATTTATTGATTCTCGCAGTATATATTTATAGGGAGTTAAAAAGTATTTCAAATGCAACATTATTTAACAAATAACTAATAATACTAGCAATACTAGCAATAATATAACAAACAACAAGACAAAAATAATAACTAAATAAATGAAGTCAAAGGATATAAATTAACAAGTTATAAAACGGCAAGAGCAATTTCTTCCAGACAACCCAAATATAAATTTCCTGGAGGCAAAGGGAAGTAGATCGAGAAAAAAATACACAAAAATAAAACACAATTCCTAAATTAAAACTGCACTAAACTAAACGTACAGGTAAAAATAACAAAGATAATAAAGATGTGAAATACTCATTTCCCAATTCAAAAACATATGTACAATCTATTGGTATATCTTTAACACAAAAACATTAAAAGCCCATTACACTACAATCGAGAAAATAACTTTGACATTTATCCAACATCCACCTAAGTAGGTTCGGTGGCGGCTTGGAAAGTTGTCAAATAGTTAACTTGAATTACCTACATTTGCCAGTTTAGACTCAGCGAAACCTTACATAATACCCCGTACTTACATTGTCTTACAATTTGATATGTAGATTAGTTTTACGTTGAATAAGATAGCTTATACACCAATATTTGCTGCATTGGTTTAGACCTATTCGAGTGCAAATAATTACCCAAAACTATGCAAAACTTAATATTTACTTTTAATATGTATTTGGTACTAATTAATACGATTTCCAATAACGAAAATATCAATAAATGATCTCATGTTTTGGCTTTTCCTTCCCCCTTCTCTAACCTAGTATCACGTTATGATTCCATTAATAGTAGGGATTTTCGAGGACTTAAAAGTCTCACCATTAGCCTTAAGTTAGGAAGTCGGTGGCAATTGAGCACCTTCATCTCAGTATCATGCTGTCTGCTTGATCTCACTACGCTCTTGTCGTGTCGGAAGACTATAGATTAGTGCACTAAAAGAGTTATTGCACGTTTAGACTGTCTAAAACATCTCCTGCGCAAATGCACTATAGAGTTACTACCGCGGTTTAAACATTTTCAAATTGTAGCGATAAAAATCAATATAATTTTATATAAAAAAAGGTTGGATACCTTTTTTCTAAAAGTCTTATTTGTGTATATTTGTCGTTTCAGTATAACAACAAAATCTTCCTAAGATTATCTTTATACGAATAAAACCAGCCAGTTTACAACTAAAATGGGTAACGGAATTAGCACAATTCTAGTAGTTGTTCGGAGTTGCAGAAAATTCAATTAAAGTGATTAGTTTCACCTTGCAACTGTATTTGTATTTTATTGGTTCTGTTCCAATAACGACCTTATGTCGAATAACCTAAGAGTCAAGGTATAACGGCTGTAAGTATGCCAATCACGTTGTGGCCAAGTTTTCGATCTCACCTGAATTTATATGTACCCTTTTGCCGGGCTATACAGGAATACTAATGTAGGATAAGTATGTAGAGAATATTAATTGCTTTTTTCCATTGCTTTACTAGTCGAAGTTTCTATTTTAGTCCTTGTTTCAAGATATATTATTCCAGCTGTCCAATGGTTATAGGATTTATATAGGATAGTAACTGTTTTCTGATCTTTTGTCAATCTAATAGGCAGATAGGTGATCCATCTGCGCCTGATACACGCCGCCAATAGTTAAAATATCGGTCTAAAATATCAAATATGAAATCGAGTATTATATAAAAATATGCACACAAAAACTTACGAAAACCTCTACCTTTCGTAACTTGATTAAAAAGTGACTACGTGAGAGGATAAAGGACAAATGGTGCGAAAGGGATTCGAACTGGTTGCAATACAATCTAATTTAAGAGTAACCATTATACCGGGGACTTACGTTCAGTCACGTTCATTGCCACTTCAGTGTAAGCTTTCACTTATCGACGTTTTCCAATCTCTAACGAATGGGTTAAAAAAGGATGATTCCTGATTCACGGCGCCTGAAATCGTACATCGTAGATATTCTAAGTATAGAGATGATCAATGACGTCCTATAAACTCAAACTCAAACTCAAAATATCTTTATTCAAGTGGGTAACCAAGTACACTTTTGAATCGTCAAGTTAAATTAATCGTAAATTTACATTTACTACCAGTTCGCAAGTCAAGGGCGTAGAGCGGTTAAGAAGAACTGGCAAGAAACTTTCCGCCACTCTTTCCACCCCCCTAATAGGGAATGGGGATACATACCCCCACAAATACTAGTGAAGAGAATTCTATGTTTGTATAAATTCTTCTTTGCTGATTCTTGAGAGCAGTGTTGGCCTATTGGCTTCAGCGTGCGACTCTCATCCCTGAGTAGGTTCGATCCCGGACAAGGGACTTTCTTTCTGCGTATATGTGCGCATTTAACATTTGCTCGAACGAGGAAAACATCGTGAGGAAACAGGCTTGCCTTAGACCCGAAAAGTCGAGGGCGTGCGTCAGGCGCCGAAGGCTGATCACCTCCTTGATCATGAAACAGATACAGAAATCTGAGGCCCAGAGCTAAAAAGGTTGTAGCGCCATTGATTTTTTTTTGATGATTCGTGATTCTTATATGTTCTTATCCCTTAGATTGTGGCTTCACTAAGAAAATAACTAAAATTGAATTTTGTGTTTCTTTTTAATTACAATTAAATTATCTATAAACATTAGATTAATAGGCCTAGCCTATTCAGAAAGTTCTCGTTTCGTCTCTTTCTGTCAAATTACGTTTACGTTGCGGGGAAAACATTGAAATGTGTACTTTAATTACAGCGGTGAAATTAGATAAATAAGAGGGTTGATACTAAGGTTTACGCCATCTATTGTATATAAACTTAATATAAAACTGCTATATGTATCTTCATGTGGCAATATTCCGGCTGACTATGATTGCTGTAAAACGATGAAAACTCTAAATAAATAATAAACCTTATAGGCAATTAAATTTAATGGAAATATGGAGTCAAGTTTTATGAATATTATAGTAAATCTCGAATCACAGATTTACACAGAATAAAATTAATAAAAATTATGCACAACTTTTTCCCTTACAATGACAAAACCAATTTGAGCCAGTGGTAAAACTTCGCCCGTTATAGTTCACAAATAATAATATGTACACCGAAACTCCTGAACTTGGTAGATGACACGATTACCTAACTGACAAATGTCACACAATATGACACTGTCGCAAACTTCTCTAAGCAAAATTTACCGCTTGAATGTTTACGTTTAATAAACCTATGTTTCTTGATAATACAATTTCGTACTAATTTACACGTGATATTGACTGAAATTCTAAAGCAACACTTATTAAACAATCACTACCGTGGTTTAATCATGGCAAGTAACACTGGATCTATTCTCGTCGAAACAGTAATTGTTTCGGTTTGGTAGAAGCAAAAGGAAGAGGCATCTTGGACTCACTTTGAAGTAAAACTGTACAAAAAGTTAATAATCTAGTCTCGATGCCCTCTGGTTGTATAGTCATGATAGTCTTAAAAGACCATCAGGGATCAGGGAAGAAGATCTTGATGTCTAACGCTGTCTGAGGAGCAGTATATAGCACGCTACTCTTCAACTGTCTCCCTTCTTGCCATGGGATACATGAGTCATAGTGCGGTTCAGTCTTTAGATTTTGAGCCGTATTCTTATGTTGGTGTGCGTGTCTCCTCACATGTGCACATGTGCTTTAACGCAGAATTTCCTAGACCTTTCTCTATCTTTCTCCTAGCTTGAACTACAATTGTATATCTGAAAAAACCGCCTTCAGGGACGACTTGGAGTCACTATACATTTCATTCTTTTAAGTATCCCGTTCTTTATCATCCCTCTATTCTTTAGCCGCTAGCTCGTGTGTTTTCAGAGAGTACAGTTCAGCCATATAGCCTGATGAGCACTAATTAGCCAGTTTGTATTTCTTTTGTACAGCATCTATCTGTTCACTCATAATGACTAGTGTCAGAGTTAACTCAGAACGCAATTTGTGGCAGCCCTATAGGTACATTTGTGTTGGTTATTGATTATAATTTTAAGAACTGTTGTTCAAGATATGTAACTCAGCAACGAGCTAGCTTATACGTTATTTAGTTTTGTGACCTTCGCTGGCAACCAAAATAATTAGTATTTTCAAACAATGTTCTACTTGTTCAATCTTAACTCTTGTTTGGTAGAACCTCCAGTCAGTTTATTGCTTGGCGCTAAATTTAAAAAAGGAATGCTGCTTTCCGATTCATGACATAAACAATTAAAAGATGCCAAACACGAACAAAATGTGGTTCTTTTGTAATCGCTGCCAAAAATAAACACTGACCGAAAAAGAAAATAGATGGTCGTTAAGATGTCCTCAGAAGTAAAATTCTCTAAAACTGAAATTCCTTTAACACGTAAGAATTCCAATTTACGCCATAATGACTAGAAGAATAGACGTTTTCTTGGGATTTTTAAATACATTTTGTCAATAGTACAGACACTTTAATGGCATCAAATATATGATAGAGGTAAAAAACAATAAATAAAATATTATATTAATGTATAGAAGTAAGCCATGAAGAAACGTACACCGTATTTTATGCATTATAAACCTTTTAAACCGATTTAACACATCGCAATAAAACGAAATGGTATCTCGGTGTCACTTGTCAGCTTAGAAGTCACAATTCTCAAGAAATTACATTCTCAAAGTTATTTTGAAATTAGAATACGAAGGTCTTGAAATCTCGCTTAATTCTGTGTTTTGCGGTTTGAACTTAATTTAAGTTTAATTTGTGATAAAATTAAATGTCGATTTGTAAACGATAATTATAATTTATCCTAATATTAACACAGGCTGTGTATTTCTGTTCTGTAGCTATGTATCTAACTAGCAAAATAGGACCTGGGATTCTGAGGTTGGAAGTAAGTAAGATAAAAAATATCACAAGTAGCTGCATGAAAATTTTGTCATAATCAATCGAGTTATGTGAGAACAGTGTTCAGCTTTAAGTGTGTAATTGACCAATGAAAACATAACAATAATAATAACAAAAATATGGTGGTACAATCTAAACTTCTTATATTCTGCTACACATAATGGCGTGCGAATATGTCTGACATAATTAAAAGGTTGAATTTAACATATAGTAAATTCTTATACTATTTTATCACTATTTCATGACATTGATAAAATGCCATATTACATAATCAAATTAATATTAATTATAATATATCTCAAAAAATCATTAATATGAACAATATATATTTTCCAAAAAATAGTATCTATGTTAAGTCAATATTTAAAAAACTTCATTATAATAATTTCCTCTAACATCTTTGAATGCTTTGAGTAAATTATTATCAATCTTGATTGCCATACAAGAAGTGTTTTTCCATTACAATTCCAGATTAATTTATGGCATAATAAATTTCTCTCCGTGTCTAATTCGGCAGTTGTCCATTCCCGTTGTCTTAAAAATATTTATGTTTTTGTGAACGGGAAATTTACGTAATATACGGTACGCATGTTGCTTCGGCGGAAATAGAACTGAAGACTCGGAGATACTGATACTCAACTACCGAGGCTGTATGTAACTTAAGACGTGTATTAGAGAATGTCTTAAGTAAGGAATTATCCTTTCTTTTTCCAACTTGTATTCTTCATAGAAAAATAGTGCGACAGCGAAAACTAGATTTAAGTTTATTTCGTACAGGTCCAATGTATTTGTCTTCCAACATTTATAACTAGATAGCAACGGCATTTGAGAAAAGTGTCGGTCAAGAATGCTGGGCCATTAATCGAGTCTTTTTAGCGAGTGTTGCAGTGATTTAGGACGCAGAACAATACCCGCTGTGAGATATGGACTGCAATGTGTCCCTAGAGACGACGTCTTTTTAGATTTACATTTTCGGCATCTGCAGTTAACTTTAATACATCACTTGTTTTGCATCTCAATCTCTTATGATCGAATGGTATAGCTTAATAATTGTTAGAAATAGTGAATTAGTTGTAATGTATTTATTTATAAGGCATTAAAATACAAGTGAGGAGGAAGAATCTTCTACCCGTCCCGAAGCTAAGGCCCGAAGACCCTGGTGGCTCTTTTATGTTATGGTCTATCTGGTCTGGTATTCTATGTTATCTTCCCATTGTCAGAGATCTGTTTTTAATGATAGCCAATATTAATGTAGCTTTTTATCTTACTTGTGTATTTGAAAAGAACTTAATTTATAATATTTATAGAACGAAGACAAATATGCGATGAAAGAAATTCTAGAAGCGAAGTGCATTGTTGCAGTATGAAAGTAATAAGAGATTTAAAAAGGTCGAATAACACCACCAAAGAGAAACTAGCTGACAATACGTACGTAGATGTGTCATGAGTTATGTAGACTATACGATATTTTTTAAATAAATAAACCTATGCCTGTGTTGGTCACAATTGTAGTTTACACATTAACCGATGAACAAACAGGTCAACGGAAGATTTAGGAAGAGAAAAAAAGGGATACCAAGTAAAAGATGGAGATGTCTTTCACTTTTGGTTTAAAACTTAAATAAAAACGTTTAAAGCTCTATATTTCCTTAAATTATTTTCTCTTTCAAAACTTAATATATAAAACCTTATTAAGCAAATAAACAATTCACGCAGTAGCTAGGTATTAATAAAATATTACTTACGAAATCTCTTTACAGACTGTATCGTAAGAAAATATTAAAAATGATACAATAATATCCTTGTGAAAATAATTAGCAATATCTCGAAGAGACATTGTTGCTATACTGATAAATATTTAATGGCTCACTTAAACTCACGTGTCTACTAAATCTATTAGACTATATGAATTCCTCTTACCCTCAAAAGAAAAGAAAAGCGTACCTACACATTTCCGCATTCTTTATTCTAATATTTAAAACTAAGAGTAAGTTTCAGAAACGAGACGTTTTGTCTGTCCTCAGTTTTCCTTCACCATACGAGCAAAATAAAGAAAAGCATTGGTACACTACAAGGGTTCTATAGGTACTAGGTTGTAGGTACAAGATGAGGGAATCATGCTAGGATCATCCTGCATGTGCCTTTAGAAAATTGTGTACATTAGAAAATTTAAAATAATAACTGGTTGACAAAGCACCAGGTCCTGATAAAATCACAAACGAACTACTGAGAGGAGCCATAGAAGAACTGGTCCCCATTCTAACTAAAATCTTCAACGGCATCCTGAGATCGGGACAGGTTCCAGAACAATGGGAGACATCCCACATCATTCTCATACATAAGAAAGGAGAAAGAGATGACATACGGAACTACAGACCGATAAGTCTGATGTCTAACATATATGTATAAAATCTTTTTCAAAATAATTTTGAACCGAATAAGCAACACACTTGATGAAAACCAACCGAAGGAACAAGCTGTCTTTAGAAAAAACTTTTCCACAATAGATCACATTCACACAGTGAAGCAAATTATGAAAAAATATAATGAGCACAACAAACCGATATATTTGGCTTTTATCGATTATTCTAAGGCATTTGACAGCATTAGCCACGCAGCCATATGGGAAAGCTTACAGAAGCAAGGAATCCCGACAGTGTACATAAACACCATTAAAAACATTTACTCTAACAGTAAGGCAAGAGTACAAATGGAAACCTTGGGTGAAACATTCCAAGTAAAAAGAGGCGTCAGGCAAGGCGACCCGATGTCTCCAAAGCTGTTCTCCGCGGTGCTGGAAAACATATTTCGAAAGCTAATATGGGACCAACATGGATTAAATATAGACGGTAAAAAACTAAACCATCTTAGATTCGCTGACGATATTGTTTTATTTGAAGAACAACCAGGGAGCCTAGAAAAAATGATACAAGAACTAAATACAGAGAGCAAAAAAGTGGGCTTATCTATGAATATAAACAAAACGAAGCTATTAACGAATTCAAACAAATATCAAATAAAAATTAACAACCAACCCTTTGAATATGTAAATGAATATATATATCTATTTAGGACAAATCATCTCACATACAGACACAACTACAAAAGAAATAAAAAGACGAATAGCTAACGGATGGAAGAGATATTGGTCACTGAAAGAGATCATGAAATCCACGAATCTGAGTACTGGTATCAAAAGGAAGGTCTTCCATACCTGCATTCTCCCATGTATATGGGTGTGAAACTTGGGCTCTCACAAATATCACAGAAACGTGCTAGAACACTGCTAAAGAGCTATGGAACGAAGTATGATAGGGATTAAGAAACAAGATAAGATACGAAACACTGTCATAAGAAGTAAGACAAAAGTCACAGACATACTCACTAGAATAGATAGTTTGAAGTGGAGATAGACTGGGCACATGATACGTGATAAACAAGAAAAGTGGAGCAATATCATAACTGACTGGTACCCTAGAGATGGGAAAAGGAGCAGAGGAAGACAAAGCAAGAGATGGGAAGACGAATTAAAATTAACAGCAGGCTCAAAATGGAGAAGGGTTGCAAGAGACAGAGTACAATGGAAATTGTTAGAGGAGGCCTTTGCCAAGAGGCACACTGAACTCCAGAGATATTTTATTACTTAAAGATAAGAGTCAACCACAAAGTCAAAGAAACAGTTCAGGATAAGAGGCTTATTATTGTATTATACTTAGAGGTTATTTTGGATTTTTTTATAAAAAACTTCGATTCTCGCTGTAATAATAATTATAAGATGGCTGAACTGTGCTTTAACAATGTCACAAAATTAATTAATTATTCCTTGACATACGAAAGTTGATACAAATAATATAGAGTATATAATAAACCATTGTAATAAAATTATTAAATTTTAAACCCATGACTAATTAGTCAAAATCTTAAACTAATTATATGTAAGATATAACTAACAGCTCTATTAAAGGGTTAACCGTCTAAATTTGGTGTCGATATCACATACTGATCCGACCGAGACCGCGCGTCTCGCGTGCCTACGTCACTCGCTAACTCCGACCCGCATTCTAAGCATTTCTCTTTCTAAAATTGATATGCTTAACATTCAAGGATCATTTGTTAAGCTGGTTACGATATTGGCTTTTATATGGTTCGAACTTATTGGTGCTGGCAACATAAAGAAGTGATACCATGTATAAAACATATAATAATTTATAATACTTACTTAATAGTTATTTAAATTACAATCTTGAACTATATTATTAACAATTTTCTTAACTAAAAACAATAACTAACCTTAAAATATAATAACTAAATTATATTATGAAAAGGAGTCCCTTTAGGCAAAGTTCCGAAGATACTGGGAGCGTTCTCCCTTTGAATAGCTAGAATAATAATTAATTAATTTCTAGTTATCATTTATTATTTTCAATAACACATGGAAACGCAAATTTGTTATATCGTTTACATAGCACTTCGATGTTATCATTTCTTTCCGGCAGTATACAGCGTGGTCTCTTGATGTATTGCCGATAACAAAATATATTAAAAATCAAACATGTATCTTTGCGTGATCTAGTTTAAGTTAACTACCACTATTAAAAGGTAAGGATGTTTTATACATATGATTGTCCAATAAAATATAATAGTAATATTAAAAATGGTAATTAATTAAAACAATTCTATTACTAGTAAGACTTTTGCCGTTTATTTCTGTTCTAATATATTTTTAATATGTAAATGGGGTGTCAGTATTCTTTACTGAGAATCCAACCATTTCTTCCCTTCCCAGTCCTCAACCAATGCCTTAATTTAGAAATAAATTTATAATCATTAAAAAGCTAGCGTCAAACAGTCACATTAAAACAATAAACAGGTCATATACTTAATCAAGATTAAAGTTAAATAACGTAGACGAAATATTACAAGAATTTTATAAAGCGAAAAATGTTCTTGTTATAAAGTAAATCACACAACACGAGAAAGTTTCTTTTGAATTAAGAACATCATAACTCAAGCACGAAGAATAGGACACAATTAAAAGAGCGAATTTCATACTTTTAAGTTTATAACTTCGCTGCAATACATCCTTAATAGTTCCAAACTTTAAAACCCAGAACTTGAGTTCGCTCTCAATAAGAACTGAGTGCAAAAAATGTTCGAAACTAAAAGTTAAATGTTTCTTCCCTTTGCTTACTTTTTTATCGTGCCTCGCTTTATAGCCTTTTTGTGGTTTACGCTCGAATGAAATAGCTGTTCGGGATAATTTTTACAATTGTTGGAATATTTAACCTGGAAGTTTTTGGATAAACCGCGTTTTATAGAAACTCTGGGGTTTATTTGTATCATAAACCTCTCGGAGTCTTTTAAAAGTTTATCTTCCCGTTACATATTATTTGATGTTTTATTTCCATAACAGAAGCCAACATACTTTTTCATACTTCTTAGAAGATTTCAAATACAACAAGGTAAAGTTTGTGAGGTTGTAGGGATTCAAGTCTGAATCTACTGAACCGTTTATGAAAATTCTAATACTAATAGAAGGCTACTTTATTTATAAGTTTAATATGCTTTAATAAAATGCGGCTTAATAACCCGAAAAATGAATACACTTTTTCGGTGTAATAGGATTTGGAAAGTCGGAGAAAAAACGGACAAACGTAATCGTTCCTAACGCTGCCTTAATGATGAGAGATACATGTGATTGAGTTCTAGAGAGTTGTGACTTGATAATGCCTACAAAAAGTTAGCGTAACTTTTACATTACACAAACCTAGAATGATTCACGAGGAAGATTTAGTTACACAACTTCTCAAAGTCTACCGGTCCGCACGTAATCTATAAAACAATATGTGATAGTATTAATAAAATAGTGTACCATTCTATCAGCTAGTTCATTCGTTCCAAACATATCTTTCTAAAGATTACATTCCGACACGCTTTGTCAGTGAAGAACGCTACATTAGCTTTCAAAACACTTGGAATACCATCGTTTATCTTTCTACGTAATAAAGGAAATTTCGACCGAAGACACTCGCAATTCCGCTAAGAAAAATACTGATTTTCATCCATTCCGACGTGACATCACTTCCTGACGTCGCCTCTAACAAAGAAAAATGCATTATGTGGCATGCAAATCCGCCCGAGCAACTGAAGTAACAATCGGCCACAGCTGGGTATTCATCCCACTCCACTTATCAAAGAGATAAATGAAATGAAGTTTTTTGATGCCACTTTTTATTTTCACTTCAAACGGTCATTTGCATTGTGCAAAGGAACGTTTTGTAAAATCGATTCTGTTTCTCGCTGCGAACTGAAATTGGAACAAAGTTTTTATGACTGCCCATTTATTATATTTTTTTTCATCTTTCAGTGCTGCCAAGGAATATAAATAACTGTCTGATGACTGCGACTTCACGGAATTAGGATAAAAAATGATAAGCGCTTGTGTTGATAGGATCTTCTAACAAAAGACTCGGAAATTATTTTATCATTGAACAAAATTTAAAAGAAATGAAGTATAGAAGTAATTAATAAAACAACTACCACTAGCTTTAGATTATATAAACCTTTTAAATAAATACATAGGCAAACTAGTACTCTATTACCCAATACGACTATATTTAAAAAGTAAAACAAAAGAAATCATAAGAATATCGTGACTTGAAACAATCAAGTATTCAATACTTCGTTTGTGCTTAATTTTCTTTTCGTCATAATTATATTCATTCTGAGTTTCCCATTTCGACTGATTTATCCTGTTCGCGTAGTATATTAATGAAACGCTAATAACAATTATTTGATTCATCCAGACCTAATTTTAGAAGTTGTATTACATGCAAGCCAGCCAATTATGTATCTAAATATAGGATAAGTTCGACCGGATCCGATAAAAGGCTTTCCAAATCAATTTTAAAATAAAATAAATAGTACATGATAATACTCGTACTGTTACTGAGTTAAAAATATTACGTTGTTGTTATATATGAATTCTTATTTTTCAGTCGCATTCTTCATTTTTGAAGGTCGTGTTAGTGGCGCCGCGCAACATTCTCCACTCTCTCTTGGCTTCGGCAAGCCTCTGCGCCTGGGTGATGGTAAGACCTATAAGGACTTTAGTTTTAGAGGTACACCAAATGAAAACCGAAATAGAATTCACTGTCTTTATTGTCCTCTGACTGACATGGCGGTTTTAGGGCGACTGATTGATCCACGTGCAAGTGGAATTACGAAAATAATGATACGTAGACAATATTACAAATGGAATTACGAAATTTCTATATAGACAATAATTACACCTCTACAATCTACATACACCCCCTTCTTAAAAAAAAAAAAATATTTTACTTGATCGGTCCAGCAAGTAGGGTTCGGCCTCAACGTCTGGTGCCCCTACTCTGCCAGTCACAATAAGTTTTTCGAATCTTTCTGCATCTCTGCGTGTTGTTTGAACGGTATTCTCCAAGAATCTCTACTTGTTTATTATTTGCAGACTCCAGACATTCTTGTCTCACTACCAATTTTGTTGGCCTATCTAGCGCAAGGTCGAATTCTACCTGATATATCTTGGTCCCAGCATTTCATCGTTTATTTATCAGTTTATGTTATATGGATAGAGCAGTGTTGTCCTAGTGGCTTCAGCGTGCGACTCTCATCCATGAGATCGTAAGTTCGATGTGTGCACCAATAGACTTTCTATGTCCGCATTTAACATTCACTCGAACGGTGAAGGAAAACTTCGTGAGGAAACCGACATGTCTTAGACCCAAAAAGACAACAGCGTGTGTCAGGCACAGGAGGCTGGCTGATCACCCACTTGCCTATTAGATAGAAAAATGTTTATGAAACAGATTTAGAAATCTGAGGCCCTGACCTAAAGAGGTTTTAGCCGAACTTATTTTTTTAATGTTATATATATAATATATATAATATATATAATATATATAATATATATAATATATATAATATATATTATATATAAACCTTCTTTAAAAATATTTACTTATAATAGATACAAATTTAATTAAAAAGAAAAGTAACGCTTACCTAAAACTGGAACTCGCATGAATGAATACAAAAATATACAAGTCCTATTTACAATTTAAATTATGTAAAGCAATCGGAGGCAGCGCAAATTCATCAGCGCTGAAGACAATAGCTTCCAGACAGACCTGACGAGCCGTCATAGCGCTATCTCGAATGCAAACATCCAAACTCGCACGATTACTTCGCAGACGTATTGCAGTGTTTGTTTCCAATGTACTTGGATTTTGAACGGGAATTTTATAGAAAACATTGTAAAATTAAAAGAGATGCCTGGTTTTAGAAAAAATATATAATTTGCAAATATAGTCGTAACATAGTGCATAATATGTCACCGTAAAATTGTTAACACCGTTAGATTGTAATCTATCTCGCGAGATTGTGAACGTTGAACGGAATATGCCAAAACCAATCAGCGCGCGAGGTGCGATCCGTTTCACAATTTGACGGTTTCACTTCGATAGATTACAATCTACCGAATAATAATACGGTAAATTGTAAGCAGTGCGTTGAGGTTCACAATCTTTCGACAGGTCACAATCTCGCGAGATTGATTACAATCTAACGGTGTTTACAATTTTATGGTGACACATATACCTAACAGCAATTAAAACTATCTTTAAATGTTGAATGGTAATTATTTACATAAATTTAATTGTTTAAACACCATTTAACTTCTTACTTTCTAGAAATTATAATATATTAAAATTATAATTAGGTATTAAAATTATAATATATTCGATATATAAATATATTCGAATTTGCAACTATCATGCAATAACGATAAAAAACCTTAAATAAACTGACTTTTTGGCAAAGTAATATACATTTTTACAAGCACGCTAGTCATTTAAAAACATCAAGGCGCTACAGACCATCGTGCCTTGGCTTTGTGCTTTTTGCTTCCAGTTTGCGATTCCCACGGAGATCCTGCTCAATACGATCCAGCCATCGTAACTTTGGCTTGTCGCAAGCTCGCCGGCTTCCGGGATTTCCACCCAAGAATCGTTTAAAAATGGAACCGCGTAATTTAACCAACGGCAAAGTGCATCGAAACCTTAGGTATTGCAAACTTAGTTCAACTTCTTAAGTAGGGATTTTCAGACTAAGATGGGTATCCACTGGGTAAAGGATTAAGTTATTCCACATTCAGTATGAAGTTTTCAGTTAATGTTATGAGCTAAAAACTTATGGTCTCGTTATTAGAACACATTTACTTAGTTAATACTGAATTCTAATTTAGGTGGACTAAGTTTTTAACTCTAAACAGATGCGGTACTTTGTACTCAAAAGTCTCAGTATGGTATTAAATTAAAGAATAATTGTATTTTTTAGGTATTAAATTAAAGAATAACAGTTTCAACGCAAGGCATCTTTTTTCTAGCCGTAAGAATTCATTTTATTTTGCTGTCAACCATCTCATTTCAAACAAATGTTACAAGGAGGACAATCAGATACATCTTATCTTAATATATATAAATTACGTGTCACGTTGTTTGTCCGCTATGGACTCCTAAACTACCGAACCGATATCAATCAAATTTGCACACCGTGTGGAGTTTGATCCAACTTAAAAGATAGGATAGCTTACATATCAATTTATACCCGCAATATTATTTTATTGCAAAATATTTGATAGTCACAATTCTAACAGATGGCGCTGTGTTGAAAGTACCAACGTTTCACATAAGCTACAATTTAATGGCATAAACACCAAAAAAGCATGGTGGTCCCCATGACTGGTGTTCTCCTACCGTTTCCCTTCAATAGTTTGCTACTATGTAATATAACAAAAACCTTAGCCACAGCAACCCTTGGCCGGTCTGCTAGTTATATATATAAATTACGTGTCACGTTGTTTGTCCGCTATGGACTCCTAAAATACCGAACCGATATCAATCAAATTTGCACACTGTGTGTAGTTTGATCCAACTTAAAAGATAGGATAGCTTACATCTCAATTTATACCCGCAATATTATTTTACTGCAAAATATTTGTTTATTATTTGATAGTCACAATTCTAACAGATGGCGCTGTGTTGAAAGTACCAACGTTTCAAATAAGCTACAATTTAATGGCATTACCACCAAAAAAGCATGGTGGTCCCCATGACTGGTGTTCTCCTAGCGTTTCCCTTGAATAGGTTACTACTATGAAATATAACAAAAATCTTAGCCACAGCAACGCTTGGCCGAGTCTACTAGTAATAAATATAGCGCTAACCAGATCCATGCAACTTCCCCACAATCTTAAGTATTTACGGTTATTTAAACAAATTAGACAAGCGATAAGGTCAAGCATTCCTAAATCAGTCGTTAACTATTCGGTCATTAATGTTAATAGCTGTGCCGTTCTTTAGATATATGTATATATATCTCTTAATAGAGATAACTTACTTGTCTATTAGCTTGTACTTAACTGTAAGTTTTGTGTTTTTCTAAATCAAAATTAAACACCAAACATTCTATCAATATATACTCGACGCAGAATTTTATATAGCAGCATAAGAATTTTTATTTAAACTTGTTAAGTTTCAAGTACTGGGAACTCGCCTAAAAGTTATAGTTACTAGTGCGAAACCGGGTCACACCGTTAGTTATCTTATAATAAAAAACGGGCTCATATTTGAACGCATTTAACATATAATATATAAATCTCGTGTTAATTATTTTTATAATACTAAAAAGTTCTTATTAAACATATAATAGCAAAGTCAAAGAAAACCATATCAGACTCGAGTGTTTAGTAAATTCTTCCTAAGTCACCGTGACCACGCACGCTGTAAAGCACGCGAAACGTTGGAAAAATTTAAAATTATGTAAAATAATTACAAGTTTATAATAATACATAGCTTCAATCCGTTAAAAAAGTGTTTTCTTTAAATGTGTAAAAGTTATGTTAATAAAAGACAATACTAAATTCTTCCTAGTTAGCACTTAAATGAAAGTTTACCAAGCTGAGCCGGCAAGAAGCTACAGACTTCTTTTTAAATTCCAGACAGTAAAAAAAGTCTATTAATAAAAAACATAAGTTGTACGTTCCCATGTGGAGGAAATAAAAAATGCAGTACTTTACACACAAAAAAAAATGTGTGATTATCTAGTTTGTGACTAGTGACAATAAAAACACTTTCGCATAAATACACAGTTCATTCTTCTTACATTTTTAGAGGCATTAAAATGAACATAGAGACATACCTACTCAATGTTTTTTTAATTGGCAAATACTCGTGTGATTTTCTAGAGTCGATATTAATCAATTACCCTTTCAACGGGAATCAATATCAAGACTCAGGTTAGACGTGCCTACTAAGCCGCTTAGGGGCTTGTATTTTTTAAATCGCTAGACATCGATAGACAATCAGTATAGATTGAAAGCCACAGGCACGGAGAGCTTAAACATAAATCGGTACATCGCGCCTATTGACTGCGCGAATCAATACAACCAATGATTGCATTTAATTTACTATGATATAAAAACTACAAGAATGAGCACAATAATGCTAAAGAAACGGTGACTGGGTAAAAGCAACAAGAAGATATAAACTTATTTTGATCACGATCCCAATCTTAATTTATTAGATATAATGCCGATATATCCAAGTGCAGTGTTGGCCTAGTGGCTTCAGCGAGCGATTCTCATTCCTGGGTTCGTAGCTTCTATCCTCTGATGTGCACCAATGTATTTTCTACCTATGTGCGCATTTAACGTTAGCTGGAACGGTAAAGGAAAACATCGTAAGGAAACCGGCTTATACCCAAAAAGTCGACGGTGTGTGTCTATTAGATTGACCAATATTCATGAAACAGATACAGAAATCTGAACCCCAGGCCTAAAACTGGTTTATTTTATATGTAAACATATTTAAAAATTTCCAATTAGCATATAATAGTTATATTACGCATCATATGACATAGTATTCTACTATATATGTGATTTAAGATTCCGAGGTACGTCAATTCCTATTTCGCTCCCCTCCTACTTAAATAACTATTAATATTCAATTAGTTCTGTGTAATAATATCTTATAAAGAATTTCTGTTGACTTGACTACTTTTCCTTTTTGAAAACGGAATTTATTCGTTTGTTATCTCTTCTTCTTCTTGCTCTCCAACTGAAGGTCAGCAGCCAATATGCGAAATATCTCCCTGTTAATTGCCAATCTAAACAATTGTTCCACTTGACCCCCATCGGAGATGTTCCATTGCCAAGTGGTCATTTTACGCCTACCAGGTTTGTGTCATCCTGCAATTTTGCCTTTTGATCTTCAAAAGTTCATACTGCTGTGTGCATTACGGAGATAGTGGCCAAGGTATGAGACTTTCTCTGCTTGATCGTATGGACAAGTTCTGCTTTAGTCTATATTTCTACTTGGCAGAGATATAAAAAGATTGACTAGTAGGTAATGTTTAATGTTTAAAGAACTTTATTTCTCATTACAAAAATTATTTTTTATTTACATGAGAAATTTAATATTAAGTATATACGAACGAGATACACGTCGCCATCAGCTAGCCCAATTTTAGTCTAATGGACTCATTCTGATGTGTATCTTTAATGTCCTTTTGAACTGATTAATCACGCTAATGTTACGAACCTTAGACGGCAACTGATTAAACAATTGCACACCCTCATACCTTATAGATCTCTTTAAATAATTTGTGCGCGGCTTTGGCAAGATAAGCAAACTCGCTCGACGAGTATTGCGTGTAGTGGTGTATTTGATTTGACTAGTAGGTACTTTGTACTGTAACGTATAGTGCAGACCCAATTACAGGCTGACACAGCTTGCATATAATGAACCACAACAAGCCTTCCGCGGACCCCAGCAACCGAATCTCTGCAGTCCAATCTTGAATGAGCGGGTCACCGACTCGCTTCAACAGCCTCTGCCAGGAAGTGTATATATGCACCCAAGCCTTGCACGGTCTAGTCCGCCCCAGTGACCACGAATAGTGTCACTATATACTATAGTCTCGATATACTCTAGAAGGACCAAGAGGAAGAAGGAGAAGAGGTCGCCCAAAAAAAAGGTGGATAGAAGAAATAGAAGCGAAGAAAGAGAGCCATAGACAGAGTAAGACAGAGAAAGCTGGAGGAGGCCTTTACCCGTGAAGTTCCGATCGACGGTACTGAAGGAAGCTAGAATATAGAATAACAAGCAAAAAAAAATGTATAGAAATGTAAAATAATCTAAGCTGTGTATAATAATTTGTTATTTTTTTGTCATGATTGGAAATAGATCGGGCTTTATTATTATTATTATACTCTATAAGCCGTAGCGCAAATGAGTATTTGAACCTTTAACAAAAAATACCTAGCGATACCGTGAATTAGCTCTAGCAAGGCACAGGCTCGATAGAATTTCCGCTCTATATATTTTTGACAACTTTATACAAAAACAGCTGATCTGCAACACGCAAACAAGTCTTTTGGCAATAAAGGTTTTTTAATTGTTTCTCATGTACTGCAAGTAGGAACAAGAATGTTGATCCTATAGATTAATACCAATCCGTGATTAAGCCAGAAGGACACACAGTAATTATAAATATCGAATTCCTCATCTGGATTTTTTTTTTTTTTTTTTTTTTTATAAAACAGGGGGCAAACGGACAGGAGGCTCACCTGATGTTAAGTGATACCGCCGCCCATGGACACTCTCAATGCCAGAGGGCTCGCGAGTGCGTTGCCGGCCTTTCAGGAATCGGTACGCTCTTTTCTTGAAGGACCCTAAGTCGAATTGGTTCGGAAATACCTCAATGGGCAGCTGGTTCCACAAAGTGGTGGTGCGCGGCAAAAACTGCCTTGAAAAACGCTCAGTTGTGGAACGGCGGACGTCGAGGTGATACGGGTGGAATTTCGTACTCTGCCTCGACGTCCGATGACGAAACTCAGCTGCAGGTATTAATCCGAACAACTCCTCTGAACACTCTCCATGGTAAATGCGGTAGAAGATGCAGAGAGACCCCACATCTCTACGCAACGCCAAAGGATCAAGCCGCTCGGAAAGGGATTGGTCGTCGACGATTCGAACCGCTCTGCGTTGAATACGGTCAAGTGGAAGGAGCTGGTACTGGGGAGCCCCCGCCCAGAGGTGAGAGCAGTACTCCATGTGGGGCCGAATTTGCGCTTTATATAGTTGCATGCGGTGGCCCGGAGTGAAGTACCGTCTCGCCTTGCTGAGCACACCAAGCTTTTTGGAGGCTAATTTAGCCTTTCCCTCCAAGTGACCGCGAAACTGAACGTCGTTCGATATGTCAACGCCAAGTATTCCAATGCTGGCTGTGGCTTTAAGAAGAGTGTTTTCGAAAAGAGGAGTAGCGACAAAGGGTGTTTTTTTAGCGGAAAACGCGCAAACTTGTGTCTTCTTGGGGTTAAATTGGACTAGGTTTAGTCTGCCCCAGTCGGAGACTCCACGTAGAAGAGTTTCGACTTCAGACACAAGTTTGTTCCGGTACTCATCGACAACTGCCCGAGAAATACCTGCCCGGCCAGTGTAAAAAGTATCCCCAGTGCTGTCATCCGCATAGCAATGAATGTTGCTAAGTTGCAACATATCATTGATATGCAGAAGAAACAGGGTCGGGGATAGAACACAGCCTTGTGGGACCCCCGCGTTCACGGGTTTAAGGTCGGAGCATGCTCCGTCGATGACGACCTTGATGCTCCGATCAGCCAGAAAGCTGGAGATCCAATCGCATAATTTCTCGGGTAGCCCATAGGCTGGAAGCTTCGAGAGCAGTGCTCTGTGCCACACCCGATCGAAGGCTTTCGCTATGTCCAAACTAACCGCCAGCGCCTCCCCCTTGGACTCAATTGCCTCTGCCCATCTATGTGTAAGGTATACAAGAAGGTCACCAGCCGAACGACCACGACGAAAGCCGTACTGATGATCGCTAATCAGCTGGTGGCCCTCTAGATACCTCAAGAGCTGGCAGTTAACAATGGATTCCATTATTTTGGAGAACAAGGAGGTTATGGCTATTGGGCGATAGTTGGACGGATCAGAGCGATCGCCTTTTTTGGGGATCGGATGTATCGAAGCGGTTTTCCAGCACTTCGGGACAGTGCCAAGCGAGTACAGGTACCGGAAAAGGCGCGTTAAGACCGGAGCCAACTCAGGAGCACAAGTACGCAGCACAATTGGGGGGATACCATCCGGCCCGCTCGACTTATGAATGTCCAAGGAAGATAGTGCTCTGCGGACAGCACGTTGCCGGAATGTGATTTCCGGCATCGAAGAATCACACCGCGAAATGGTCGGTGGTGATCTTCCTCGGTCATCCAAAGTTGAGTTGGACGCGAAGAGACAGCCTAAAAGGTCGGCCTTCTCCTTCGCAGTGTGGGCCAGCGAGTCATCCTCCCTGTGCAGTGGTGGGATAGCGGGCTGACAAAAATTCCCTTGGACAGCTTTGGCGAGAGACCAGAAGGCTCGAGTCCCTGAAGGGAGTTGGGCCAATCTCTCGCCAAATCTGGCAATGTGCTCTGACTTTGCCTTAGTGATTTCCCGTTTGAAGGACCTGGAGGCTGAGTTATATGCTGTTTTAAGTTCGCTGGTATTGGCATCACGAGATTTCGCCGCTTCTGCCCATGCCTTAAAGCATTCTCGCTTTCGACGCGAGGCCGCCTTGCAAGAACGTTTAAACCAGGGCTGAGACTTGCCACCGATCGGCACCGCAGAAAATGGAATAAAGAGTTCCATGCCCTGCAGAACCACTTCGGCGACAGAGGCGGCGACGGAATCTGGAGCTTCCGGCGAAAAGCACATAGGCCCCCAAGGGTAGGACGCAAAGAAAGACCGCATCCCGTCCCAATCTGCTGACTTATAGTGCCAAATACGGCGACAACCCATAAAGCGGGGCCGTGAAGGGCGCGTAGATGGCACAGTACTCCGGACCACACAATGATCTGATGAACCCAATGGCGGGTCAACAGAGACTTGATAGTTCTCCGGATGTGAAGTCAGCAGAAGGTCCAACAAAGAGGGTTTATGACCATCCACATCTGGTATTCGCGTAATCGCAGGGACCATTTGTGTCAGGTCGTAGGCTAAAGCAAAGTCGTGAAAGGATCTTCCCGCGTGATCGGTAGTTTCAGAGCCGAGCCAATCGGCATGGTGGGCGTTAAAATCGCCAAGTATCACGATTTCAGCGGTAGGAACCCTTTCGAGCAGGGAATCTGTAGCCATTTGGATGTGCTCAATGAGTCGGTCAGTTTCGGTATTTCCGCTATGGGACCTATACAGGCATGCGTAGAATCGCGGATGGTCATCGCAGTCTACGCGCAGCCAGAGGTTAGATAGATTAATTAAATATGTGGATTGTGGGTGTTTTATACGCTGCGTATTCACTCAATTAATTAAGGATTGCCAGCGTTCCCATATACGAGTATTGCATTCGACAAATTGAACGGATATGAAGGGTTATATTGAAATGATTAATGATGTCATTATCATTTTTGACTTTTTTAACTTGTTGTCGTGATTTTGTGTGATTTTCGGTTGAGAAGTGGGGAAAAGTACATATTTAATTTCTCTAGTGAAACACTAGTCGTAAGTTTATAACGTTTGAACGCTTAAGACTGTGTGTTAAATAAAAAAAAAATATATTTAACTATGCTGATCGATGACGCGATAAAGATGTATGAATATTTGGTTTGCTCCTCCAGTTTTAAGTCACGTGCTAGTTTTACTAAGTTGTTTTCGTTATAATATGATACATAGATATAAAAATAAAATACGTTTATTATGGACACTTATTCCACGTCGTTAAATTTGAAGCGGTAGACATCCCTACTCATCAAAGAAGACAGAGGGTGTGCCGAGAGAAAAAGCCGGCGTAAAAAACTCTCGGTACTCTTTTAAAATAGCAAATCTTCATACAAAATGAATATGGCAAACAACACTTATCTTAAAACAAATATCGTAAATTAATTAGAAGTAGCCTATCTAGCACTAGTCCCAGGCCCTTTTATCAACTAGATAATCATTAACTTTACAGTAAACCTATTTACATAGCTTTTTTCTCTTGAATACATTTCTTAAATTTATTGAAAGGCAGAGATAAAAGAAAAATGAAAGTATGTAAAGAAATATGTTGGTGCATAGCAAAACTCTTGGTTGAGAAAGTTTACCAAGCGATTAAGTATTAAGCCGGTATTTTCTAGGCCAATACAGCGATGAATCATTACTTTAATATACTCGTAACATACACCGAAATAATGTTCTTAAAGGCCGATTTACATTATCTTAAGGCCGATTTACATTATCTTAGTGTTTAGGAGAGTGCTTTAGTACAACTTGAAAGGCAAGTTCTTTAGCGTAGCGTTTACTAAAGCAAGTAGCGTTTACATGTTTCAACTAAAGTACTATCCTAAAGCACTCTCCTAAACACTAATGATAATGTAAGTCGGCCTTTAGTGTTTAGGAGAGTGCTTTAGTACAACTTGAAAGGCAAGTTCTTTAGCGTAGCGTTTACTAAAGCAAGTAGCGTTTACATGTTTCAACTAAAGTACTATCCTAAAGCACTCTCCTAAACACTAAGATAATGTAAATCGGCCTTAATACGTAGGTAAACTAGATTTAGTTGATATACATTTTGAATCCTTAAACAAAGCTTAAAGAAAACATTATGTATATTATTTGAATACATAAATAAAACCTTCGCCTTCTAAATTCAATTTTATTCCTCTGTTCGAGCAGCCGAATAATTGCATACACATAAACATACGTTGTCTAAGAACTCGTGACCTTTAGACCGTTGACCTTTTGAATTATTACAAAATCTTACGTGGAATTGACGTCAACGGGACCCTTTTCAATAAAACATTTTACATTAAAATGCAAACTGTTGGTCTTATCTTTATGTTTTGAGTTTTTTAGGTTTACATTATCTCGTTTGCAGTTGTTTAAAAAAAATAGAGCAGTGTTGGCTAGCAGCTTGAGCATGCTACTCTCTTCAATGAGGTCGTAGATTCAAATCCCGGTTGTGCACCAGTTGACTTTTCTGTCTTTGTACGGGTTTAACACTCGCTCATACAATAAAGGAAAACAACGTAAGTAAACCGACATGCGTTACACCCAAAAAGTCGAATGTTTTTTTATACGAAATACTTTGTACATTATCTATCTATAGGTAAATGAGAAAAAAAAATATCCTTACTCTTAAAAGCCGATATTCGGCTATTATCTATTCAAAGCGTAGTATCGCCTGCATGCCTTGGTGGTTAATGTATATAGCGGGAACCTGAAGGTCTTAGGTTCGATTCTGTGTTATTATTTTCTTATGTAGCCAAGTCCACATTTCAAGGATCGTCATGCTCGCTTAAATGTCATTGCTTGTGGCGGCGTCCATGCGTCGGGTTGTCTCTCTCCCTAAAATATGGCGAGGGGGCCGGCTGGCCATGCGTCATACTCGTGAACGGGTGCTACTTGTGACTGGTCGTACTTGAATTCATGTATGCGGTGATGTTAATTATTTCGACTATGTGTTTGCGTGTTGTTCCCACGAGAATGTAAGTGCGTGCTCCTATTTCACCATGCCTCCTGCTGATAGAGGACAACTCTTTGTTTTTAATTTATGTTATTATTATTAATTACTTAAGATGTCATGTGGAACATGGTTTAATGGTTGCAGCTACTTACAAACGTTGTGTAAAAAAAAACAAAAAACATTTTTTTTTAGCGATTAAAAAGAGTGGCGGAGAGTTTATTGCCAGTTCTTCTCTTCCGTTCTACGCCCTTGATTTGAGAACTGGCACTTAATGTAAAATTAGAATCATTAATATGTATTTCTTTACTGACAAGTCATAAGTGTACAATGTGTTACCTACATGATTAAATGATTTTTGAATTTTGAATTGAATTGAATTGTTGACTGTAACTTGACATATGACTGATCAGTGAGTCAAATAATTATCAAATGAACAGACGTAGATACTTTAGCCATGTGTGACTCCTATGGGCAGTGGTTCTCTTGTAAACAGGACTTATTCAAATGCGTTATTCAAGTACTATACATCCGTGACCCATAAATATTCAATATACATTACAGCTGCCCGTCAAGGTATTTTCAAACCGATTTAGGGTCCTTCAATCGTATCAATTCTTAAAAGGGTAGAATTACGATCATAGGCTAGCCCGAAGGCTTTGTCTATGGTAGTATAATTTTACAGATATATTTTCCCCTTTTACACAAATACATTATGAAAATATAAAATATATTGTTACTCACAAAATGTATTGCTAGGTTGCGATACTGATATCACAAAGTAATTGTTATATGTATTATTCATTTGCGTCGAAACAACTGACGGTTGCCGATGGTTAGACCTTGAACTGCTGAGTTTTAGAATTCATATTTTTATTTTAATAATTATTGTTACTTTGGGGGGATTAAAAATACGTCAGCTATACAAGGTCAAGGTTAACGTTAGCAAAAGAGCTTAGCGTGACTGTTTCATCTATACAGAATTAATGGAATAATTATAACAACATGCATATAAATATGTCAAAAACATCCTAAACCGCTCTTACAACATGTTAATGAGAAATCGTACTTGCGCTATACCTATTTAAAATCCAACTTGTACGACATTAGTTCATCATATGTTAGTTTAAGTAAGCGAGATGTTTTTTTAGTATATTGAGAACTTATTTCATAGTGTAACTTTAATGGATAACATAAATCTAGTTTTATGGACAAATTTACGTGTATTTAAGTGTTTTGCTTTTTACTTTAACATTTCAAAAAAAAATGATTTCAGCTAGTATCAGCTAGTAAAGCCGGTAAGAGTTAAAAAAAGTATTTCATTAGAGAAATTAGCCTTTCTAAATTATTAGTCAGCTCCCAGACTACGTTGATACTCGACAATACAAACGCGATACGTGTTGACCTTCGCATGATAACTCAGTCCACTTCAACCGCTTGCAAAACGCACACGCTCAAAATGGCCGAAACGGACACATCTAGTTTTTGGGACGAATTAACGAGCCCCCTTAACCTAGTGCTCATATTCTTCATTGTGTACCTTTTGTATAAGATCATAAGGTCGCAATTCGAAACAATCGAGCCGGTGAATATCCCGCCGCCGATGCCCAAGCTACGGAAAGACATGACAGTTGCCGAGTTGAAAAAATACGACGGCACAAATGAAGATGGCAGAGTGTTATTAGCTGTTAATAGCATTATATTTGATGTAACTGCGGGAAAACGATTTTATGGACCAGGTAAGCTGTTTTCCTTATTACATCTGACTTACGAAACCAACGTTTGAGGTTAATTAAGAATATAACCTCTATTTTGTTTATTACTGTTTCTTCGCATTATTCGTCATTTAATAAGACTTTACGCTTAAAAAACTTGTGGCAATCGAGATTCGAGAGCAATTTCAATGACCTATTTACTACAGTTGATGGATATAAATTGACTTGTGAATTTTAGTGTATTAGCAAGTATAGTACAAACCTGATGTGTATACCTACATATTATACATTGTCTTTGTCTTACATTACATGCCGGTTTCATGAATGTTCTAGATGTTATTTCCTTTACTATATAAAAATAATTATATTTCAATATTTTTACATTTTAAATTACCAAGTACCTATTGCCAACGGACCGAAACATATTAACTATCAAGCAACGTGAAAATTAGACAGAAAGTATTTTTAAGCAGTGGTTAAAAGTTAAATGCACGCTTATGTAATAATTAATATTCAACTTACAATACGTCACTTGTTTAACATTGCATGACAAGTATTTTAAACGCAGGATAGCGCGACCTGAGTTTAATAACCGACGCGAGAACGTATAAATTATAACTATAAGAGACTTCTATTCATTTATTACACATGTATTATCAGTCATAAATAAAGTCTGCTTTTAGAATTTCTGTTTACATACCTAACATGTAGACTTAAAAATGTACTGAAATGCATGTATGTGCCTAGAGAGTTAGAGACTTCACCTCAGTCAAAAGAAACAAGTTTGTTCCACCTTGAATATAAGTTTTGTTTGATTGTGGTTGGTCAAATGGAAAGACGAAACTGGGAGTGAAGGGGAACGAAGGACGGCCAAGGACAAGGACGCAATATAAAGATGAATTATGTAGTATTTAAACGCGTATTTTTTACGTACGCGTACATACTTTTTGGACTGGAGAATTCTATTGACTAATCAGAATCAAACGTTCGTCCTTTCGTCTTTTATTTACTTTAACACCTCGTACGTATCTGTAACACACCATACCTCGAGTTGTTATTGCACTAGAGACGCCGTTTACAGATTAAAAACAAAACACGACTTTATTCGCCCTACGTTTAACATTGCAGATATTTCTTCGTAATCGTCCCCTTCAATGTACACTACGCATTTGAATGTTTTATCCTTTAAATTCCAAAGTTACGCACTTTGGGATTAAATGAACGTGACAAAACATTCTTTAACCAAACGTTTGTGGTTAGAACCGTTAAAAAACACTTATTAAAATTGCATTTATCATTATTATTTAGACAGTTGAACAAAAACTGATAGAGTGGAAAATTGTTGACTAATGATGCGTTGTCAAAAATATAGCAAGTCATTGCTTGACATGGACCTTTGATAATAATTGTTGATAGAAAATTTTTACTTTAATTTGCGTTGGACGCGGCTTTAAGATATGATCTTAATATCTTAAACAGGAGCAGATATGATAGTTATGTTATCAATACATTACCTATACTCTGGGGCCCGTGGCAAATTCTTTTGATAGGGCCCTATCAGTAAAAATCGTCACGTTGTACTCAGTTCTCTAATAAACTTCGAGATTTTCAGCGTACTCAATTACACGTCGTATATGGCCCGCTAATGGCCATAGGACTCCTCTCTAAGGCGAGAGGGAATGGTCTATAGTCTCCACGCTAGCCCAATGCGAATTGGAGACTTCACATTCATCCATAAACCATCATATCTCTTGGGCAGGGCCTCTCTCTTGGGTCGGGGGCTCGTGGCATTTTGCCAGCCCTGCCACCCTATTGTTACGCCACTGACTAACGTGTAGAATCTTAATCTAAAAAATAAATAATCTAAAATAAAGAGTTTTTGTACTACGCGACCCCAAGGTCCGCAGTTTGATCCGAACCGATATTGTGGGAACTATGCATACAAAAACGTCGGGATTGGTAAAGCTATTGCACAGGAAGAATAGAGGGTTTAATTTTACTCCAGAACTTTGCTAATCAAGCTGGATCTGAAGCAGCCAGGTGATTCTTACCGACGCGGTTAAATTTAAAACTGCCGAAGTGTATTAAAACGAATATTAAAACATATTCATTAAAACCGTAGATGTTTGGTAGTAATATAAATGTTTCCTTGAATTTTTAATAATAATAATTAAGTAACTACGACTATTATTATACGTCATCAAATATTGTTTACATTTGTCATCTATTTTTAAAACAATTTCAGTAACATTAAATGTTTTTGTATGTTTAGTAATGATTTATAATAAATAAACTTTATCTTATATCTTGTTTGTTATCATTATCTATATACAACATATGAATGAGAAAGTGAATGAGGAAAACAACTATTCAATTGTTTTCAAAACCTATTCAAATTTGCACAAAATTGTTTCTCTTGCGCGGAAGGGCTTTGGACTAGCGTAAGCCGATACGAATAAACCGGTGTTTAATACAGGTTTTATCCAAATAGAATGTTTGTATCATAACTCCATAGACTATAGAGTATTCTTTATACATACAAACTACAATAATATATAATGCATGAAATTGTCTGGAAAGACCGATGATGGAACTTTCTTCCAGAACTATATACACCAGTTTATATTATCTACGAATTTTTGTTTAAACACGTCTAATCTGAGAGGAGATTTCAATTGATAATCTACACTTTTTTTATCATACTTTTTAACCGACTTTGTTATCATAAATTATATTATAATTTTAAGGTATATTGACATGGCTTTAATATTTTTAACTTAACTACATTATAAAGTTAATAATTACGGCAATTTAATTTATCCTTGTAGCAAAAATATAATAAAAACTTTTAAATTATTCAGTGTTTTCATCTGACCTTGGTCCAATGTTAGGGAACACTTTATTTAGAGAAATAAATAGACGAAAATATATTAAGACTGCTCACATACCTCATGCACATATTATATATTTACGTACTTCTAGATTATGTATCATAATGTCATATCATATCTAGGTATATACCCAATATTTTCTATGCACATCGATAATAAGTATATCTTCATTCTTTAGAAAATATATATTATTTGTATATTAAATATTTAGTTAGTTTGATAGCACTGTTTAAATTTCCAAGTTATTGACTCTCGTACTATAAAACATTAAACTCAATTAATATTACGTAAACTCAAAACTCATTGCTAACTAGTGCTGTCCCTCTCGCACAACTTCGTCAAGTGGGGTCAAAGTCGAGTTATATTTACTCACTGATACCAGACGCATTCCAGAATGTGTTGCTTAAGTAACTAAAACATCAAAAAATAGTACAACATACAGGTTGCTTGCTGCTTAAAATGCTTGCCTCAATTAATACAATGAGCAGTGTTGGCCTATAGTTGTAGCCTACGTCTCTCATCCCTGAGGTAGTAGTTTATATCTAATCCCACCCGGCTGTGCATCAATGAACTTTCTGTGCGCATTTAACACTCGTAAATGTAAATTTACGATTAATTTAACTTGACGATTCAAAAGTGTACTTGGTTACCCACTTGAATAAAGATATTTTGAGTTTGAGTTTGAGTTTGAGTTCGTATTAACATCGTGACGCTACGGCATGGCTTAGACCCAAAACACTTACCTTTTAGGAGAACAAATGATCACGAAACAGATACAGAAATCTGAGGCCCAGACCTAAAAGGTTGTAGTGCCACTGGTATACTAAACTAACTAACTAATAATTTCCCTATAACAAGCGAAATATATTTCAGTATATAAGTTGGAAAAAATCGTTCTTACTTTACGTTAAGAAAAATGAGTTATACATTAATTTATTTTGTATGCCAGCAATGTAGGTTCGCTGTTGTTATCATTCCTAAAAGTTCGGGTTCATAACATTTTCTTGATGGTTTAATTATAATAATCAAAAAATTTGGAGTATATAATATATATGTTCTAGCACTTTTTATAAAAGGGCCATACGAATTTTAGTTAAAATCAATTTAAAATTAACACAGATAACATGGTAACTCAGAAGTCTATATCTCGCTATGCACAAAATAATCATATATGATTTAATCAAATGTTCATTTTCATATTAGCATTGTAACTTAGATAACTACAAAACAATTGAATTGGCTTATCTATCCACGAAGCCATCAAGCAAAGCCAATAAATACTAAACTCATTATAAATACTAAAATGAGAAAAACTTCTTGCGTGACAGGAAGTTAAGCACCATAGATATTAAATCAATAAAATACGGCCAAGATGAAGAGTTTGTATTGTACTTACGATTTAAAAAAAATGAATTTTGCTGATTAAGATCAGAATTTACAAAAAACTAAATCTTTGAAAGTTCTACTGAAAGTTCTTTGATACTCTACTACCTCTAGCGCCTGGACTACTATGCAAACATTTTATTCACACAATATCAAGAAAATCTTTAAAATATATTCTTGGACAACTAAATGAGGAAAATAATTCAAAGTAGCTATTGAAGTTATACTTCTTTAGGCGCGTTATGAAAAATTGGCGAGGGACACAAAATTAACAGAATGAAGTTGCCCACGGAAGACGCTACGGAATTGGACATAATTTAAAAACAACATTCGAATAATAATAGAATTTATGTTACACTTAATGTAAGAGAATAATAATAAATATTTATTTATTTAATTTTTTAAATGTAAACTGAACTTTATTGACTATAATGACTCCTTTTCCAGTCTTTGATTATTTAACTGTAATAAAAGTATAACTTCTTACGCGCGTACTTAAGTACACGCACCCTTTTTTTTAAGTACACGACATTGTATAATTTATTTATTAGAAGTACCTACGTACAGGTTGTTAAATATGCTTTGTTATTTTTCAGGAGGTCCATATTCTGCGTTTGCGGGACGTGATGCCACACGTGGTCTCGCTACTGGCCAGGTAGCTGCATCCGATAACGAATACGATGATATCAGCGATCTGGGAGCTGACGAAATAGCATCAGCAAAGGAATGGGAAGACCAGTTCAGGGGTAATATAGAATTACTTTACATTCAAAAGTCAGACATCTAATCATCAAACAACTCTTAAAATCAACGTTTGGGTTAAGGAATATTAAGCATATAAAGTTAAGGTTCTTATTATGAAAATGTTCAACAATTTTGGCAATTATAACAATGACAGGAGATAATACATCATGATATAATACAATAAACGTATGCAAAATTATGGTAATGTAATTTTTGAATAAGAAGTATTATAAATCTTTTAATTATACATACTTCCAATATATATACATATAATTGGGCACCGGCCTTTCGAATGAATAAAGGATTAAAATACGTTTCTTGTTTTAAAACCTAAGTTTTTGTACGAAATATGTAATACCCATATCAAGAATAGCTTTTATTATTTACCTGCCACTTCGTAATTACTTTACAATCTTCTTTAATTAATTAACGTTTTTTTATTAAATGAGTCAAGATAAAACTTATAATACATTTTAAGTAAAACTTCCACAAATACCACAACTAACTTTAAAGATGAGTAATATATGCGTTGCAATATTCTAGAAACTGTTACTACTATACTTGTGAAAGATCTCATACAGACGAGACTTTAAAAATTATTACTACAACGGATAACCTACAGAATTTCTAACCTCTCTGGCGAATTCATTTATTTACTTATAATTATAACTATACTACTACCCTAACAGCTCAAAGCCAATGCTATAGTTATGTAACTTAATAACCATAACGTAGGATACGTAAAAAATAAATTAATCAGTGGCGCTACAACCTCTTTAGGTCTTGGCCTCAGATTTCTGAATCTGTTCATTTTTAAATCTAATAGGCAAGTAGGTGATCAGCCTCCAGTGCCTGACACACGCCGTCGACTTTTTGGGTCTAAGACATGTCGGTTTCCTCACGATGTTTTCCTTCACCGTTCGAGCAAATGTTAAATGCGCACATAGAAAGAAAGTCCATTGGTGTACAGCTGGGGATCGAACCTACGACCTCAGGTATTAGAGTCGCTCGCTGAAGCCACTAGGCCAACACTAACGATAGGATATTTAACGTTAAAGAATATTCGGTCGTTTCGGAGACCGTATTAAGCGTGAGTGAACTCCTTTGTTAAGGGGCCACAAATTCACAATTTACTATAAAAACCTGAGTAGCGAAAGCTGCGCGACTCTTATTTCTATTTGCATAGTTAAGAATTGGGTCAGTGAAAGAAAATATAGTTCAGTTCATATAGTTCAGAGATCCTTCTTCAGACCCAAAAATATAAATACACCAATGCCTATTTGCTTAAACACTTTAATAGTTTAAATACAAATATATATGTTTATCAGATCGTGATCAATTTTACGTTTTACGATAATGACCAACTACGTATGGTCCCGATATAGTGATAAGAATGACAGTCAGTGATTGTATAGTTATGAAGTCAAATGCTATTTTTATACACATAAAACCGACCATATAAAGGACCGATTTTTGTAAATATACGAAGAGCTGGAAGCCCGTTTATTTCTGCTTGGGATTTATGGAATTTTTGTAGAATAGTACAATGAGTAGCCTTCTGTTTTTCTAATCACGTCATCAAACGATGCGTTCCCGACTAACCCGCTGGGGCGCTAATCTCTGCTCATAAGGGATGAAATTAATAAAAATATATTATTTTCAGAAAAGTATCACATAGTTGGAAAACTATTGAAGCCAGGTGAAACACCAACCAATTACGACGAAGAGACTGACGACAAGAAATCACAGTAGTTTAATTATAATTGTGATATTATTTGGGTAATGTTATATTGTTTGTATTGTAAAATAAACCATTTATATTGTTTGTTGGAATATGACTTTTATATACTTTAAGCTAAGATAAAACTATGGTTCAGGTATCACAGCAGCACCAATCTCAATGAACCGTGGTGGTTTGCATTGGTTCAGCGTGAATGATTTTTGTTACTTCGCTTTCTTAACCTGTTGGAATGCTGCTTTACATATAAAAGAATATGTTATTTACATAGAGATTTTTAAGACTACAGCTATGTATCTTAGAGTCGCTTGGAGAAGGAATCGCTCTCAGCTAAAGCCGGTTTACAGTGCACTTAAAACATTGAAAGAGTCGAGTTTTACCGCCAAGTATGACATATACAGTAGTCATATTTCGCTGTGTTGACTTTAATAGAGCAAACGGACAGGAGACTCACGTGATTTTATGTAACACCGTCGCCCATAGACACTTAATGCCAGAGGACTAACGGTGCCTTTTAAGAATTAGTACGCTCTTTTCTCTAAACCGTATAGGTTCCGAAAAATCTCGACGCATAGCTGGTTACACATAGCGGTGGTGGGCGGCAAAACCGACTTACAAAATGCTCAGTTGTGGAACGACGGACATCAAGATGATACGAGTGGAATTTCATATTCTGCCTCGACGTTCCATGATGAAACTCAGCTGGAGGTACAATCCGAACAACTCCTATGTACACTCTTTTTGGATAATGCAGTAGAAGATGCAAAGATTCCCAACATCTCTACGTAACACCAAGGGATCAGGCTGCTCGATGAATATAATATGCTGCTACTGCTCTTAGCAATTTTCTTTTCCCAGTAAATGAAATATGTCATATAAAAGTATTAAATAATTATTATTGTCAGCGTCTTGAAAAATTTGTTTATTGTATAAAATGGTGTAAAACTTTTAATAGTATGGAATATTGAAATAAATTGTGAAGCTTAGAAACTGTTTACACCATTTGCTTTTCTTTGTTGAATGGGAAAAACAGCTAGTTATTATAAGTTTCATAATAGCTAGCTTGTCGGATAAAAAATATTACATTCAGAAACTTTACATAAGATTTTTTTAAAGAATAAGTTATACATTAAACTGATTCGATTTAAAAGTAGTAGGATTACGCTTTCAGAAAAATAGTGGTAAAAATATACAAATCAAAGAACCAAACTTACAATTATTGTTTTCCTGCCATTTTTATTTGGCAATAGTGTGTTGTATTTTTTTTTAATATAATAAATCTACCTTTATTTAAGAATTCCTTACATAATCAACAATTTTTAGCTCAGAACCTCAGAAGGAGGAAGGATTGGCAACCGTTTTGTGAACGTTTACTACTATCAGAAAAAAACAAAAACATATCGAATATGAAATTTTTATAACTTTTGCTTTTAGACTATACCTTAAAACAACGATATAAGGTTTAGTTTTCACTAGTTTTTCGAGATGAACTATTTTCGTCAACTATAATTCTTGTGAAACGAAGGCCAAACTGGATTCTGATGTGCACTCACCTATGCTGTGACGCGATAGGACTAGTAATCAAGTAATCGCTTCGCGGCAAAGTGATTTCACATGTTAATTGCTAGAATACTGCTGAAATACGATTGACTAACCTAATCGTATTCTAAGCCTCAATTAGTGTCTCTTATTTAGTTGATGAAACATTCTTTAACTATTTAGGGCTTAGTATAAAAATTTGTTGTTGTATATCTGCAATTTGTACATATGAGATAGATTTAACGTAAATTGCTTGTAAGATTCGCATAGGAACGAAAAAATGTTTTGATACAATACATATAACAGATAGGAAGTTAGAGAAGACCAAAAACCTTGCATATCACGAGCGTCGGTTGTTTAAAAAAAACAAAAGAAAGTAAAAACCATCTGCACCTTCCCGCTAAAACTGTTGAGATTTTTATAAGTTTTTTCGAGAAATCTGAATAAGAGTGGTCATCTTATTTTATACAAGCAAAGAAATTAATAATCTTCACATAAAATCTCTTTATAATAAAAATAAAACAGATATATAGGCACCACATCTCAAGTGCTGGCAATTTCCTAGCGATTTCCTAGCTTTCCGACAAAAGCTCTACTAATCTATGGAAGGAACTTCATTTTACGGCTCGCTTCATCGCGAATATTTTATTAAATCTCCGTATGTACGGAGCATTGTGCCATTTCGGATTTAATTAGATCTCGGTTCGATGTAATTTAAACAATAGCAAAAGCTGTTCTCTTAATAAATCTTATTATTTTTTTATTGTTAAAACGTTATTGATGGTTACTTAGTTAAAAGTATTAAACTGGTACCCAAGGTAGGTAAAAATAACGTAAAAGAGGAAACAATTTAGAAAGTGTTTAACCCAGATTCAGGCAGGTGGTAATTGGCATAGAGTGGCACAGTGCAGATGGGAAAGGCGAGTTTTGGAGGAGGCCTTTGCCAAAAGGGCACACATACTCGTATATCTAAAATCGTATATCTAAGCTAATCAATTCTCTGAGGCATTATTATCGGTTGCGGTCTAGGTTGCTCCCCTTCAAGCAGTCCTGTATAAGATGACAGGCCTGCTTACCATTCTTAGATATATTATAGTTTGTGAACGTGCGTTATTAAATGTTGTGAACCATTGTTCACAACATTTCTCTGATAAGATTATTGCCAAGTATGAAATTAAGCATATCCTGAGCGCTGTTATTAGCAGTACCCCACAACGTCTGATGTGCATTGGAGTCTGCCGCGATGAAAAGCTCCAGCTTCCTACTCTTCAAAAATGTAATAGTTTTTCACTTCTAGTTAAAGGAACATGTCTCTTTTAACACGCTTGTTTATCACATTCTTCATCTAATGGCTTCGACGTACAGAGCTTAGACGCAAAAGCTAATGACTCGGTTATTGCCGACAACAGTATCGTCCAATTAGTACCGCACTTCTCATACGTTCAATATACATTCAAAAGAGACAGTTGGAAAGGTGGCTGAATAGTCAGCGTGCATCTAATTAGTCAACCATTAACCAGCGTTGTCACGTACCGCATAATCCTGGTTGCCTGGTCCGTTTCGCATAATGCCGGCCCAAAGGCTGGCTTCCCACATTTGCATGTTTGATTAGTTCTATTGTCCAAATGTTTATAGAAGAGTTAAGTAATTTGATGGTGTACATGTAGGAGGTATTTTCAATGTTACATGAAGCATGGAGCGTGAAGTTATTGTTATTGATGGGACGCCCTAGGCTGGAACTATGCCTTCATCATAGACGCGTAGGCAGATATGTCACGATAAACTTGATATGACCATACGGACACAGTATGAACTGAAAAAAGATTTCTAATAACTGGTGTTCATAGCAACACTAAACTATCGTAACACTGAGATAAAAATAATTTGTGCCTAATACCAGTTTTTTCACATAATCTTAACATATTTGTAAAAACAAAAGCGTGTCTTATAAAAATGGAATACATACCATGTAATATCAAACGTCAAGTATATGGTACAGACGCTCTCACAGACACACACATATACCAATAAATATAGGTATTTAGATTTAATGTCACTAGGGTCACGCGTT
Source organism: Pieris napi (assembly GCF_905475465.1). Classification (NCBI taxonomy): domain Eukaryota; kingdom Metazoa; phylum Arthropoda; class Insecta; order Lepidoptera; family Pieridae; genus Pieris; species Pieris napi. The sequence continues at coordinate 5,401,805 of NC_062252.1, forward strand.
TTTTTTTTTAGAATTTTCATTTTTATATAAGCGGCTGCTTTATTTCATTTAATATTTATTTGAGCAATCCGCCGCCACAAATACCAGAAACAAAAATTGTCTCGCTCAAAATCAAACCAAAGGCTAAACGTTTCCTAGTATCCCGGATCTATACTAAGTCTGAAAAAATGTCAATTGCAATCCCAATAGGTCTTAGCGTGAGTTCAATGAAGTTATTAAACTAATTCAATGAAAACCAAATTCCGGAACTTTGGTATAGAACAGATGCAAAGGTGCCGGAATTTGCTAACGAGAAACAAAATAATAATTTCCAATGCGTTAATAATTCACGCTAAAGCGTATACAATATAAAACAAAATTAGTTTAATCCTTTGCAACAACATTTAAACTAGACAGCTTAACAAGCTCAAAGTGCATTGTTGTAAGTAAAGTTGCAATAGGTTCTTATAAGAGCAGACAGCAAGTACGCCACACTGAACTAAGTCTTAAGACCTCATTGTGAGCTGGTCCATTTTGAGCGTGGAGAAATCTGTGAAACAGCTAGGAATCTGCTGAAACGAAGATTTTCACAAAGAATAAAAGCTCGAAAGACTTTAATACCTACAGTTGACTTTGTTACAGTTCACAATTGATTTTAGTTATTTATTTATACTTTATTACCTTATTCAAAAACATACACATACTTAACAAAAATAAAAAAGCAGGTTACAAAAGTTATAAGGCAACGGGCGGCCTTATCGCTAACAAGCGATTTCTTCCAGGCAACCCTAAGGTGAAACAATGAAAAAGAAATACCTAAAGAGGGTAGAGTATAAGAAATGCAAAAATAATTAACAAAAAAACTCAAAATAACACGTTACTATAACTAAAATAAAATAAAGTAAAATCTAAAGAAAAAATAACAATAATAATACGTATAAACAAAAATTTAAAAGTCAATCAAAAGGTTAAATGATAATAATTAATAAATATATGCAGAGCTAATTACGAGGCAGAAAGAAAATGATCAAAAAGAAGTTACTAGTTTAGATTTAAAAAAAACGGTAGGAGATAACGCAAGGATTACAACTCAACAATTTTTAATAATTCCTCGGTCTGTGAACATCATCATGATTAAGACAGCAAACGATTCGGCATTCTTATAGGAAGGGTTTTTGACTAATGGACAATTTACCTCTTTAATTCTAAAACCCATCTGAAGTAGTCTGTTTTTAAAATAAAATACCAAATTATTAGCCAACCGGATGGTAAAATACCAACGAGAACTCTATTATATTGTGAACATATTTTTTTTATTTATTGCCTTTATAATATATAACTTTAATTAAATTGCCTTAAAAGCCTTATTTATATTAAGGGGACACGCACTCATGAACTTAATGGAGCCTAAACCAAAACAAGGCGAAGGTTACGACGCCTTGTGGTTTTCACTAGCAATTTGCTTCGAGCGACCCAAGATTACAAAGTCCTTTGAAATCGGAGTGTAGGAACTGAGAGCCTTTAGTAATAGACGTCATTGGTTCTAACATCGTATTTCACCTTGTTTGGAGTACTTGGAGTTTCGTTAAGGAATTTATTTAACTGGCAGGTGCACTTGAATTGACATCAAAGAAACACTGTGTGATTAGTTCTGGTATATCCTTCGAGGTTTTGCCAAAGTTTGCCGAGTAACGTAATACGTTTAGTTAAGAATTGTTTCCTGAACAACATGCACCTTATATGATTTCAAGATGTCGAAGTATTTTCAATATACGAAGTATTCAAGATTAATTGGAATTTACAATGTAGGTAGTAAATTGATGAAAATTACGTGGTTTAGCAAAGTATGCATGCATGGGGCATTACAAAACATGTAGAACTCTTTGGATACTGAAATTCGTCTTTTTCGGGAGATTTAGGTAATATAGTTCATATTTCAGACGATTCCACGTAACGTTTAGTTAATAAAGTCCTGGTTGTCATTTTTTTAATTCATAATACAAAACAAGGCATCAATAATCTTATAATAAATACAGTATATAAATAGCCGGTTATACTATTTTTCGTATTTTGTATAGATTAAGCATTTTTATGTTTTTAAACCGAAAGCAATGTTTGCATTTAAAGTTCAAAGTAAAATGAAAATATCTTTATTATGAACATCTTTACAGGTTGTCGAGGTTAAAAACTCTCAATACATCTGCTCATAGTCTAGCTGACTGATTGCAAGATAAAGACTTATAAAAAAAAAGGTTGTCGAGGCGTCCCAGAAAGTAATCAATGGATACATAATGAAAATGTATACATAAAAAGAACTAAGTATACAAATTAAGCAAGAAGCAGCCGTGCACGTTAAAATATGAAAAGAAATTTCATTAAAAATATTATAATTTATTGCACTCTAGCGGTCTTAGGATGACACAATGATTTAGGCCTATTTTTTTATCCAAGAGAGCTATTACAATGGGCTATGTTTTTTTATAATTATACTTCTGTGGAGCTGTTTCATTTATGGTGTTCTTACCCATAACAATTATTGATTCTATGAATTTTTAACAATACTATTATTATTATACTCTGGTAAGTTTATAAGTTATTAGTTGTCTTTATTAAGAATTGATTATTTTTATTTATAAACTATATTTCGTACTCTCGCATTTTTTTCTGTTTTCTTTAATAATGGTTGCCTGAAAGAGATAGCCTCGCTGAGTAGCGAGAGAGTATCGCAGAGTATGGTTGCCCGTTGCAACAAGAAATTTATTTATTGTTATTATCATTATTTAATTCTTGCGCAAAAACGTGTAAATAAATAATTAATTTAATATTTATTAATTTGAAAAATATATTCGCTACATTGTAATATTACTAGGCTACTTAGTCGAAACGACGCCAGTCGCAAATGTTAAAATTATAGTGGTGACTCCGCTTTTATTCTTAGTGACAAATGCGCGGTCGTTATGATGTTACTGCAATTTTCTCAGACGCCGCATTTGCTCATCGCATTTACAAACATTTTTGAGGTGAAATTATTTTGTCAGACAATACTAATGTTTCGTAAATATTCTTGTGAGGAATAAAGTTATTTCTCTGTTTAAACACATGGATTTCTAAAAAATAAATTGCAATAGGTACTAATATCGAAACACGATAAGGTTTTTTGTGTTAAGTAAATTGTCTGAAGAGGAAATTATTTTGGGACATGTAACTCTTAACATTTCGTATTGTTATTTTAAGTTATGATTGTTACTTTTATTTTAAAATATTACATACAATACGTATATGGTAGGAGATAGAAACTGGGACAATAGCTAGACACATTTGTGGACTTTCTTTTGTGGATTCTCTTAATTTATTGACGCACCAATCTAAAAAATAAAAATAGGTACTTTGTATGATCTATATCGTTTCATTCATCACGGTGTGTATAAAAACAGAAAAGAGTTATTAAGTTTTTATGAATAAGCCTTACACGCTGGTTAGTACATATTATTTTGTTTTAAAATTGACACACTTTCAAAGCACTAGAAAAGAGCGTACCAATTCTTAAAAGGCCAGCAACGCACTCGCGTGTCCTCTGGCATTCAGTGTGTCCATGGGCGGCGGTATCACATAACATCAGATGAGCCTCCTGCCCGTATGCCCACTGTTCTATAATAAAAACTAGAATTCTGCAACTTGAAACAAACGGGTAATTTTAAGACAATACTGAATGATGTGTGACACGAAACTTTTACTGCATCTGCTATTTACTCCACTCATATTATTTCGACAACGTATTTCATTTTCCTCATAATTACACCCCGAAATTACAGGAACATTACATAAATAACAGTTGCAATAACTGTTACAAATAACAGTTATATTCCCATAGAGAATTCATTGATTTGCGATGAGCTCAGGCAAATTGATACAAACGATTGTTTAGGACGATAAATTGCTGAACAGTAACTGCTCCATACCAGGAGTTTGTACAACCGATATTTAACCGCGAGATAATATATTTGGCATTCCTGCTACGGCGCTGTGCCAAATACTAAAACGAAGAATTGGAAGAAAACTCGTTTATTTTATTAGCATTTTTCTTCAATCTTTCTATTTAATTAGTTCAAGCTCTTATGTTTTTAAGTAAATGATTTTCATCATCATCATTGCAAATCTAATATATAAAATTCTCGTGTCGCGGTGTTTGTGGTTAAACTCCTCCGAAACGGCTCGACCGATTCTCATGAAATTTTGTGCGCATATTGGGTATGTCTGAGAATCGGACAACATCTACTTTTCTTCTCCCTAAATTTTATGGGTAGTCCACCCTTAAATTAAGGGTAGTAATTTTAAGGGTAGTCCACAAAAAAAAACAGAAAAAATATCTAAAAATAAAAAATATATATTTAGATATTTTTTCTGTTTTTTTTTATGATACAGCATTAAAAAATATATACAACCCCTAACTTTCACCCCTCTACGATCAACGCCTATTTTTTTATTATAAATGATATACATGGCAAAACGACGTTTGCCCGGTCAGCTAGTATTAATATAAAATACAGCGAAACATTTGACGTTCAATGCTCAGTTTATAGAATCTACGAATCGTAGCAATGATTACTAGTATTAGGAGTAGGACCAAGCGTTTTCAAAATTGGTGTTTAGATTTATTTATTTACTTACAGCCTATGGCCAAACTCAGACTAAAAACAACATAATACCAAAACAAAATACAATTAAGTTATTTACAAAATTGACAGTAAATGCTATCCTCTTATCCCCTCCAAATATACTCTCAAATCACAGTATACTACCCCCAAACGCTGAAACCTCACCGGTGAAAACTCGAGAAATGTATTGACAGTGCGAGCCGAACGCACAGCAAAAAGGTTATGTTTCCGGCAGCGGTAATAATTGTCCGGAACGAGTCTCATGATTAGTCCCAGCAAGTATGCGCTTTCCGTTTCGTTTTTAATTACGCTTAAACCAAACCTGACCACAGCCAACATGAAATTATCATCGAACTTTACAATTAAAAACAAATAGAATTTCGGAATTCAGGTTACAAATCAAACGTAAACAGCAGTAGTAGTAATTAACGATACAATATACTGTATACTTTATGTCATTATTTTTTTTTTTATATAGAACGGGGGGCAAACGGGCAGGAGGCTCACCTGGTGTTAAGTGATACCGCCGCCCATGGACACTCTCAATGCCAGAGGGCTCGCGAGTGCGTTGCTGGCCTTTTAAGAATTGGTAAGCTCTTTTCTTGAAGGACCCTAAGTCGAATTGGTTCGGAAATACTTCAGTGGGCAGCTGGTTCCACATAGTGGTGGTGCGCGGCAAAAACTGCCTTGAAAAACGCTCAGTTGTGGAACGGCGGACGTCGAGGTGATACAGGTGGAATTTCGTATTCTGCCTCGACGTCCGATGATGAAACTCAGCTGCAGGTATTAATCCGAACAACTCCTCTGAACACTCTCCATGGTAAATGCGGTAGAAGATGCAGAGAGACCCCACATCTCTAAGCAACGCCAAGGTATCAAGCCGCACGGAGATTGACTGGTCGTCGACGATTCTAAAATACGATTCTATATTCTATATTCAAGATCTAAACCTGAGTGAATAAGTACAAATTCTACTTGTTGATTATTATACTTTTTCATTAAAATCGATTTTGTTTGATTCCGAACTCCGACTATGTTCTATACGATTGCAGTCTTGCCCGAGAATACGAAGGGGATCTGATTGTATTTGATTGAATAGGTACAACATCTACCTGTTCATTATTATACTTTTTCATTAAAATCGATTTTGTTTGATTCTGACCTCCGACTATTTTCTATACGATTGCAGACTTGCCCGAGAATACGAAGGGGATCTGGTTGTATTTGATTGAATAGGTACAACATCTACCTGTTCATTATTATACTTTTTCATTAAAATCGATTTTGTTTGATTCTGACCTCCGACTATGTTCTATATGATTGCAGTCTTACCCGAGAATACGAAGGGGGTCTGATTCTATTTGATTCTCCTTAAAAAAAGAGTAATAATTACGTTTTTAGCGTGTAGTCGGTTAAAAATCTTTGTATTTAATCTATACCTGTTGTTTTATTGTACCCATTATATCAAGTGACATAATTCAATTAGTATTTTTGCTCCAGATCTACGCCTATTGTGAGCCTGATAGTATAAGTTTAAGTTATTATTAGTTGAAGTATAATTTCAGCTTAATTCTGTCAGAAGAAGTAATTAGGAAAGTAGAAACCGGAACGATTCATTGCCCTAACACGGTCAAATTTCGGAGGCAGCAACCCTATCTTGATTGAGACGGATTACGTGAGGCACGTAGAATGGCCGCCCTTGTAAAGAAAAACTACTCTGATTAATATTTTCCTTCGTAATGACATCAATCTGTTGCTATTGTATAGATAATATGAGGTTTCAAAGTAATATCGTATTTGTTATATTTTGTTTAGAAATTCTTCATTCTTTATTGCTAATTATCACAAAACTATTGCCGTGTGTATAGCTACTGTATTAAATAGTACAAATAGTATTAAAGTCATTGTATCAAGTATAAATAAATCATTCATAACGAAGGCAATTTTCTAGTATTGAGTTCATCCTAATGATGACTTCAGGTTTTGACAGCTCTTGTACGAGCCAAGGCTGCACATTTTGCTCACTCAGGTTTTCTTAGCTTTATAAGCGTGTCGATCGTCGAAGTTACGCCGCGAGAGTATAGCCAGACGTAGGCACTTTTTTCAACATAAGGACAGGATTTAAAAAGTTAGTATTAATTTATACTCTTGTTGTACGCGAGTGATTAAGTATACAAAACTTAACTTATGATAAAACATGTAAAATTATTTCTATGTTTAGAACTATACCAACAAACCAGGTACGTTATCAGTCGTTTAATGTTTACAATGTACACGATTATTTTGTCACTAATTTATTCCGTATAAGTATATTTTTAAGTATTTTATCATAGATATAGATTTAATACATTTCGTCAAACCGTGAGGAACGAAACTCCAAAACCTATGTTATGATTAACTTGGCTGAGTAAATGCAAGCCTGCATCACGAAAAACCGCTTTAATTCAACTTTACTTAACTCAGACAATTTCACTGATAGTTACTCTAACAAGCGATTTATCCTCAGATATTTTACATCAAATTGTATATGGACGGTTTTTGTATTGGTTCAAGTTTTAGAATGGCGCGTTAAAATTCAATTCCATATCAAACCCCGAATATAAAAAAACAAAAAAAAATATAGTCGAGTGTTAATAATTTTACATATTGTCATGTAAGGAATTTGCTTAAAAACTAACTACGAATACAGCCTTGCGATTCTGTAACTCACACAGCGGTTTTCACAACGGCGGTCGCGCTCAAATCAGTGGTAAAGCCGTCGTTTTACGATTTGGCATTCTAATAAACAATAAACTACAAGCTCCCTCCTTATCAGAATGCCAAATCATAAAATGACTGCTTCACGACTGATTTGAGCGCGACCGCCGCTGCGAAAACCGCTGTGAGAGTTCGAAAAGTGAGTTACAGTATCGCAAGGCAGCCGTGCGATTCTGTTAATCCGTGAGTTCACCTCGCACTAACAACGCTCCCTTCGTCACTCACTTAATTTTACGAATCTCATGGTGTATATTCAGCAATTTCACATTACGTCTTGACAAGCGGAGGGAGCTTGTAGTTTATTGTTTATCAGAATGAAAATTGGAAAATGACTGCTTCACGACTGATTTGAGCGCGAAAACCGCTGTGAGAGTTCGAAAAGTGAGTTACAGAATCGCAAGGCAGAGATGTAAAATAAAGTTTTGCTTAACGATAAGACTCATTACAAGCTTGTTAATGATTTGATTAAAATTAATTAATAAAAAAGTATATATACTTATATAGAATAGATAAAACACGTCAGAGACGGAGTCAAAATTATAATAAAGTAGCTATCATGATCTTATTAAAGTATTAAACGCTTACGGAACTTAATTTAAATGACAATATCAGTTTTGCACATTTTTTGAGTTACACGTCTATTAATATGGCATAAAATTTTCGTATCTTTTTTCTTTAGCATGTGATTTTGCGCCTGTTATTGACACAACAATGGCTATCTTAAAAAACGCTCCAGGCTGAGTAGTGCGGACTGTAGTAGAAGTACGCTACATCCCATCACTTAAGGTGCATCAATCTCCACGCGTCGTCTACTCCATTATTCAAAGAAACCGTACCATAAAACTCGCGCGGCACCACTGAATCGTAACACGTTAGGCGCCGTTCTCATTGAACACACCTCGTTTGTACACTCACCTAATTTAATTTGTAACCCTTGATGTTAATTTATACTCCAGTTGCGGAAGCGGAAGTAGTGGTTTTCAATAGAGTTTTAATTAAAATGTTATTGTATTGATTCTACTCCCGTCATTTATATACGTTTAAGCTATATGATAAAGTACTCACATGCTTTGTGAAAATTAGTGAAATATCTCTACAATATATAATTTACAATAAAGCTTAAGAATAAGAGAAATAGGACCGGATATCCATAGTTGCTCCCCTCACACTATAAAATCGATTTTTGTTTAGTTTTTTTGTAATCTGAACTTATTTGATTAGTAATTGTTTTTTTTGTAATGTTTGTTTTGTTTAATAATTGTTTTGATTCATATTTGTATGATCTCTACATGTATGTCGTTTACCTTTAAGTGCTTGTCACATTAAAAATTGTATTTTGTGTTTGTTTTTACCAATAAATCAGTGTGCCGAGCGTTGGCAAGCTTTTTATCAATAAAAAAAAAAAAAGAGTTGTAGCAAGGAGATACAAATATTATTAATTAATACAATAATTGTAAATAAAACAAACACATAGTACATAAAGTAATTACTATTTACCCTTCATTTGCGCGAGTACTATTAAATCAGTATAACGGACAGAAAAGCTTTTTTACAACATCGTTAGTCGAAGAAGTTCTATTTAAAAGTGTGAATTATTTTATTTCTATCTTTATTATAAATAAATATAACGGTCCGTGGAACAGAGTAACTAAATATTCTTACAAGAATTTTTAACTAGTTAAAATGTATGCAAAACAACTGCTCACGAAACTTTTCTCTTGCTTCTTATTAAACTTCACTATGCAAGTTTTAATTGCAAATGATTTTCTTGTCTCGGATGTTTAAACGAGTTTCTATGAATACTAATATCCTTACAAGAGACAAATTCAAACTGATTTCGTTTACAAATTGTGTTTGCAATGGTACAATTAAGAGCTTTATATTTAGCCCAACATTGTGGTTGTCAAGTATCTGCCTGATTAGTTTTGTTTATGAATTGTTACTAATTTTGCCTGTGACTTTGTTCTTGTGGTCATGTACTTTGTGATTATGTATTAAGTCTTACAACTGTGGAATCGACTTCCGGTGGGGGTCTTCCCTCAGGGATACGACCTCCAAATGTTTAAAAATCGAGTGTACTCCTCCCTCAAAGGCCGGCAACGCACCCACTAAAAATGGGTTACTATGGGCTGCGATGACTACCCTTTTTGGACGTTCCGCAAGCTCGTTTGCCCCCCTATTTATATAAAAAAACAGACTAAAAAAAACATAAACATAGATCTCAGTGTATTGCAAGCAGATTGCAAATTTGAACGAATCTCTAATATCTTAGTTGAGGTTAATGATAGTGTGACTATTTATAAAAAAAACAGTGGTGAAAAAAAAATTAGTAGGTTGGGCCGGCGAGTGTCACGCACAGAAGTTGATGTTTTGGCTCTAAAACATACCGGTTATTTAACCATTTTTTCCTCTACCGTACGAGTGAGTGTTCAATGCGCACTTAGAAAGATAAATTGGTGTACAGCCGTGAGTCGAAAACACGACCTCAGGATTGAAATACGCACGCTCAAGCCACTAGACGCTCGCTCAAACACTGATGTAATTATTGTGTTTACCGGTTACCAAGAAACATACGAAGAACAAATTTTCGCTTTTTGTATGAAATTATTTTCGATTAAGTAAGATGTTTAAATAATTTAACTTTTGACAGTTTTACTCAAACCTTAAATTACCTTACTTCACCAAACATACCCACACGCTTATTTTAAATTGACTTAAGATAAGTTGTCAACTTTCTTGAGTAAACTTGGCTTTTGTTAGGTTTGACTTAAAAACCCGTAGAGTTTCCAACTTGACTGTATTATATGTATACGGTACGATTTTAATAAACATAATAAATTAACTCCTGAAATTAGAATAATATTTAATAGTTATTGGAGGTAAGAGGTGAGTATGAGTTTCGTCCACTCTTAACTGAAAAAAAACTTTTTAAATCGATATTGAGTCAGGTATGTTATTTCATTCTACAAAACAGAGTATTCCAATATAACATAATTCATGGCTTTCAATTCAAACCTAAAAAGAATGCATGTTTTTTTAACCAAAGCAAGCAGCAAGATTGGATACATTAAATTTCTTCAGTGACCTAGCTTTGACTCACAATCAGCCTAATTTTCCCATTTTTCTTCCGCATTTCTCAACAAAAATGTCGTAAATATAACCACGTCCTTATATTCATACTAACAAGCCTAACTGGAAACCGAACTGAATTCAAAAGCCCATTTCAGCGTGTCCTACTCGATTTGAATATTTGTACACGGGAAATTTTTCATATGAAAATTTCCCGATGGCGATCGCTCGATGGATTGCTAAAAATTCGTATTAAAATATTTTCCACTTGGATTTTCTTTTTTGCACGCCTCGCGGGATAATGATTTGTCATATATATTATTTTCACTGATTTTATTTTTACGAGCTTACTTTTGATTATTAAATTATGTACTGATGAAAATGACATAGATCAGTTTAATATTTTATTCATATAAGCATTTAACAATGTTATTACACTTCTATTACTTGATGTTAACATTGATATTTACCTGTATTTGCACTCCTCTACTGCTTCATTAAGAAATAAATTAAAAAAAAATATTGTTATATTGTATCTCTTTTCATTGTCATAATTATTTGTATAATATACCGTCTTCTTGCCGTCAAGTTTGTATATAATTATTATTTCTCTGTAACAGTTCTGTAGATAAAATACTCTAACTTATTTAAATTAAGCTATAGTGGCACGACGTATGACTCCACGGCGTCCTGGATTGAAACACCGGTAAAAAGATAATAACTGTTTCCGGTTGTGCACTAATAGTGGACTGCCCACTAGCTTTAAATATGACAAACATGCTGAAATATAGAGTTAACAACATAAATAACACAATATATGTACCTTCTTTGTAAAAAATTAACGGGTTTTTTTTTATGAAAGTCAATCAAATATGCACAGATAATATCATTATCTTAATCTAATAATTATGTTTACTGGAAGGAACTGTTACTATACGTATAATAAAAAGTTTCCACTTTCGCAGCCCCAGTTTAGTTTAGTTTTAGTTTGTGCTAAGTCTCTTTTCTCAATATCACACTAAAAGCCAAACCTTATAGACAGCATATTGAATCTTAAATATTGCTCAATAAAAACGTCTTGTTGCATATTTTTTAATAATATGAAACAGGGAAGAAGGCATCCACTGAGACTCTATTCCGTTCGGTCTTGAGCTTCAAATTTTACCGGGCTCCAAGTCTATTCGGCTTCTGCAATTGCCGTCTATTGCCTCTCCTGCAACTGTACGTCGCCAGATTTTCTTGTCACGTGTGTGTACATAGCTGTTTTTATTTGTACTATTTTTTAATATTAACGAATAATATCGAATATCTCTATGAACATCATTTCCAACTAGGTACCTACTGCAAGATCCTTGCTGTATAAGAATTCAAGAAGCAGGTTTTTTTAAAATTTAATATGATTGATTTGAATTGACTTGTGTAATGTGTATACCATACTCAAAAATAGCACGTTAATTTATTTTTATTTTCTTGTATGTCATAAAATAATCTCACGCAGCGCTAGTAATCTAATAAATTGAAATATTATTTATATTTTGCATATTTTTATTCGATGTTATTTTCTAAGTCAACAAGTATTTTTGAAGCAATTGGAGTTTTAACCCTTTTTAGTAAAAAGGGAACAGAAATGAAGAAAATTCTTCTGCGTATGCTAATCAATTTCTAACTGACTGAATTATAACTTCGTACCAAATAAAACAAAGGATTATTTGTTGACTAATAATTTATTGCAGTATATATTATTTAGAGCGAAAGTCGAAAATATCAAAATATAAAGCAGAAAAATAATGCTGATTGATCTTATTGCGTCATAGATCAACGACTGCAGATGCAGTATCTTTGAGCATTGCAGCGGGACCAGCGGTAGCCCAACGAACTGCAGACCGCGCGACAAAGCTGTGCGGTACAAACACGACGGCGTGATTCCCCTGCGCGAGCGCTGCTTGATGACCACAGTTCAATCGCTTCAGATACGCCATCCGATGGAACTTCCACGTCTGAAAATAAAGGTCACAATTTAAGTAAATAAATTTTAGATTTTTCCAGGCATTTTTAGCTGTGTATCCTCTGTATAGCTAAAAATGCCATTAAATATCATGAGTAGATTTTTATATAATTAAAAATATAAAATAACGATGTTTGACCATCAATTTAATATGTGATTTAAATGTGCTTTCAAATCACGTTTGAGTCACAAACTATAGTTATTTTCTTTCGGTTTGTATACAATCTTGATGAATTTTGAAAAGTGAATAGGTAAGTAAATAATCTTGTAAATACATATTATACCTTTGATAAGGAATAAATTTTACTTACCCGCTGGAGCACTTTGCACAAAGGCGGCAAATGCAAGAAAGACAAGGGCGAAAATTGCAAAGTATTTCATTTTGATGTTTATTCCTTGAATAAATTTTTCAATTGATACCATTTCTCCTAATTCGTGTCTATTTATATGCATTCATCGGTTGCATTTGTTATCTTTAATCTTTTAAACTTTTTTATAATCTTAACAGTTATTTCCCGTAAACATAATTATTAGATTAAGATATTGATATTATTGACTTTCATTGAAAAAATCCCCGTTAATTTTTTAATCAAATATATTATCTACTGAAAGTATACACGCTAACGTCTTTATACGTTTGACAAAAAGGTATCTAAATATATTCTGTTATTATATGTTTTATTAACACTTTATTTCAGTATGTTTCTCATTGATTTTCGAAGCTAGTGCGCAGTCCACTATTAGTCTGTATCATACGGAAACAAGTATTTTTTTTTATTATTATCGGTATTTCAACCTAGAAACTGGAATTATAGGCCGTGCCACTCTATCAACAAAGCGTTATACAAATATATAATATTTCTATATGATTATTCCTATTTTGTTCCTCGTTATCTTAATTCTAATAAATTTTACATACATTTTAATATATATGTATTTGATTAGAAAAAACCCAAAGCAATATCACAAAATCACATTTGAGGAAGGTTGTTAATGAAAATCGCAAGGCTATTGGAAACACGGTCGATATCTACCAATAGGCCTGATGCTTTAAAATGAAAAATTTGGAACACGTATATTATTTTAAAAACTTCTTTCGATTTTGCGCCATTACACATATTTTTTTGTGTTCATTATCAAATTAGAATATGGAATCTGGTATTAAAGAAAATAGGATTGCCGTGATTGCCTTGCACAAAGTGGATATGGAGCCGTCGGTCATATTCTAAAGTTTAGAAAATGACCGGCGGTTAAAGGTAAGGTAAGAGAAAATATTGTTACGTTTCTGATTTTTTTATTTTGATATATTTTTTTCTCATCATGTGATGTCAGAATTATTGATTACCTATTAAGTAATAAATACTAATTTTTGAAGTGCATTCATTTTATTTGACCGATACCCTTGTTTCATTCCTAACTCTATGGACATATAACGGTCTACTATAAAGCCGACCAATCAGCGCGCGAGGTGCGTACCGTTTCACAATTTGACGATTTCACTTCGATAGATTATAATCTACCGAATAATAATACGTTAAATTGTAAGCAGTACGTTGAGTTCACAATTTTTCGACAGTTTACAATTTTAATTTTAATTTTTTTATTTTTAAAGACAATTCACACCAATTGACCTAGTCCCATGCTAAGCTGGTGAAGCTTGTGTTATGGGTACTAGGCAACGGATATACATACATATTATAGATATATATAAATACATATTTAAACACCCAAGACCTAAGAACAACACCAAATGATCATCACATCGATGTTCGCCTCAGCCGGGGATCGAACCCGGGACCCATGGATTCGCAGTCAGGGGTACTAACCACTAGACCAATGAGTCGTCAATTTGCGAATCGATTGTAATCAATCTCGCGCGCGAGATAGATTACAATCTAACGGTTTTTACAACTTTACGTTGACAGATACAACAACACTACGTCTGTCGAAGACAAGAAAAGATCGGGCCTAGACCACAGCCAGTCTTCAGTTCTGACGAAGTCCGAAACGTTCGTTTCCAACCAAGACTGCGTAGACCAAACTTGTGCCGATTCGGTTCTCTTTCCCCACCCCACTCCATTTTAATATCGCAAAATATTGTACAGTGTATTGGCGCCAAAATGTGAAAACTCAACTCATCATATAAAAATGACAGATTCCCAAATTCAAATGTAATATTTTGTTTATTTTTAATTGTAACAGTATTTATGGCCAGACTAAGTATATAAATGGTATGTATGGAATGTATATTGATAATATGGTATCAAATAAATTTCTATACAGAACCAGTTAAAAGCCTCTAAGAGCCTATTAGTTGATATCCAGCGTATTTCCAAAAGCCTTGCGATTTTCATTAACAACTTTCCTCAAATGTTTGTGATTGCTATGTTTCTTTTAAATCATCTTAATTTTACAAATTTATACGTTCCGGGGATTTTGAGGTATTGCTGTGGTTTTGTTCGAATTAAATATATTAAAATGTAGGTAAAACTTATTAGAATTAAAATAACCAGGATAAAATATAATTAATCGTATAGAAATATTATATATTTGTATAACGCTTTGATGATATAGTGGCACGGCGTATAATTGTTTCCGTATGATTCGCACTGATAGTGGACTGCGCACTAACTTTGAAAATGAATGCGAAACAAGCTGAAATAAAGAGTTAACAACACATATAACAGAAAATATTGACATTTTTGACAATCATATAAAGACATAAGCGTGTATACTTTCAGTAAAAAATATATTTAATTAAAAAATTGACGGGGATTTTTTCAATGAAAGTCAAGCAATGCACAAATCATATCATTACCTTAATCTAATAATTATGTTTACGGGAAGTAACTGTTAAGATTATAAAAAGTTTAAAGATAATAAATGCAACCGATGAATGCATATAAATAGACACGAATTAGGAGAAATGGTATCAATTGAAAAATTTATTCAAGGAATAAACATCAAAATGAAATACTTTGCAATTTTCGCCCTTGTCTTTCTTGCATTTGCCGCCTTTGTGCAAAGTGCTCCAGCGGGTAAGTAAAATTTATTCTTCATTTATTTATCATATTATATTTACAATATATTATAATATTATTCCTTACCTATTTACTTTTCAATAATCATTAAGATTTTATACAAACCTAGCCATTTGTTGCGACATCCTACGGGAATGGGAAATTTCCGAATTATATTGAAGCATTTTTCAAAGTACTGTGCTTAGATCCATGAAGTTATTCTGGCTGAATTGAGAATTATGTGTTTTCGGCGGGTTCTATTTGCAATTGACCAACGAAAGTTTTAGTTAAATATTAATCTACCCATAGTAATCCAGTCACTATACATTATTTATAAAAAGTTAACGCAAGCTTCAATTGTGTGCACATAAAAATAAAATATCTATAGTTTGTGACATAAACGTGATTTGAAGGCAAATTTAAATAAACTATTAAATTGATGGAATTTATAGCTGTGTACCCTAATAATCTAAAGTCAATTTACTTTAATTGTTGTTTCTTTTCAGACGTGGAAGTTCCATCGGATGGCGTATCTGAAGCGATTGAACTGTGGTCATCAAGCAGCGCTCGCGCAGGGGAATCACGCCGTCGTGTTTGTACCGCACAGCTTTGTCGCGCGGTCTGCAGTTCGTTGGGCTACCGCTGGTCCCGCTGCAATGCTCAAAGATACTGCATCTGCAGTCGTTGATCTATGACGCAATAAGATCAATTCAGCATTATTTTTCTGCTTTATATCGTCATATTTTCGACTTTCTCTCTAAATAATATATATTGCAATAAATTATTTGTTGACTATCCTTTGTTTTATTTGGTACGAGGTTATATATATGTTCGATTAGAAGTCGAAATTGATTACCAGATGCAGAAGAATTTTTTTCATTTCTGTAATAGTAAACAAAGTCAAAACTCAATTACTATTTAAATTATTACTTTAATATGCTATTTATTTTCATTACGTTGCTCTTTCCGGGCTTTTTAATTACTTAAAATTTAATTATAAAAAAATTACGTTCAACACTATTATTATTATATTATTTATTATTTTTTATTGTGGAATGTATTTGAATGTATACGACATTGGAGTCAATTCAAATTAATTACATTTAAACATACGTATAGAACAAGAATAATTGACTACGGTAAAGAAATATTTAAAATATAAAATTTAGTTTGTGTGTGAAAAAAAATAAATACAATACAATATCACCGACGATATAGCAATTTGAGATATATATGATACGATTCAATATTATAATCGTTATTGAAGTTACGGGGTAAGCCTCTCAAAATTGAACAATGGCGGTATTCTGTAACTTTAACATTGGGTTTTATACTGCCTGATGAGAAGTTTGCTACATCATCTCATCGAATGTTAAATAATGATTTAAATTGGGTATAAAAACGTTGAAATCGCTGAATAACTCGCTCTTATAGATATACTTATAACATTAAGATACGAAGGAATGATAATCATGAAGCCGTCAAGTTTATTACGTTCAAAAAGTAACAAAACATTGATGATATTATCGTCACGTTAGTTTATTTATAGTTATAGTTTAATCTTACACAATGCACTTATATAATACTGGTGGTACATTCATCTATTATAATTTTATTCAGATTAGGTTTGACATCTGTCATATGTAAAATAACTCTCTTGACCTACAGGCTTACGCTCATAAACCCATAAAAGAATTTAATTCAAACAAAACAAAAGAAACACAAAAAATAGATACCTAGGTAACACTGAAAATGTTTAGAAAATGAAAAACGGCTTAATGTAGAAAGTTGCCAATACTTTTATTGTTTTTCGAAGTAATCTCCGTTCATCTCTACATCATCGTCGCATTCGATGGAACCACTGAGAAAAACAGTGAGCCCATTCTTCTTTAGTTTAGTTTTAGTTTGTGCTAAGTCTCTTTTCTCAATATCACACGAAAAACCAAACCTTATAGACAGCATATTGAATCGTAAATATTGCTCAATAAAAACGTCTTGTTGCATATTTTTTAATAATATGAAACACGTAGTATATGATTTACTTGCCTTCAAGTCTATAACCCGTGGATAGGGAAGAAGGCATCCACTGAGACTCTATTCCGTTCGGTCTTGAGCTTCAAATTTTACCGGGCTCCAAGTCTATTCGGCTTCTGCAATTGCCGTCTATTGCCTCTCCTGCAACTGTACGTCGCCAGATTTTCTTGTCACGTGTGTGTACATAGCTGTTTTTATTTGTACTATTTTTTAATAATAACGAATAATATCGAATATCTCTATGAACATCATTTCCAACTAGGTACCTACTGCAAGATCCTTGCTGTATAAGAATTCAAGAAGCAGGTTTTTTTTTAATCAAATATGATTGATTTGAATTGACTTGTGTATACCATACTCAAAAATAACACGTTAATTTATTTTTATTTTCTTGTATGTCATAAAATAATCTCACGCAGCGCTAGTAATCTAATGATTAGAAATATTATTTATATTTTGAATATTTTATTCAATGTTATTTTCTAAGACAAGTAACAAGTATTTTTGAAGCAATTGGAGTTTTAACCCTTTTTAGTAAAAAGGGAACAGAAATGAAGAAAATTCTTCTGCGTATGCTAATCAATTTCTAACTGACTGAATTATAACTTCGTACCAAATAAAACAAAGGATTATTTGTTGACTAATAATTTATTGCAGTATATATTATTTAGAGCGAAAGTCGAAAATATCAAAATATAAAGCAGAAAAATAATGCTGATTGATCTTATTGCGTCATAGATCAACGACTGCAGATGCAGTATCTTTGAGCATTGCAGCGGGACCAGCGGTAGCCCAACGAACTGCAGACCGCGCGACAAAGCTGTGCGGTACAAACACGACGGCGTGATTCCCCTGCGCGAGCGCTGCTTGATGACCACAGTTCAATCGCTTCAGATACGCCATCCGATGGAACTTCCACGTCTGAAAATAAAGGTCACAATTTAAGTAAATAAATTTTAGATTTTTCCAGGCACTTTTAGCTGTGTATCCTCTGTATAGCTAAAAATGCCATTAAATATCATGAGTAGATTTTTATATAATTAAAAATATAAAATAACGATGTTTGACCATCAATTTAATATGTGATTTAAATGTGCTTTCAAATCACGTTTGAGTCACAAACTATAGTTATTTTCTTTCGGTTTGTATACAATCTTGATGAATTTTGAAAAGTTAATAGGTAAGTAAATAATCTTGTAAATATATATTATACCTTTGATAAGGAATACATTTTACTTACCCGCTGGAGCACTTTGCACAAAGGCGGCAAATGCAAGAAAGACAAGGGCGAAAATTGCAAAGTATTTCATTTTGATGTTTATTCCTTGAATTAATTTTTCAATTGATATTTCTCCTAATTCGAGTCTATTTATATGCATTCATCGGTTGAATTTGTTATCTTTAATCTTTTAAACTTTTTTATAATCTTAACAGTTATTTCCCGTAAACATAATTATTAGATTATGATATTGATATATATAATTGACTTTCATTGAAAAAATCCCCGTTAATTTTTTAATCAAATATATTATCTACTGAAAGTATACACGCTAACGTCTTTATAGGATTGACAAAAAGATATCTAAATATATTCTGTTATTATATGTTTTATTAACACTTTATTTCAGTATGTTTCTCATTGATTTTCGAAGCTAGTGCGCAGTCCACTATTAGTCTGTATCATACGGAAACAAGTATTTTTTTTTATTATTATCGGTATTTCAACCTAGAAACTGGAATTATAGGCCGTGCCACTCTATCAACAAAGCGTTATACAAATATATAATATTTCTATATGATTATTCCTATTTTGATCCTCGTTATCTTAATTCTAATAAATTTTACATACATTTTAATATATATGTATTTGATTAGAAAAAACCAAAGCAATATCACAAAATCCCCGGAACCCAAAAAATTGTAAAAGTAATACGATTCCAGCCTTTGAAAGGAGCTAAACATTTGAGGAAAGTTGTTAATGAAAATCGCAAGCCTTTTGGAAACACGGTCGATATCTACCAATAGGCTTGACGCTATAAAATGAAAAATTTGGAACACGTATGATATTTTAAAAACTTCTTTCGATTTTGCGCCATTACACATATTGTTTTGTGTTCATTATCAAATTACAATATGGAATCTGGTTTTAAAGAAAATAGGATTGCCGTGATTGCCTTGCACAAAGTGGATATGGAGCCGTCGGTCATATTCTAAAGTTTAGAAAATGACCGGCGGTTAAAGGTAAGGTAAGAGAAAATATTGTTACGTTTCTGATTTTTTTATTTTGATATATTTTTTTTTCATCATGTGATGTCAGAATTATTGATTACCTATTAAGTAATAAATACTAATTTTTGAAGTGCATTCATTTTATTTGACCGATACCCTTGTTTCATTCCTAACTCTATGGACATATAACGGTCTACTATAAAGCTGACCAATCAGCGCGCGAGGTGCGTACCGTTTCACAATTTGACGATTTCACTTCGATAGATTATAATCTACCGAATAATAATACGTTAAATTGTAAGCAGTACGTTGAGTTCACAATTTTTCGACAGTTTACAATCTCGCGAGATAGATTACAATCTAACGGTTTTTACAATTTTACGTTGACAGATACAACAACATTTCGTCTGTCGAAGACAAGAAAAGATAGGGACTAGACCACTGCCAGTCTTCAGTTCTGACGAAGTCCGAAACGTTCGTTTCCAACCAAGACTGCGTAGACCGAACTTGTGCCGATTCGGTTCTCTTTCCCCACCCCACTCCATTTTAATATCGCAAAATATTGTACAGTGTATAGGCGCCAAAATGTGAAAACTCAACTCATCATATAAAAATGACAGATTCCCAAATTCAAATGTAATATTTTGTTTATTTTTAATTGTAACAGTATTTATGGCCAGACTAAGTATATAAATGGTATGTATGGAATGTATATTTATAATATGGTATTAAATAAATTTCTATACAGAACCAGTTAAAAGCCTCTAAGAGCCTATTAGTAGATATCCAGCGTATTTCCAAAAGCCTTGCGATTTTCATTAACAACTTTCCTCAAATGTTTGTGATTGCTATGTTTCTTTTAAATCATCTTAATTTTACAAATTTATACGTTCCGGGGATTTTGAGGTATTGCTGTGGTTTTGTTCGAATTAAATATATTAAAATGTAGGTAAAACTTATTAGAATTTAGATAAACAGGTAAAAATATAATTAATCGTATAGAAATATTATATATTTGTATAACGCTTTGATAGTGGCACGGCGTATAATTATTTCCGTATGATTCACACTAATAGTGGACTGCGCACTAGCTTTGAAAATCAATGCGAAACCAGCTGAAATAAAGAGTTAACAACACATATTATATAATAGAAAATATTGACATTTTTGACAATCATATAAAGACATTAGCGTGTATACTTTCAGTAAAAAATATATTTAATTAAAAAATTGACGGGGATTTTTTCAATGAAAGTTAAGCAATGCACAAATCATATCATTATCTTAATCTAATAATTATGTTTACGGGAAGTAACTGTTAAGATTATAAAAAGTTTAAAGATAACAAATGCAACCGATGAATGCATATAAATAGACACGAATTAGGAGAAATGGTATCAATTGAAAAATTTATTCAAGGAATAAACATCAAAATGAAATACTTTGCAATTTTCGCCCTTGTCTTTCTTGCATTTGCCGCCTTTGTGCAAAGTGCTCCAGCGGGTAAGTAAAATTTATTCTTCATTTATTTATCATATTATATTTACAATATATTATATTATTCCTTACCTATTTACTTTTCAATAGTCATTAAGTTTTTATACAAACCTAGCCATTTGTTGCGACATCCTACGGGAATGGGAAATTTCCGAATTATATTGAAGCATTTTTCAAAGTACTGTGCTTAGATCCATGAAGTTATTCTGGCTGAATTGAGAATTATGTGTTTTCGGCGGGTTCTATTTGCAATTGACCAACGAAAGTTTTAGTTAAATATTAATCTACCCATAGTAATCCAGTCACTATACATTATTTATAAAAAGTTAACGCAAGCTTCAATTGTGTGCACATAAAAATAAAATATCTATAGTTTGTGACATAAACGTGATTTGAAGGCAAATTTAAATAAACTATTAAATTGATGGAATTTATAGCTGTGTACCCTAATAATCTAAATTCAATTTACTTTAATTGTTGTTTCTTTTCAGACGTGGAAGTTCCATCGGATGGCGTATCTGAAGCGATTGAACTGTGGTCATCAAGCAGCGCTCGCGCAGGGGAATCACGCCGTCGTGTTTGTACCGCACAGCTTTGTCGCGCGGTCTGCAGTTCGTTGGGCTACCGCTGGTCCCGCTGCAATGCTCAAAGATACTGCATCTGCAGTCGTTGATCTATGACGCAATAAGATCAATTCAGCATTATTTTTCTGCTTTATATCGTCATATTTTCGACTTTCTCTCTAAATAATATATATTGCAATAAATTATTTGTTGACTATCCTTTGTTTTATTTGGTACGAGGTTATATATATGTTCGATTAGAAGTCGAAATTGATTACCAGATGCAGAAGAATTTTTTTCATTTCTGTAATAGTAAACAAAGTCAAAACTCAATTACTATTTAAATTATTACTTTAATATGCTATTTATTTTCATTACGTTGCTCTTTCCGGGCTTTTTAATTACTTAAAATTCAATTATAAAAAAAATACGTTCAACACTATTATTATTATATATTATTTTTTATTGTGGAATATATTTGAATGTATACGACATTGGAGTCAATTCAAATTAATTACATTAAAACATACGTATAGAACTAGAATAATTGACTACGGTAAAGAAATATTAAAAATATAAAATTTAGTTTGTGTGTGAAAAAAAATAAATACAATACAATATCACCGACGATATAGCAATTTGAGATATATATGATACGATTCAATATTATAATCGTTATTGAAGTTACGGGGTAAGCCTCTCAAAATTGAACAATGGCGGTATTCTGTAACTTTAACATTGGGTTTTATACTGCCTGATGAGAAGTTTGCTACATCATCTCATCGAATGTTAAATAATGATTTAAATTGGGTATAAAAACGTTGAAATCGCTGAATAACTCGCTCTTATAGATATACTTATAACATTAAGGATACGAAGGAATGATAATCATGAAGCCGTCAAGTTTATTACGTTCAAAAAGTAACAAAACATTGATGATATTATCGTCACGTTAGTTTATTTATAGTTATAGTTTAATCTTACACAATACACTTATATAATACTGGTGGTACATTCATCTATTATAATTTTATTCAGATTAGGTTTGACATCTGTCATATGTAAAATAACTCTCTTGACCTACAGGCTTACGCTCATAAACCCATAAAAGAATGTAATTCAAACAAAACAAAAGAAACACAAAAAATAGATACCTAGGTAACACTGAAAATGTTTAGAAAATGAAAAACGGCTTTATGTAGAAAGTTGCCAATACTTTTATTGTTTTTCGAAGTAATCTCCGTTCATCTCTACATCATCGTCGCATTCGATGGAACCACTGAGAAAAACAGTGAGCCCATTCTTCTTTAGTTTAGTTTTAGTTTGTGCTAAGTCTCTTTTCTCAATATCACACGAAAAACCAAACCTTATAGACAGCATATTGAATCGTAAATATTGCTCAATAAAAACGTCTTGTTGCATATTTTTTAATTATAAATTAATAATATGAAACACGTAGTATATGATTTACTTGACTTCAAGTCTATAACCCGTGGATAGGGAAGAAGGCATCCACTGAGACTCTATTCCGTTCGGTCTTGAGCTTCAAATTTTACCGGGCTCCAAGTCTATTCGGCTTCTGCAATTGCCGTCTATTGCCTCTCCTGCAACTGTACGTCGCCAGATTTTCTTGTCACGTGTAGCTGTAGCTAATGATGAAATTTATTCTTCATTTATTTATCATATTATATTTACAATATATTATATTATTCCTTACCTATTTACTTTTCAATAGTCATTAAGTTTTTATACAAACCTAGCCATTTGTTGCGACATCCTACGGGAATGGGAAATTTCCGAATTATATTGAAGCATTTTTCAAAGTACTGTGCTTAGATCCATGAAGTTATTCTGGCTGAATTGAGAATTATGTGTTTTCGGCGCGTTCTATTTGCAATTGACCATCAAAAGTTTTAGTTAAATATTAATCTACCTATAGTAATCCAGTCAGTATACATTATTTATAAAAAGTTAACGCAAGCTTTAATGGTGTGCACATAAAAATAAAATATCTATAGTTTGTGGCACAAACTTGATTTGAAGGCAAATTTAAATAAACTATTAAATTGATGGCATTTATAGCTGTGTACCCTGATTATCTAAAGTCAATTTACTTTAATTGTTGTTTCTTTTCAGACGTGGAAGTTCCATCGGATGGCGTATCTGAAGCGATTGAACTGTGGTCATCAAGCAGCGCTCGCGCAGGGGAATCACGCCGTCGTGTTTGTACCGCACAGCTTTGTCGCGCGGTCTGCAGCTCGTTGGGATACCGCTGGTCCCGCTGCAATGCTCAAAGATACTGCATCTGCAGTCGTTGATCTATGACGCAATAAGATCAATTCAGCATTATTTTTCTGCTTTATATTTTCATATTTTCGACTTTCTTTCTAAATAATATATATTGTAATAAATTATTTATTGACTATCCTTTGTTTTATTTGGTACGAGGTTATATATGTTCGATTAGAAGTCGAAATTGATTACTCAGCCAATTCTAATAATGTACGAATAGCAATATAAGGACTTGATCTCAGTCCATATGTATTGGTATTCAATTCAAACACTGTAACAGGATCGGATTCCTTCTCACGCCACAGGATAAGTTGATAGCAACGGTCATCAGTATGAATTACAGTTTGCCTAAACATCATTTTAATATCTGCAACAAATACGATCTGATGTCTTCTAAAATTTGTTAAAATATCACCAATGTCACGATGTAACTTTGGGCCCGAATGCAAACATTGATTTAAAGAAACTCCATTGGAACTAGGTGCTGAGCCATCAAAAACTACTCTGATTTTACCACCTTTAAACACAGCATGATGTGGGATAAAGTAGTGCTCCTGTGTGCGCCAATCAAAATCAGAAACTGACATATGTCCGAGCTTAAAGTACTCGTCCATAAACTCAATATACTTAGCACGAAAAGTCGAATCTCTCTTCATTCGTCTCTCCATGGATGTTAACCTTTTCTCAGCTAAAATCCTGGAGTGACCCAAAAGAGGTCGGGATGGTAAGAAAGGTAACCGCGTAACAAACCTACCTGAACGGAGATGACCAGTGTTGTTCTGAAAGAACAATTCACATTCTTGGTGCTCCGGGTTTTCACGAGCCGCTGTGGGAGGCTCTTCGACTTCCCAAAACCGTTGAATAGCTTCAGCAAGTGAGAGTCCTACACACAAGTTACCATCTTCAACTGTAAGAGACTGTATTGGAAACACAGGACCCATAATGACATCACCAAAATCAGATGTAACTGCTACTAAGCCCCCTGGTTGTAAAAGTGTGCTTTTACTTAGTCGCAGCATGCCTAAAACTTCTGCTCCGAGTAGCAAATCAATTTGACCTGGAATATGAAATGTACAATCCGCTAAGTTAAGACTACGTGTAAAATCTAATATCTCCGATGGTAATTTAACAAGTGGGTGTCTGCCCATAACGTTATCTAAAATAATGGCAGAAGTTGTAATCTGTGGATGAGAGCATTGAACAGAAGAAAAAGTTAGTGTAACTTGTCCCCGCAAACCAGCAACCTTAAGACCGCCTACACCAAATATACCCCCACTAGCAGGCGAAATACGCAACTGTAACCTGTCCACCAAATCCATTGACACCAAACTTCCCTGTGCTCCAGAATCCAAAATCGCACGCGTGGTTACTTGCTCACCTGATGGAGAACCAACACAAACCTGTGCGGTGGGTAACAAAACAGTAATGGGAGATGTAGGAGTTCTAGTGGGAACGTGACCTAGTCAATATTCTTCTGGTTCAGGGACCCGCTGGCCTAAACGAGGCCACTCAGAAAAAGGCAAAGGCCTAACATAATTACGACGTTGCTGTTCAATAACAGGTGATGCACAAGAGTCATAATTATCCTTTCTCTGAGGAAGTTGTTGCTGATCAGAGGTGACACGAGGCCTGTTATGAGACCTTAAGTTTCCCCCGACCCTGGAGGGTGGTGGCCGCCTCCGATGGTAATTATCGTAACCGGATTCTGTTTGGTGCCTGGAAGTATGACCAAAAGTATGGGTTCTAACCTGCACACCACCAGTCCACTGATCACCTGTATTTTGAATGGCTTCAACAAACTCCCGTGCCGGTGCAGCTGATTGGGGTGAACCATTCGCATTACCGCAAAGTATAATGTGATGATTGCCATTACATTGTTTGCATGGTCGTGACACTTGGCATTGTGATGCCAGGTGATTACCTAAACAACCATAACACCACTTCCGCTGTCTGGCAATATTACGTCGTGCTTGAAAACGTAATGCCAAAAACTTTTGACATGACACCACGGTGTGATCAGGGACTCGACAATAAACACAACGTTTGCCTGGATGTTGAGTTGCCACGTTATAAACTCGCTGGTCAGGGCGTCGTACTAAGCGCATATGCTGTTGTCGCGGCCCATTAGAAATTGGGGCCGGCGTTGTGGACGGCGCTGAAACATTATCCTGTCTGCGACACTCATCCTCTAAAAACAAAATCAATTCATCAAACGAGGGAAGATGAGTGGATGAATCTCCACCATACGCCTGTTCAAATCGGGTGCGCATGTCTAAATTTAGTTTTTGTAACGTTATATGCAACAAAATAAAAGACCAACTATCTACAGGTAAATTTAAACCCCTTAAGGCATTAATTGCCACTAATAAAGGATTTAAAACTTGAATTCTTAAGTTGTGGCTCTGCACGTTACTCTGTAAATTTAATATGACATCTACGTGGTTATCCGCCAGCTTACGTATGTTTTGATAACGCCGCATAAGTAAATCTCTAGCTATATCATAATTATTGTCCACAAGTACTAAATGTTGGACTAACCCTTTAGCCTCCCCGGTGAGACTAGCCAACAAATATGCCAACTTTTGAGCAGATGTTAAATCAACTCTTGAGTGCACTAAACTATCAAATAAATGAATAAACGCCACCCATTGGCTTAAATCGCCACTAAAATGGGGCAAATCTAGTTTGGGTAACCTACCTATAATACCACTTGAAAAAGTTAAACTATCCTTCGATTCAAGGTTATTTGACTGATTAACCGAAGATTTAATAATCCCAACGGCTTCCCTAATTTGATCAGCCAAATCCTCAGCCTGATCCATGTCTGCAGAAACCTTGTCCATCACCTCCGGTTCCAAACCCAACTCAAGTAATGCCTGATACGATTTATATAAATCTTTCATTCTATCCTCTAAGGCCGTTTCTCCACTGCTCCGGTCCGGCAAACGTTAATTACCGTTCCGATTTAGAAACTCACAACAGTACTTATGTACTTCTCCACTACTCCGGCATCCGGTTTTTAACGATCCGATAACTTGCTAGATCGGAACACGGAGTTTTATCGGTCCAAGTATATCCAAGTATCCAAGAGGTTATAAATTATTATTCACAGGTTTATTTATAGTTTCTTTAATTTGAAAGAATCTGGATAACCTGGACCAAACCAAATTATGTTGCTATTTATTTATATTTTTATACCATAGTATTAGTGAACTATTTATTAAGTAGATTATAATATTTTAAGATAGACAATTTAAAAAAAGTAATAAACTTGCCAGGGCAATAAAATATTAAGAATTTAGAACGTTTTATTAATAAAATAAAGTATATGGGTTTTAGTTAATACAAGTGTAGCATGATAAATATACAAGTATCGATTATTGTCGGATCGGATATAGTGGAGAAGCGCAATCCGGCTTTCCGATATTTTTCTCATGACTCATTCCGGTATCCGACGCCGGACCGGAGCAGTGGAGAAAGGGCCTAACGCGTCACTTCTTGATAGAAGCGCCTGAACGCGATCTTTTCGCGAAATATTTAAAACGGCCGATCCTAGCCACCGTAATACACCAGCTATTTGTGCCTTGTGCGAGACCGCCATTATAAAAGTATATGAGTACAAACAATAGCACAAAAAATTTAAGAAAAAAATAATAAAAAAGAAACGGCGAATATAACTAATTACAAAAAACGAGTTAAAACACTATTTAAAAAATACTATAATCCCTACAAACAAAAAAAAATTAATACATTAAAAGTTATGAACCCAGGACTTATACTACCGAACAATTATTTACTAAAATGGAACCACGCTCTGCTACCAAAAAATTATGTACCACAAAGAACGGTTCGGTGGCCGTCGATACACAATTCATACTAATATAATAAGTCCTGAGTACATACCTCGTCAATGTCTCCTCACAGGAAAATAGGCACACAATAATATCAGCCGTAAGGATTTGGATAAGTGTTAGTATGGGCACAAAAAGAGGTTAGACTGATGATAATTATTGATACCTTGCCTCAATAGTTCTCAACACGCACTAAACACTCACTATACAATTTCAAATAGTGGACGTGTCTATAATCATCTATATTTAACAAAAGTATATATCCAAATAAAAATGCTAGACACACGAGAACACGTAACCCGACAAGCTCAACAAAGACTAACTAAAAATGATGTGTCGATCGGCCGTGTAAATATATTTGAGATCACCCTCATCAAATTAAATAAAATTAAAATTATGTATTTCGAACAGGTTGCATCCCATACCAGTACCCGACCCATCTTCCATGGAATCAAACTCATACCGTCCGGTCTCTTGCCATCGTCTCTTGCAATACCACTTGGCTCAAGAAGACTTGGCACGTTGACGGTGGCAAGGGAACGGCGTATGATATCGTTAAGTGCGGCATGTCTCGAGAAGCGGCCTGCACTTTTTTGGCATGACAGGCCGTGATGTCCTAACTTGTCGACATCACTGCCACAGGGACATATATGAGGAGCGCAGACCGGAACCCCAAGCCGTAGACAGGTTGCGATTCGAAGCGTGTCAGGCTCAAGAAAAGTTCCTGTATTTGACGATGGGTAAGCGTGAAGCCAGTAGCCGGCCTCATGCGTACCCACGGCCAAAAGCCTAGCACGCGCCGAACCTGTACTACAACTCAAAAGATCGTCAAAAGTCAGTTTGCAGTGTATGTCATCCCAGCTCCTCTGTGAATTTAGAGATAATGGAAAATTTTGACCTGGGCATGCAATCAAGAAAGTGTTTCTAGCTTCTTCCAAGCCAGCAATCTCAAAGTTTGAAGGGGAAGCCCTTAAAATTTTACTTATGAGATTTTCTGAACTATGGACAGAAGATAGAAAGGCTGGCAAAGCGACACTGGAAATTTTGCGAATCCCTAAACCACCATAACGGATGGGTAGGGAAGCTTGGGTCCAAGATTGCTCGTAAAGACAATTGTAAAAATAGTTTTTATAGTAAAAACTATAACAATATATAAACTAACGTGACGATAATATCATCAATGTTTTGTTACTTTTTGAACGTAATAAACTTGACGGCTTCATGATTATCATTCCTTCTTATAAGTATATATATAAGTATATATATGAGAGCTGTTATTCAGCGATTTCAACGTTTTTATACCCAATTTAAATCATTATTTAACATTCGATGAGATGATGTAGCAAACTTGGCATCAGGCAGTGTAAAAACCTAATGTTAAAGTTACAGAATACCGCCATTGTTCAATTTTGAGAGGCTTACCCAGTAACTTCAATAACGAATTTAATATTGAATCGTATCATGTAAATCTCAAATTGCTACATTGTCGGTGATATTGTATTGTATTTCTTTTTTTTTCACACACAAACTAAATTTTATATTTTTAATTCAATTATTCTAGTTCTATACGTATGTTTTAATGTAATTAATTTAAATTGACTCCAATGTCGTATACCTACATTCAAATACATTCCACAATAAAAAATAATATATAATAATAATAGTGTTGAACGTAATTTTTTTATAATTAAATTTTAAGTAATTAAAAAGCCCGGCAAAGAGCAACGTAATGAAAATAAATAGCACATTTAAGTATAAATAAAAGTAATAATTTAAATAATTACTTTGAGTTTTGACTTTGTTTACTATTACAGAAATGAAAAAAAATCTTCTGCATCTGGTAATCAATTTCGACTTCTAATCGAACATATATAACCTCGTACCAAATAAAACAAAGGATAGTCAATAAATAATTTATTACAATATATATTATTTAGAAAGAAAGTCGAAAATATGAAAATATAAAGTAGAAAAATAATGCTGAATTGATCTTATTGCGTCATAGATCAACGACTGCAGATGCAGTATCTTTGAGCATTGCAGCGGGACCAGCGGTATCCCAACGAGCTGCAGACCGCGCGACAAAGCTGTGCGGTACAAACACGACGGCGTGATTCCCCTGCGCGAGCGCTGCTTGATGACCACAGTTCAATCGCTTCAGATACGCCATCCGATGGAACTTCCACGTCTGAAAAGAAACAACAATTAAAGTAAATTGACTTTAGATAATCAGGGTACACAGCTATAAATGCCATCAATTTAATAGTTTATTTAAATTTGCCTTCAAATCAAGTTTGTGCCACAAACTATAGATATTTTATTTTTATGTGCACACCATTAAAGCTTGCGTTAACTTTTTATAAATAATGTATACTGACTGGATTACTATAGGTAGATTAATATTTAACTAAAACTTTTGATGGTCAATTGCAAATAGAACGCGCCGAAAACACATAATTCTCAATTCAGCCAGAATAACTTCATGGATCTAAGCACAGTACTTTGAAAAATGCTTCAATATAATTCGGAAATTTCCCATTCCCGTAGGATGTCGCAACAAATGGCTAGGTTTGTATAAAAACTTAATGACTATTGAAAAGTAAATAGGTAAGGAATAATATAATATATTGTAAATATAATATGATAAATAAATGAAGAATAAATTTTACTTACCCGCTGGAGCACTTTGCACAAAGGCGGCAAATGCAAGAAAGACAAGGGCGAAAATTGCAAAGTATTTCATTTTGATGTTTATTCCTTGAATAAATTTTTCAATTGATACCATTTCTCCTAATTCGTGTCTATTTATATGCATTCATCGGTTGCATTTGTTATCTTTAAACTTTTTATAATCTTAACAGTTACTTCCCGTAAACATAATTATTAGATTAAGATAATGATATGATTTGTGCATTGCTTAACTTTCATTGAAAAAATCCCCGTCAATTTTTTAATTAAATATATTTTTTACTGAAAGTATACACGCTAATGTCTTTATATGATTGTCAAAAATGTCAATATTTTCTATTATATAATATGTGTTGTTAACTCTTTATTTCAGCTGGTTTCGCATTGATTTTCAAAGCTAGTGCGCAGTCCACTATTAGTGTGAATCATACGGAAATAATTATACGCCGTGCCACTATCAAAGCGTTATACAAATATATAATATTTCTATACGATTAATTATATTTTTACCTGTTTATCTAAATTCTAATAAGTTTTACCTACATTTTAATATATTTAATTCGAACAAAACCACAGCAATACCTCAAAATCCCCGGAACGTATAAATTTGTAAAATTAAGATGATTTTAAAGAAACATAGCAATCACAAACATTTGAGGAAAGTTGTTAATGAAAATCGCAAGGCTTTTGGAAATACGCTGGATATCTACTAATAGGCTCTTAGAGGCTTTTAACTGGTTCTGTATAGAAATTTATTTAATACCATATTATAAATATACATTCCATACATACCATTTATATACTTAGTCTGGCCATAAATACTGTTACAATTAAAAATAAACAAAATATTACATTTGAATTTGGGAATCTGTCATTTTTATATGATGAGTTGAGTTTTCACATTTTGGCGCCTATACACTGTACAATATTTTGCGATATTAAAGTTCGGTCTACGCAGTCTTGGTTGGAAACGAACGTTTCGGACTTCGTCAGAACTGAAGACTGGCAGTGGTCTAGTCCCGATCTTTTCTTGTCTTCGACAGACGAAGTGTTGTTGTATCTGTCAACGTAAAATTGTAAAAACCGTTAGATTGTAATCTATCTCGCGAGATTGTAAACTGTCGAAAAATTGTGAACTCAACGTACTGCTTACAATTAAAGCGAATACCTTGAATTTTATCTTTAGTTTTGGGTTCGTAGCAATATATCCAGCTTTCATCGCCTGTGACGATGTCATATACAGCATTTGAGTCACCGCCATTGAACTTATCTAACATTTGGCGACACCAGTCCATGCAAAGGTGTTTCTGGTCGTCGGTTAAAGTATAGGGACTCCATCTGGTACAAAGCTTCCTGACGCCTAAATGACCGTGTAAGGGGCCGTCTCCACAAGCGAGAGAATCGCGACTAGTCCGCGCTTGTATCGTCGGGTAATCTCCACGAACGAGCGATTATTCCGCCAGCGTATCGTCGCGATTCGTAACGGAATCACAGCGTATCCGCAACGACTCGTAACGGAATGGCCGCGTTTTTTTGACGACACGTTGTGCTCTTATTTTGTTCAGTGTTCGTTTAGAGTTCAGTGGTGCTAGACGAGACCGAAATAAGTAGTGTATAAATCAGTCAATAAAATAATTATTTACTATGGATGTATTGTATTTATTGATTTATTGTCACGCGCGTCGCGGGCTCTCTGCGAGAGCGCCACGTTCCGTGGCGAGTGCGCTACGTGCGCGCCACCAGTAGCGACAGGCTCGCAGAGATGTAATGCCGTTTCGCGCGCACTCAACCCGTCGCATCGCCGCGTTAAGATCGCCGTGTGGAGACACGTTCTATGAGATTGTATAGAAATGCGTGGCAGGACGATTGTATCGTTGCGATTTACTCGCTTGTGGAGACAGCCCCTAATATTTTTTGAACTTCACTCATACCAATGCCTAGACTTGCCTGTATCTGATGATAGGTCACTCTCTTATCTTCCTCTATATTGCGTCGCTCAGCACTGATGTTATCTTGAGTAGTCGCTGTTAAGGGACGTTCCTCACGCGGATCATAATTGAGATATCTACGTCCACGCTTAAACTCGTAAAACTAATTGTAAATAGTGGCACGAGATGGGGCTTAATTAAGAAATGCTAGTCGCAGCCTATCATAGCTTTGTTGTTGAGTAAGCCCACAACGAAAGTCATAATAAATCATTGAACAAAAATTTTCTCGCGTTAGGTTCATTTTCACGTGTAACAAGAGTTTTATATTTGCCGCAAATTCGCAAAAACAAATGACAAATGAATGCAACATACTATACATTAGGTTACCAAAGAGTTCTAAAATTGAAATTCAAAAAAAGTTTTCATTAGAAATGTTTTTAACTAGCCAGTTCTAAACATTTTTAGTGTTACCTACGTATAAGTTATATAAAATATAAAGTTTGATGTATCTAGGATACGGAACAGTTTCACAGAGAAATAATAAAATATCCACGGTTAACAAGTAGAGAACATTGATGTTGCATTTTTACAAATTTTGAAAAAAGCTAAAAAAAATAAAAAAAGTTTGTCATGTCTAACCAAGTTTTGTACAGATTTATAAACTTTCAAGCTCAATGCTTTTATAAAAAAAAATTGTGCTGTTTAATCTGATACACTAACGTAGGTACGTACGTTTAGTCAAATCCTATCAAATATATATGTTAGAGATTATGTTATAAAAGAACACGATGTCATTTGCATTATTGGAATGGCAGCACCACGGAATATCATAGACATCTTATAGGTTTTAAAATGTCAATGTGTCAAAGTCAATTGATCAGTAGTGCGTGGAATCGATCGTTGAGACTTGAGTAGTTGAGTAGAGTTGCTCTCTGATCGGCGCCTGCGCCGGACGTGCGCACTGACTGTGTTTAAATATTAAGTAATAATGTCGGACGACGTGACACCAATTTTGTAATTATTATGGCTAATTCTTTCATTTTGATTACAAATGTTGTTGTTTCTACTTAGCGGAAATTCTTCGATGGGATGGATGGTTCCACATAGTAGACAGTAAGGCAGAAAGGCTTATTTCTGGAACGTCATCATCTAGGTGAATTTTCACCATATTAATGAAAAATAAGACGAAGAATATATAATTTTTAAGAGGTACACGAGGTAAATCTCATTTACAATGGGATATTTATGGCGACGCATCGCGACAAATGAAAGCGAATAAGGAAGAGGGGGGTTATCATTAGAATAAAATTAAATCCGGTCAATTTTTGTTTTTTAATATTATAGCAATAGTTTTTTTTACACTTTATATGAGATAAATGACTGGCACCCATCTAGCCCAGACCTCAACCGTTTACACAGACTTCAAATTATGGTCAGTTTTAAAGTATGGTAATCAATTTTGACTTCTAATCGATTATAACTATGTACCAAATAAAACAAAGAATAGTTAAAAATAATAATAATTTATTTAATACATTAATATATAATTATTTTAGAGAGAAAGTCGAAAATATAAAGCAGAAAAATAATGCTGAATTGATCTTTTAGCGTCATAGATCAACGACTGCAGATGCAGTATCTTTGAGCATTGCAACGGGACCAACGGTATCCCAGCGAACTGCAGACCGAGCGACAAAGCTGTGCGGTACAAATACGACGGCGTGATTCCCCTGCGCGAGCGCTGCTTGATGACCACAGTTCAATCGCTTCAGATACACCATCTGATGAAACTTCTACGTCTGAAAATAAAGGTTGCAATTTAAGTAAATAGACTTTAGATTAATAGGGTACACAGCTAAAATCCATGAAATATCTAAGTAGATTCATTAATATATCATTTAAAATATAAAATAACTATGTTTGTCCACTAATATTGAGCAGTTAGCCTAGTGCTTAAGTGGTTAAATCCTTGAGGTGCAGCGTTCAAATAACGGTCGTGTCAAAATAGTATATAGATATTTCTTTTTGTATGCACCATTAACTCTTACAGTGTAGGTAAAAATTGCAATCAAACCTATCTATACCATAGATCGATAGAAAACATACACCAACAGATATTTTTACCTACTTTTCTAAAAAAATAGAAACAATAAAACAGTTTTTTTTTTAATTTCGTACATTGTATTGACTTGTTACTGAATAAATTATAGTGACTGAATTGCTATAGGTAAATTAATGTTTAACAAAACCTATTTTTTATCAAGTTTATATAAACCGCACCGAAACAAGGAACTTAAAAGGATCTTAACACGGTATTTTGGAAAATGCTTAATTCTAAATCGGAAATGTGCCATTCCTGTAGGATGGAAAGGTTCTTGTCATCTTGATGACTAATGAAAAGTTAATAATATCTACACCTTTCATAAGAAATAAGTTCGACTTACCCGCTGGAGCACTTTGCACAAAGGCGGCAAATGCAAGAAAAACAAGGGCGAAAATTGCAAAGTATTTCATTTTGATGTTTATTTCTTGCATAAATTTTTCAATCGATACCATTTTTCCAAAATCGTGGCTATTTATATGCAATTATATCTCATCGTCTGTAATTGTTATCTTTAATCTTTTAAACTTTTTATAATGTTCTTTCCCGAAAACATTATTATTAGATTAATATATTACTATTATTAGATATTACTTGTGCATATTTAATTGACTTGAAAAAATCCCCGTGATTTTTTTGACGTGACAACGTCTTATAATTCGATGGAGCCGGCTGCATGCATGAAAAAACATGACTCATGCGGCGTTACCTCGCTCTGAGGCGTTCCATTAAGGCTTGAAGTGCAAGCGAGAGCACTCGTTCCGCGCTCTCGCTTGCACAAAAATTGACATAATTGTATTTATGCGTACAAATAAATGTAACTTGATCAATTCAATTGTGATTTCCATTTACTTCCTTCTCTATATCCATACAAAATATCTATCTAACAAATAAAATTAAAATTTTCTTTTGAAGAATGCAACCATTCCATCAGTATTTTCTTATGACGTTGTCACGTTCAACTATCGTCAGTAAACCGACTTTACAGACAACCGATATTTTTTAACTTTCAGTAGTTAATATTCTTAATATGTTTCACATATCAATGTACATATGTTCTGTTATATGTGTTGTTAACTCTATATTACAGCATATTTTAAAGCTAGCGGGCAGTCCACTATTAGTGCACAACCGGAAACAATTATTATCCTTTACCCAGGTCCTGGAGTCATACGCCGTGTCATTATATCAACATAGCGTAACAATTCACGATTAATTATATTTCGATCCTCGTTATCTTATTTCTAATAAGTTTTACCTACATTTTGATATATTTGATTGTAACAAAACCAAACCAATACCACAAACTCCGCGAAACGCGTAAAATTGTAAAAGTTATACGATTCCAGCCTTTGAAAGAAGCTTAGCGAACATAAACATTTGAGGAAAGTTGTTAATGAAAACCGCAAGGCTTTTGGAACCACGGTCGATATCTACTAATATTATAAACACAAGAGTTTTTGAGGCTTTATAATGGTTCTGTATAGAAATTTATTTAACCTTCCTCTCGTAGTAATAATAATGAGCCATTTAGGAGTATTTACAATAATAATAATCCAGTGGCGATACAATTTTCAGACAAGCCTTCTGTCTAACACATGTTATCGATATTTCTGGTTTTAAGATATTATGCAAGTTACCTTAAGATGTGTTCCTTCACTGTACGAAGCTGTGTTAGATGCGCAAATAGACAGAAAGTTCATTGGTGCACATTGGATTGAAGTCGCACACTTCGCAACAGTTATTGCAATTAAGTAGCAATCAGCATAATATTATTTTTTTTTCTTTTAAAATCTGAGTCTAGTACTATCGGGATTATGGAGTTTTTGCATATTATAGATAAGCAAAATTTTATCTTTCAATCTCATGCCTCGAGAATGAGCTGACGCAATCGCATATTCTTAAAGTTGTGCCTTAAAACATGAAACAAATATTGTTTTGCCGGTTAACGAAAATCGCTAATTATTAATGATTTGTTTGAATCTACCAATTCATGAATACATACTTCTTAGGTTTGTCAAATCCTGTAGCAATACCTACTTAATATTCAAGATCAGTTTAGCAGATTAAGCGGCAATATTTTTATGAAAGCATTGCGCTTTTAAGTTTATAAATATTTAAAACACTTGGTCGTAAAATAAGCAAGCATATGTTGCAAGGATGCACCAATTCCATATTTGCTTCTTTGTGGAAACTTCTTACACTCACAAAAGAAATTTTAGTCAAAGAATATTTGGAAATAATATATGGAATTATTTTTACCGACACCTGAATTGCATACTTTGTCTTATGTGGAACAGGTACTTAGCAGTATGGATTGCTTATAGGGAATTATTATTGTTATCTATTAAATAAATAAGAACCATATTAAACTTTATCTTTTGAACAGTTCTTCGGTTGCCAAGCTAACGTTTTTCCTTCGGAAACTCAATCCAAGTTCTAAATATTATTAAATCAGATAATAAATATTCTTGTTTAGAACCAAGTGCATGGTTTGATTAAGAGTCTTTCTCCGCCAGCATGCTATATTCTTCTAAGGCGATGACGTTTCGTATAAGATTATAATTTACAAAGTTTCCTTGTCTTAATTTCGGTGTAATTATTCAATGCAGACGGTACTTTACAGTTAACTCTCATAGCATCGAGTTACAGTTTCGATGTTTCTTTAGTAGGTTTTCACCAGAAGCTTTAGAATTATCAGTAAGTGAATACTTACGAGCTGGAAAAATTGTCATATACGAACACTTAGCGAAAATATTGTTAAGTTCGTGCGAAGACCTCTGAAATCGACTCCTTTCATTACGCATTAACAACATTTAGGCAAAAAATATATAACAATTTCTTATTATGGTTATTACACAATACACATCTGCGTGATATTCTATGGCAATGCATATAACTGGTTCGCGGTTCGAGAGGTTAGTAAATAGAGTACATTTGTAAAGTTATTTAAACTAGCGCCGGCGGCATACGTTTCTGGATCTGATAGAATTTGCTTTTTATTCATTCCAACGAAATTAAGTTTTTCCATTGCTATCGAACTTCATGAGTGTGCTTTAAGTGGAAATGGGAAAGCTGTGTTCATTAAATTGAATTTTATACGAGAAATATCTTAGAATTTTAATGAATGGCTTGTTCGTTGTATAAAACAGACCTTTTTCTCCTTAGTAGTTCTTTATAAAGCCTTATTAAAAGGGTAGACGCACATTATGTACGATGTATTATAAACAGCTTACACGAAATCAATACTTCTCTTTATTGTGCAATGGAAACAAAAATAAATTTGTCTTGGGCGTTCTTTTATCAAGAACGAGAGTGGACTAAAGATGTTGGCAATTTGATTGTTGCGCTTTACATTTTTGAGGCTAAGTGATTGCTATTTTCACAACATTTTCTCGTCAAAGATAGAATAACACATCAATGAACGACGCAAAATTGTGTCTGCCTCATGCCTCGAACGAGCGTCACAACACAGTCAGACTAAAATTTAAATTGTCAAAAAAATTCCAAAACCCAAGACAATAATAAAAAATCTTCCATCAATATTACGTAAATTTTTAAATTGAAAAATGATAAAAGCACAGATAAGAGTTCCTCTTTAACCAAAAATGCGTTGCGTGACAGCGCTGATTGTGATTTATAGCTATGTTATTCGTAATTAACTTTTATACAGACATGCTATGTTATATAATATTTAGCTACTGCGGTCTTAGCAAGTTAACGATAGATTCGTCAAGTCAATACTATAGCTATAACAGCTATAGTATTTGACACTATAGTACGGGAGCTAGCAACATTTTCGAGAAAGAATTTCAGGTCAGCTGATTTTGTGATATGTCGTCCTTCTTGCACTTTCGGTTAGAGTCTGGGCTATCTGGCTGGCGGGAGCGGTTGCGTTCATTATTGCGCATCCTACCTGTCCAGGTAATAATCCTGGATTTGAAAAAAGCGTAATTTTTAATTTTTTGTTTTTAAATAAGTCTACCTGACATACTTTTTTTATTGACAATGCTAACTATGTGCCATACGCAATTTTTTTTTAAATAAAAATTTCAAAGTATTTTATAATGTCTGTAATTTTAATATTGAAAGTATCGACATTCTCTATAATTAGTATAGTTTATTACACGTTTTACATTTCGATAGCTATAAGATTGTACGTATTGTTGGTGCTGCGGGGAGTACTGAGCACGAATTCATCCTGCGTACTCCTGACATACCATGATTTCCAAGCTGATATAATATCACATTACATTTTTATGTATGTTAAGTTTTTAGGCCCTTCCCAGCTCCAACCCAAAACTATTTTGTTTCACGGTTACTCAACCGACTACGTGAGTGCTATACGCAATTTGCTATAGTAGTCCATGGAGGCTTCAGTTGATCTCCAAAAAATGTAGTTACCGACTTAAAACTCTGAAACTAAACGTTAAATACAATTCAACTTATTTTAGCCACCTACATTACCATTTCTATCAAAAAAGTAGAACATTTAATTGTTTGGATTAATACCCTTATCTTTGACTATTTAATATAATTATTAAATAACGATTTTGATCAGGTTAACTGTATTTATGGAATTACTGTACGTAATTACAGTATGCATGATCATCGTGAGTCGTCTACCAAACTCCTCTGCGCATAAGTTAAGCTACGTAAATTACTTACGGAGAGAAACTAGTTCAAAGTAATTTTAGTAACAAAATACATTTACTTTATACATATTAATTAAAAAAAGAGTACAATATAATCTGTATTATTCCAATTCAAGATTTAATTTTATTATATTGTGAGGATATAAATTGTACATTTGGAAGAAACACAATGTTTTATTTTAGACAGCTCATAAATTTATGTATAAAATATTTATTTACCTGTAGGTAGGTACAAAACTCTTGGCTATCATAAATAGGAGTGGCTTGTCTAACATGCACTTGTAATATAATCAATTCCATATCTTCAAGAACCCTTATGTCCAATGTGGCATTATACCATACTCTAGTGGTTTAAATTAAGGATGATCATAAACTAGAAGTATTACTCTCCAAATTATATTAAAACAAAAAATAAAAATGTTAACCTAACGTCCACAGCTAACAGAACTGATAACTTTGAAAAGCTTCAAATCATGACGACAGCTTTTTAACAAAAAAAGGTCTATTTTTGACGTGTTATCTAGAGTTTTAAATGTACACGTTAAACTGAGAATAATATGATTTCTTTGAATAATAACAGTTTTTAACATGTCAACATGAAATGTCCAACATTTTTTTAAATAGCTAATATCATAACAAATTCCTTCAGTACCTTACATATTTTTTTCTCTATCTGCTGACTCAAGTTTTCTATTCCGTTGTAAATTAGAAAAAAATTTGACAGAAAAGTTTCTTGAAATCTTGGAAATATTTGTCAGAAATCATTGAACATAGACCAGTGCAGAT
This sequence comes from Pieris napi, assembly GCF_905475465.1. Lineage (NCBI taxonomy): Eukaryota > Metazoa > Arthropoda > Insecta > Lepidoptera > Pieridae > Pieris > Pieris napi. The sequence continues at coordinate 5,441,914 of NC_062252.1, forward strand.
AGCCTTTAAAATAAATAAAAAGTGAAAAAAATTACAGTAGGATGAAACCTTACCATATATATTACCATAATAAATCTTCTCAGAAAATGCAAAAAATCGTATGCAGTAACGCCCAGACCTGTCATCCCCTTCCTTACTTCTCTATGAAATACGAAAATTTTAGCCCATCTAAAGGCTAAATTTTTTTTTTAGGTCACTCAGGTATATATAAGTTATCTTAAAATAGTAATAAATAGGCATCTGATTATAATTTAAAGAAGATTCATAGAGAAGTAGGGAAGGCGATGACGGGTCTGGGCGTTTCTGCATACGATTTTTTGCATTTTCTGAGAAGATTTACTATGGTAATATATATATTTTTTTTTACCATAGGAAAGTAGAGATTTCAACAAACTGAAAGCACACCAACTTTTTGAAAAAAGCTGAAATTTTGACGTCAGAATTTTCGATTGAAAATTAGGGTGTTTTTTCGATATTAATTCAAAATAAGGTGAACAAATAAATATTTTTAATCAAATAAATTACAGTGTATTTGGGACATAGAAAGGTAAGTTTTGACCAAATTTCGTTAAAAAAAAAATATTTTTGTTAAAGATAAAAATAAAAAACCAAAAACTTGGTTTTTTGAATTTTTCACATAAATTTTGAGGTTATGTGAAAAATGTGTGAATACAAAAGTTTTAGATCTTTTTATTACCTACAACTTTGTCATTTAACTTTCTTCGATAGGACTTTTAGTTTTGCCGGAAATCGAGATAAACCGTTTTTTACCCTTAAAACTCCCCCCCCCCCCCGACCCCTTCCCGACTTCAGATCGACCGTAATTTATTTTTCCTTTCATTTTGATCATATTCCCCTGCTTTTCTAATGGGTTTCATTCTACTGTAATTTTTTTAGGTTTCAAAAATTATCGGCACTGGTCTAACATCCCTTTGAATAAAATCAACACATATTTTGTCAGAGACCATTCTAATGACTTACTCCGTCTATTCCTGAAGAATAGCTTTTTTAGTTAAATCACAGTTAAGTCTCTTTACAGAAATACATCTTTAGTTAAAATGTATCTTATCCCAAAGCACGAGGTTTAAATTTCACCGTGTATATTAATGTTATTTGATTGATTAAGGTGTTAAATTATTTATGATACGATGAATAGATTAATTTTAACAGATTTTATTAATATTTGGTTATGTCTATGAAAAAAGAAAAGTAAAATTAACATAGTAAAAGTAAATTTTATTAATAGCGAAAATGAGGACAATGAGAAACCACTATTTCTCTGAATTTTCAGAAGACGTCTGCAATTCAGAACAGTTAACAATTTGCAAGATGCAAATGAAGAATTTTAATTGTAATTTAAAGAAATTTAAATCATTTGATAATGAAAACATTTTCTACTAGCACAATTTATTTATATATAAGGAAAGATGATTATTTATTTTAATACATCAGGGTACAATTTTCATAATGAACCTACAGTAGTACAAGATTTAGTTTAGTGTTTATTGACACTATTGCATAGCGTTTTTTTTTTAATTTTAAAGTACAATTTTCTTAAGACCTAGCAACTAACTATAAATTAGCCATTAATTACAATGTTACCTTATGATAAAAAAATACTTTTAATACTTCTACATCTGGTACTCCACAGATAGTAACCAGGTGTATGATTCGATAATAAATAATTGTTTCGAACTAAAAGAAAACGCAGAAATGTGACTACACAATTTTTGGTTAAGCCTTTCAATCTAAACTCTCTACTACCCGTCACATACCCATAAAGAATACACAATTGAAACAATCCCTTTTCAGACCTAAAACAACTTGATTTGTGCGGGCGTCTCTTGAGAAATTAACAATTTCTTTCTCGTTTTAAGAAAAAACCATCACTAAAAATGTTGGCAATATGTTTAGCCAACATTTTTAGTAAAAGGTAGTTAACAACTTTGAGCATTGTTAGCCTAGTGACTGTACAGTGTACGCCTCTCTAGACACTCAACCACGGAGTCGAGCGTTCGAGTTCCGGCTGCTACTGTGGTGAAGGAAACCATCGTCACTTACCAGCAAGTTAGTAATTGCGTCGCAATGGCATTCGCTATCAAGGAAACCTGATGACGTCAGGACTTTATTATGTTATTTTAGATGCCTATTTCATACGACAGATTAAGAAACGTTTTATATATCGACTGATAAGAGGGTACACTAGCCCCAAATGACTAATTTATTAGGGGTGTGGCCATGTTATTGTTATTAGGTTCTTCCCAGCAGAGCAGTGATTAGATATTATCAATTGCATTGCACAATGCAAGTAGGACATCTTTGATAAGATTTCACGTAACTGCCTACAAACTTTGCATATAAATACGACACGAGCTAGAACCAAGTCAAAATAAATCTTCAGGAGCGATTAAAATAAACTCATTACAAACATGAAGGTTTTAGCCATAGCTCTCATTGCCGCCCTCGTGTGCATCACACAGGCTTCACCAATCGGTAAGTTTTTGGCGTGACAACGTCTTATAATTCGATGGAGCCGGCTGCACGCACGAAAAAACATGACTCATGCGGCGTTACCTCGCTCTGAGGCGTTCCATTTAAAATTGACATAATTGTATTAATGCGTACAAATTAATGTAACTTGATCAATTCAATTGTGATTTCCATTTACCTCCTTCTCTATATGCATACAAAATGTCTATCAAACAAATAAAATTTAAATTTTTTTTTTTGAAAAATGCAACCATCCCATTTTTATTATCAGGGCTAATTAAAATAAAACAGGTAACAAGAAGTATTTATGGTATATCCTACGCAGTACGGCCCTATCCAGTTTCTTTATGAAGACTTTCTTACATTAACAGTGTTAATCACTGTGGTGGTAGGCATCAATTCATTAGGGGTAACTTCTCAGGTTAGAAGTTACGGTTCATGTGCATATTTTATTGTAGTGCTTTGTGTGTTCTAAATAAAGACTAGCTTGTACTATCATTTCCTTACTAACTACTAATTCTGTATTCCAGGAGAGGAGGTAGAGGTTCCAGAACTGGCAGTAGATGCCATGCAACCAATGGAGTTGTTAAACGGTGCTCGTCAACGGATCTGCACGCCCGTGATGTGTCAGAACTTATGCAGGAGCCTGGGATGGAAATACGGAAGCTGCAACGCGCAACGTTTCTGCGTCTGCAGACGCAGAACTTAGTCCTAAAACTACTTTCATTTTGTATTATAAGCTATTGTATTATTTTTAAGCTATATATAAAAAATAAGGCCTATTTCTACTTTCTTTCTATCCTATTCTTCGGTGATTATCTATACTTTCAAGTATTATTTAATGGGATATACCAGGAGTGTTCAATATAAAGTGACAATGAAAATTATCTAATATTAAAGTTTAATTGATTTTTAGGCGTAGTCACCTTTTAGTTTTATATTGTTTGTATATTTTTTTTAATAAGACTAAAATTACCTTTTAAAAACCGTAAACCATGGCGACTACTGCGTCATCATTTTCAAACTTAGTTCACTACGACTAATTTAGTGAAGAGATTCCAAAAAGAATTTTAATTTCTTGTCCCTACGAAAAGAAAAAAAAAGCCAACATCACGAGGTGTTTCCAGGCGGTCACCCATCCAAGTACTTACCTCGCCCGGCGTTGCTTAACTTTGGTGATCGGACGAGAACCGGTGTATTACAATAGCAAATAGCAAAAAAGTGTCGTGACAACTTTTCGTAAGAATTTTTTCCGTCTAGCTCCCTTTCACAACGCGCGATAAGGAATCGCGATATTCCAAAAAACATATAAGCACTAATTGCAGGAATAGCCCAGACATAGATATGATATTAGTAAATAAAGCACTCTATTTTTTTTGTTTGCGTCTTGTTAGAACGTGTTCATAAAAATAAATAAATTTGAAGAAGGCTTGAAATTTTTTTCTACCAAGCTGTTAATGGAAGACTTGAGAGCGACATTAGGACTTCGTACTCCATATTCAACGGGTGCGCGTGCTGTTGGTGTGATGAGTTCAAGCTAGGAACAACTTCAATTAACGACAACACCGCACGGAACGCCCTACATCGATAGTGACTGAAAAATATTGTCTTCACCACCATTGGACCAGCGTGTTACTGTTTATTTTATAATAGAAATGATGATTTCTGTTGGAAGTGTCCATAATATCGACATTTCGCATACAAAACAGCTTAAATAGTGTCTATAAAATTAAATCACATATTTTATTTCAACTACTACATACAACATATGATTTAGATCTAAGAGCATGTTGAATTGAAAGTTGCCCCGCTACTCTGTCCAAACCAATACAGATTTCAAATATTGTCTCAATAATTGGCTGTCAATGGCACTCGCTAACAAAGAATCCTGATAATGGTAGGATGTCATGTACCGCGAAAACGCATTATTGATTTAATTCTTTCAATATCCGTAGCGCTGTTGTCGCCAACTTGTAATACGAGTAACGAGGTACGAAAACATGCCGCTATTAGAATTACTTACCTTATTACTTACACCTTATCTGCAGCAATATAAACATACATAATTTTGTAACCATTTTTTAAGATACCTATTTGATACGATGGCTTAAGAAATGATTTATATCGACTGATAATGGGCACACTAGCCCCAAATGACTAATTTACTGACTATGTTATTGTTATTAGGTTCTTCCCAGTAGCAACAGTGAGTAGATACTATCGATTGCATTGCACAATGCATGTAGTGCTTTGATTAGTTTTCATGTCTCATGCCTACAAAATGTACATATAAATACGACACGAGTTAGAACCAAGTCAAAATAAATCTTCAGGAGCAATTGAAATAAACTCACTGTAAACATGAAGGTTTTCGCCGTTGCTCTCTTTACTGCCCTCGTGTACATCACACAGGCCTCACCAATCGGTAAGTTTTTCTTGTAATTACTAACGGGTTTCTCGAATGGAAATAAAAAAGTAATAAAGACAATTAAAATACTAACAGAGTTGATCACTGTGATACGTCGTCGATTCGTTAGATTAATGTTAACGTAAAAAGTTAAGTTTCTTCTGTATATTTTATTGTTGTGTTTTGTGTATATAAATATGTTCTAAATAAACACAAGATTTTACTCATGTTTCCTGTTTCTTATGTGTTCCAGGAGAGGAGGTAGGGATTCCAGTACTAGCAGCAGATGCCATGGAACCAATGGAGTTGTTAAACGGCGCTCGTCAAGGGATCTGCTCGTCCGTGTGTCAGTACTTGTGCAGGAGGATGGGATGGCTAATCGGAAACTGCAACGCGCAAGGAAGGTGCATTTGCAGACGTTAATACTCCAAAAACTATTTTAATTTTGTATTATAAGCTATTGTACTATTTTTCAAGCTGTAAATAAAAAACTAGCCCTAATTCTACTTTCATTCTATCTGCAACCAATGTCTAAATTTAAGTTTTAACTTTTTAAGTATAGTTATTTAGATAAAATACTATTGAGTTAAAAATAAGGAATGGAAGGTAGGGTAGAAAATGTAAAACTATAGAACAAGATAAGAAGTACAGAAATAAAAACGAAAACAAAAGTTATTGGTACTCTATCCCATTGGATGAAACTTAAGTGGAAATGGACGGGCCTCATGAACAATGGCAGATGGACAAACAAGGTGAAAAGGGCTACTCTTGCACGGTAGGCTGACGAGCTTGGAAGTTGGTGGGGAAGATTGGGAGAGAAATTCTTAAGATAGATGATAAGAGATGAAGCCAGTTGGAGGAGGCTTATACTCTAGAAGAGGTCCTTGAAAAAAAAATTTTTGTATAAAAATTGTATCGTTGTATCTTTTGTAATTAAAATGGAAGTAAGTTTCCTAAAATAAATGAGGCTTAATTATTACCATCGACATTCTAGCCTTAAAATATAGCCCGCATAGTCTCTGTAACATCAAGTTCTCTGTACATAAGAGGCAACGAAGCAATTGCGCAATTGCTGGGCGGTAGAATTTGCCTTGGGGACCCCTTGAACATATAATTTCTTTGGTTTACGACGACTTTGATTAAACAGTGTTTTGTATGCTAGCACAATTATCATAATTAGTACATTGTGAAAAGATTGACCATTTTGACAGTTGACACGTTCAACCAGACCTGGAGAACAGTCACCGGTGAATTTATATTCTTGGACATATCAGGTTCAAGTTTGCTTTGATTGCATGTATGTTGTATGTTATTATTACCTTAAATACTGTTATTCATTTGAAAATACAATATAAACGAAATAAATACAGTTATCAAATTTCAAGAATTATTAACTTCACTGTACCTATTTTTAAATTTTAATTAAACCTTGTAATTAAACTCAAGTAGGTTAAAATTTAATTGATTTTTAGCCTCTGTAGCATAGAATAAAAATACCGTATTCAACTCACGGACATGGCTTTGTATTTAATATTTTATTTTACAAATTTTGTATTTAATTAATACAAATATGAGATTTCTTTCATCTTCTTGGTCTGATAAGATACATTTACTTGTATCACAAGAACGATTTTCACAAAATATTATGGTTGGTGAATTTAAAAGGCAAAATAGGCCTAATAATTTATTAATACCTAAAAATAACAGTAAACTAAAGTTAAATTAAGAATTACAACGGTTAACGTCTACAGATGCACAATAGTTGGGCGTTGCAGCTGCCCGTCCGCCATCCCAGACTTCTGCACACAGATTGACACAACGCAGCGGTGCAGATGCGTTGACGAGCGCCGTTTAACATCTCCATAGGTTCCATGGCCTCAGTCGACAGTTGTGGAATGTCTGATTCTTCGGCTGAAACACAAATAAATATCAGTACTTCTCGGATCTCAAAAAACTATATGTGAAGATTTTTAATTGGCCCATAATGTTATATATATATACATCTATTTCTGTATTGTGCTGTGAATCTTCTGAATAAATAAATAAAAAAATATTTATTTACACCCCTTAATATATTATATTCATAGAAACTATAATTACTTCTTTTTATTTTTACAGAATGTCTGAATGTTCTCAACAAACGAACGAAAACCTACTGCTAATATTTGGCATTACTGCCCAGTTATACTTATTAAACATATTATGCCTTACCAATGGATGTAGCATGTGTGACACACACGAGGGCGACAAAAAAAGCAAGCATTAAAACCTTCATTTTAGTTTATTTTTTTATATATATTTTAATAAGTAGTTTGAATGAACACTTGTTTCTAATTGTTTACTATATAGTTTATGTGAGAGTATTTATATGTAAAATTTGTAGGTAGTCTCGTCAAATCTAATCGAAGATGACCTACTTGGTGCAATTCACTGATAGTATGGTTCAAATAACTGGTATCGTTTACTGGGAAGAACCTTATACGACCTAAAATTATTATGCAAATATAAGAAGCCTTTATTGAAGAAATAACTTAGTTTAGAAATTAACTTTTGACAATAATTTTATTTTAATGCGTCACTGATTCCTAATTTATGATTACCCTTCTACTAAAATGTAGTTTGGGCATTTTTAAGTAGTCGTTTTGTCTTGCTACCTAAAATACTAAACTCTAAAAGTGTAAAAGATAGAGTTAGATTTATTTTTGATTCAAGCCTTGGAAAAGGGATCTTTTCGCGACGTTTTACTACTCTGTTAGAGCAAGTAATCATTTCATACATATAAAGAAAATATCATTGGTTCAGAACCGTGGCCTGAACCGTCCATCTCAAGTTAAAGAAACAAATGATTGGCGGTTTTTCATTGCATTCGCCACCAGTGCCCCAAATAAAAACCTATGTTACGGGAAAAGTACGTTATGTAAACGTAGGGTAATATCGTTGTAATTCGGTTCAAAAAGATACTTTATTTCTCAAAGAATTACATTCACTTAGCGAGAAAATGTAGAGTAAGCTAGTTATGTACATCGTGTTATGAATTTTTTTTGAAAATACATTATATAAAGTAAAAGTATTAGTTTCTAACAATATGTACCATATTTATTACAAAAGTGTAGGTAGGTCGCATCGATGTTACAACAGGCATTATGTGACAATTAATAGTAATAATTTCTAATTAATATAGTAGTAGTAATTGGCAATTAGATTGTTTTCCGACTCAAATTTGTACATAATAATTACCATAAATAAGTACTAAGGCTAGACTATACACAACTGCAGATAAAAAAGCATAGGTATAGATATTCCCTTTAATAATGATAAAATATTATCGATAGTTAAATTGAACAATGCATGTAGTACTTTGATAAGATTCCATTAAACTGCCTACAAAATGTGCATATAAATACGATGCTTCAGAGCCAGAAAGCATGTTCTAAACCAGTATTCAGAACAGACAATACCCTCACTTATAAACATGAAGTTTCTGGTTCTTTGCGCTTTTTTCACCGCCCTCGTGTGCATTACACAGGCTTCACCTATCGGTAAGTTTATATAGTTATAGTAGTCATTAGAAATATTTCTTATTAAACTCCCAAGTCTCAAAACTATGCTATGTTCAAAAAAGTCGAGCTTCAGCCCTGCGATTCTGTAACTAACTTTTCGAACTCACACAGCGGTTTTCGCATCGGCGGTCGCTCTCAAATCAGTCGTGAAGCAGTCATTTTATAATTTGGCATTCTGAAACGGTGGGAGCTTGTAGTTTATTGTTTATCAGAATACCAGAATGTTTATCAGAAAAGTGAGTTACAGAATCGCAAGGCATTAGGCAACGCATCGCAACATTCAATCTAATCTAAATAAAAATATTTATTAAAATATGAAATTCTAATAAATAGTTATCATTTACTTTTCTATGATTTTAATAAAGTACGTACTGTTCCTTGTACTCTACAAGGAACAGTATTATATTAATACTAGCTGACCCGGCAAACGTTGTTTTGCCATGTACCTATATTATTTTTGGGAAACATTTTTACAGTTCAATAAAATAAACTATCTACAATAATAAAAAATCTTAAAAACAAAAAAAATGTCTAAAAAATAAAATAAAATATTTGGGGTGGACACGCCTTATCGCTTAGGGGGTTTGATAGATAGTAGCCGATTCTCATACTTACTGAATATTCATAAAACATTTCATAAGAATCGGTTGAGTCGTTTCAGAGGAGTATGGAAACGAACATTGTGACACGAAAATTTTATATATTAGATTGTTATAAACCATTTTGATTTTTGACACGGCCAACGCGCGTCCTTAATATATGCTACGGGCGCAACTGTAATGCAAAATAATTCTAACTCAACGTGTGACATAAGAAAATAATAAATATATGGTCACTTTCTTTCAGCTGGAGAAATAGAATCTCCAGAACTGTCTTCTATCGGAGTGGAACCAATGGAGATGTTAAATAGCGCTCAACGGAGCTGCACGCCCTCGTCGTGTTACAATTTGTGCAGGAGACTGGGATGGCGCACAGGCAGCTGCAATGGGTCACGTCAGTGCGTCTGCAGACGTTGATACAACTATGTACTACTATTTTAATTTTATATTATAACATTTGATTTTATTGTATTTTTAACATTCAAATAAAAATTTAGGCCTAAAGTATTGTCTTTTATTGACAAAACCTTTACACATTTAAAGAAAACACTTTTTGAGGTGGACTTACTACACGACAATAAAGGACACTGTGAGCCATTTTTGCCAAAACCCTCCATATTTTAGTCGATACCAACTCCGGGGAAATAAATACAGATAATACAACTTTTCTACAGCTGTGATACTTTTTGACATTTAACACCTTTTGTCTTCAGTCACCGTGACCACGCACGCGAAACGTCGGTTAAATTTAAAATTATATATTTACATAACTTCAATCCGGTAAAAAAGTGTTTTCTTTAATTTAGGCCTATTTCATCTTTTATTCTACCTGTTTCCGATGTTATTTGTGTAAGCCTAAAAGTTTAATTCTCCCTTTTTATGGAATAATCGTGAACAAAACTAAAAATTATTTAGATAAAGTTGGTTAATAATTTAAGCTAATCAGAAACGTTAACGTTGTTTAATAATCAAATGTATAAGTCGTTGTCATATTTTCTTTAAATTCATTTGGCGATGCTTTGCTCTAATTCATAACTATGTATGATTATTATTTATAAACACAGTCGAAATAAAGAAAGCACCGAGTATCTTGAGTGTTCTTCTAACAGAGGTGCATTAACGGTACATAGACTTGATAAGATTAGTATTGTAAAGTCCTACCTGTAAGTAACTGCATTTATTGTAAAGTACCTGCATGGTACTTTAACAGGTAAAGACCCAACAAATGTTAGCTGTGCATTTTACAACTCTTGCCACATTACGGGTTTTTTTTAAACTTGGCAAAATGCATTGCGCAAACCTTTTCACGACGTGACTGCTTAGTGCGGGAGGGTAACGTGGGTCTCACTATTGTGAATACCGAATGCGCCAGCAACAATCGCTTTGCTAACTTCCGGGTACTCTAACTGCTCCTAACATATTTTTTTAATAGCAAAACGAGCATATTTTAATGACAGTGACAAAATAAGTAAAATTTTAATAAAGTTTAACATAGGTCTAATCGTTAAATACTATTTAACCCTTAATAATAGATTCTATTCATGCTTAGTAAAAGTTGATTGTGTGTTTTATTCGAACAATACAAATCAGTAATTAGCCATACGTTACTTAGTAGTGTAACCTGTTCAATGATTAATTATAAATAGTCGTGTACAATACACTTTTTACATAATGGTCTATAGCAAACATATATCTGTCTATCTCATATAGATACAAAGAGCCCATGTTGACGTAGTAATATCAATGTGCTATCTAGCTAAGGTATGGTAGGTTCGATTCCCGGATGTGCTCCTATGGACTTTCTGCCTATGTCTGCATTTGACACTCGCTTGAAAGGTGAAGGATAATATCGTGAGGAAACCGATATAATGCCTAAGATAAAAATTAAATGGTGTGTCAAGCACAGAGGGCTGATCAAAAAAATATATATAATAAAAAAAAATAATAGCAAAACCCTTTTTGAAAAATTTATTATTAAATAAAAAAAAAATTTTTAAATTAACATTAGAATTAGAAGTTATAGATCGCTGCCATGTAATGCTTTCAAGGGGAAGGTGAAAACTCAGTTATACCTTCCCCTTATCACTGATAAGGTTTTTAAAGTCAAGGTGCTTTTATAGCTCGGGCGAATATTTGGCCTATAAGTTTGACAACAATTAATTATAAATAGCTTGACTTATTATTATGACTGATGTTCTTATTATATGACTTAATGAAAATTAATGTGTCATTTGCATGCCTATTTTTGTGTGGCTGATTGTGTGAATTTTTAAATTGATCGTTATAAATGTACCACTTTCTTGCAAATAAATGATTTATTATTATTATTATTACAAAAGAGGGAGTCAAATCTTCTACACAGTGGGTGTGAGGAGCGTCCTCAAGTTCTGTACGAACTAACTTCTGTGTGATCAACCCTTCAGGGTGAGGCCATCGCGTGTCTGCATTCGCGGTAGGTCGGGTCCCCGGCACCCCGACAACGCGCGTACATCTCTGGAAATACGTCAGAGGCGCAGAGGGCCAGATTTAACGGATCTAGCCCACGTACCGTATCCTGTGTAGAAACGGACTCCCATTGGCCATACACAAGCATACGTATATATAGTTATGCAACCGAGAAAACATTGTCACCGCGTTTTAGCACTCCACTGTTTTTGTTAAATTTCGCCAGTTCTATAAAATATAGAGTTTGGAATTGTTAGGTATAAGTAGTTATTGATAGTTATCTCGGCGTTGTATACAAAAGTATTTAGGTTTTATTGATATTTATGGGGTTTTTAAAAAGGGGGTAGCTATTTTTGAATCTGCGCCACCTAGTCTTGGTTTTGTAAACTAGTATTGAGATTAGATATACTTGTTTTTGCAAAATATTGCCAACATTTGAAATTATTATTTTTTAAATACTTTTAATTTTTCGTTATAACGTAAATATATTATTTTATTAACAATATGAGTTTCAGTGTTCGTGAAACTGTGTTGTCTCTATTATTGTGATAAAAAGTGATGGATGGACCGTCATCGATTCGTAGGTATATTGATTGGGAAAGAACAAATAAGGCGTCCTTTTGGACCATGTATTTTTCATTAATATCGTTCCGTTTGGCTTGCATATATACATGTCTATGACTAAGTAACCACCAGTCGTCGTAATATAGGTCATCCAGCTGTCCAGTCAACAGCCACTCATCTATGTCGCTTACCATCGCACATCTTATGCATTACACCATCTAAAACGATTTCGATACGAAATTTCCAGGTAATATAGTTCTACACTCCCAACTCGCGGAAAGCGTTTGACTCAGTATTTGATTGCATTTCAATATGTATTGGGATTTCCTCTATTATCCTTCCTTTAGGGGATGTGACCTTTTCCCCTAATTCATAAGTGGCCCCTAACCTCCAACACCACAAGTTCGCGGCCCGGCTCACCGCGCGTCAGCTAGTAGATATATATCAGGCTATGACTATTTGCATTTTAATAAAAATAAGTATATGTTCAAGTAATACTGATAATGATAATGAGTGGCGACTCATTGGTCTAGTGGTTAGTACCGCTGACTGCGAATCCATGGGTCCCGGGTTCGATCCCCGGCTGAGACGAACATCGATGTGATGAGCATTTGGTGTTGTGCTTAGGTGTTTAAATATGTATTTATATGTCTATCTATCTATAATATGTATGTATATCCGTTGCCTAGTACCCATAACACAAGCTTCACCAGCTTAGCATGGGACTAGGTCAATTGGTGTGAATTGTCTTTTTAAAAAAAAATAACACTCATATTTGTATAAGTGTCTTAAGAACTAGGTTATTATCAAAAACAATTAAATTAGTGGGATCGCGTCACTGATAAGCAGAAATCCATGATATCATTTAATCTAACAAAAAAATTCAATATTCAAGTATTGCGAAGTTTTGCTGAATCCTTTTTCACGTCTTTACAATTCGGAGTAAATTTCATATTACGGATCCAAATTTTAAAATTTAAACAAATCAGCTTTTGTTTGTAGTATTAGCCGTAACAGGCACACACGCTACTATTAGAAGGAACTATACTTAGGTAAATTTAAATAACAAAGTCTTGAATTACAGGGTAACATAGAGTCAGGCGTAATCATAGTAAAGTGTCAAGAAATGTCGACCATGCGTCTGAATAGCGCCTTCCCCGTACTTTTGAACCCACATATTTTTGAATATAAATATAACTTTATAAAGACAAAAACTAATTTCACTTCAATTGTCTATTATAGTATTCATAGTAAATAATTAATAAGACATATGTATATAATACTAAAAACTTAAATAGATAAATAATAAAACAAATAATTTGTTATTTCATCAGTTTATAATTTTAATGGGACAAGAACATACAATAATTTGAATAAATGTATATCTTCTACTTCTCTTCCGTATATGATATATATGAGAGAAAGTAACTAACTATTACTAGCTGTAGGATATAAAAAATATTTTGCATGAAAAAATTGATACACCTACATACTTTGACCGACTATTAATTTCTATAACCACAAAATATGTTTTTTGCCAGTCGGCCACAACTCCTTTATCTCGCATGCCTACTTGTTTATCAAAAGAACCAAATTTCTTGTAAATAAACACATAAAACATATAAAATTAAATTAAATTATAACACTTAACTAACTAAAATCAATAATTAGTTAAGAAAATATGACATTTGGAATTGCACTATAAAGATGCGCTACGCATAAAACAGTTTGATAAAGTATGATTTTTAGCCGATATTTATTTCCAGAGGCATTCGAAATGTGATACCGGAGAAGAATGTTGCGAATACCATGGACAGCAAAAATATCCAATCTCCACCAACTTTACACCACAAGATTGTCAACTGTCATTTACAAATAGGTGCTTAGCTATTTTTGCTATATTTCCAGGAGAGAACCGGATAGTCTTAAAAACTGGTAGTGATAGGGAGGAGTGATAGCAGGCGAAGTCGTTCTCCTACCAGTTGTTCTGAATTTTATGCTTCCAATTATGGTTCTCAACATCCCTAATGTCCTGAGATAAGCTGAGGATAGAGCGGGGTGGAGGCAGCAAGTCGACATATCGGTTAGAGCCTTCCAAGACAGGAACAACCTTTCAGTAATGAAGACTACGAAGAAATAGAGTCGTCAAGAAGTTGATACGTCGTAAGCGCGTTAATATATTGGGCATCAGCTTAGGTTTCCTAGAAACAGTGCCGTTAACTAACGGCCGTCATTTTACGGTTGTTAATAACGGCCGTCTTTACTTTTTAACATAATGCAAAAACACATCATTTTCGCTCGTCCAAGTCACGTTTCCACTCATGGTATTCATTAAATATGGGCACCGCTACACGCGAAAAACGTTGAATAAATGTTTATCACCGCTATGACGGCTGTCATGCAAATGACAGCACCACTATTTGACGTTACGGTGACACTCAACGTTCTCTAAAAAAACCTATTCCGATGTTGTTTATAGACAACGTATGGGTGACGTCACGTCAACGTTACATTACGGCCGTTGGATAACGGCACCGCTTTTCTAGGGAACCTAAGCTTCAATGATCAATGGTTCCAAAAAAAATATCCTTAATGCGATCTAGCGCTGTATTGTAATACTATTGTTAAACACTCTATTATTATGCAGCGCTTACTAATACGCGTAGAGCTTAGAAATTGCCACATTTTTTTGTTTGGGTACTTCGCTTCTCAATTCGTTGATATTATTATTACTTTAATATTTCGTTACTAATAATGAGAACTATCTTTTTAAGGAATTAAAGAATTGTTTAGCATAAATCAAGTTTATCCCCAATTCTACATACATACAGTACATATAATATTAAGTTTGTAAACCAGTTGATAGTTTTTATTAATTAGATGTCTATCTACATATGAAGGTAAAATTGTTTGTTTAAAATGTTGTCTTAATGTCTCAACCCAAGATCTCATAATAGTAAAAATCACATATAAAAGTTAATATTGAGCAGCATAGTTAAATATATACAATAAGTACCAATTTAAATCATTGTTTGAGTCTCTCTAGCGTTTAAATGGTTGTATAAATCTTATGGTCAACATCCCATAACTTTATAACATATTTTGAGACGTTGCCGCTGGAATTCTAACGTCGCTATTCAAAGATTATCTAGTCTACCTCGCCTTCCTCGCATTCAGTGAGTAAGAATGATTTTTATAGCGATCTCGCGGCTGTTTTTTAAAAATAAAATTATAATTTTTAAAAATAAATAAAATTTTATTATTGGAAAACATTTCATATTTTGATACAGTTTGTGGCATTAAACGTAATTTTTTTACAGTTTCCCGAGAGTTACAGTCTACTTTAATTGTCTTTGGTAAAAGCTAATTGGTATGTCATTATATTAAATGTAATGTAAAGGTAGGATAATTTCAACTTTCTTAAAGGATGACTCTACTATGCTAATACTTTCGTATGAAATCTAATTTGCTTAAATTACTTTGTGATAAAAACACTTATTGAACAATTATTATCTATTAAAACTTTATTAAAAGAATTTCCTATTATTTTTAAATAGATAAGCAAAAGAGGGAGTCAAATCTTCTACACAGTGGGTGTGAGGAACGTCCTCGAGTTCTGTACGAACATACTTCTGTGATCAACCCTTCAGGGTGAGGCTATCTCGTGTCTGCAGCGATCGCGGTCAGTCGGGTCACCGCCACCCCGACGACGCGTTTATCTCCGGAAAAACATCAGAGGCGCAGAGGGCCAGATTTAACGGATCTAGCCCACGTACCGTTTCCTGTGTAGAAACGGACTCCCATTGAAATCGTATGAGGCAATTAATATATACTTATGCAACCGAAAAACAATGTCACCGCGTTTTAACACTCCGCCGTTATCGTTGAATATCGCCAGTTCTATAAAGTATAAAGTTTGGTATTGATAGGCATTAGTCGTTGTTTTTAGTTACCTCGGCGTTGTATTCAAAAATATTTAGGTTTTATTGATATTTATAGGGTTTTTTAAAAAGGTGAAGCTATTTCTGAATCCGCGCCACCTAGTCTTGGTTTTGTAAACTAGTGTTGCGATTATTTTGGCAATTTTTTGAAACTATTCTTTTTTCAAATACGTTTCGTAATAAACATAAATATATTAATTTGATAACTATATGATAATATACTTGAATAATTTTATACAGAGTTTGAGAGTTCGTGGAACTGATAAAACTGTGTTTGTCTCTATTATACACAAAAATTGCCGACACACGATCGCCATTTATCCGTTTTCATCTCATCTGCAGATAGTTATTCTCAGATATGTAAATTAAGTAACCCCTTATTGATAGAAATTATTCTCAACAAACGAATGGACTCCGGCTATAATTACTGCAAAGTAATAAATATTACAAAAATAAAATTATATGCGTTACCTAAGGGTGAAGCGTATGTGGCACACACGAATACCTTATTAGTCTTGGCTCTCATCATTTTCATTTATTTACTTAGTTCTTTATTTCTACGTGGTTTGGTAAGCCAGTGACTTTTTGAATAAGTTTTTTTTTTTATTATTAATGGTTTTAAATTTACATTCACTGCCAGTTATCAAATCAAGGGCGTAGTACGGATGAGAAGAAATGTGAATAAATTCTAACTAAAGGTTTTATTTTTAACAAAATGGAAATAAAATAAAGAAATAGGCCTAATTATTTATTGATACCTTAAAATTTGCAGTAAACTAAAGTTAAATTAAGAATAACAACGGTTAACGTCGACAGATGCACAATAGTTGGGCGTTGCAGCTGCCCGTCCGCCATCCCAGACTTCTGCACACAGATTGACACAACGCAGCGGTGCAGATGCGTTGACGAGCGCCATTTAACATCTCCATTGATTCCATGCCTTCTACAGACAGTTGTGGATTGTCTAAATCTTCAGCTGAAAGAGATTAACTTTAAACATTATATATTCGTGTGAGACTCACAAGAGTATGATATGAGTTTTATGTAATATAGTATGAGCGCAAACTCTTACTCCTATACGTCTAAAGTGTATGATGGTTGGACATACTGTAATCATCGTCAAGTTTTTGGAATCTCACCCTTAGACGCCTCAAGAAATTAAAAAAAAAACATACCTGTAGGTGAAGCCAGTGTGATGCACACGAGGGCCAAAAATAGAGCAACGGCTAAAACCTTCATGTTTAATATTGAGTTAATTTAGTTTTGTCTAAACACTTTTAATAGAATAAGTTTACTCGCTCACATGTATCCTATTTATATGTAAATTTGATAGACAGTTAAATGATATCT
The DNA here is from genome assembly GCF_905475465.1 of Pieris napi. Lineage (NCBI taxonomy): Eukaryota > Metazoa > Arthropoda > Insecta > Lepidoptera > Pieridae > Pieris > Pieris napi. Next base: position 5,459,270 of record NC_062252.1, read on the forward strand.
AATCAATGATGTCCTACTTGTAATGTGCAATACAATTAATCGATCATATTTAATCATCAATTATCTGCAGGTAAAATCCCTGTTATACGATATACTTTCTTTTGTTTTTACAGTGACGTCATACTATGTTATTTATACTTCATATAAGGGGCCCAGTCTGTATCGACAAGGTAGTAAGTACTAGGAGTAACCAATTTTATTTGTTGCCCTAACAGTGAAATTTCACAGTACCCGCCATTTCACCCCGGAATCGAACCTTTGCCAAGGGGCCCTCAAAACACTGGATTTCTTTTTATTTGATTAGAACTCGAATTAAGTTCATCTATAGCTAAGAATGTATGAATTTTTATAATTAATTACGTTAAAAACAAGGTCAACCTGTTAAGAGCTGTTTAGAAGTGCCTTGAAAGGTACTCACTCATAGTGTAGGAACCCTACAAAAGTAACATTAATTATCAATGTTTGTTTCTTTGTTAATAAACACAGGCTATAGTTAATTTTGCTAAAGGGAATCAGGAATGTATCACCCAAGACTTTTCAAACGTGACGTTTCAAATCTAACATGAATTTTCTTTCTATATTTTCATAAGACTTTGTACTAATACCATACTTGTTTACATTATTTATCTGTAAGAATATACATAATATATACTTACTAAAATCTTTTATCAAATATTATGATATGTAGCAAAAATTGATTTTATTAACATTAATATGATAAGATATGTGTATCACCGAAACTGAATAATTTGTTTTCGAAGATAAAATAATCTATGTCATAAGTTCCTAATTTTGTGCAATTTTTGTATGCATTTATTTGTACAGAGACATATTTATAAATATACAATAATGAGATTTATTTTCTTAAGTTTAAGCATAAATGTCTCATAATATAGAAAATGTTCATCTGTTTATACTGTAATCATTTTTCTTCCATAGATACCTCCTTTCATTCCTATATGTAGCCTATGCCGGTTTCTACACGATTTTTATTTTCACCGTACAAGCAAGTGTTAGCCGGGATTTGAAAGCCGACGCTTAAGCCACTAGACCAACACTTATATGATTTATTGACAATATATTTATACTTATTCCCAAAAAAATAGTATTGGACATTTGGCATTCACCTCAATTAACAGCTCTATTACTTATACTCTGTAATTTGTATTGCTGATTTTAATAATTTATTAAATAATAACTAATTACATGCCATGTAATAATTACTTATTATTCCCAAGGATTTGATCTCGTGGTCTCATTAGACGTGAACAGAAACCATTAAAATTTACGTGGTGCCTTAACAGTGCTGACGAAAACTTCATAAACAAACTGTATTTTACCTTATAGTCTACTATTAACAGAGAAAGGAAACAAACACTGTTACAACTTTATTAGGTTCTTCCCTAAATATTATAATAATACCGATTATTATCAGTTGTATTGAAGAATCCAAGTAGCACATGATTTTTTGATTAGATTTCAGTAAATCGACTTAAATTACATATAAAATAAATAAAAAATACGTGATATTAAGCGTTTCCACGTCAAAGGCAACCAAAAATTAAATTTTTATTTAAAGTATCATAAATATGGACATATTATGAAATGCATATATCCTGTGACTACAACTATGCGGTTAAAGCATTGCCATACCATTTCATTGTGCAAATAATTTCATCATGTTCAGCTCGATATCAATTAAAGTTATTTTTTTCATTCCAGCCACTAAGAGCGATTATGAGCAAAAATATGCTCATAATCTCTCTTATCTCTGTATAGAAAGCAACCATTTAGAGAAAAGCTTTTGGTGGTCAATTCTTGTTCATGCAATTTTAAATATCTAATAATATAAACAAAATTAAACATGCACAAAACATCATCTATGTTACTATGGATGTTAAATAAAATAATTTATGTACTTGGAAAACTATAGTACAAAAATTATTTATTACTATATATTATATATAGGTATATTTATTTAAAATGACATACACTGTTTTGTCTAATTTTTTTTAATGAATTTGATGAAGATTAAATAAATTGTAAAAAAAAAATTATATAATTTATTTTCAAGTGATGATATTCATATTTCTTAGCTTAGTATCTTATAACTAAGTAAGATATAATTTTTAAAATATTTGTAACAAAAATTCTTCAACTCTTAAAAAGGATAATACTAAGGAATAGGTAAGGTACCAACACAATACTTTCGTATAAAATAAGTTCCTTAATTCGCTTTATGTACTGGTACATATAGTAGACTGGTACAATTTTGTGTACTGGTAGTATAGTATGGTAAAACATATTAGCTATCGAAAAATAACTTTATTAAATGAATTGATACTGTTTTAAAAGTAAAATAAGCAAAAGTGGAAGTCAAATCTTCTACATAGTTGGTGTTGGCGTGAAGAGCGGTCCTCTAAGTTTTATATATATGTTATAGCATTACTCCTTGTTATAACATATCTATTATCCAAGAACTTTTTAACTTTAGCGAGGATCATACGTGTCTGTCGGCTATCGGGGCTCCACCACCACCCCGATGGCGTGTATTTCCGGAACTCTACTGAGGCGTAGAGAGTAATTACACAAATTACTACCGGAACTGGACCCAACGTTCCGTACCCTGTGCAGAAACGGACTCCCAATTTAGTTAACAAACCATTTGTATATATTGTTATGCAACCGAGAAAACAGTGTCACCGCGTTTTAGCACTCCACCGTTATCATTGAATATCTCCAGTTCTATAAAGTTTAGAGTTTAGTATTGTTGGGTATTAGTAGTTATTTATAGTTATCTTGACGTTGGTTAGAAGATTATTTAGTTTTTTAAGATATTTATAGGGTTTTTAGAAAGGGAAAGCTATTTCTGAATTCGCGCCACCTATTATTGGTTTCGTAAATTAGTGACGAGATTCGCTTTACTAAGTTTTGCAAAATATTGTCAACATTTTAAATAATTGAAATTATTATTTTGTTTACGTAATAAACGTTATTCAATAGGATATTATGCTTGAACCTATATATTTTGTATATGGAGTTTGAGAGTTCGTGAAACTGAATAAATTATGTCTATACACTTTGTGACAGAAAGAGATAGATGAATCGTCATCGATTTTTAAGATTGGACCAAAAATTTTATAATAAAATAGTTTAACGTGTAGCCAAAATTACTGGATTCAATATTCTTTATCTAAATACGCTTATACACTTATATATATATTTTACTGATAGATATAACAATGTATACGTGATAAAAAAAAAGTGCGTCCGTACAAAGTACACAAGAAGTGAAACTTCTTTGGCAAACAAATTTTTAACTCTTGTTCATATTCATACAAATCTAAAACTTTAGATTTCCGAGACTTAGAGGGAGGGAAAAAGGAAGATATTTAGGAATTTAATTGTCATTAAAATTTTAAAGGTTTCGAAAATTAATACAAATAATAAATTTAATTTTTTAAATTTATTTCTTCGATAATAAAAACACGTGGCATTTTAATTTACAGCTTACAGCGTCATTTGAGATTTCAATAAATTATTTTGCGTAAAATATAAAATACTAATAAATTCTCGTTATGAAATTTAAATTTTAAAAATAGAATTTCTATAAGGTGATAATTCGCCCTTCTCACTCTCTCAATCGCTCTCTCCCTTTTATTCGACAAAACGCTGCACATCTTAAAAATTTTATTTATTTATTTTGAATATGTATAGTTATTTTATTTAATATGCAGACATAAACGTATAAAGCAAATAGAATATTTATAATTATTTTTTTATTCAATTTTCCTTAATTAATCTTAATTTCGGACTAATTTAATCAAATCGTATATATATGTAATTGTTAGTGTTACGTAACAGCGCTAATTATCTGTCTGTCTGCCACATGTTTTATCGCGTACAGGTCTTCAGTGGGTGAACATAAACAGGTTATTATTATTTACTACGAGCTAAGTCTAGCAATGCCTAGTGCGTTTAGTCCTGTAGTCGAGCGTTCGAACCCCGGATGTACACTTATGTATATCACGAAATAGCAAGATATATGTATTTTCAAACTTATCTACTCTAAATAGTATATTTAGTCAAGGCTTCCCAGAAACTAATCAATGGGTCCTCGCTCTTCCAGCATGTACATTTTTTTTTTGTTGGGGTGTGTGTGTATAACCATGTATTTGTCCATGTGCAAAACTCTACCCTCTTGAGCGATAGGAACGAAATTATCGTTGTGTGGGAAATTAACACATGCTGGTACGGTGAAGACAAACATCGTGTGGCGTGATCAAGTGTTTCATCAACATTGCTTTATTGCTTTTTAATAATAACAAGCGAATAAAGCTATGGTTATTCACTACAATACACATAGGCTGAATTTAGTGTCACGCCGACCGCACGCGCACCGTCGGCGCTGATGGTCGAGATATATGAACTTCTAGGAAGCGTTTTTGAATGACGCGTAGCTATCAGCGCGCACGGTGGTCAGCGCCGATGGCTGCGCGGCCGTACGCATCGCGCGTCGGCGCCGCGTAGCTGTCAGCGCTGACGATCGCTAGAGCGCCTATGCTTTTAGTGAGCGTTGTAGTGTCGAACGGACGTCGTCAGCGTGTACAGACATAGCAAATTGCGAAGTGGTACAGATCGAGTAAGGCGGTCAGTACGATACTAAAACGAACCACGCTGAGCGTCAGCGCTGACGAACTACGCGCTGATCTATGAGCGCTGACAGTGAGCGTGAGACTAAATTCAGCCATAATCCGTAGCCGTAAGATAGTATTTATTGTTGCGCTTCTTATAAATGTAATCATTCATTTTATACCAATTTTGTTGCCATGATAATTTTTAGGGCTCAACGATTTAATACAATTTGCAAAATTTTAATTCAATCTGTTAAGCCGGTTGTTAACAATAATGTTTTTTAGTTTACAACAAACAACAAATTGTATATAGTAAAAATAAAATAGATTGCCAATTTTTACAAGAGACGTTGCCCTTTTGTGTTACGCTTTTGGGCGAAAAGATGGGAAATATCGTCATAGTAGAAAAAAACCCCGCGCGGGCCATACCCTTCCCGTGATAAAATAATAATTTCCATTCACAAAATAATAGTCGTAAATGCAACATAATATATTAAATTTTGAACAATGCACAAAATTCTTTGATGTCACCGACAGCTTTAGTTCAAAGCTTGTCACGCGCCCCGCACCGCATCATGCTTTGCACTTTACATCTAGAAATGTAAGATCACAAAATCATAGGATGGTTATTACATAAGGGCCGATTTACATTATCTTAGTGTTTAGGAGAGTGCTTTAGGATAGTACTTTAGTTGAAACATGTAAACGCTACTTGCTTTAGTAAACGCTACGCTAAAGAACTTGCCTTTCAAGTTGTACTAAAGCACTCTCCTAAACACTAAGATAATGTAAATCGGCCTTAAGGTTTAATAACGTGAGTGAACTTGAAACTATTGAATTTATTACAAAAATACATTTATCGTAGTTAGGTACTTAGTGTGCTAATTCTAGGAAATTTGCGCGATACATACAATTTTGGAAACGGCAAAAGCACTTTGGAGTATCTTTACCGCTGAAGACATGTTTTGTGATTATATTAATCACTTAAAGGAACTTTACTATGAAATTTTAAGATATTAATACGACACTTTTGAACATCTAAAAAGTAAACAATATAAAACAAAATCAATAGGATTTTCTAATGCCCTTTTCCAAAGCAGTAATCTTAGATATCATACATTGTCAATTGTCATAGTTTGACTTTTTGAAGTTATACTTCTTTAGGCGCGTTATGAAAAATTGATGAGAGTGAAATTTTACGATGCGCGCGCACCGTGACACAAAATTAACAGAAAGGGCGCCGAGCCTGCGCGAGCGAGATGCGAATAAGACAATCTATAAGTAAAAATAAATAGAATATGCGTGAAGTTAGCAGCTATACCAAGAATTTTGAATGACCATAATGACCTTTATTTGTGACCTTTTAAACAAATAAAGGAGATTTAATTATTTTTTCAAAGAAATTTAGCAATGCTTTTTCACAAAGACCTATTGTTAATTAGTTGAAAGGTTATGAAACATACCTAGTTATTAAATTGAATGAATAAAATAATAAATAATTATTATTAATATTAATTAATAATTGAATAAAATATTAAATATTATTAAATTATTAACGTTAAATATTTATTATTTAATATTTAAAAAAAATAAAGAAAGCCAAAGAAGTATAACTTCTTACGCGCGTATACGAGTATAAGTACACGCACCCTTTTTTTTATCTAAGGCATATCGGTTTCCTCACGATGATATCCTTCACCTTACGAGCGAGTGTTATATGCGGACATAGACAGAAAGTCCATAGGTGCACATCCGAGGATGTAGCGAAGCTAGAAAAACCTCATCATTCAGTGTTAATTACCTACCAATATATTAAAGAGGGACATTGGCGAAGCGAAGTGGAATTTTAGTAGTTATTATGGAAATATAATTTTATATATATTTCTCCTAACACTTTGTGAAAATTATTGAAAATGATTGTGGTTGATCAATATATTTTTATTGTACAAGGTGCAATATTTCGAAAAAATATATATAATCAGTGCTTGGTACATCAATGTAAATAAAATAAAGAAATAGGCCTAATAATTTATTGATACCTTAAAATTAGCGTAAAGTTAAATTAAGAAATACAACGGTTAACGTCTACATATGCACAATAGCTGCGCGTTGCAGCTGCCCGTCCGCCATCCCAGACTTCTGCACACAGATTGACACAACGCAGCGGTGCAGATGCGTTGACGAGCGCCGTTTAACATCTCCATTGGTTCCATGGCATCAGTAGAAACTTGTGGATTGTCTAAATCTTCAGCTGAAAGAGATTAACTTTAAAAATTATATATTCGTGTAAGACTCACAAGAGTATGATATGAGTTTGAGCGCAGATTTTTACTCCTATACGTCTAAAATGTATGATGGTTGGACATACTGTAATCATAGTCAAGTTTTTTGAATCTCACCCTTAGACGTTTCAAGAAATTTAAAAAAAACATACCTATAGGTGAAGCCAGTGTGATGCACACGAGGGCGAAAAATAGAGCAAGAACTAAAACCTTCATGTTTATTATTGAGTTAATTTAGTTTTAACTTAATCACTTTTAGAATGAGTTTACTCGCTCACATGTATCCTATTTATATGTAAATTTGATAGACAGTTAAATGATATCTAATCAATGATGTCCTACTTGTAATGTGCAATTAATCGATCATATTTAATCAACAATTATCTGCAGGTAAAATCCCTGTTATACGACATACTTTCTTTTGTCTCTACATTGACTTCATAATATGTTATTGGTATACTTTATTATTGCTTTGGAAAAGGGCATTACAAAATCCTGAATTTCAGTTGAAATATAGAAGGATATAAAAGTTTATCTCTAAATAATCCGAGAGACTCTCTTGGACTCGGACTACTACTATATTTTATACAGGCAAGAAGGTGTAACACACACTCACACACTTTACACACACTCACACACTTTACACACACACACTTAATTATAATTTTTTCCTTCTCCATACCAGAAAGTGCAAATTGTACATAAAACATGCACAGACGGGACACAAAGGCTCCTACCTCATAGTTTCGGGTTCTGTTTTGTTTGTTTGTTAATGATAAATACATGCTGTTTTATTTTGAAAAAGAGAATGGATTACTTGACATACATGGCTAGTTCATATTTATAAACTTACAAAATAACAACAACGACCAGTGGCGTCACAAGTCACAACCGTTTTAGATCTGGGCCTCAAATTTCTATATATCTTTCATGACAATTTGTCAATCTAATAGGCAATTCGACTCCTTCGACTATTTGGGCCTAAGGCAAGCCGGTTTCCATACGATGTTTTCCTTCACCGTTTGAGTGAATGTTAAATGCACAGAGACAGTTCATTGGTGGACAGTCGGGGATCGAACCTACGACCTCAGGTATGAGAGTCGCACGCAGACGCCACTAGGCCAACACTGCTCTTGCTCTAATCTAACTTATAAAATAAAATACGTTAATTGTCTTCGCTAATACACAAACATACTTTGACTCTTAGATTAGAAACGCAAGCTTAATTTTAATTTTTTTTTGTTTACTTTGTACCGTATTTGTTTACAATATTAAATTCTTTACATAAGCTATAATTAACTCTTTTATTACAGATGATATGATAAGATTGTAGCAAAAATACATTTTGTAAACATTAATTCGATAAGGTACTTGTAAATCCCCGAAACTGACTCATTTGGTTTCGAAGATAAAATAAAATCTATGTCACAAATACTTAATTTTGTGCCACTTTTATTTGCATGTTTGCTAAGAAATCTATATTTACAATAATGGGCATTTTTTCATTTATTTTGTTATGTTTCGGAACACTAATAGTAATTACATGGCTCTTGGACATATTTATTATTTTTATTTTATGGGCAACCAACTCTTTCATGTCTGTATGTGATTTATTCCGGATTCCATACGATGTTTATTTTCTCAGTACGAGCATGTGTTAGGTTAGGGCCACCGGGATACGAAAGCACAGCCTACGGGATGAGCCTCCCACGCCCAAGTCACTAGACCATCACTTTGATCCACTACTCAGAAAATATATAATTTTATATAGCATTCATCGCTAAAAGTTTTCTTACTTTAGCGTATAGCAAGCAATCTGCCTGTCTAGTCTATAAAACCAAAACATACTTGATTGAATAAGACCTAATCATTCGATGACATCCCCAACGATTTGACCACAAGACATGAACTGAAAATTCTGATCGAGATTACCATTTAAATTTATCCGGTGGTTCATATAAATAACGGTATAGTCTACAGAATATCAACAAAGATAAGAAACAAAAACTGTTACTGCAACCTTATTAGGTTCTTCCCTGAAGATAATACCGATTAACGAATGGATTGAAGAATACAAGTAGGACATCGTTGATTAGATTTCAGTAAACCTACTTAAATTACATATAAATACGACGCTTGTAAGCTAACAATCATATTCTTTACAAGTTGTCTAGACTGATTAAAATAAACTCATAAATAAACATGAAGCTTTTACTCGTTGCAATCTTTGCCGCTCTCGTCTGCATCACACAGGCTTCCCCTATTGGTAAGTAAATTTACATTGTATTTTATAAAGTAAAATACTTTATTATTGACAATATTATAAAACAATCTGTCTAATACTGTCAACGCGGCATTTTATAGAGTTTTAAAAGTCCGAATATAATCTATATATATAAAAATGAAACCCGTTTTCCGTTGTCACGACATAACATGAAAACGGTTTGACCGATTTGTCTGATTTTTTTTTATAATATTCCTTGAAGTACGAGGATGGTTCTTACAGAGAGAAAAATTAAAAAAAAATGAGTGAAAAAGTCTAAAAACAACACTTTTCTATATTCCCATACAAAATATTCGTAATAATACCTACTTAAAAGTCAATTTGAACTTTAATACCATACCATAAAGTTCAAATGTTAGTGGAGAGGTTCCGGGAAGGTAAATTTTTATTTTTTGACATAATGTATTTGCTGTCTTATCAACTTTCTTTTTTTATCTTACTTGCTAGACCAGATGAAGCAGATACAAAAAAAAAAAAAAAAAACTAGCTAGACCGGTGTCCCGAATAGCAGAATAAGTATTTAAAAAAAATAAAGAATCGACTGCGGTACGATGTTCGCCAGGCCAGCTAGTAATAAATACATTAATTATTTTATTCCTATATCTATATATATAAAAGAAAGTCGTGTTTGTTACAACACTTATAACTCGAGATCGGCTGGACCGATGTTAGTTATGTCTTTTTTGATGGATTTTTCTCCACTCCGAATAGCAGAATAAGTAATAAAATATCGGATAAGTTATCGAATAACAATAAATAAATTAATTAATTTTACGAATGCACACGGCATGTGGTGACATTAATTGTTGACAAAACTACGCATCATTTTACGTCGAATTCGTGTCACTTCAAGAAATTCCGAACTTGAGGTAAATGAGGAGATGCATAACCAGGCTTTGATCTTGATCGAAAACATGTGTTACCTCATCAAAAAATGTTGTAAAGCAGAAAGTGCTTTAACATGCAGTATCGCAATATTGGCGATAGAGAGAAGAGGCCTAATGTGTAAAACTGCCATTCTCCTTTTGCAATGGCAAGCAATAAAACATTTCTCTATTTGCAAAAAAAGTTATCACCTTAATGAAATCCTAAAATAAGTTTAACTAAAGTAACAACGATATTATTATTAAGGCGGAACGAAGTTAGCCGGGTCAGCTAGTTATTTATAAAAAAACAACATCTTCATCATCAATCAATCTGTATAATTTAAGGATGTTTCATATATATTTTTGCTCTATAGAAAGCCAGGATGTAGAGATACCAGAACTGGCAGCAGATGCCATGGAACCAATGGAGATGTTGAACGGCGCTCGTCAACGAATCTGCACGGCCGCGTTGTGTCAATCTGTGTGCAGGAGTCTGGGATGGCGCACGGGCAGCTGCAACGCGCAACTATTGTGCATCTGCAGACGCTAACTCATTAATTTAGATTTTAAATCATAAGTCTTATGTTAATTATTGTATAATAAATTTTTAGGCCTATTACACGCTTTTTTATAATTTACATCCTAATTGAGAATTGAAGTATGTTTCAATGGCAACTACATACATGTTTACGGTTAAAGCATTGCTCTACAGTTGCAAAATAGTTTCATCATCTTCCGCTCGATATCATCATTACAATGAAAGGTATTTTTTCATCCCAGACAAAGGCACGGCTGCCTTCACACGATCTATCATTAAGAGCGATTATGAGCTGTATTGTTGCTTTCTTCACATTCATAGCAGGTGGCCCTTTGTTTTGTTTTACTTGTACTATTTCAAACAATCTGACAAGAATACCCGCGCTTTTGTTGGATGAGCTTAGAGAAAAAGTTTTGGCGGTCTATTCTCATTCATTAAAGCATAATAATTAATGAAAAACGATGTTATAAAGATGCGAGTAGGAAAGAATAAAATTCCACTATACAACACATTATCATATCAGATTAGTTTGTGATGTCTATATGTATAAAAATGAAACCCGTTTTCCGTTGTCACGGCATAACATGAAAACGGCTTGACCGATTTGTCTGATTCTTTTTTTATAATATTCCTTGAAGTACGAGGATGTTTCTTACGGAGAGAAAAATTAAAAAAAAATGTGTGAAAAAGTCTAAAAACAACACTTTTCTATATTCTCATACAAAATATTCGTAATAATATTTAAAGGCAATTTGAACTTTAATACCATATAATAAAGTTCAAGTGTTAGTAGAGGGGTTCCGGGAAGGTAAATTTTTATTTTTTGACATAATGTATTTGTTGTATTATCAACTTTCTTTTTTTTATCTTACTAGCTAGACCGGTGTCCCGAATAGCAGAATAAGTATTTAAAAAAAATAAAGAATCGACTGTTAGGCGGTACGATGTTCGCCAGGCCAGCTAGTATTTAATAATATTAAAGTTAAAAAATACCAATGGCGCTACATCACATTCTGGGTCTGGGCCTCAGATTTTTGTAACGTTATCGTCTGGTTTTCTAATAGACAAGTAGGTGATTAGCCTTCTGGCTCACGCCGTCGTTTCTGGGACTAAAGTATGATTTTCCTGACGATATTTTCCTTGCGTACGAGCGTGTATTAAATTCGGACATTAAAAGTCAATTGGCCTCAGAGATGAGTCGGCCATCGTCGCCCAACGCTGCATTTTTAAAGTATTTAACGAATTTATTAGTAATATAATGTAAAGTTTTTTCTTTTCAGGTTCGGCAATATCTTCCATAATATCATGAGAGTACCTAGATAAGTTTTAATATATAAAACAAAGTCCGGTTTTTGTCGAACACTACTCGAAAACGGCTGGACCGATCTCCATGCTTTTATTATCTGATGTATTTGTCTCCGTCTCGAATATTAGAATAACTATTTTAAAAAAATACGAAAACCGTGTCAACAGTAGCAGTAAAACAATGTGAGTAATGAAAAATGATTGACATTGTATATTGCTTATTTCTTTTTGTGTTAATTTCTTTATAAAGTATTGAACATAATATTTACGGCCCATTGGTCTAGTGGTTCGGTTAGGTTCGATCCCCGGCTGAGACAAACATCGATGTGATGAGCATTTGGTGTTGTGCTTAGGTCTTGGGTGTTTAAATATGTATTTATATGTCTATCTATCTATAATATGTATGTCCTTTATTATCCTTTGCCTAGTACCCATAACACAAGCTTCACCAGCTTAGCATGGGACTAGGTCAATTGGTGTGAATTGTCCAATCAAAAAAATATATATATACATATATATATTTACTTTGTATTAATTTTATTACTTTCAGAAAAATCATAAATTAACTTAAAGTTAATCTGTAACACGGCATTCATAGGCGGCACCAAATTCGCCAGGTTAGGAGAATGGAAAATTTATTACATAATTACAAGCTTTATTTATTTATTTATTTATTTATTTGCTTAATGGTATTCCTACAGCTACTTACAAGTACTAGGTATACAATATTCAAAAAATTACACTATACACAAGAGCCAAAAATGGAATACACATTTAAACATACACAAAACACAGTTACACCTATACAAATACAAAAAATACAAAAAAAATTACAAAGAATATATGTATGTATGTATGTAAATTCTAAATTCTACGATTCACAGTTCATTACAACATATTTATTATAAAGAAGGAATAACAAAGCCATTCTATCTAATAAAAGATACTAGATTTTTTATATCATTTCTTAAGCATTTTTTAGATACATTAAATATTTCTATTTGCTGGTAATTCCTATTATAATCTGAAGGTATACGATGCATGACTGAGTTACGCAAATAGTTTGAATTAAACCGAGGAATTTTAAATAGTTGCGTTTGCCTTGTATTGTGTGAAGAAGGGGCGTGAAAAAGTAAAAGCGGCAATAAGTCAGGACAGTCAATTAAACCGTTGCAAATAGCGTGTAAAAATATAAGGTCATATTGTTTACGTCGACATTCTAATGATTCAATACCAAAGTACTTGCAGGAATCTATATAGCTACTGAACTTTCGGAAATCCTTAAAACTTAAAAACTTAAGAAACTTTATTTGAATGTTTTCTATTGCTTCAATGTATTTCTTGTAGGTTGGGGACCAAACAGTGCATGCATATTCCAGTGTACTCCTAACAAAAGCAAAGTACAGGCATTTTATACATTTTATATTCTTGAAAGATTTGCATACTCGTTTGACGAATCCAAGTTGTTTATATGCTTTTTCTGTTATATTATCAATATGTTCTGAGAAAGACATCTTATCATCTAGTAGTATCCCCAAGTCTCTAACCAAATTCACCTGTTTAATTGTTGTATCTCTTATCTTATAACAAAATTGTATTTTCTTATGTTTGCGAGTAAAAGTAATTTTACTACATTTTCCAATATTTAAGGATAGTTTATTTCTTTTGTAGTAAATTTCCAATCTACTAAGATCCTGTTGAAGTTGAACACAGTTCTCTATAGATTTAATTTTTAGAAATATTTTTTTGTCATCTGCAAACATAAGATATTCTGAATACTTGAAACAATTCTGTATATCATAAAGATAAGCATTAAACAACAGCGGACCCAGTATAGAGCCCTGAGGTACACCGGATGTCACATTTATAAATGTGCTCCTATGTCCACCCATTACTACCGCCTGCCTTCTATTAGTTACATAGGATTTGATCCATCTGTATAGATCCCCACGGATTCCTAGCGCTAATAGCTTATGTAGGAGAATGACATGATCAACTCGATCGAAAGCTTTTTCAAAATCCGTATAGATCGCATCAATTTGTTCTCCTTCGTCCATTCCCTTTAATATGTACTCGGTGAAAACGGTGAGGTTGCTGACAGTTGAACGATTTTTTGTAAAACCATGTTGCTGATGTGGTAATTGTCTTAGGATAAGAGGACTCAACGTTTTGTTAACTAATTTTTCAAATAATTTACCAAACGAATTTAGAATTGAAATTGGTCGATAATGTTCTATTTTATTTCTAGACCCTTTTTTGTGGATCGGAACAATGTGGGCTTCTTTCCATTTGGATGGGAAACTACAGAATACATTAAGCGACTGATTAAATATATTTGTCAAGGGTTTAGAGAGTTGTCTATAGCATTTTTGGAGAAAAATTGAAGGTATTCCATCACTCCCTGAACCTTTATTAATATTTAAAGATTTCAACTCCCTACAGACTTCATCCTCGGTCAGTACTACTTGGTGGCATGTATAATCGGATTCAGGTAGGTGTTGAAGATTGTAACTATCATCTGGGTGTTGAAAAACACTTTCAAAAAACCTGTTGAACCCTTCACAAGCGTCTGCTTCTGTATAGTAGACTTCATCTCCGAGAATCATTGTGTTAGGGTAGCCTGGGCTACATTGGCGTTTGTTTCTCAAATATGACCACAGCGCTTTGGGATCCTTACTCAAATTATTTTGGATACTCTTCTCATACATATCAAAGCACTTCTTAGATACAAGTTTTTGCCTAGCGCGTAACAACGAAAATTCATCATAAACTCTTGGATTCCTATAAGTTTTCCAACGCTTGTGAGCTTTTAATTTATCTTTTATTATATGTTTCAAAGAGCTTGAGTACCAAATAGGAAATTTGCTTCTGCCAATACTCCGGCTTTTAGGGACAGAACTTGAAATTATTTTATCTAATATTACATAGAAAACTTTTTACAAATAGTTTAAATAAAATCTGATTTTAACTTTCATAATGAGTTCATCATTACAATAATGTTCGAAAAAAAAAATTATTTCAACAAACTCACTGGAATTTGTAAGAAAATAATATTATGGGTAGGTTAGATTTGTTAACTTATTACTAACAATAATAATATTTCTCATTACTAGTCAAAACCTTTATAATCTCGAATTCGTCAAAGCATGCGCCAGCTGCCACAACATAATATAACGTTAATATAATTACTGACACTACATAATACATATGACGCGTCTTATATGACAATGATATCAATTAGACCGAATTTCGACCGTCTTCGATCATTAGAAGTAGATGCTATCTTTTTGAAGTGAAACTTCTAATACCACTTCCAAGTTTGTGTTAAACGTTTAACGCTACCATGGATGGGGTATGAAAGCACTAATGCGTCTTAAAGAAACAATATGATTTCACGAAAATATTATATTTCCTATTTTCATTTCCACATTACGTTTCACTTCTTCCGCTCGGAAGGACTCCACGCACTATTTTTAATTTTTCAACTATATAGTTAATTACTACATATAAAAAATTATAAATCTTTAATTATTTTTTCATATACATACATGTATTCTTCATAACAAACATTGATTAATAATTATTATGGTAAATAATTATTTTTTATTATTTTTCTTTTAGAGCAACTGGTTTCTTCTGGTAACAACTGGTAATTCTAGTTTTGAATAGCAACTGGATATTGTTAACTACCTGAATTTGTTAGCGGTAAGAAACAGGAGTTGGCCCCTGAGGGATTATTCTCAGTATTGCGTTTTATAACCACCCAATCCACATTGAAACTGGTTTAGTTTGTCCAAACTTGGACAAAAATTGCATTCATGGAAATAAAATAGTTTAAAGAATTGTCGTAAATAATGGATGTCCTTCACTTGTTATTTAAAAAAAGGTCTACTATTTATTGGAAACAAAATGTTATATATGGAAGATAGTGGTGAATTATGGTATCCATTAAGAATGAATTATTTTTAAATTTACACCAATGTAAAATGTACTTTAAGATAAATTCCACTATCAGTCAGAAGTCAAGAAATAATGAAACATTCGTATTGATATCAGTAAGAGTATCTGTGGAACAAATAATAAAGATAATTTACGCATTTTTTCCTTTTTATTTATGCGATGCCAATATTTCGTGATATAAAGCAAATAGAAATAATGAAACAATTATTAGCGGTCTAAGAACATTTAAAAAATACAAATAAAAGTGTTACTTTTTATTATAATTAAATATACAGTTAAAACTAATAAAACTTTCGCACTTTTTTTTATTTCTCTACGAACCTACAAACATTATGAACAAAAGCAAATGAGATGACAGGTTCCCTTTTTATACGCAAGTACTTTTGTGCATAAGTCATGGCATTGTTTATTCGTTTTGCAGAAAGATCTTTTAAAGCGTAGATGTCCCGGTATTGAATCTGTTGGTGGCCAATCTGAAAAAAATATAATAGATCAAATATATCGTTAGAGAAAAAGATAAACTTGGCCCGTAAATTTGAGTAAATCCCATAGACCCAAAAATTGAACGAGATTTTTGGCAGCATTGAGTGTCAGATAAAGAAAAATATTTTTTTCAGTAGGTGATCATCCTTAAGTGCCTGACGACGGCATGTCGTCTTTTTTGGAATTAAGGCATGCCGATTTCCTCACAATCGATCCTACGACCTCAGGGATGAGAGTCGCACGCTGAAACCACTTAGCCAACACTGCTCATGGTAATGAACTGGCCAAAAAATATAATTATATCAAATGCAGATCTAAAGCCGATAAAGGTATGGCTTTTTTAATTTGTGTATTTATTTTTTATATTAATTTATTAAATAATATTTCAGATCACGTAGGTACAGTGGTCCTATACTCGGTGAATTCCCTTAACTAGGCAGGAATTGTATTAATTATCTCTGGATAGAATAATTATATTTTGTCCAGAGATAATATTATACATCGTTAACACAAGGGTGATAACTGTTTTCTTAAATCAAATATGAAAATACATTTTGAGATAAATACACTTAACACGATTTAAAAACCTACAAACATTTCTTTTATTTTAAATAATTATCATTATTAAACTAACCTGATTCAGATACGGCAACTGACACAAACAACACAGCAATAAAGATAATTGCTAAGTATTTCATACTGGCTTTATTTATGACCAATAAAATATATTGTTATGAACTCGGATATTTATATAGCGTATGTAGGGACTTCCAGTGTTGAGTAAATAAGATGAGTCACTTAGGTACTGAACATTTTATCTGTTACATTGACACACGTTTTGTTTCGTATACGGTACGTAACTCGTAATTACCTAAGGCGAATGCGTTCTTTACGAGACTTTAAAACCATGATATATTTATTTATATATAGCCTTTTTCCCGAAAGGTCAAAGACCACGGATCTCCACTTGCTATACATACTTCTCTAACGTAACTACTTTCATGACATTCACCACATCCTCGCCGGTCATGGGAAATTTTAACTTGTCCCTTGTTTAGAACTTCCTGGATGTGGTGCAGGTGTGTCAGACAACCCGATTTCACCATTCACGGTTTGCCTTATATATCTTACTTGCTAACCGCTTCTCATTCATTTGGTTTACGCGGCCAAAGAACCGAAGCATTCCCTTCCGTATCTTTATCACTACGCCTCTTTATACAAGATATTTAACAATATATTATGTGTTCTTTTGTATATAAGCTTCGTGAAGAAATATGAACAAACTCATTAATTTTTTTATGTATCTACTAGAAACAGTTTAAAAAATGACTTAATAAAAGCAGACGTATCTAATAAAGTTAAAAATTAAAACACGATAGAACTCAATGAACCCTATTAGACCCTATTTTATCCACCATACAAACGTCTGGTGTCCCAAGTATGCCTCGATTGGAAATATATCTTTTTTTAACAATGGACGCAAACCGACTGTATATTACGAGAAATTCTTCATACCTTACTACTTATTTATTAGACAAAGAATTACACAATTTATTTTTATTTTTGGATATTTGTTGTGACTAGTTGTATATTTTTACTGGTTAATTTATTATTTACCTAATTAAGGCTAAATTTAACCTTAGTTAACATATATAATTAAGAGCGATTCATATCAAATGTCTTCCACTTGTATTCTATAAATTCTACAATGTCAGTTTTAGTTGTAATTAATATTTTTTGTTTTATATTTATCTATAAATTATAACCCGGTGGCAAGAGAAAACCCGGTAGACCGAGGCTGCGTTGGTGGAATGGAGTTGTCAAGGACCTCGAAACAATAGGGATAGATAGATTGCGATGGCGAAGTGTAATTGACGAGGCTAAGGCCCACAAGGGGCTGTATAACCATTAATAAATAATAAGGTAACATTATCGTCCCAGGAATGTAAATGCCAAAATCAATACATTACTTATGTGTCACTGAGTTTTAAGCACAATAAATTAGTCCAGTAGTTGCAACCCCCTACCCCCTAATTTTGTGTTAGCTATACGCTCTTGTTCTGAACCAGATACTGCATTTCAGGCGCGTGCCGCGTCTCGCAGAAGTCGCCCTTGCGCTAGTCGCAAGAAAAGCCCGGCCGTGCTACGCTCGCCAACCGGAGCTGAGCTGACAAAGCCCACCAGGGCAACAGCGAAATTCCATTTCCAAAAATAAAACATTAAAGTATGTTGACACTTAGCTTCGAACAAAGTTTTTAATTTATTTGGACATCACTCCAAGAATTGCCACCGAACTTAACTCTACAATAAAATTTAAGTAAAAGAGTAGAGTGAGGTCAACAACTTTATATATTACCGCCAAGACCCGTTTGACCCAACCCTTTTTTGTATTTGTATTAGATCTTACAATATTTTATAACTTCTTACCTCCATGCAGCTGCTACGCTATCCCTAAATACAAATTGTCGCATTCATTCTCACCTTAGACAGTGATAGAAATTTTTCGCGTGTATTACATAAGCTAGCAAAGGATTTAATGAATATTTGAGGATATAGTTTAATCAATAAGAGAACTAACCTGAACTTAAATCTTCATACAGTTCATTTAAGTAATAATTCAAGCGTACCGTTTCTAAATTCATGCCTAATGTTCGAGGGTAGTCGATGTTAATTGAAGTGCCATTGTTATACGGATCAGTGCTTTCGAGTGCACGTACTAGCTTGGTTTGGTTCACTATTAGCCGGCTCAATAATCATTATATGTTTATATTTTATATATCAGAAACCTTATTTCGGGGCGCGTTTCGTTTCGAAATGAAATATCTTTTTCAAAGGGAAGAGCTAACGATTTCCGACGAATCATTAGACCGGTTTGTAAGCTTAGTGTCAACAGGTAAGTTTGCTTATAAAAAGCGATATTACAAAACAAGCTTAAAATATTTCACGACGCACACACTAAAACCGTTTAAGTGCCTCCTAAATCATACAAAATTACGTGAACAATGATAAAGTACGTCTTCAGAACATAAAATGACAGCATAAATTCAAATTAACTTGGCTCGCTTTAGTAAATCCCTTCTCAACTCAGATAACCTAACGCCAAAAATCTAAGCAGCATAACAGATTCAAAATTCAGCAATTTTTCGAGACATCAATTTAAATATCAACGAAGTTTTAACACGTTGACTAAACATACGTTAGTTACCATTTTTCCACTGCAAATCAAATTTACCATGGTAACAAATAAGATACTATCTTTACCACAGAAATTTTACCGACATTTCAAAGCGAATACTTTAAAACTTTACATGCACTAAACACGCGTTCCTGCACAAGTAATTTATTACTCTGCGGACGCCTTTAGGAAACTGTGGCAGTAAACTCTATAAAATAAAAAAAACTTTAGAGGTGTCAAGGGACACCCAGATGGAACGAAATTCCTTTCGATTAATTTATATGTTAATTGGTATCATAAAATTATGATAGATTTTCTCGACACCAATCTTACGACAAAAAAAAAGCCAACATCACGAGGTGTTCCCAGGCGGTCACCCATCCAAGTACTGACCTCGCCCGACGTTGCTTAACTTCGGTGATCGGACGAGAATCGGTGTATTACAATAGCAAATAGCAAAAAAGTGTCGTGACAACTTTTCGTAAGAATTTTTTCCGTCTAGCCCCCTTTCACAACGCGCGATAAGGAACTTCGTTCCAATAAAAACTGAGGCCTAAATATATACGTAGTAATTTAATAACTCGAATGTAAAATGGCTTAAAGTTAATAGAACTTGGAGTTACGAGTATTAGACCCAAAGTCTGACAGTTTTACTTAATCCTGATTCTTACTTTTGCACGCCTCGCAGTGCTCTACTCTCGACATGTCAAAAAACCCAGTCTTAAGAAACTTGAATGACTATTTTTTCACTAATATAACACTTACAGGATAATATGAGTGTACTAAAATCGAGTTAAATAATCTATCAAGCACATATGGTATTTTTTATGAACAATTATTTTGTTTAACATAGTAAATAATAACATTAAAATCAATCATTCTTAAACGTCCGTCAGTCTGTGTTTATGGATCCATATATGTGGCAGAGAAATTGGTCGAAAAATTTATCGTACCAGAATACTTTTTTTCTTATTATATAAAGTTATACCCTGGGCTGATTCCTAGTTAATATTAGCGTTCTAAGTACTGTCGTTTAATTATAATTTGTAAAAAACTAAAATACGACTGTGTATTTGGTATCTATTTATACATTTATTTTAGTATAATTTTTTTTTCCTCACCTTAGAGTTATGGTGCCACTATATATTTTTTATTATATTATTGTTTTTTTTCATTTTTTTTTATTTTTTTTGTTAATTTGTTTTAAAAAGCTTGAGTTTTTGTTTTAGAATTTATTTTTTTAAATGTGAATGACCGCTATGAGGCGTGCACTTTTGGATTTTCCAAACTTTTTCAGAATATAAACATTTCCCGTTTCAACATTTATCATATCTACGTATTTATACATTGTAAAAAGTCTAAAGTCTTTGTTTCATCAGTGCACAAAACGCATTCCCTAATAAGCTCCTTGAATTCTAATGACTACATTAACCACGAAACACAAAAGTTAAATCAATATTCAATGCCAAATAGCGACCACATTCAAGCGCTATCGGTTCACCATAGTAGCCACTTCATTAGCGAATTGCCAACTAAATATTTCACTGATACTGTATTTCGCTTATAATTTTGTGCGTTACGCTTTGGTTATGGTCAGTTTCAGGTTGAGGATATCTTCGTGTTTCGCTTTAGCGGTTACTACTTACTGTATGTTTGTTTTCATGTGCTGTACAATTACAATTCTTACAACAAATTAGCTACTTTTATTTTTAAGTGAAACTTCTTTAGGAGCATGAGGGTAATTTTTTTACGGATGAAACGCAATAATAATAATATTAGCGTCACGAAGATGTGCAGCGTTTTTGTCGAAGAAAAGAAAGAGAGCGATTGAGACCGATTGAGAGAGAAGGGCGAATTACCTTATAGAAATTCTATTTTTAAAATTAAAATTCCACGTGTTTTTATTATCGAAGAAATAAATTTAAAAAAATTAAATTTATAATTTGTATTAATTTTCGACACTTTTAATATTTTAATGTCAATTAAATTCCTACATATTATCTTCCCTTTTCCCTCCCTCTAGGTCTCGGAAATCTAAAGTTTTAGAATTGTATGAACAAGACATAAAAATTAGTTTGCCAAAGAAGTTTCACTTTTTGTGTACTTTGTACGCACGCACGTTTTTTTATTATTTCATGTGAAATCAGCTGCTTGTGTATCTAACTACACGACTAAGAGTCTTTCTCAATTTCAAAGAGAGCAAAATACTCTTTCAATCCCGCGTGCCACCCTACCGTGGGTGACAGTTGTCTATAGGAAGAGAGTCGGTCATCATGTGGCCTTGGCGCTTATCTATCAGTCCTTAATAATATTGTACTTATTTTTTATATAATATGGGGCAAACGAGTCTACGAAACGCCCAACAAGGGCAGTCATCGCAGCTCATGGACACCCAATTTTAGTGGGTGCGTTGCCGGCCTTTGATGGAGGAGTACACTTTAACTTTGAAAAAATTACATATTGAGAAAAAATCTAATTGTTATACACAATAAGTCAATAAATACCAACGATAATAATAGATGGCGTAAATAAAAATAACAATAAAATCGGATTCTTACATTTAAACTTTATTCAGTCACTCGCAGACCACAGCTAGTGTAAATAAATATCGTATAATGTAAATTTGTGTTCAATACTTGCGTAATCCATGTAAAAGTATTATATTTTTAAATCGCTTTAACAATTATAATTAAAGACAAACAAATTATTTACGTTTACTCAATCATGAATTATTTGTTCTGTTTTCAAATAATTTTAATTACTTCAAATAATAATTACAGTAAATTTTCATAAAATATATTTTATTCGAAATTTGAATTGATACATTGGTCACATCAATCACTGGACATTATAATCAGTTACTGAACATAAATGGTGTACTGATGCATAACTCGTTACGGGATTTCCTTTTATAAATACATATTTGTTTTTAAACAATTAGTTATCAATCGCTTTAATTGCATATGCCTGAATGCGCAATTATATGCCACACAGGCAAATAGTTTTTTTATGTAATAGGAGGCAAACAGACAGGAGGCTCACCTGATGTTAGGTGATATCGCCGTCCATGGACACTCACACTGCCAGAAGGTTCGCAAGTGCGTTGCCACAACTCCTCTGAACACTCTTCATGGTGAATGCGGTAGAAGATGCAGAGCGATCCCACATAGAGATGTGCGGTCGGGACGAAACGCCAAGGGATCAAGCCGCACGGAAAGTGACTGGTCGTCGACGATTCGAACCGCTCTTCGTTGAATACGGTCAAGTGGAAGGAGCTAGTACTGGGGAGCTCCCGCCCAGAGTTGAGAACAGTATTCCATCAGGGACCGAATTTGCGCTTTATAGAATTGCAAGCGGTGGCCCGAAGTGAAGTACCATCTCGCTTTGCTGAGCACACCAAGCTTTTTGGAGGCTAATTTAGCCTTTCCTTCCAGATGACCGCGAAACTGAACGTTATTCAATATGTCAACGCCCAGTATTCCGATGCTAGCTGAGGCTTTAAGGAGAGTGTCTTCAAAGAGTGGAGTAGCGACAAAGGGAGTTTTTTTAGCGGAAAACGCGCATACTTGTGTCTTCTTGGGGTTAAATTGGACTGGATTTAGTCTACCCCAGTCCGAGACTCCACGTAGAAGAGTTTCGACTTCAGATACAAGTTTGTTCCGGTAGTCATCGACAACAGCCCGAGAAATACCTGCCCGGCCAGTTTCAGGTCGGAGCATGCTCCGTCGAAGACGACCTTGATGCTTCAATCAGCGAAAAAGCTGGAAATCCAGTTGCATAATTTCTCGGGGAGCCCATAGGCTGAAAGCTACGAGGGCAGTGCTCTGTGCCACACCCGATCGAAGGCTTTCGCTATGTCCAAACTAACCGCCAGCGCCTCCCCCTTGGACTCAATTCATAGTTTTGTTGTGAATCCTTAAGCGTTATTCGGTGAATTACAATGAAAACACAGAAGTTACCGTGATTACTGTTTAGTATACAATTTAAAAAAAAACGTATTTAACTTAAAAGTCAAAACTGAAACGTTTCAACGTTATCAACTGTGCAAGGTACCGTTATTGTATTAAATTAACGTAATACACCAATACACAAGAAATAGACACATTAAGTAATTAAGTAATGAGCCTTAATAAAAACTCCTGTCATAGATTAAATGTCGAATTTTATCTCCATCACTAGTACCCGCTCATTCTTAATTCAGTAAAAGATTTGCATAAATTGTACATCTGTAAAAAGATCAAAGAAACAAAAAAAACACATCAATAAATTATATTGGTTTTCAATTGTAGCTTCAAAGGGACCGCAAGCGCAAATTACACTCTTTCAAGATTATCGTCTCTGAAAGCCAACTTGAATTTAAATTAAAGAATTTTTACTTCACGCATTATGAAGGAAAAATAAGAGGTCTTTATACATATTTATAGGGCTGGGCATATAATAAGAGGTAGAGAAAAGTGAAACAAAAAGATCATATATTGGTACCCAAGAAATAAGAAAAGAAAACCAGGTAGACAGTTTCGAAGGTGGGAAGACGAAATAAAATCCGTGACTGGGAAAATATGGACTAGGAAAGCTCAGAACAGAGCAGAGTGGAAAGAAATGGAGGAGGCAATTGCCAAAGTTGGGCAAACAGATGGGTTGTCGGTGTCACCGACTCACTAGTGATAATAGTTTAAGTATAAAATTATGTAAATTTTTTTGTTTGAATAAAGGCTTTTTAAATTAAAATAAAAAAATACATATTATGTAAATTGTTGTAGGATATAACGTATTGTACATCACAAAGGATTTTATTATATATAATAAATCTCTCTCTCCATGATTTTATTGTAAGCTTAGTGTTGTACATCAACGCTGAATACATCATAAATGTATATTGGGGATCTAAAATCGAGCCTTAATGAGAAATGTTTTCCCGTATACTTATTTTACTAGGTAATAAAACTCTTCTTTTATATCAAATTGTAATGAATAAAGTTATTATATAAAGAATATTAAACTTTATTTTCATATTTACCTCTTAAATTATTACCTTCTATTAAAATACAATTTATTTTACACCTTTAGAAATAAAGAGCTCAAAAACGTAAGCTTTATTAGTATTGAAAGTAAATTTTACCAAAAATATATTTTCAACCTTCGAACTTGGGTTTGTTTACATTTCTCGTGAATTAATGAAGTTTTAACAATATTTTTCAAGCCATTCAAGGGTCTTAGGACGTTGACCTCCACGATCACTTTAAATTAGCTGAAAATTTATATTTGTGGTTTTGAGGACTTTTCTTGTATAAATTTACGGAATTATCATTTTTCTTTTGTATTACTATCCTGATTCGCTTCGTCAAAGTAGACTTAATTATTCATTTAATGGCTTAAGTAACCGTTAACTCTTGAACACTCTGAGTATGACTGTCAGCGTAGCTAAGGCTGTAGAGGATTAAGAAATCCGATTCTTGTATAAATTTACGGAATTATCGCAATTTTTCTTATGTATTCCTATCCGTCCTGATTCGCTTCGTCAAAGTAGACTTAATTATTCATTGAATGGCTTAAGTAACCGTTAACTCTTGAACACTCTGAGTATGACTGTGAGCGTAGCTGTATAGGATTAAGAAATCCGAGTTTGTGCACGTATCTCAGTTTCTGTATTCGAGACCTATAGTCTATGTAAATCTCGACTCGATTATATAATTAAGCATGTAAAAAGAAGATCATCTATTTAAGCGTAATATGCCAATTGATGCAGAGCGTAATTTGAAAATTGCGCTCAAAATATTGCATCATTACCAAACCCCAAATGGCCTTTTGTAAAACTTATTGGTTATTATTTATTTCATAAAAAATATTTATGAATTGCTTTGTGATGAGTAAATTGTCAAATGAACGCAAGTACCCTCCATTTTCTTAATATTAGATCCTTACATATGAAATAGGCGTTTTGTATGGGAGGAACAAAAAGTAGATTTTTTTCAAATAGAATATATTTAATTAATCAAAGTATGTACTATTGCCATCTTATGGATAGTTCATTGATCCCTTTACTAAATAAAACATTCGGACGGGAATCAA
Source organism: Pieris napi (assembly GCF_905475465.1). Taxonomy (NCBI): domain Eukaryota; kingdom Metazoa; phylum Arthropoda; class Insecta; order Lepidoptera; family Pieridae; genus Pieris; species Pieris napi. Next base: position 5,484,866 of record NC_062252.1, read on the forward strand.
TAAAATCGTTGAAGGAGGTTTCGACTGCCCCATCAGAGTTGAATTTTTTACCTTGCAAGAAGTTATCCAAATTTTGAAAAAATTTTAATCTGTTGGAGCAAGGTTCGGGGAGTTCGATGGATGTCTTAGACATTCCAATAGAAGCTCCTCAAATTTGGTAGCAGTCTGTTGTGCAGTGTGTGCTCTAGCGTTGTCGTGAAGCAGCAGTGGCCTAGAGCGATAGACCAGCCTTGGTTGTTTAGCAGCTAACTTTTCCATCATCATTTGCAGTTGCTGATAATAGACATCTACCGTAATAGTCTGGCCAGATTTAATTAACTTATAGTGATCGACCCCGGCACTAGTTTACAAAATGCTCACAAGTAACTTTTTCGGAGTAAATTTCCGCTTGGGACACGACTTGGCAGGTTCGGCTGGGTTCAGCTATTGCGATTAGCGCTTCCGATTATCGTACAGGATCCACAATTCATTCGATTTAAAATCCCTTTATTATTGTGCCGGTTGAGAAATGTAACGCAGCAGTCGACGCGCGTTTGTCGATTTGCTTCAATTAGTGAGGTTTTCAGCCACCTGCCTTTTAAGCTTTTTCACCTTCCCAATTTGCTTCAAGTGTATTAATACAGTTTTACCACTAACACCGCAGCCTGCAGCTCATTCAGACGTAGTTTGCTATAGTTTAGCTTTCACAATAGCCTTCAAATCTTCGTTATCAACTTTGGTCTCCGGCAATCCACGGGGCTTGTTCTGTAGATCGAAATTACCAGAACGAAAACGTTGGAACCAAACACGCACTATGTTTTCTTTTACGACACCGCCGCTATACACATAATTAATCTTTCGAGCCGTTTCTGCAGCACTGGTGCAACGGTGGAGATCGTACTCGTAAATAACGCAATACTTCATGTTTTCCATCTTATAAATAGAGTGAAGCAAAGAGAAAAACATAAGACGGGAAAATGAAATGAATCATGTTTTTTTATGGCAATAGTTTTGCACTTGCATCATGGTTTTCGAAAAGCGAGCGTTACTATCTTAAATTATCTCTTAGATTTGTTTAAATTTTTGTATACTGTTTTAATTAATATAAAAAACTGAAGAACTAGAGACTCGGAGTAATTGCCGTTTAGTGACATATTATAACGAAATTTCGTTACGCATTTCGTTACAGAAATAATTTAAAAAGGTTATTAGTAATATCTTTAAACTTAGACAAGACTTTCACAAGATATATTTTAGAAGTTGCTTTTAAGAATTCGTTAAAATTAATTCGAAATAAAATTTCCTTCAAATAATTATTATGAAAAGTAATGAAAATTCAAAGATACTTATCTTAGTTCTAATCGATTTATTATAGAGTGCTCTCTGAAATTACCATCAGCTTAATGGACTTTATACATTCCATACGTGTGATAATTCATACAATAAAGTTAAAACCTACCTCCTGACCTATATATACCGTATTTAGGGTTGTCACGATCCGTTGTTTGTTTTTATAATTACTGTTTCGCATGAATAAAAATATTTTTTGAACGTTTTACTTTGTGCACTTTTGTTTCCACCTCTTTTAGGACATTATTGAGTTACATAACGCATACAATATATTATTTGGAAATGCGAAACACATACTTTTTACAGCACCTTTTTCAAAATTATTGTTAAATTAATTCATTCCATTGTCTTAGATTTACGCAACAATTAAAAAAAACTTCTATTGGGCCAATTACAACCACAGTACACACACATTGCACACTTGAAGCGAACCGAATGGCAAAAGGGAATTTTTAATTTTTATTGTTTTTGATAATAATTATGTCTTATTTTATTTTTTCTTTGAGTATTGTTATTTTGTGTGTTTATGTGTGTGTGTTTTCGTATGTAATAAATTCTATGTCTGTGTCTATGTCTATGTCTATTGCGGTGTTTCTTTTTTTTACAACTGATGAAAAGCCCTCGAAATGCTGATATGTAAAAAATCTTTTATTTAAAAATCAAAAAACATTTTTTATTTAAAAATCTTTATTGATACATTATTGCCAAAAGAACTGAGATATAAGTGGCAAATGGCAACCCTAACCACAGTATCCTCTGTGGTGGAGTGAAAAATTTCCTCTTGTTAGTTGCGAGCATTGTATCACTAACAAGATAACCGGGGCAATGACTGAGTTTTTATACGCTTTAATCAGTAAAGTTATATCAAGTAAAGCTCTTGCGAAACTCATTTGTATTTTATCCAATTTCTTTTTGCTTTGTATGCTGTGATATTGCTTTCTTTGAATGGATTTGGTTTATATCTATGAAGAATATGAGACGATGGGATATCACAAGCATACATATTGTTCTACAAAAACATGTTGAGTTTTAGTCACGCATTGGAGGTTAAATTTATGGTATTTAATACATGACATTTGACATCTGTTATTTGTCAATTTAATAGAACTGAACTAAATTCACTCCTTCAGAAATTGTTTATTATGTTTCAAATAGTTACTTATAGTAAATCGTAAAATTACCTTCTTTTGTCATTAGTGAAATTTACACTAAAAATACAATCGGAAATTAAAAGTTTAGCAATTGTGGAGTTCTAACTTCGGAAAAATAAATAATATATGTATTTGTATGTTACGTTATTGAATTTTGATGATGCGTCAAAATTCAATTCAATAATTGTGACCTATTCAATTGTAGCTTGAATCTATGTTATGTGGAACAAATCCTTTGTTATTTATTTATTGCCACACCAACAAGACACGTTAAAGAAACAAATAAGTTACACAAACAAGACCCAATGTGTGGCCTCGATAGGTGTGAACGGGGTTCATAAATTTAATGCTTATTATATATGTAATTAATAAGTTTACGTAAATAATAATAACAAAATATGGAAAAGGAACCTAAGAGTGTGAAACAGGATTCCCTTTCTATAATTGAATCGGCGGTTCGAAAAATTTTGCCGTGTCTAGCCATTTTGTTCAGTGGAGCGTCTTTTCATTAAGTTTTACTATGAAGTTCTTCATATTAGTCTTGGTGGCTATTGAGAGAAACAATAATAGTGCAATCCATGACTTCCATATATGGGATAGAGTCCGTTTCTGAGTCCGAAAGTAATACGCGAGACCAGGCACAGCAGCAAATCTGACCGCTTTACTTTACTGTTTAAACACTATTTCCAAATTTAGAGTTTCTATTGAAATTTTTCCACCTAGATTTCAAACCTATTGCCTTTATGTTCGCTAGAACACGCTTGGTCCACTAGTCCACTTAGCAACATCTTGAAAATATTACGATAACTTTTAACCGAAAGCCATACTAATATCTACCTAATACATACGAGTAAAGCAAAGTGAACTTCACACACTTTCTGTTAAATAGTTCGCGTTTTCACATGAAAGGGCCTCCCAGACCTCAAGGCAAGCTTTCTTTCAATATACGATGAAAAGATTGGTCTGAATACCTTCACGATTTCAATAGAATTCATTCAGAAAACAAACTATAATAATATGAAATACGTTTACCAGCCTACTAATATTATAAACGGTAAGTAGATTTCTTTATTCTAAGACCAATTAATTGATGTTATATAGCTCAATATTTCAGGCACGACGACTCACACATACGAGTACTAGAATAAGGCGTGTGTGCTATGCAATATTGAACTTATTAAACAATTATATTTCAACTAGACACTCATTAAGTACAGAGACTTTAGATATAAGTTTATCACCATGATACACGCGCAGTGTTGACCTAGTGGCTTCAGCGTTCGACTTACGTGAGTTACCTGAGGTCGTAGGTCACTCGTTTGTTTAGTGAAGGAAAATATTTTAATCCAAAAAAGCCGACGGCGTGTGACAGGGACAGAAGGCTGATCCACGTGTCTATTAGCCATAACAAATGTTAAAATAAAATATGATTATTATGGAACATAAGATACAGGTATCACTTATTCCACGTCATTAAATTTGAATTTGTAGGCATCCCTACTCATCGACAAAGAAGACAGAGGACAGAGGCCGAGAGAAAAAAACTCTCGGTACTCTTTTAAAATAGCAAATCATCAAACAACACTTATTTTAAAATAAATATTGCAAATTAATTAGAGGTAGCCTGTCTAGCGCTAGTCCCAGGACCTCAATTAGATAATCGTTAACTTTATAGTAAGCCTTTTTACACAGCTTTTCTTTAATATATTTCTTAAATTTATTAAAAGGCAGAGATAAAAGAGTCTCTGGGATTTTATTAAAGAAGAGTATCCCTTTTCCCACAAAAGAATGACTAACTTTAGATAGTCTAAGTACGGGGAAATTGCAGCCTGCGTTTGTTCCGAATGCGTATGTTCTATTCTAGTAAACTTAACACTATTTTTATATACATACATAATATTTTTATAAATATATTGCGAGGGAAAGGCTCTACATTTTAAATTATAGATTGATTATGAATTATAGATTGATTGATAAACGAACAGATACAGTAATCTTAAAAGGTTGTGGGTTTTTTACACATAACACAATTAATAGAAAAACAAAAAAATATTTCTACAATATATTTTTATGCAGTAAGTACTAAAGCATATTTCAAGATGTGTGACTGAATAAGTGGTTTGCCATATTTGCACGTTGAATTGCAAGTTTCAATTTTAACTTATTAAGTAAAGGAGAAATGCTTTAAGTTCTAGTTTCTCGTTTATTAAAGTACATTAGTTTGTGATGAAACTCGGATATAAATTAATGATAACGTGGGGAACTTGGAATTTGATATTGTGGTTTAATATAAAATGTATTTCCTATTTTGTAAGCGTAAGAGGTATGTTTAAAAAACGCTAAAATAATAGACAATGCTGTCACAAACGCCGCGTCTTGTACAAGTACCTTAAATATTGTCCCGAAGCATTTTTTTCCATTTCAATTTATTTCGATCCTAAAATCTTGGCCACCTCACCTTAAAGCTCTCTTCTCGCATATGGGGCTGAAGTCCAATCCTCACCTATCTTAAGACGGGCTAGACATGATCTAAGACAAAATATCAAGGTTGGGTACTACTGTGTAAACTCCTAATAAAGTCCCTCGATTTAACAACAAACTCCCTAAAGCGTCAATATCAAACGGCTTTGGTTGGTTTAGCTTGTCTTCCATACAATGATACACTCTACTACATACACCCACCCACCCAATAGCATTACACCCACGCTCAATACCGACAGTTAAATAATAAAAATTACTTTTTAAGTTAGTTAGTTAAAACTCCGGAGCTGTTTACGTTCTACTATCGCTTTATTGTCCTAGCCCGTAATAAATTCGACTGTCTGCATCATACGTACCAAACTTTCCAAGAAATCCGATGTATTGTTGACAAATTGGGATTGCTTGCACGTGCTTTATCATGAAGATGCCTCAATATCGCAAAATGAATAAAATAAGTAATACAACATAATTGCTGGTGCAGCAAAAGATGTCAGACGAAAATAACAAACTATATGCAATAGCGTTCAAATAAGAATCGTTTTTTTGTGCTTAGAATTTCCCTAAACAACCTATAAATATCATGACATTATGAAGTTTTATGTTTTAACTATAAAAGTTACAGCTACATTTACCACCTTTTTTTTATTGTTGTAATTTAAAAATTAAAATATATCAACGTAAAATTTCAAGTTTCTAAATGATACTTGATACGTCAAAAATTACTTGGATGTTGTTATATTCTATGCTTAGCAACACACCTGTACTCCAAATACTCCAAAGTTTTTATATGCTCATTAGATTACCCTCGTTGTTTTCTATGTTACATAAACATATATGAAAGTAAAATTGCTGTTAAAACATCTTCTTGTATATAAAATAGTGTTGGGCAAATTTAATTGTATTTTTCATGTCTTGCCTTGCGTTCCTATTAACCATTATTATTTCGTCGGGGATCCCCGAACTTAACGTAGTTCTTATTGGAACTATAGTACCTAACAAGGCACGAAGAGAGTCATAAAAACTTAGTGTATTCAATTTAAGACATACATCAATCCAACGATTCTTAAAACAAGTCGTTAACTGATCGGGAATTAAAATTTGTGGCTGAGTTGCGTCATCCTTTAAGTTTATTATTAAACTAACATTAAATATTTAATAGAAGACGCTGGGTACAGCTGTTAGAAATTGATAGTATCATAAACGTTGTACTATAGTCGTTTTCCATGTTAGAGCATAAAATTTTACAATACAAAAAAGTCTAAAGTGTCATTATGGTTTACGTAAAGTCCCTATTTGTGTGGTTTCGTCGTGTCGCATTACGCCACCTGTAAGGGTTATTATATTATGAAAAAATCAGCAATTTCCATTTGGTATTGCCATTTCCGTGTGATTACCGCCTCGTAGGGGAAAAGTTCAATAGTAAACAAGATATGGCGGGGATGTGTTATTACAAAACAGGAAAATACGCGTATTTGAACAGGAATCACTTTTATAATGCTTACATTTTTATTTGACACAAATGTTGCTTTCGTATGGGGTAAAAGTTTTGTACCATAAATTATTATGAAACTCAGCTATTTGATTTACCGGACTGACGTTATCTTTTTCTTTCTTTTTATAAATGTTTTTTAGATAATTCCGCGACTATATAGTCGTCGGAGGTATTAAATAGGTTACGTAAATGGTAGTAACCCGTATGATTAAACACTACTACCTATTTGTTTTAACAACTTTTTGTATGTAACAGTAAATTCCAAAAAGATGACTCTTAACCTTATGTTTAACATTATTTCCTTCCTGATACGTTATCTCAAGATACTTATTTTTTATGTAGTGAAATCCCAGCTATATTTTCGATTAAGTTTCGTCTGGTGCGACAGAACTTGACGGTTTTTTGATAAACAACATTGTCCTCAATCACCATGATGGCTTCTTGAACTCTCCCATAGTCCGCTTCACAAGACAATTTGTTTTGCTAGCGAACTGGGGAATAGACTACCGGTGGAGGTCTTTTCTGGGAGATACGACCTCCAGTAGTTTAAAAAGAGAGCATCTTTCTCCCTAAAAGGACGGTAACACACGCACTGAAATGGGTGACCGTGTGCTGCGATGACTGCCCTTTTTGGGCTTCCCGTACTCTCGTTTGCGGTGGATGGTTAATATCTTAAGAAAAATTGTTACAACACATATTTTATTTATATTATAATATGAGATCAGAAACTATCTTAGCGTTATCGTACGTTTAGCAGATGCACAAATGTTTTCCAAATCTACATATGTGGATTTGAAGTATGGTCATAGGTTTCTAGCGCGAGCTAAACTCGCAGTATAGCGACTCAATGCATACGGCAAAACCGCTGTAACATTATAATGCGACCAAATGCATACAGGCTTCTCCGATCCGTAACTGCAAAATTGTTTGTGCGTGAAGCCAACCAAATTGTTGACATTGACTTTTGGATGTACCAATATCAAACATAAGTACATATTAGGGTACCTAGGTGTTAGGTAAGATCCGCACTAACGATAAAATTACATTTTATTATTAATTTATTTTAAGAACGTTAATTCAAATTTTCTATTGGAGATCCCTTGTTTGTAATAAAGCTTATTTAAAAGAAAAGTTTAATTGTTGGAACCCGCCTTACTCAAAAACTGGACTGTTTTTAAAAAGCTTATCGAGCCATATATTTAAAATCACGCTAATAAAGAGTGAAAAATATTGCGAACATCGGAGAAATTATTCATTGTTGAAAGCTTCTGTGAACGGAAGTTAAGCAAGGAGTATGTATGACGGAATTGTTTTTTTTTAAACCATATAATTATAGTTTCAAAATAACTCCGCAACGCCAAGAATCACGTACAAAATAAATAGTGCACGGGTCTTAAGTTAACACGGGGAATCTATAGTAAAAGTGTATTTGCAAACTCAGACTTTAGGAGTGGGGTTTAGAAACGAGAGGTAGCGTGAGCTATGATATTGAATAGTTACAATATGTCAAAATCCAATTTTTGCCGTACAATAGTCACACTTAGCACTAAGTAATTTCTGAACCTTACTTTAGACGCCTGTCAGTGCGATGGTTGCCTGTTTAAATTCTAATAATATCACGAAGGACATGAAAGTGACAACAGGTGCTATATTTTGTTAATGACGAAGCTTATGAATACGTAATCAACCCTCTTAGTCCCGGGTGATATCAAAATGTACACGGGTTGAGTGACGGAAAAATATTGTTCTATTATTAGAAAACTTCCTGTACGTATTTGTTATATTTTGTACACAATTTAAATAAATAAGTATTAAAATAAGCAGAGCAGTGTTGGCCTAGTGGCTTCAGCGTGCGACTCTCATACCTGAGGTCGTAGGTTCGATCCCCAGCTGTGCACCAATGGACTTTCTTTCTATGTGCGCATTTAACATTTGCTCGAACGGTGAAGGAAAACATCGTGAGGAAACCGACATGTCTTAGACCCAAAAAGTCGACGGCGTGTGTCAGGCACTGGAGGCTGATCACCTACTTGCCTATTAGATTTAAATATGATCATGAAACAGATTCAGAAATCTGAGGCCAAGACCTAAAGAGGTTGTAGTGCCAATGATTTTTTTTTATAAAATAAGCGCCTGATACTGCCAAGGTTGATCATGTTTAGTGACGATACTATGTCTTATTAATTACAATTTTGCTACAAATCACATACCCTAAGCATGACCAAATGAGCAAAGGATATTTTCGAAACGACCTTCTATTGGGCAGACACAGAATGATTTTTTTACACAATATGCAGTAACATAACATAAATTTAAATATTATAAACAGTCTTGTAACCTAATAAAACCTAACTAAAAATATGGTAAAAGTCCAATACAAAGAATTTATCAAAATGTTGTCACTTCCTATTGTGGGTAACATAACAAAACTCCAATGAAGCATTATTTAAAAGATAAGGCCAACACACGCAAAAACTTTGTTACGACGCTATTATAAAAGACGTCAACTTTTTCCATTTGCCATAATCGCCCACACGATACCCACAAATACTCTCTTAGGTATCGAGCCCTTGAGAAATAGTATAAAGATAGAAACGGTTATTTCCAAATGAGCTATTTGAGATCCAGTCTATTTTATTTGTACACCACAAACAGTGACTACGCTAAAAATATTTAGGTTTCCTTGTTATTGCTTGAAGAAGTAATTGTAACGTAAAGGGTAGTAATGTTACACACAATAATTTGTAAGCGTTCTGTGTATTTTTTTATAATCTACGTTAGTGAAAAGCTATGTTAGCTAACTATATTACTAAAACCAACATTTTAATTACGGTTAGTTGATTTTTAAAGTCATAGGCTGAATTTTAAAGGCAGAGGCGCTCTAGCGATCGTCAGCGCTGACAGCTACTCGGCGCCGACGCGCGACGCGTACGGCCGCATAGCCATCGGCGCTGACCACCGTGCGCGCTGATAGCTACGCGTCATTCAAAAACGCTTTCTAGAAGTTCATATATCTCGACCATCAGCGCCGACGGTGCGCGTGCGGTCGGCGTGACACTAAATTCAGCCTTAGTGACTTAGTTTACATCACATTTGGCGCCAAAGTTCTTATACAATTTAGATCTCTGAATATTTGTGTAAGTTTGTAAACTGTTATGTAGAGTAAATTATAGAAAATAAATAATTAAGTCGTACTACATTTTAAATCCGCTATAATTGATATATTTTTTCCATTTTCTTATTCTGATTTGATGTGACTGTCTTAGCTAAACTTATTAGCCAAAGGGCATACCTCAACAAGGACCGAGGGCCGACAGTAATAATAACAAAACAGCTCGATTGATACGCCGGAACAGAATCTTTTATAAGTTTAACAATAATAATATTATTATTTATTAATGAATTTTAAAATGAAATAAAGTTTAACTTGTAAAGGCAACGAAAATAACATCGAAAAAAATAAGTGACATATATCAAATATACGAGTACCATAACTATTTACCAACATTAATTAAAAAGTACTTCAAATCATCACTCAATTGACGAAGTCACCTTTACAATATTTAATATACCTCACATAAATGCCGCTTTAAATATTTGTCATAGAGTAAGAACCCAATTAGTACAATTAATAATCTCTATAAATACTATATACATTGACAATTGTCAATTTACATTTAATATCTAGCATAATAGAATACCATAACTGTTAAATAAATATTTCAAAACGATTTCTTTTTTTATTATAAATAGTCGTAGTATAGTAGGTAGTAGCTTAATGATCATGAAATAATTATAAAATTTCAATTTGTAGATTTATTCCAAGTGCAATGAAGGATTGGAATACTTTAATGATATTTTTTTAATTAAAATAATGTAATACATGCGTCAATATATGGCGTATTATTTCATAATCCTAGAGAAACTTTAATATTGCAGTTTAATCGTCCGGTACGTTCTGTTTTTTCTTGTACGTTTACGATTATGAAATTTTACTTATTAGATAAAACTGAATAAGTCTGGTGTTTGAGGGATTTTAGATTCTATGATAGCGAATTAAATTTTACAGTCAACTACTAGGTGTTAAAATATCAGTGAGTTTAGTCACGTGGTCCGACACTTATCGTGGGTTGCTCTCGTAAAATAAAATAAATTGCGGACAAGACACGACCCCTAGCAAAAACTGACCATATAATATACCCTCCGGAATATACTGCCGCGAACAAACTATCCGATTTATTTATGTGTTCCAGATACGCGTTAAATATGGCGAGGATATTACTAGTAAATTACAATGGTATACAATAATTATATGACATATTTGTATTATTATTTTTTAATAGAACATACCAATTACGAAAGATAAATGAGATATGTTAGTTTTGAGTTTATTTGAAAAAAGGAGGTCTGTCTTTGATAAACACTTTTTTTTGTTTTTATTTTTTTATATGTCAGCATACAAAAATACATACAACCCCTAATTTTCACCCCTCTACGATCAACCCCTATTTTAATTATAGTAGATAGTTATTTTTATTGAACTAAAAAAATGTCTCCTAGAAATAATATACATGGCAAAACAAACGTTTACCGGGTCAGCTAGTAATGTATATATTATGAATGTGGAGGCTTTTATCGAGTTAGTGTATTAGTGCTAGTGCAGATTTGTAATTGTGCTAAAAAAAATTAGCAACTACCACAAAGAAACACAATTGAGACTAGCGATTATATATTTCGTACTCCAACAGCTTAAAATAAATATAAACATTATATTATAGATAAAGCCAGAGATGTAACACGTATATACATACAAGTTAAAGAAACTTAGAAAGGAAACAAATTATAAAAAATATTAAATACATTTAACTAAGTAACACATATTTCGTTTGTGTTGTGTGATGGTGTGTAAGTAAGGGGGTGTGTGAGGTGAGCTCATGATGCAGGTTATTTAGCATCATTGTAATTCAATTTTATAATGATGATGATGTAAATGGTACAATAGTTAGGGTTTCGTTAATATTTTTGCAGGATGGGTTATGTGTTGTAGAACCACAAAATTATTTATTTTGTAATTTTTTTTTTCGCAAAAGCATTGATAAGCCCGGGCAATCATAATCATAAATACATAAAAGTTTCCAAACTCTTTCGGCTTAAACTGTAAGAAAATACCGCATAAAACACTTTCCCGATAAAGAAAAACCTTTCACTAATACCCAACTACCCTTTCTTATATTTTTTCTCATACTTAAATAATAGCTTCTAGTTTTCCCACGATTTTGCTAAGTTCCCGGTAATCTTGAAGCTTTTCCGCTTGTTATGCCTCGAACAAAGATAAACCGTGGAGTGAAGTTTACTTAACACTTTTAAAAAATTTAAAGCGGTCAAGTCTTGTCTTGTTATAAGATGTGATCTAAGAGCCCGTGCATTATAGACCTTTCCTGATTAATACTGACTAACACAATGAACAAAATAAAAACTCATCAGGCTAATTACACCGTCTTCTCTATAGTGCTCTCTTTCTCTTCTCTCACTCTTTTGTTTGTATAATTTAAATTGTTTGATAACGATGTGGAACACTCATCTAAGTTCTATTAAAAACCAGTTTAGTGTAAAAATATTAATTCATTCATTCAAATACTAGACACTAATAAATTTATATACTTTGAAGAAAAAAAATATAGGTATTAATTTTTCTTACCGACAAAACCGTATCTTGGGTATCTCAATATTTTTTTATACTGCGCACATTCTCTACCATATCTATTACAGCTCGTAGTTAAGTTACGTTAATATTTATAATTATTCATATTACTTATATATATATTTATTTTATTTTATGTGTTCTAACTTTTATTAATCAAGTAGCCAAATTTTATAAAGACACAATCCTTGTTGATTTATTTCTAGTCATTTTATAGTTAAATAATACCAATCATAAAAATATCGTAATGTGTCGATTTTACAGTTAATTTAATATAAGTGAACGGACCTTTTCGAATACTTCTATTAATTACTAAAGTTTTAATCCCATTTAACTTTGTTATATTTAAAAGAGAAATATGTTATTTTTTCTCAAATGTAAATTAGTGTAATAGCGTTTCAAACGTTTGATTGTCATCGTCATTAACAAAGACGCAAAACGAGAATCAAAATTATTGTAACAAGTTCAATTCTCCTAGTAAGTATAAACCAATAAAGCACCGATCGATACTCTAGTATGCATCTGGCGTCGTTATTGGCCCATCAGCTCGCGTCAATTAGCACGGGTCAGCCCTTGGCCTGATTAATGGTATCCTGACTCACAAAAACGACCATTGTCTCATATACATTGGCTATTGATACCTTCTAACAATAGCTAACGAGGTATACGATCCACGTGTGAAATTGTACACCCACCATTTTAAAATATAAGTAAGTTAGGGACATTATGGTCACATTAATCAAACAACATATTGTGTTTGTGTTACGTATCATAATGGGGTTTTTACCTTTATATAACTGATAGATTTTATCTGTTTGGTTTGACTATAATTACAGGGGTGGCCAGCGCATTAGATGAAGAACTAAGGATTTGGGAAGAAGAAGTAAAGCTTATAGCTGGATTGGGATGGCACGTGAGAGTGCTAAAAGTGAGATTGAGTCCATACAATACGTAAATCAATAAATTCACTAGTTTGCTAATGACATGACATCTTTTCAACGTTATTTTATCACATGATAGAACGTCTAAGTTTTACAGTTTTCGGACCAGACAACTTATTCTGGATACAAATATTGGATGCCATTGTCTACATAATTATTTAAGTATATCATATATATACTAAATATATGTAAGCGAAAGAGAGCATCATAAACAAAAAAAAATATTCTTACATACATTACATATGAAATAAACATTAAGTAACCTCATTCGATGTTGGTGCAGATACAAGATCGAATTGGAAAAGCATTCGCAAGCTAAATCCGTTAACACGAGTGTGGTTTCAATACGCTTAGAGGCTGAAGTTTTACAAATTCTGTTTGGCTGGATCGAGATTACGTCTCAGTTACAAGTTGACTGCATTTGGTAGGACTTAAAATAGTACTTTCTCGTAAATTTATTTTTCATTTACTTCAAGCTGATTTCTTTCACTATTCGATACAGATATATTCTAAGCTTTTTATGCAAAATTCAAATTCAAAAATCATTTAAGTCGTATAGGTAACACATTGTATACTTATGACTCGTCAGTAAAGAAATACATATTATTGCTTCTAATTTTACATTTAGTGCCAGTTCTCAAATCAAGGGTGTAGAACGGAAGAGAAGAACTGGCAATAAACTCTCCACCACTCTTTTTAATCGCCATGTTTTTTTTTACACAATGTTTGTAGGGAGCTGCAACCATTACACCATGTTCCACATGACATATTAAGTAATTAATAATAATAACATAAATTAAAAACAAAGACTTGTCCTCTATCAGCAGAAGGCATGGTGAAATAGGAGCACGCACTTACATTCTCGTGGGAACAACACGCAAACACATAGTCGAAATAATTAACATCACCGCATACACGAATTCAAGTACGACCAGTCACCACAAGTAGCACCCGTTCCGTTCGAACCAGGGTTATAAGTCTGGGCAATTGAGTTAAGAAGAAATTTACACAGAATAAAATTGCGTACACCTGCACTTAACACCTACAAGTAACGATTTAACCAGAACTTCTCTGATCAAGCATTCTTCTTCGATCTCGCTAATAGCTTCATAATCATATATCGAATTAAATTAAATAGGGGACTCTCCTGGTCAATATACATTATACGGGTATGTCCCTATGCAGAATATCTGCCAAATGTTGGATTTTAAATTCAGTGATGCGATTATATGATAGGATTACGAAAAAATTAGTTTAATACCATAATATAGAAATTATCTATTAATACCAGAAATCATTAAAGTGTTATCTTGTATAATATTTTAGATTTAGTAATGAATGAGGCATAAATTAACCGTAGGACCTTTTTTATTTTATACAATTGAACTTCCGGGAAATGTGTTTTATGAGAAAAAATTCTCTTTTTAATTATTCAACGAAATTGTCAATTCTCTTTGAGGAATGAAAAATTGGAAAATGATCAAAAGGACTCTTTAATTTTGTTATTGTTATTCAAGAGCCTTTAACATCTAATTTAAATATCGAGGGATTCTAACAAACTTATTTAATTTTTTATGGTTTGCCTAAAAAGAAAGGATGTTGAAAAAAATGTTTTCCGCACATTTTAAAAATCTCTAAAAAATATTTTTAACCTAAAGTCTGAAATTCTATGAAGCTATTATGCAGCTTTAAACTACTTTCTAAGTTAGCCCGACGAAATTATCTCTGATAGTATTCCGTAGAACCTTATTATGAGCTTATTTTAAACATGGTTATGATAAGTCTTAATTACCGAGGCCATTTTCATACTAAACATATAAAATTATTCACTCACTTATCACAACATATCTAAAATTCACACTGATATACAAATACATATATATACAACATCTTAATAGTATATATAAATTAGGCGTCACGTTGTTTGTCCGCTTTGGACTCCTAAACTGCTTAACCCATTTCAATTAAATTTGCACACGGTGTGCAGTTTGATCTAACTTAAAAGATAGGATAGCTTACATATTTAAATATATATATGGTTCTACTGTACGTGTGTATGTCACTTAACTCCTCTGAAACTGCTAGACCGATTTGAATGATTTTTTTTTGTATGCGTTTGATTGGAGCCCTGGATGGTTTAGATTCATAAATCAACCCGGCAGATGGCGCTGCAGTCGGTACTTTCATACTTTGTTTAATATCCTAATCGCTTAAAATATCATGCAGGACAACGTCTGTTCGGTCCGCTATTATTTAAATACATAATTTGTAGTCTTTGAATGACCATGGCTAACTGTTCTGTGAAAATTCTACAATAATTTGCTCTTTGAAACTTGACACAGGTGCAGTGAGCTAATCGTGACAATTGCAGCATTGATCTAACAGTACGTGATCAATGACACGGTCCCTCCCTACTTAACGTCACGTCAAGACTACTCAGTTCAAAGAATTTCTTAGATATTCCAAGGAAAGTAGTAATACATACCGTATTACTGGATTGTGACTTGTGTACCATTTTTCTAAGCCACATACAATAATTGTGTTATTAAAATGTACAGCCGTTGTTAAATTTCTAAATTAATGATATATTTAATTCCGCGAACTTCGTTTCTTCGAACCTTAATGCGATTTTACTTAGCCTACCTATTTAGTACATACCAAAATGGAACATTTTGCTATGCTATCCCAGAGACTGTTCGGTTTTCTGGAATGAAAAATGTTCAGGTTTTCTGTGAAATTTTCTTTATATAAATCTCAGAGTTATAGTCATACGATTTTAATTAACAAGTAAAAAATAGGGATTGATCGTAGAGGGGTGAAAATTGAGGGTTGTATGTATTTTTTATGCTGTTTCATAAAAAAATAAAAACAAAAAAAATATCAAAAAAATAAAAATTTAGGAGTGGACCACCCTTAACATTTAGGGGTTTGTAAGATAGATAGTAGTCGACTTCTCAGACTTACTGAATATGCATAAAAAATTTCATAAGAATCGGTCGAGCCGTTTTAGAGCAGTATGGGAGTTTGGCGAACAGCGTGACACGAGAATTTTATATATGTATAAGATTCCCAGGTTTTATTGTCAAAATATAATATAGGCAGTATTGCATATTAAAAAAACTAGCACCCATTTAAAAATAACTCACGTTTTAATAGTACAATTATTTTAAAGTAGATAAAGGATTTTTCTCGAGACGTTACGAGACATCGCATATTGAAGCGACCAAAGTGCAATTCCGTGTCACGCGCGGCTTCAGCACCTCGTCTGTAATTACTACCACGCTTTTCAATTGTCTACTTTTAATTTATCGTACACTCAGGAAATGGTTAAAGAAAATATTCTTTTCTAACAAATATAAAAAAAAACTATCATGCTTTTAACCCAATTTTTTGAATTTTTTTATGGATTGATTTACGACGGCGCCATAAATTAATTTATTGACTCACAATATATGAAATAGTTATGACTGTCTTTTATTTGTTATAATAAAAATGATTCTGTAATACATATCTGTAAAACACATTCCTAAACATATGAAGAACATGGTTAAGTACTGTGGTATAGGACTCTGCCAACATTGCCATCATTCAATGTTGGCAGCATTTCCTAGTTTTGTAGATCACTCTGCGAGAAAGACGACAGCGTCGGTACCCTGTAACTAGAAAATCTATAGGGATGGCAATCCCTACTTCAATGTTCAATGGTTTTTTGTACCTCACGATCCCATCACCGCTAAGGATGTTGACAGAATTTTTTGCGCGCTAGTGGTGGAAATAAATGACAAGTTCGACATATAATGCCTTCTAGGAGCTATTGCACCAGCACATGTACTATTGTATTTTGAAACATCGTTATTTATAAAACGAATTAATTCATCGGTTTAAATGAAAATTTAAATAAATTGATATTGAAAATTATTTTCAACACTCCGATCACATCACGAAAACTAAAAGCCATTTTAAAATTACGTCACGTTTATTTTAACGAAGTTTAAAATAATTATGATTAATTCTCGATATTGGAACTCTTCATCAATTCAAATTTTCAGCTATAGTAACATTTATTTTGATAATCTTTCATTTAATAAAGTGATGACATGAAACAATAATATGAAATGTAATAATAAATAAAAAGTCCACTTGTACGTGCGGTAAAAAGCAACTATTAGATTCTTCATAAAATCTTCTAAACAGCAAACTTTGTAATTGACAGCTGTAATATGATATTTTTGGAGTTTACTCCTTAAGAAACGATTTGAGTTATAAGGCCCGGTACGGAAATTTTATGAGGAGTAAAATCAAGTGTAACACGAAAAGTTGAGGCGTTATGTGTAACAGGAAAAGTTGAGGCGTTATGTAGAAAGAGACAAATGGATTGAACGTGTAAAAGAATGAGATGGAATACATTACACAGACTTTTCTATTTTGAATTCACGTTTTGACAGCCACGTTACAACATTGTCAGTGTTGACAGGTGTAAAAAATAAAAGTAGATTGTCTAGCGTGCCATAGAGTTTTGTCAATAGTAATAGTCTACAACTAATCATTTTACTGGCTGTAATAATTCATAATACGCATAGATTTTTTCCTTCAGTGAATAGTGAGATTTGATTAATTCGAAGAAACGAGGGTTCTCTGACTTGTTTAGCCATTTATAACACCCTTGATATCGTTAATTGGCACTTTAACATTAATAATAGTGAGTTTCAGTAAGTGATTGATCGATAAAATGATTCATATTTTGTTTATTGCTTGATTAATAAGTTTAGTCGCTGGCTCGTATTCTAAACAATAATCAAATTAAGGGCCATCAAGATCTGTCAAATCTTTTGTTTTGTTTAAGTTTGGAATTCGAATTATTTTATTATTTGATATATAAATCTTTTGATTTTAATCTCTACCTTCTGGTAGCATATAGCATATATGGTTAAGCTACGGTTTCCTAGAAAAGCGGTGCCGTTAACTAACGGCCGTCATTTTAAGGTTGTTTCCTAGAAACTAGTGCGACCGTATTCAATTGTAGTCACTCAGTACTCACTCGAGCGTAGGTCGTGCACTGGTGAAAAATGGACGATTTGGACATAGCATTATTAGTATTTTTGGATAATGAAGAGTCATCAGAAGACGAAAAAAAGCGTTTGGAGGAGACTGTCATGTTCAAAAACCGTGATATTGTACAAAGCTTCATGATTTTTAACAAAATCAATTAATTGTTCATCATTTTCGCTCGTCCAAATCATTGTATTTATTAAATATGCGCACCGCTACACACGAAAAACGTTGAACTACTGTTTATCACCGCTATGACGGCCATCATGCAAATGACAGCACCGCTATTTGACGTTACGGTGACACTCAACGTTCTCTAGAAAACCTACTTCGATGTTATTTATAGACAACGTATGGGTGACGTTACCCAACTTTACATTACGGCCTAAGATAACGGCACCGCTTTTCTAAGAAACCGTAGCTTTACTTTGTAATATTACAAATATTATTGAAAGATTTAATACAATGAACACTGTATAGCCCAAGTCATGATTAATAACTGGTTCATACTAGTATGAATGTCATATATGTACATATATACAATCGAAAAACCACTATTCTTTTATCAAGTAAATTAACAGTTAACAAAATTTACGCTTTCCGACTATACAATCGCCCATTCGTCTGAATCCCTTCCAAATTACGATTTTGGTTAAAAATAACTCCGTTTTACAAGCGTTCTACTGATAACAAACCCTATCAACGAAAAATATTGCGTCAATATCACAGGAAACATTACCTAGGGAAGAGGATAGTCAAACGAATCGCGTAAAATGCGACATAATTATTGCGGCAAATGGAAAATGTGATTTATGTTTCATGTAATAGGGTTGATAGTTGTATGGCTTTTATTGATCTGTGTAGTTAACACGTATCACGCTTTGGATTGCTCCAGCCACGTAGAAAGCTTGATCGATTGCGTTTTGTCGCCTGCTACGCTAGATACGACGAAAATATTACAGGTGTTTCCAACACCTTCACGATTGCAATAAATTTTAAACTATATATAATTTTTTCGATTATTAAAGTTACAGAAAAAACTCAAATCGGGTGCATATCAAGATAACGTAAACTATTATTTTAGATACACCTGTCCATCACTAAGGGGTTTCCCTCTTAATTATTTCAGCATTGTTACGGTTTATAATAAAGGCCGGCAACGCACCCACTAAAAATGTCTATGGTCTGACTGCCCTTTTTGGGCGTCCCGTAGGATCGTTTGCCTCTATTATATAAAGAAAAATTCAAAGATCTACTACGTATCATATTTAAACTCTTTTATACTAGCTGACCTGGCAAACGTCGTTTTGCCATGTATATCATTGATAAAAAGTAGGGGTTGATCGTAGAGGGGTGAAAATTAGGGGTTGTATGTATTTTTTAATGCTGTATCATAAAAAAATAGAAATTAAAAATTTTGTGTAAAAAATAAAATTTAGGGGTGGACTACCCCTAACATTTAGGGGGATGAAAAATAGATGTTGGCCGATTCTCATAGATACCGGATAAGCACAAAAAATTTCATCAAAATCGGTCAAGCCGTTTCGGAGGAGTATGGCAACGAAAACTGTGACACGAGAATTTTATATATTAGATATAAGTATAAGTGTGAATTGGTGCACGTACTGAAGAATTTGCTATATGTATATACATAAGTTAAGTATTGAGCTATACGTTCAAATGTAATATATTATGTATCATATATAACGATGAACACAAAAAAGATCATATTTTTCGGAAAACCAAGCATTTTAGAAGGTCTAATAGGGTTCAGAGTCGACACTTATCGCTAATGGGGCATCCACACGCTGGCTGTTTGTCACAAACACCGCAAACAGCAAACGAAGTCCCAAACACCAACCACAATCACCCAACACAAACAGCCATCCACATGCTTGGCGAACGTTCATAACATTCCGAATCGGCAATCATGTCGGACGACGAGCTTGTGGCAGCTATTACCTTCGGGTTGACATATTTTTATTATAAATTAAAGCAAGAGAAAGAAAAAAGAAAAAAAAGAAGAAAGCAAAGACGATGGTGGATGATTAAAATACATAGAAATCGTACAAGGCTCTGCTTTAGACCTATTATTTGGGCTTTAATTGAAAAAGTGTAGCAAGTAAATACGTCCGCCTCCCGCAAGCTCGCGCGCATACTGATCGCTGCCAAACGTGTGGATACGTAGCAAACTGTTTGCCAAACATCCTTTGATCTGGCAAGATAAACCGACACCGTTGCCGAACACTGCCCAACACAAACACAAACAGGCAAACAACGACAAACACCCATCCACACGTCCGTGTTTGCTGTTTGCTGTTGGCTGTTTGCCATTGTTTGTCAAGCGTGTGGATGGGGCTTAAGAATTACTCACGTATAGCAAACTCAATAAATTTTTTACATACGAGAGTTTTCTTCCTACCGTCATTTTCAAAGGCGGTATATAAACTTGCTTTTAAAATATCTAGGTCCGCGTCTGATTTATTCACTAAATTGTATAACCTCATTGGCATTTACTTGTATAACTAATTGTTACTAAACTCTAGAGTCTAGAGCTTAAAACTAGTATTATTCGGCAAGTTTATTTCGTGTCATAGCGCCCTCTATATTTTGACGAGGGAATTATTTCTGATAAATTGCTTGCGCGTAATTTGTGACAGGTGACGTAGGCATTTAAATTTTCATCGATTGTGATACAGTTGTAGTGTCTTGTCATTCTCCATTTGTTTCCACATAACTCAAGAGTTATATTAAATATTTCAGTAAAAAAATTTGGTGTAGTTTTTCATTTGAATGTAACAATTTTGTATTCGTATCATATAGAGAATTGACACCAATTCTTACTCAAAAAAAAAATCTATAAACTTTGAAATATTCGTTGTTTTCGTTGCAACAGTGCAACAACCCCTTACGAAAATATACTCTATATGAAAAAACTATTGGACTAAGAACCCTTTGTCATTAATAAAGTTTTTATTATTATTTTATTATAAAGCTCTGTTTATAAAAATTAAATAAGTTAAAATTTACTTATCCACAGATATCTTAAAAACATGCTCGCTAAAATTCGACTTTTCCGTCCTTAACTTATTAGTACTATCAATTCTCCCACCCAGCATAATCGATTTTTTTAAATGTCGGAGCCAGGAAGGACAGCCCCATGTGCGTTTACCAACTTAATCCATTGGTTAGGACTTGAGCATAAAAATTTCCATTCACAAGCGTGTTCATTGCTTTTTGCTTGCAATATCAAGATATTCGTTTCAAAATTTCTAGTTGAAACCGTACAGATGATGTCATCTAATATTTTACGTTCACTATTTTTAAGACTCATAAAATAGATGGAATTTATCGTATGACTGAAATTTTATATGCGGTTTAATAGTTATTGTTTTATTTTAACTAGATGATTTTTATCATAAATCATACAGATTACACGATAATTTCAATGGTAACTGTTATGTTTTTTATAAGTGACATTTTATTATGACTACCGGCTCTTACCTGGAAACAATTATTGTTTTGCCCGGATTCCAGGACTTTATATGCCTTGTTGGTAAACAAAATGTTCCCTGCAAGTAAAGTTTACTGTTATGGTAAAATAATCCGTACCAGCCTAATGAAATTGTTAGAGGCATTATCAACATAAATATAAATAAACGTTTAATAAAAGCATGTATTAAATTACACCATACAAACTGACAGACTTCCTAGTTAATAAGGAACGGAGGCTAATTTTACTATATATTACATAACGCGTTATAGAGGGACTTTTTAATTTCAATACAGGGCCAGTAGACATCTTAAATTATTTAAAATTTTACTATATATTTTATAACGCGTTATAGAGGGACTTTTTAACTTCAATACAGGGCCAGTAGACATCTTAAATTATTTAAAATTTTACTATATATTATATAACGCGTTATAAAGGTACTTTTTAACTTCAATACATTAAACAGGGCCAGGGACGAAGTAGCGCTGTAATTTTGTATTTTGGGATGTCTCTAATAAACTGAGGTTAGTAAAATCAAAAATATAAATCAACTTTCTTATCACCTATTGCAGTGGCTGCAGCTAAGCAAGTAAGATTTGCAAGCGCTTAGCATACTATGAAAGTTTTACGACGAAAACGCGCCAAGAGATTATTTTCCCTCCACTAAACCTTATACTTGATGTATTTGCATACAAAATCATATTTATGCAAATATAATGCAGTACCCCGTAAAAGTACTGTTTATGTTTTTGAATATTATCCTTCTGAAACGGAGCTAACTCCTAGCTTCGTTTAAAATATGCTCGCGGTAATGCGAAAATTTACATTTTTAAATGTAACAACTTCATTTACTTTTCATCGCCGCGATATAACACTAAAATTACAAAAATGTTTGTTGAAATATTTTTTAGGTATAGCATTCACAATTTTCTTATTGAACATCCAGAGGAGGTATCCATTTATATAGTAAAGTTCGAGACCTTAGATGTTACTCTAACAAATGTTACCCGCTCATTTATCTATAGGACACGTGATTAGATTATTATTGCAGTCATTCTGGTTACTTTCGATGTTTACCGGCAATATACCGTAGGAAAAAAATCCAATATGAGTATATACACATTGGATCAATAGAATATTTAAAACTTAATAAACATCGTTCTACGAAACGACATATCATTTCAACTGTGACGCGTGAGACGTAATTATCAATTAAATAATGTTTTATTTTGCAGTCTAACCGAACAGTCTAACAGAACTTCCCGAACAGTCATTTACTTTCTAAAATTATATTATTATTTCATACGTCACAAAAATATCTACAGATTTTACTTAGTCGAGTGTGTGAGTAAAATTATTTATCGATTTATTTAAAATGCAAAGGTTTCTCCCGATTCAACCGTTCGTAACAAATAAAAAGTAAATCTGAACGTTTCGTTATCTGTGCACAATTTTAGAAATCAGATATATTTTGATGTTTTTCGTCATTCAAAATCGTTTTATATTAAAACTAAATTCAGTAACTATCAAAGTAAAACTTGGATAAACAAGGTTTACCAACTGCAGGCTGTTGACGAACTTAAATTGTGTTTCCGAAGAGATGTTTGCCTTCCAAATGAAACTGCGAGTATAGAAAACAATATTGTTGATACTGTAAGAATTTACCTTGTATTTCTGATGAACTATTGTAAACTGAATTATAAAAACTTAAACAATTTTCATAACAGATTTTTTAACACACATTTTTGAATTGTTTCTCTTGATATTCCAAAGTAGGTAATCAGACTTTTATATCTGACGGCCGCTCTCTATTTTTGGCTCTATGACATCGATTTTCTCACGATGTTTTTCTTCACCCTACGAGTAAATGTGAAGTTCGGACATTTAGGGTTGCACGCCTACCCACTTCTGTAGAACATTATCGGCTCTGATTTAGATTAAAACACTTTTAATTAAAGCACAATTATATGTTTAGCGTATGTAGGACTAATATAAAAAATTCTTCAATAAAATGTCCAAGAAATAATAAATATAATAACTACCTACTATTATGAATGTAAACTTTATTTTAATTTTATCTTCATACAACTATAATATATGGAAATAAAAATAGTGTTAATGATTACAAGCTGTTCTTGGAAGACTGTTATGAAGATCGTACTAAACAGTAGAGTGTTAACAATTATAAAAAATTCTAATATTTTCTTGTACAAAATTTCATTTGTATATTTTAACGATGCGTACTAATAAAAAGAGGTCGTGTTAATTCAATCGACAATTTTCCAGGAACATTGCAAAAGGAAATATTCCTATCAAAGATATTTCAATACGCCGATACCTTGACAATACTCCTGCGTATATTCTTGAAAATTACGCTCCCATTCGAGTCATAATGTTATGTGAAACGTGAAATTAAATTATACTACATCAAAATTCTGACGACGGCGCACGTTTTGTTTATTTTTACGAGATTACATCTTTCATAATGTAAATTGGCTCATTTCAGTAAAGCTAATGTAAATGTTGCAAAAATAGTCATTACTTTAAGTAGAATTTTTGTTGTTAATATGGTTTATTTACTTGGAGTAATGACACGAACCAGTGATAACGAGTTTTCGGAATGAAGCTTTTTGTGTATTTACTAAGCTAAGATGCGGTCATTTGATTTTTTAAATGAAATAGGCAAGATGATGTTTCCGGTAAAATTGTATAGAAATACAAATTTAAAAAACTAAGGGTTTTGGTAATTACTGTGATTAGTAATTTCTGGTTTTCAATATATATAAAATTCTCGTGTCACAATGTTCGTTCCCATACTCCTCCGAAACGGGTCCACCGATTCTTATGAAATTTTTTGTGCATATTGAGTAAATCTGAGATTCGGCTACTATCTATCTTTGAAAGCCCTAAGGGATTAGGGGTGTCCACCCCTATTTTAATTTTATTTTTTAGACAAAATTTTTTGTTTTTATTTTTTATGATACAACATACAAAAATACATACAACCCTTAATTTTCACCGATCAGACCCTATTTTTTCTTATAGCAGATAGTTATTTCTATTGAACTAAAACAATGTTTTTTAGAAATAAAATACATGGCAAAACAACGTTTGTCGGGTCAGCTTGTTATTATATATTTTCTTTAGCTAATTCCCCAAAAATATTATCATTAGGACATACAACTGATATTACTTATTGCTGTTAACAATCTTTTGTCGGCAAATAAAAGTTAGATGGTTGAGACATGCCGTCGCTGACTTTTTGTAGACATTATCAAGCTTTTCAACTTTTCTAGAACTCAATCATAAGTGAAATAATGTTTATTCACGAATATATAAACAATTTAGAAGTAACTTATCTTTAGGTTTTTATAAATCTGTAATGTATAACTTTTTATCTGTCATTTTTTTTCTTAAAATTCACACCGAGATCTGTGAGTAGTGGGGTTGTTGAAAACTGTGGGAAGTTTGCGGCGACACAACCTTTAGGAATAACTGAAACGCAACAAGAAAAAGATCTCACGTTAAAATGGCAAAGTTCCCATACCTGAAATACAGTAAAACCGACGTATACCAAGACCTAAATCCTAAGTAAACTATTAAAGCTACTCGCTCAATGAACGTTAAGTTGAAACTAGCAACGACAGCTTGCTAAACCTTCCTTTGGCTCCTGATAAATTAACTTTCACCCACTCCTCCCCCGCTTATCCACAGATATTGTTTTCTTCAGCACTTAGAAAAATTACTTTGTTCCCATTAAATGAAAAGGAGATTCAATATTCTCGGTTTGCGTTTCGCGTTTTACTGCAATCTTCGTGCTTTATTTCTATATTTTTATTTGAGAAACCACTTTATAATTGAACAAAGTTGGACTGTATAATGTTTTTTGTGTACTGTAATTACTATTCTAGGACGCGATTCCGTTAGTTTTAATTGTAATGAATGTTTCTCCGTGGCTTAAAAACTTTGCAATAATTGCGGTGCTTTTCATAGAAATATTTAATGTTTAGAATAATATCTGAATAAGTTTAACGTATTCTTTTTTTGTATGACTAGAACTCGTCGATTTCATTCATATTATTTTCTCTATATACAAATGGTCTTCAGATCAGTGTATACCTAAAACACGCCGACGAATTAAGTTCAAGACTTGCATTATTCACGGTGTGTACTTTCACAGAATGACCAAAAACACAGAAAAGTCCACTCACACTTCACAGCCGCGTTTTAAACGTACTACCTCAGGGTATGGAGATGAACAGATCTAGCGCAGCTGTTGGATATTAATCGAACAAAATAACGCAGCGCCCGCTGTTTTGTAAAGTAAAATCTCCATATATGTAAAGATTGAAACAATTTCAACGTAACGCCTATATATATAGATATATCGCCTTCTGTCATTTTTATATTCGGATACAGAAGGTTTTATATAAATAAATTTTTCTACACGCCATATTAGGTATATTTTGAATTGTATTTTATCATTTTTGTTGATATAAATATTTATATCAAGCCTTTCAATTGCGTCTTCAATCATTTCCTCAACCGCCTCTTAGAGTTACAGCTTACTAACAAATAGTTGCGTGATAATGAGTTTTTTAGAGTAAATCAAATGTCTCTTTTTTTGTTATAACCTCATTTAATAATGTTAACATATAATGAATGTAAATAAATTTCAACTATGCTTAACGTATATAAAATTACTAGTCAGTAGTCACTCTCTGCACAAGTGTAAATTTTACTGCGTTTTATATATATCGTAAAGAGTTTATTATTAGTGTATATCAGTAATAGTTTAACAATACACTTTGTAAAATACGAGTTAATAATAGTTTGTTATATCTTAAATACCTGGTGCAATTATTTAAATGTTTTTACATTGTATCATTTGTAGGGCACTAGTATGATGTTGATGCTTTTCTTTCTACGGATACCTCTGCGTCCTGGGTTCTGCGTTGTAGCTTCTTGCTGCCCTCGCGGGATAATTCTTAAAGGCGAAGACGGCTCGTGGGAGAATTCTTTAACGAAGACGGCGCGTGCAGACAAGGCGATGGCGCATCATAGACGGACCATTATGTAGGGCACTAGTATGATTAGTTACCCAACACACGGTTATTCCTAGCTGCAGAGCGTGGACTGTAGATTGATTGATTCCAGGTGAGGTGACAGGCGTAGTAAAAACACTTATTTTCCATTAATAATTGCACCACTTTATTTGAGCACACATTACAATGTATTACGGTGGAAGCGGAAGAAGTTAAATCCATAGACATAGATAGGAAGAAAAATTACAGATAACAAAACTGTATCAATTGAATTATAGATTATAAATATTACATTATGTTGCCAACATCATTGCTTACTCTAATACAATATTACCGTAGAATGCATATACTTTATTTAATATTTATGATGTATAACTACTGAATATTCCGAAAACTGTGCTTAAGTGTGTAGGCGGGTTTGAAATCTGAATGATATCGGCCGTGTCGGAGAAATATAGTGTACAATCGAGACAAATTGCACAACACACTTACGAATATGGATCCTACAGGTTCGACCCACGGGTCGGGTAAAGGTAATTTTAGACCCCGATTCCTTGACGTGACTCAGTTCCAAATTCTTGAGCGCTTGAACATTTTTATTTGGTGCTATATTGAACTATAGTAAAGTTTTTCAACGTGGAGACATTTTTGCGTATTTATCGTTGCGATTCACGAAATTTACACAATTATTGTTTATATAGTAAAGTAAAGTAAAGTAAAAAATCATCAATCAAGAAATACATATTAATGCTTCTAATTTTACATTCACTGCCAGTTCTCAAATCAAGGGCGTAGAACGGAAGAGAAGAACTGGCAATAAACTCGCCGCCACTATTTTTTATCGCCATTTTTTTTTTACACAACATTTGTTAGGAGCTGCACCCATTACACCATGTTCCACATGACATCTTAAGTAATTAGCAATAATAAAATAAATTAAAAACAAAGACTTGTCCTCTATCAGCAGTTGGCATGGTGAAATAGGAGCACGCACTTACATTCTCGTGGGAACAACACGCAAACACGAAAATAGTCGAAATAACTAACATCACCGCATACACGAAATATAAAGTGTTAAATAAATAAATCCATATGAACCCATAACAATCGTTGAATGGGTATTAAAATAACCACATACTCACTAGTCTAAGGGTGATATTTAGAAGCGCTAGTTAGCGCTAAGCATAACTTCTGTATGTCAAAGTCATTGTTCGCGCTAAGTCTTGTTTCTGGATCTTACCATACAGACACCAAACACCTCTTAGTGTTTTTTTTGTGTTTTCTTTGCTTTTAATTTACTAATAATATATTAAGCAATAATAAAATTAAAGTTATTCTTTCTTAGGGTAACATTAAGAAGACAACGACCGCATGAATTCAGATTGTTTTAT
Organism: Pieris napi; assembly: GCF_905475465.1. Taxonomy (NCBI): domain Eukaryota; kingdom Metazoa; phylum Arthropoda; class Insecta; order Lepidoptera; family Pieridae; genus Pieris; species Pieris napi. Next base: position 5,512,942 of record NC_062252.1, read on the forward strand.
TTACTCATAGGTTTGGCCCATCACGACATAACATATCAAGTGCTAATACTGTGAAATAATAATAATCAATGGCGCTTTGACCTTTTTAGGTCTGGGCCTCAGATTTCTGTATCTTTTTCATGATCATTTGTTAATCTAATAGGCATGTGGAGGTGATCAGCCTTCTGTGCCTTCTTCACCGTTCGAACGAATGTTAAATGCGTACATAGAAAGAAAGTCTATTAGTGCACAGCCGGGAATCGAACCTACGATCTCAGGGATGAGAGTCGCACGCTGAAGCCGCTAGGCCAACACTGCTCAATACTATGAAATACTTAATAGAAAAAAAATAAAACTATACAAAAAGCCATAGTCAACTTCACGACGTCGTAATATTAAATCAAACAAATCAATATGCAATTAGGTATATTAAAGTAATTTTCTATTTATTAAATAAAAGGTTTGCCAACAGGCATTACATTAAATCTTACATCTAGAAACAAAAATAACAATAAACCTAATTGCGGTGTGCATTACTACGCAAACACAGCATGTACTTAATAACTGATTACTTACATAAATATATGATGATATTGCAAAATTTAATTAAAATAAAAAATAAAATAAAATAAAAAGCCTTTATTGTTGTTAACAAGTTTTATACAGAGTAGTTTCGTGTGCCTAAAATTACTTATGACTAGTTTATAGTAGCAACATTAAATTATATGATTATATGATTTAATTAGTTGATATATTTTTAATCGATTTCTTTCCAATTTTACCAAGTTTTAAAAACATGGCTAGTTGCTTCATGCTACGTTCGCACTTTCTCACTCTCTCTCAATCGGTCTCTATCGCTCCCTCCCTTTTCTGCGACAAAAATGCTGCACATCTTCGTGACGCTAATTGTTATTATTATTGCGTTTCATCCGTAAAAACTTTACCTACATGTGCCTAAAGAACTTTCACTTCAAAAAGATGCGGAAGTTTTACAACACGTTTTTATCAGTCAAATCAACACAAAATTAAAAAAATTCAAAATCATTGAAACGTTGTGAACGTTTTAATCCGGTAAAAAGTTATACGTATCATATAAGGCTAAATGTTTGCTTTATTAAGCTGGGTAAAGTCCCGCGTTGATAACTAAATCGTATGACTAAGTGTGAATACATATGATATTATTCCTGGAATCTCAATAGGTAAACACTCAATAAAGATAATTATTTAATAGAGACGCCATAGAAATTCTTGTCAAAAGATATTACTTATTAATTATTGTAATATGAATACTTATAAACCAAGATAAACTCATAGATCTAAATAAATATATTTTATCAAGATATTTCAAAATTAATCTGACTATTTGTACGATTGCTTTTCTAGCTACAAAATAATGCGTAAAAACATTTACAATCAACAATCAGTAATTCAAGTCAAATACTCCGAGTTATTACGTTTTAATACCGGCCATATCTTAAAATAAAGCCTGTATGTATGCTTCGAAAACAAAACCAATTTACTTACTGTTCTCCACGACTTGGCATTTTCATTAAATTATACATATTATAACTGTTTAATGTATAATCTATTGTCGTTTTATCAGTACAAGGAAACTGAATTACGGCCTAATTTAAATGAGTAAAGCCGCACTGAGCCGCACAAAGGCGCCTTTTGCAAACATTTTAATAATAATCTTATCACAGAAGTATTTCCAAGTACCTATCGTTATAAAGGAACAATGTTATCACGCCACACACATTCATTCTGTTAAAGATCAAATTTGCGTGAGTTGAAACATTTTATCAACTTGCAATTCAGTAAAAGAGAAATTGACTCCGGGTATTCCCTCTACATCCAATATTTATATACTCCTCGAGTAACTGGTTGTAGAAACCCGTATGTGACTTGTAATATAACATAGCTATTCATTGCTTACTGTCGATGTATCTGCTCAAGCCGTGTGCGTGGTAACGGCACGGTGTTTACGATATGCGATAATATCGTGACGATATATTTGTTGATAACATCGTGGTACAGGTCAAAAGGCAATGCATCTGAGTATGGAGGTATATAAATAACTCAATCTGTGCTGTCATTTTACAGATTTCAATTGGTTTCCACGATGAAGACGTTTGTATTTCTTGCTGTTCTATTTGTGGTAGTCGCTTTTGTAGCTTCTACGGACGACACAGAGGGAAGTGTGTATTTTTAGTTTTACTTTAAAATAACCTTTAATAGATTTTTAATATCTTTAACATTCAACAATTAACCTTAACAAAAAGTTGTTAGTTTCTTAATACATTTTCTGTTATTTAACAACGATGCCTAAACTTTGCCGTTCTCCGCCGATTATTTGTTGTTTTTCTTAATCATTGTGAAATCAAGTTTTAAATATGTATAAAGAAATAATAGCGTGTAGTGTAATCTGTAAATAACAATTTATATAATTAAGTACACTAAAACAATTTAAACATTTTAACCTTTTGTAGGTGTCAATACAATGATCAAACGACTACCAAGGGACACAATCTTTGTGAAACCACCCCCTGGATGTGGGATGCCATTTTGGGAATGCAGAAACCGTTGCATCCGCAGTGGTCACCTCAGTGGAGGGTATTGCACAATGACTGGTTGTGTATGTCTTCGATAGATCAAAAGGAATAAAAGTTTCTTAATGACGCAATTTTAAACAGTATTTTAATGTATTACCATGAATTCAGATTATTTTACTAATTATTTATATGTATCTACTTAGGTATTTATAAAAAATAAAATTATGAATTGAACAAATTTTTTCAATGCAAACATGCATAATTAAACTTGCAGCGCGTATTTTAACATAAAGTGTGAGAATAAAACCTATTTATGCAGTTATAGCGTATAAAAATGAACAATGTTTAATATTGTCTTTGGTACTAGACATTTAAATAAAACCTCCTTAACAGATATAATCGCAAATTTATTTCATTATATTATTAAAGCCAGCTAGCTATTCAACATCATCATCAATCAATCATCATAAAAACGATTGGTAGCATTAACACTACAGAATATATTTTATTCTCACTTTTAAATTACTAATATTTTCCCTTATTTACTAATGTATATGGATGCATAAAATATATAGGAATATTTGTTGGGACGATAACTCTACCGCTGACTGACAAATTTGAAATAACTTTTTTATTCCCGGTTCCAAAATAATACGCCTGAATAACTAGTTTGGAACAGTAACTCGGGTTCTTTGATTTTATATCTGTGGTTATTTTATATGTTACATGTATAGTTTTCTTGGCACCGCCTATGGGATTATAATAGTTGTGATCCGCCCAAAGTGCAGCGGCGTGGGCGACACTAGCATCTCTGTTGCGATATACGGTGGTCCAATCCGACCTGTGTACATCGAACCACGCATGCTTACTTAACTGCCTATTATTATTCTTTATACCATTCTGCCAACCTCTACCACCAGGCATTTCGAGTACCCAATAGTCTGTAGTCATTATAGCCGCGTGACCTATCAACCCACCGACACCTCTTCCAGTTATTAGTATGTCCCCTTTTCTGACAGTATTGACAAAGCGGCGTTTGTTATCAGCGGTGCTTCGCTTTGCTATTTTCCTTTCAAACAAAGACTCCTGTGTATCGGGTAGGATGCCAAAGTTGTTCATAATGAGCCACTCCTCGTAATTAATAGACTCACTGGCATTTAATGAAGTATATTCCCTGAACAGACTTCTGAAGATATTTCTCTCGTCGCTTTGGAATGTAAGGAAGGGATATTTTTCCGTGTTTATTATTCCGAAGTCGACACCCGTTTGGTAAGCTCTGTAGACTGTCTCGTTTGAGAACTCATTATCAGTATCTGTAAATAAAAATGTAGTCTAAAATTAAGACAAGTTGGTTAAAAATCAGCCTCAAATCAGCGTTCATATTAAAAATATGTACTTACTATTATAATTTTCCGCAGCAATAATATTATATGAAATAACTATTACTAATGATAAATACAAAATTGCTTCCATCTTTCGTAGAGTTAGCAGGAAGATTAATTACTATGCCCTGTTGATTAGCATGGCTTATTTATAATGCTCAGACGTCTTCGAGTTTAGGGGGTGTACTGAAAATACTGATAAGACGACCTATAAATACCAAAGCACCTATTTTGCTATTCACAACGCTATGTGTAAAATTCATGTTAATAACTATGACGCTAATAGAAATAAGGATGTGTCTTTTTTAAATTATTGATTCTAATTTCAAAAGTTAACATTCTTTCAGACGTAAACATAATTAAGAAATTAAGGCTAAACTAGATTATTCGATTGATCTTTTGAAAACCTTTTGACTTCTTGGAAAGAGTTAGAAATATATTAATGTTTAAATTTGTTTTAAATGAATAAAGTATTTATTGAATACTGGTTAAAGGTATTAAATAATGTATTAGAAGCCCGTACCCGATCATTGATTTTGGATTTTATTGCTATTATTTCGGGGAATTCCAAGTAAGATCATATTTTACTAACTACGACTTACAGAGTCTCCTTTTTGAAATTCGAGTTATAGAGTATAAATATGTATTATCAATACTTTGTAGGGAAATAACATTTTGTCCGAGTTACAAAGTCCAAATAATTCGAGATACCGCGTATTTAGGGGTTCAGCGGAAAGGCAATTTTTTCAACTTACTGAGGATTTCGACTTAACGAGGTTCGAGTTATCGAGATCCCACTGTATTTATCATCTCAAGAATAACTAGACTGAATTTAATAAAATTAGTTAAATGTGGTAAATCGAAAATCTTTCACATTTCAATACATAGTGTATATCTACTGCCTACTTATGTCTTTGAGCAACCCTAATCATTAAACAAAATATCACATGCATATAAATTGCGTTTTATTAAACGGTGCAATTTGATGGTTATAATAATCAAGTTGAAAATCTATTCTATGCCACTTATAATAGAGCATCAAATAGCGTGGTCGTCAAATACAATGCCTGAAAGTAAACTACAAAAGTAAAAATTGGGTTGTAAGTGCCAAGTGGCTTTGGCTCGAAACGAAATGGTCCTAAATTAATTTTGGAATTCAGTAGTTATGTAACGTTGATAAGGTGTGTTTTATAATTATAAAATGCCCACGAATTTCTTAAAGGCTATAAAATCATTTAATATCCAATATTATAAGGCGCGAACAGAGAGTGAAGCAACGAGGCGTCGCATTAATCTATTCTTTTTTTATGGCTCTGCCACGGTTTGTGCATTAGCCAGCGTCAAGTATAGGATTTTTTATAATTCGCACTTGTAATTGCCATCGTCGGCCTAGAACGTATTGCTACGTTCTAAACCTTCACAGTCTCCTTTCTTAGGTAGCATACTCACTGCTTGCCTTAGAAATTCGACCGTGCCCTCCATGTACGGTTTAAACACTCGCCCGGTACGGCACAACCCTCCCAAAGGCCGAGAACTAATCTATTCTTTGAGGAAAATGTCGTGTTGACTACTTCACCTTATGTCACTTTGACGGGACGGGGCATTGCGTAATGACAATTGACAACTTCAACTGATTCCTTTTGATATCGGGTACTTGGATGGGACGGACGCGTGACAGGTCTAATTCAATAGATTTATTTTGTAAATTATATCCCCCTCTTAACGTCAATACTTATTATTAGTTTAAATTAAAGAATTCGTATATTGTTGTTTCAGAAGAACTTTAATTTGTGTTGGATAGCCCATTTATCGTGGAATGCAAGGCATAAAACAACCAATAAGAGCGGATTGGGTTGACAGGGACAAACTCAAACTCAAGATATCTTTATTCATGTAGGTAAACAAGTACACTTATGAATTGTCAGAAAGAAGTTAAATTAATTGTAAATTTACATTTACTACTAGTTCGCAAGTCAAGGGCGTAGAGCGGGTAAGAAGAACTGGCAAGAAACTTTCCGCCACTAGCACAGCTAGCACTAGCACACACAGCTAGCATAAGATTAATAAATAAATAAAACAATTTACAAAACATTCAGTGTAAACATAGACTAACTTTTACTTAACCATTTCAAAATTCAATCATGTAGATCGCGCGTAGAGAAACTGCACTTGAAACATATACAATAAATATATGTATGACTTTGAGGTTTCAAAAACTAACACAGACACAGTGCACGATCATAACCAATTTCAGCTACACTCTCAAATACAAATACATGCGCATACACACCCATTGACACACTCACTCACTCACTTAATTTGTAACACATTTTTTATAATTACCTTTTTTTAACTGTTTCAAACATGTTCCACGTAATAATTGTTTTCTAGTTGCCCACAACACAGGGCCTCCCTAGTGTGGGGACTAGCGATATATGAATTCTGTCACAACCCTTTCGTCATAAATAAAGTTTTTATTATTATTATTAAATCACATGTCATATTGTATGCTTCATTCGGTGTTTTAAGAGCGGTTAAAATTTTCTAAATTTATGTAAACACACATGAGTGGGTCGTATGCAAATACCGTATTTTGATAATAACCAAACCTTAGCTATGTAAATTACATATCTTACAAATTTGAGCTGTTGGTTGGTTAACAGATTGACAAAATTCTAAAATAATATGTTACTAGACAAATTCTACAATTAACTGTAATAACATGTGATGAGAAGCATGATATAATGGTTGCAGGGGGCAAACGGGCATGACGCTCACCTGAAGCGATAGACACAACGCCAGAGGCCTCGCGAGTGCGTTGCCAGCCTTTTATGAATTGGTACGCTCTTTTCTTGAAGGACTTAAGGGGCAGCTGGTCCCACATAGTGGTGGTGCGCGGCAAAATCTGCCTTAACTAGATTTTCGTATTCTGCATCGACGTCAGATGATGAAACTCAGGTGCAGGTCCGAACAACTCCTCTGAACGCTCTCCTTGGTAAATGCGGTGCAAGATGCAGAGAGACCCCACATATCTACGCACCGCTAAGTACCGCCGCTTTTCCTTGAATACGGTCAAGTGCAAGGACTGGGGAGCTGCCATCCAGAGGTGTGAATAGTACTTGCAGAACCACCGTCTTGCATTGCTAAGCACATCTTGGTGGCTAATTTAACATATCGCTCCAAATTACTGGGAAACTGAACGACGCTGGTTGTGGGTTAGGGAAGAGTGTCTTCGAAAAAAGGAGTAGCGACAAACGTCTTGTAAAAATTCCTAAGTAATTTAGCTCTTCTAGTCTGTGTAGAAGTGGCAGTGAATCTAAATTTAAAAGCATACATTTTGTCTGACGTTCATAAGTGTACAAGTTACCTATATGATATTTTGATTTTTTATTTAAGTCGCATTACACGCCAAATAAAACCCTTACAAACAAGTTTCAGAGGGATATACAGGAAGTCATATAATACTACTGTTTTCAACAAACTTTAAACTGTAGACCAAGTGTGTTCAATAAAAAAAAAATTGATTATTATTTCCTAAGTCTTGATAGACACGGTTGAAAGACAGGACCAGTCTCGATGGAGATTTTGCTTTGAACGCCTAACAGGTCTCAACACATCTGCTCATAGTTTAGCTGACTGATTGCAAGATAAAGACTTATATAAAAAAAAAATATTAATTAATTAATTTGTGTGTGTTTATTAGTAAATTCATACTATCATATGTGTCGGCGGGAATTCAATTGCCTTATACCGTGAATGCGGTCGGGTCAGCATATGTTGTAAAAAAAGGCATCAAAGATATATGAACACATTTTATAAATAACTTTATTTTAATATAAACATATTTATTTTATGTCCCCACTCCCCGCGCACAGAAACACTTCCCTCGACTGCAAACTCCGTAACTCCAACCCCGTGTCTTGCAAAGTAATTCACAATCCATTTTACAAAAGCGTGATTTCATTGCCGCTTCGGTTTCTGGAAATAAATAATTTTAAATGAATACATTCAAAATAGGTCTGTACAACTCAATGTCAACTGTCCTTAGGGCTAAATTTACGAGAGCTTAGTCAAGTATTCGTATACGATACTGCCATACTGTCAGTTTTCGGTAGGTCGAACGTAATCAATTCGAATGATGTATGATTCCGCTGATTTTCAAAACGCCCATAAAGCGCTTCCCAAGTTCCATATACCGAAAACATTACATTATTATTATACTACTAGCTGGCCTGGCGAACATCGTACCGCCTAACAGTCGATTCTTTATTTTTGTTAATACTTATTCTGCTATTCGGGATACCGGTCTAGCTAGTAAGATAAAAAAAGAAAGTTGATAATACAACAAATACATCATGTCAAAAAATAAAAATTTACCTTCCCGGAACCCCTCCACTAACACTTGAACTTTATGATATGGTATTAAAGTTCAAATTACCTTTAAATATTATTACGAATATTTTGTATGGGAATATAGAAAAGTGTTGTTTTTAGACTTTTTCACTCAATTTTTTTATTTTTTCTCTCCGTAAGAACCATCCTCGTACTTCAAGGAATATTATAAAAAAAGAATCAGACAAATCGGTCAAGCCGTTTTCATGTTATGTCGTGACAACGGAAAACGGGTTTCATTTTTATATATATAGATTCTATCGAATAGTTAAATTCGATTTTAGGTCGCTATTCTATAAAACAGAGTTTTACAAAAACAGTGTAAAGTAATTTTTTTACTACATTTAACTAATGAATGACAATTTAGTAATTGTCTAAGTTTTATAAGACAGATCAAGTTTTATAAGAAGTATTAAGCTAATCAATTCAAAAGGGAATTAAATATACATAGTAGAATGAGCCTAATAGACTAAAATTGGTATAGCTGATGGCGACGCGTATCTCGTTCGTAAATTTATATTATATTATAGTTCGTAAGTTTCTCATGTACATTAATACATTTTTTTTTGTAATGAGAAATAAAGTTCTTTAAATATTATTTAATATAAATAGGTTTTGTAGACTAGAAAACCAATGTTGGTTACATTTGTTTACTACTTACTACAAACCAGATCCCTTACTCTGGAACTTACCATAGCGATACCGACAGAAATCCCGATCCCAATAATTACTACCGCGCGATCCTAAGAATACGACATTAGCGCTACAGCGCGTCAGCGCTACTACAGCAGACAGCTACACGTACGAATAAATCCGAATCGAATCGCTGTCGATTGGAAGATACAGAGCCTGCTAATCTATTCTATATACTAATCTCTATCTATCTCTCTATCTATATTATCTATAAACTAATCTCTTAAAACTTCATAGCTAAACAAAACTCATTTTTTTCGAATAAAACATTTCATACAGGTATGTAATATTGAAATATTTTTTAAATTATTTGCTTAAATAAAATATTCGTTTAAATTTTAATAGACATAAGATTTAACTGAACCAACAAATAATTGGTTGTTAATTAATAACCAGCGGTTAGTCGTTAATAGAAGTATTAATATGGTAAACGCCTAGTAATTTATGTGAAATTAGTCTTGCATTTAAATTCAAATCACGAATCCGCATTAACTAATGTAAATTAAATGTAACCAGTATTAGTATTTTCTCGTTATCAATATCAGAAAAACATATTTAATTTATATGTAATAGTAATTTAATAGTGATAATTATAAAATCGAGATGCAACCCAGCTACGTAAATTAATACCGGACTGTACGATTGCTGGGAGTGAAATATCTTTTAACGGTGATCCTATATAAATAATTAGATACTAATTATGATTAAAATTTACTAATAGTGTCGCCCCACTACTCATATATGTATAGCCTCCCTTTAAACCTGTGATTCCCAAAGTGGTCTATATCGACCCCTAGGGGTCTATGACAACCTGCAAGACGTCTACGTCAGCGAAAAAAAATTTGGGGGTCCATGAAATGAAAATGGGGTCCACGATAGTGGATCTCAACACATACACTGATAGTACCTATTTACTTAAATCATACTATCTTATAATATCAAAACATATACAATATACATTATATTGACTTATTGCTTATTTTATTTATAGTTTATTTTATGTTTATTTTATGCTACGTATATTTTAAATAACAAATACAAAATTTTATTTTAGGTAGTTTTAATTTAAATTCAATTAATAAATGTATAAATTAACATGTGTTTTTACTTTAAGATTTTAACACTAAACTTCACTACAGTTAGAAATTTACAGGAAATCAATATCAGGTAAGTAGGGGGTCTACCCAACACGGAAAAACATGGCAAGGGGTCTACGACACAAAAAAGTTTGGGGAACTCTGCTTTAAACCATGGAAATGACTAAGCCCCTTTTGTGACACCTAAAACCATGTCAAACCATTTTTTTTATCCAGGGGAGTTATGCGCGATAATATACTAGTATACATTATATGTGGTATCTTCGAAGACGGCACCTCCCGACAATGGTCAGTAAATCAAAATTTTGTTTATTTTCATACTTATCGTTTTCAAATATATATACAAAAAAACTTTCTTTTGTACTATTGTATTTATAAAGCGTGAGATCATATTAAATTAGTATTAATATTAAGATCGCAGAATTTATTTCTTTACTTGTCTGAAGGAAATATATGTCAATGTAGAATGTACAAGTAATGATTTGTTACCATGATCAATACATTTTTCAGAACCTATTTCCGAAGGCAACTTATAAAGAATACGGTGTGATATATATGATGAAATAAAATAATATTTATTTCATCTAAAAGATTAGATTAGATTGGGTAAGAACCCATGGGCGTAAAATGGATGGACTAAGCTCCGCTGTCATAAGAACAAAGTTAGAAAAGTATAGTTACACTACTTTCACTAAAGTAATTAATTCAAATAAAACGTCTTTATCGAAAGGACGGACGGATATGAACAATTTTTTGGACGTGTAACACGCAGAGATCCAGAAAGTTTAAAAAAAATTATCGTGTCTGGCAGATCGGAGGGCACCAGAACTCGAGGCCAATCCCCTCCTAGCTCGACCGATCAAGTAAAGGCCCGTACAGGTTTTACCATCAGCCAGGCGCAGAGGCTTGCCAAGACAGTGGAGAGTGGAGGAAGTCATGCGGCGTCACTAACACGACCTTCAGAAATGAAGAGCGCGACTAAAGAAGATTCCATATGAAGAAAACTCCCACTTACTCCTTTAGTTTAAACTGTTTTTTTTTATGGATAAGATATTTGTTTAACACATAGCCTAAAGTGAGGGGGTAGAATTATTGTATCCTCAATCGTAGGGAAAACATCGCGAGGAAACCGGCACGCCTTAGATCGTAAAAATCGACTGCGAGGCCCAGACCAGGTTGTAGCGCAACTGGAGACGTTTTAATAAAACATAGAAGAAAAGAGAGAAGAACAGTTGTATAGATTTCGCATTTGTCAAACTTGGGATTTGAAATATTGAAATCGGGATCTGATAAATCGAAGTTACATGATAACCCTGCTGATGTCACCACAGACGGTTTCAATACAAAATTAAGAAAAAGAAATGTTGCATAAATTTGTTTTTAAATAACAACTGCCATGTCTCCAATCTCTATTCAAAGCTATTATTTTAAGAAAAGTAACAGAAAATAGTCACATACAACTAGAGAAAACTATGACCTTGCAAACATTCGTAAATGAAACACGATAAATTTCAATCGACATTTCTAATTATAGATAGATAGATTATGTTATATTTTTTCGACTGACAAGGTCGGATGAAATTTTTTTAAATTAAGGATAGCATCAATATCAAGACAATGAAAAATAATAAAAAGAATTTAAATTTTTTACCTTGAAACGAAGACATCATGGCAATTATAAAAAATAATCCAATCAATTTGATAAATATGTTCCCTCTCATTGTTAAGTAAATGAGTTTTTGTACAATTTCAAGGAGTATCACTAATTTAACTGTTTGTTTTCTGAGAGATACCATATAACTAGTTAACTACATTGAATCACTATTATTAAAAGAAACGTGCAGATTTCTGACCGTAATGTGATAAGAATGCGTTTATGGTTATAACTAATTATGGATATTAATTATTTTTTATATTAATCATAGCGCCATCTCTTGAACAACACCAGAACTACGTACACAAATCGAAAGATTTATAATAATACACTTTTATAAGAAATTACACACAATATTATGCTGGTTATACTTGACTCCTTGACTCAACCAATAATACGAAGGAGGATACTTCCTCTAAAAAATTTAATGCCTCTGAAATTTAATGATATTAATGTAATCACTAGGTTCAATCATAATTTACCCAAATGAGGTTTTTGTCTATTACTTTAATCGTATTTTTCTCTTCATCCGTACCGTATGTATAATGAGACCGTGGGTTATTTTGCAATAACGATATACAAACCAAAATAATAAAATCACAAAAACATTTTCCTATTATCTTCCAATCGTAATGGCATGACTTTTCCCATAGGTTAACCTGGGGGCTAAGTCAAGGGTCCTTAACAGGAGTGTTTGTAGAAAGTCGAAAACTAAATTTCTATGAAAATTTGTCGACGTGAACAGTCATTTTCATACAAACTTATCATATAACAATAAATTAGTAGAAAATAGACATTTAATTAAGTTAAATATTTTGACACCTTGCCGCAGTAAATAATTCAGTTATATTTTTTTTTTCGTTATGAACCTTTCATATTAAACTTCGTTCTCGTATCGTTCGAGGTACACATTTTATTTCCACATAGGTATTGTTAATATCAAAAAGTTCATTGTTCGATTTCTTGATATCCTTCAGTTGTGAAGCAATATTTAATCTAATCAAAATGGTTACACAAACGATGAAAAAGGAATACAATGATTCATTTTAGGTAAAGTCCCAGACACGGGTATAAATAAGTCCAAACGACAAACCGTTAACAGTAGTTCATCCTGTAAGCTGTCAAAATGGCGTTAAATTTGCTTGTTTTGGTGTCAATTATTTATTGTACTAGTGCATATCGACGTAGGAAAGCATATTTGCTGTAAGTAGACATATTGCAATTGTTCACCAGAGCCAAAAAACTTAATTAATTTCGGAAAAAAATTAATAGTGTCGAACCTATCCATGATATTGCTACCATTTTTGAAACATATATTTATTTAACTGCCAGTCACTATTTGCAATGTAAAATTTTTATCCAAAGTTACTATAAGTACGTGTTTGGCTAGTTACAGCATACAGTTTTTTAAATCACAAACCTTTAAAACGCTGTAACTAAGGAAGAAAAATGTACGCGCGGAAATATTATCAATTTACAGGCGGTAAATATGCTGTATGCTTACTGCATTTATGTATTTGGGTACTTTCAATTGCAATTCAAGATGTAAGATTAGTTTATAATTATGATTAGATCTAGAAATGCAGTGGGTCATTTGGTAATGTAATGTTTGGTTGAAATAAAATGTCGTAAATGGTAAAAACAAACTAAAACTGTAGGTTCCCTAAGCTTGCTGTAAGTAAACGAATGTAAAAATCATACGCCGCAGAAATGCTGTAAGTAGCGTTAAGTTTTTAAATGGGAAGAAGTAAGTATTTGTAAAGAAAAAAATGCAGTTGTTCTTTTGCTGTAAGTACAAATTGTCTAAAATGACTGGATTTTGGTCTACATACAGCATTTAATCTTACTAAAAAAAATATAAGTACGGGCGTTTTCAACCGCGTATGTAATTTTTTTTTCATCGTAGAGACACAGGACCCGGGACATTCGATGCGGTTTTTTTTTCTGATTCTAATGGCAGTAAAAAGTCACTTTAGGTATTTTGTCTACTTACAGCAAATATGCTTTCCTACGTCGATATGATTCGGTTAATGTCTATGAAGAAGGTTAGTTATTTAATAATTAATTCTGTTATTTCCATTAAATTTTATTTTATTTGGACGTTATAAATCACAGTGTAATTCGATTTAAATTTTGCTTTTGATAATAATTAGTAAATCTATAAATTTGCTAATATCTACATGCTAGGCGGATATATTTAATGATCACTAAATTATACCCTTTATAATTCACGTGATTGAATTTTTCAATCGTTTCTTTTAAACAAAAAATATCTTATCGAAGGCTAAAATCATTTTGCTAAAATTATTTTTTAATGCTAGATACTTTACTAGATATTAAGACGCAACAAGATGTTATACATATTTATCATTTAGAATATAATTTGCTTAGATAGTCTATGGTTCAGCAAGCGCTAGACCATTTTAGTCCAGTCTGATAACGTTAATTAGAACTTAGAGTAAAGGGTGATTAGGTGATAGTATAAGATCCCGCTATACAACGACCTTCACCGAGATGCTTATTTAATGAAACTTATTTTATATTTAATTTAATATGTCAATAAATATAATCCATATGGGTTGCCTAGCAAATTTCAGTCCAGAGTATGTTTAATTAATATTTAAAAAAAAATTTTTTTTTTATAATTTGCATGTAGTAAATTTTTTGAACTTTTTTCAATCAATATTTTTAATCAGGGTAGTATTATATATGTATCACTAAAACCTTCTTTTATACTAAAGATGTATATATACTTTAGTGTCACATAAAAAATATACACATAAATAATTAATTGATGAAAAACAACCTAACTTTTGCATATTCTATGGGCTTCATTCTTTCGATTGGTATAGAATTTATCTAATAATCATACCGGTGAAATGTTTAAAAAAATATATTTTTTTTAAATTAATTAAAAATACTCTGGATTGAAATTTGCTAGGCAACCCATATGGATTATATTTATTGACATATTAAATTATATATAAAATAAGTTTCATTAAATAAGCATCTCGGTGAAGGTCGTTGTATAGCGGGATCTTAGACCATGAGGACCTATTTTTAATACAAGAAATCCCCATTAAACTATGATGATTTGATTAGGTGTATGATTTCAAAATCATTGCTTGGCAACGTTATGTATTACTTGAATGTACTGTAACTATGCCCACCTTGTACTCGTTAAAAAAAATATCTTTCATATAAAACAATGTTATTTAGGCCAGGATACTTTAAGCCAAGAATTCAGCCACTGTGAGTACCACGATTGCGACAATTTCTGCAAACGTCTAGGGTACCAAAGCGGTACATGTGTGGACGGCCACTGCAAATGTAATCACAAACAGGCCGACGGTACAATTTTTTATTATAATATTAATAGAATGTGTCTTATTATCAATACGATTTCACGCCATACCTAGTGCTTTAAATACAAGACCCGCTACTTATTTTTTAAAACTATAACCATCAATGAATTCAACAATAAAAACTCCATTACAATCCCGATTATTGCATTTAATGACGAAAGCTAAGTCGTTGTTCAATAACTGCACCGCTGGTAGGAAACTTTGAATAGTGTGATATTCTTAATATTAAGAAGATGTTTTTTTTTTAATTTATTAAATTACAATCGGTTTAAGAATGTTGTGTTTTATCTTGTAGATGCTACAATATTGAAGGAATGCACCCCCGCAACATGTAATCAGCTGTGTCGACGCATGGGATTCCCCGGTGGTGATTGTATAAATAAAAGATGCGAATGTGAAAAACTCGTCGACAAACGTAAGTAATTCAATTAAATTTAAAGTATAATATAACAATACAATTATTATAAGACCAGTAGCGTAACTGGGGTGGCAGGGCTGGCAAAATGCCACGAGCCCCCGTCCCAAAAGGGCCTCTGCCCTAGAGATATTATGTTCTATGGATGATTGTGAAGTCTCCAATACGCATTGGGCTAGCGTGGGGACTAAAAACCATTCCCTCTAGCCTAAGAGAGGAGGCCTATGGCCATTAGTAGGACATATACAACGTGTAATTGAGTACGCTGAAAATCTCGAAGTTTATTAAAATTAAACTGAGTACAACATGACGATTTTTACTGATAGGGCCCATCAAAAGAATTTTCCACGGTTGGTATAGTTACGCCACTTTATAAGACAAATAAACAATTGATAGATTATTTGCCAGGTTATCGTAAATAAATATAGAAATCCTACATTAACACCTATCACTATATCTACAGTTGTTTAAACCGTGACCGTGATGAACATAAGATATATTTCTAAATTCGTTTAATTAAAACCCACGAACTATTTATTTATCTTTACGAACAGAAGCGTGTTGCTTTACGGGACTGTAATTACAATGAGAGTAATCAACACAGTCGAAAATTGCGCTTCCCTCGAGATGTTTGTGTGGGAAACGTGTAAGGGTTAATAATATCTAAACTATTTGGTTTAATTAGATTTGTGATACGTATATTATACAATACACTAACACATACCAATCCACGCAACGCAAAAAACTAAAATGATTCAATATGATTGATTTACACTTATGACATATGATTTTATTACGTATTTGTTACGTGTCAAAATAAATTGTATGGGAAGTTTAATAAATTATGTGACGTTTTAACAACATTTACACAAACTTGCTTGCTCTGAAATTGTTCAACTTTTGTGTTTGTGTTCACTTTTTTGTTTACTTCAATTATTTGTCTTCTGAATACGTATGTAATTAACATTTTATCCTTAGTTGAGACCGATTCATCAAGTCTACGTAGTTGCAATTTTCGGGAATGCGAGCAACGTTGTAGACGGCTTGGTTTCCCGGGAGGTGCGTGTGTGGGTGACAGATGCAAGTGCGACAACTTCCGCGCATCGGAAGGCATTGCAGGTACTTTTGCCCTCTTATAAGAATGTTTTTAAGTAATAGTATAAACTGATTTTACAAAACTCACACAGATACTGAAAATAATAATGATTTAACCTTCGACGCCGGAGATATGGACGTAAATCAACTGCGTAGTTGCAATTTACGGGCATGCGAGCAACTTTGTAGACGGCTTGGTTTCCGGGGTGGTGCGTGTGTGGGTGACAAATGCAAGTGCGACAACTTCCGCGCATCGGAAAGCATTCCAGGTACATTTGCATTCTTATATGAATGTTTTTATGTAATAGTATAAACTGATCTTACAAAACTCACACAGATACTGAAAATAATAATGATTTAACCTTCGACGCCGGAGATATGGACGTAAATCAACTGCGTAGTTGCAATTTACGGGCATGCGAGCAACTTTGTAGACGGCTTGGTTTCCGGGGTGGTGCGTGTGTGGGTGACAAATGCAAGTGCGACAACTTCCGCGCATCGGAAAGCATTCCAGGTACATTTGCATTCTTATATGAATGTTTTTATGTAATAGTATAAACTGATCTTACAAAACTCACACAGATACTGAAAATAATAATGATTTAACCTTCGACGCCGGAGATATGGACGTAAATCAACTGCGTAGTTGCAATTTACGGGCATGCGAGCAACTTTGTAGACGGCTTGGTTTCCGGGGTGGTGCGTGTGTGGGTGACAAATGCAAGTGCGACAACTTCCGCGCATCGGAAAGCATTCCAGGTACATTTGCATTCTTATATGAATGTTTTTATGTAATAGTATAAACTGATCTTACAAAACTCACACAGATACTGAAAATAATAATGATTTAACCTTCGACGCCGGAGATATGGACGTAAATCAACTGCGTAGTTGCAATTTACGGGCATGCGAGCAACTTTGTAGACGGCTTGGTTTCCGGGGTGGTGCGTGTGTGAGTGACAAATGCAAGTGCGACAACTTCCGCGCATCGGAAAGCATTCCAGGTACATTTGCATTCTTATATGAATGTTTTTAAGTAAAAGTATAAACTGATCTTACAAAACTCACACAGATACTGAAAATAATAATGATGTATCCTACGACGCCGGAGATATGGACGTAAATCAACTGCGTAGTTGCAATTTACGGGCATGCGAGCAACTTTGTAGACGGCTTGGTTTCCGGGGTGGTGCGTGTGTGGGTGACAAATGCAAGTGCGACAACTTCCGCGCATCGGAAAGCATTCCAGGTACATTTGCATTCTTATATGAATGTTTTTAAGTAAAAGTATAAACTGATCTTACAAAACTCACACAGATACTGAAAATAATAATGATGTATCCTACGACGCCGGAGATATGGACGTAAATCAACTGCGTAGTTGCAATTTACGGGCATGCGAGCAACTTTGTAGACGGCTTGGTTTCCGGGGTGGTGCTTGTGTGGGTGACAAATGCAAGTGCGACAACTTCCGCGCATCGGAAGGCATTGCAGGTACATTTGCCCTCTTATAAGAATGTTTTTAAGTAATAGTATAAACTGATCTTACAAAACTCACACAGATACTGAAAATAATAATGATGTATCCTACGACGCCGGAGAAATGGACGTAAATCCACTGCGTAGATGCAATTTATGGGCATGTGAGCAACATTGTAGACGACTTGGTTTTCATGGTACATGTGTGGGTGACAAATGCAAGTGCGACAATTTCCGTACCCCTAAAGGTATTATTATGATTAGTTAACTTACGTTTTCTGTCAAAAGTTTAAGTTACCAAATACAGATGTATCAATTTATTTTGATTTATTAAAAGAATTACAACTAAAACTACGCTGTAAGACCCGGTTCATGTTATGAATCATTATAGATGAGTTCTCTGAGGCTGCAAGTACCCTACGTGATTGCAATTATCAGGAATGTGACCAAAGATGTCGTCGTCTAGGATTCCCAGGAGGTGCATGTGTAGGAAGCAGATGCAAATGTGATAATTTCCGTAGTACGCAGTTTAGCAGAGGTACCTTTATTTATATCTATATTAGCATTTAGAAATGATAATTGTATACGGATATTAGTAATATTATTGATTTGTTTTATATGGATAAAATATATCAATGACTGATGAGGCTCGATTTCATAATACAAATAATGAAAGGAATGATCTCATTATATGTATTTGATATTCTAATTTCAAAAGTTCTTAATATTTCACTAATCATAATATTATTGTACGCTTGGGTTGCGTTTGAAACTAGCTTTCTTAGCAATAATTACACGTATCAGTCTAATATTCCAGGTCTAGATTCAGCTAAAATCAATACTGAATATCGCAGTTGTAATTACCGTGAGTGCGACAGACGTTGCCGTCGCCTGAAATTTCCCGGCGGGGCTTGCGTAAATAACCAATGCAAATGCTACAATTTCCGACAACTGTTGAGCAATGAAGGTAAACGTTATTACACTATTGACATATAAGAATATAATAAATAATAGTTTATGCAACTGTCATATAATAGATGGTATTAAAACATGAGTGTAGATTACACGAGTGTTTTAATACCTAATTATATGCAGTTGCATACACTACTTTATTTAATCTCATGGCTATGGGTTTCCAAGTCATAAAGTCTTGGTAACATTTGTCGTACGCTTTTCTTGATTTTCCGGTCCAACAAAATATTACTCAAATTCATATGTATGAAATAGCGCCAAAATGGAAAAAGTCTGTTATTGGTATATTGGCTCGGAACTAGCGCGTTGCGCGCGCAGCGTGCTCACCACAGATTATGTATACTTAAATTGAATTGAAACCTCCTTGGTCGGGACACACTGTACATTAGTAATTAAAAAAATATTTAAATGCATTGTTTTGTTAGGAGAATAATGCTTTAATTTAATTGTTTAATTTTCTTAAAGAAGTATGTATATAAAATATGCCAATAAAAGTCTGTACTTCATTTCATAATTAGAATATTACCGAATGAGATTATATAATAATTATTTATTATATTCCTAAACTAATTAAAACCAAATCTTCAACATGTAGAAATTATACATTTCGAAGAATGGTAAAGTTTCGTTAGAGTATTCGCAAACACAACGACAGTACGAAGACTAAAAGATAGTCGGTACACAATTTTTGTATAAACGAACGCGACACGATTCGACCTCCTGCTTAATCAAGCACAATTAAGCAAAACTCTTTACCATTACATATTTTGTTTTAATGTTCAACACCGGGACTCTTTAACTTCCAATAGCGAAAACGACACCAATCCCGACCTTTTGTACCCAATATAGTGTTCCCTCCAAAATCAGTAGCATTGACGTTCATATCGTGCGGTACAAAGACGGTCAGGTAACGTAATTTCTATTGAAGTTACAGAGTGCCGGGGTATTAATGCAGTTTTAGAGAATGCATTCTTTTCAGACTCTTTTGATAAACTACAAGTGTTTAGAAGAAAACAGTCATCATCACAACTTACCATTACGTACTTAATCATTGATAATGATTAATATAAGTATGAACAAATTCTGTCCAATGTCTCGTTTAGTATTAATTTTCTCTTATTACAGAATCTTTAGCAACCAATGCAACAGAAAATCCACTTGAGAATGACGTTAAATGTGACTCAACACAGTGTAAAACGAGTTGTAGTGAGCGTGGTCTACGCAATGGCATTTGTATTGAGAAGGAATGTTACTGTGACATGGAAGGTAATTGCAATATATGTTTATGCTGTATTTTTAAATATTATTATGTATATAAACACACTATTAGCTTAATAAGCTGATGCGCGCGTATTTTGAGATTTGGAGAAACTTCCCAATCTATTTTTAAAGGAGTTCAAAGGTGGAAGATTACACTTTCCGGAAGCCTATTCCAGTCGGCCACTACTCGGTTTGGGAGAAAGTGTGTGTACAAAATATGTGTAATATTTAAATTTGCATAACTTACCAGATCATTTGTAAAAATTACCTATTCAAAATTATACTACTGACCTTACGTTTCGCATGATATAGGTACCTATAGTCTGCACCATCGCGGGTTGACATAATCTATATAAATCTTTCTATAAGTTTTAACCTAATTTGACTGAAACCAAACAGCCGACATTAGTAAATATTATTAGGAATGTAACTTACCAAGCGGGACCACAGTTAAACGACATTCATTAATTAACTTAGACATCTCACGCCGAGTTCTAACGTGATATTAGTTAGTTTCATAATATCTAAGTGATGGATGTCATAAATTTAATTTTGACAAATTATTGGCAGGGCAGCAATATTATTTCTCTAAGTCTGCTCCCCTTGTCTACACTACCTTTACGGGATCTTTAATACGTAGCAGTAATACGATACTGAAGAATGTATGAAACACAGGGTCAATTGCTGGTGATAGTATGAATCGTTGAATAAGAAATTCAATTGTTTTTCTTTATATAGCATTTGAAAATATTTTCTAAAAAGTGATTCCTCAAGGCATGTGCAATGCTGCAGTCACAATTCTGCATTTTATAAAATTGCCTGACTCACCCCATAACCCAATATTATGAATAAAAAATAAATAAATCAGTGGCGCTACAACCTCTTTAGGTCTTGGCCTCAGATTTCTGAATCTGTTTCATGATAATTTTTAAATCTAATAGGCAAGTAGGTGATCAGCCTCCAGTGCCTGTCACACGCCATCGACTTTTTGGGTCTAAGACATGTCGGTTTCCTCACGATGTTTTCCTTCAATTCGAGCAAATGTTAAATGCGCACATAGAATGAAAGTCCATTGGTGCACAGCCGGGGATCGAACCTACGACCTCAGGCATGAGAGTCGCACGCTGAAGCCACTAGGCCAACACTGCTCAATATGCTGCAATATTATGAATAGTTCACCGAATAAATATTCCATGTTCAACATAAAATAATGACAAAGAAGCTGTTTCATTATATTAACGAATGTTTACAGATGCAGAGACATCTTCACAACCTTGTGAACCACATGCTTGCAACGATAGTTGTCAGATAATGAACCGCTTAGGTGGATTCTGCTTACTTGGAAAGTGTAATTGCTATTAATACCTATATAAAATACTTCATACTAACTGCGCTGGTCACCCACCAATAAAACCAAGGCCTCCGAGACGATGCTCCATTGCTTACCACATGGAGCTCGTCCAGATTTCTAAGGCGTCTTTCCAATGACTTCTGCGCCAGTCGGTATTCCAAGATATGCCTTGATACTACGATCATTCTCACAAGATGGCTTGACCAGCGGAGTCCTTATATTATAGCTTCACCCAAGATTTTGGGTTCATCAATATTATGTATCCATATTCTATAATCTACATTAAAACATTTTACATTAACGTGTGAATTATTTTAAGCCTTCTTTAACTTTACTTTATTTTCTACATCTACGACTTTTACACCATTTTAATAGAAGCATTATATGTACGTTTGTGTGTATTTGGTAATTAATTTATTTTCCTATTATTTAAATGGAACCATACACAGTTCGATAATGTTAGCGTACGCGTAAAATCCTTACTCACATCTGATAGACGAATTGTCAATTGGCTATAAAAAGTATATTAGGCTATCGAAATAGCCGGAGATTCACAGTTCAATATTAACAAACGTCCAGTGAAAATGACCCGTCGAACGGTAATTTTCTATTTACGACCCATAAAAGCATTCCTGCACACGCTATTGGAAGACCATTTTCAGCCCCTTAAATAATCTATTGTTAGGAAATAAAATATCCTAAACGTTTTAAATGCAC
Source organism: Pieris napi (assembly GCF_905475465.1). Lineage (NCBI taxonomy): Eukaryota > Metazoa > Arthropoda > Insecta > Lepidoptera > Pieridae > Pieris > Pieris napi. The sequence goes on from NC_062252.1 coordinate 5,535,345, forward strand.
GCAATTGCATAAATCTCTTACAATTGGGTTGAAATAAAGAATATAGGTTGGTTTGGTTTAAATTTAATTGATAATAAATTTTGTATGAATTTGAATTTTATTCATAAAATTTGGGTGATATTTTACATCATTTGATCGATTTGAATACAAAAACATTGCAGTCAAAATCATTTATTCATATAGATAACATAATGTAGGTAAACTTATGAGCGTCAAAAAAGAAATACAACAATGCTTCTAATTTTACATTTACTGCCAGTTCTCAAATCAAGGGCATAGAACGGACGAAAAAACAAACGGCAATAAACTCTCCGCCACTCATTTGAATCGCCAAGTTTTTTTGTTTTACACAATGTTTGTAAGGAGCTGCAACCATTTAAAATAAAGAACGCCATACGGCTGAATAATATCATCGTCATCTAGAAGGAATAAAAGAACTTGAAAGATTTGGGTGGAAATCCAAATGTAGGGCAGTATTTCACTCAGGTACAACGTATGCAGCTCTACAGGGCTCCAGTACGACCTATTATGGAATACTACTCTCATCTCTGGGCCCTTGGTCCCAAATATCAACCTCTTCTATTTCTCAGATTGTCAATGTCCAGACTATTTATTACTCACCGGCTTGATTCTCTTTCTCTATGCAGAGGCATTGCATCACTATATATCACCGCTGCCTTGTTTCTTTACCGCTCCAAAATAATTCTTGGTACCAGTTCCGCACCATCTTGTTGACTGGTAATCTTGCACAGTTCGCTTTAACATGCTTTTTGCGAACTACCGAAATATGGAATCAGCTTATAGTGGAAGTCTCACCAAGCATATATGAGATAAAAAATATATCAGTAACTCCCTCAAAGGCCAGCAACGCATACACCAGTAACAAAATGGGTGTCCATACGTGGCCGTAATTATGCTTTTATAAGCATCCTGCAGGATTGTTTCCCCATTATGTAAAAAACTTAAAATCAAAGTCGGGTAGCGTAAAAATAATCTTTTGACTTATAAATTTGCATTATACGGTAATTGTTGGATATTAAAAACAATTGCGTAAACTTAAACGAAATAATCCCCTAAATAATACCATCAACACTCGCCCCTATACAAACGATTAACAAAAAGTAGCACCCAACAAACAAACGTGACTCATATTAATTTAGCCAAGTTTTAATTAGAGACCCAAATTCAAACCTTCTTACAACTAACTTAATTAACTTCAAGGCAGTCACGGGGTAACGGTGCGTGTGTGAATTATAATTGTCTATACTAAGTTCTGACGTATAATTATCTAATAAGCTTGCATTTAGAGAAATTGGTCTGACTTCTATTGAGCTTAAAGTCGTTTAGATTAGGCTGTAAGATAGGTATTAAGGCCATTCAAAGTTAGATAATTTTTGTTTTATTAATGCGGTAAGAAGATTTCGACGAAGATTCTCAACCATGGGGTCGTGTCGTGGGGATCAAGCCATAAATAATACTTTTTTTTCTTTTTTTCTTACAATAAAGTTCACAAAAAAAGAGTACGAGTTTACATGAATTACAATCTAGCATATACAATAAATATGGCTATTAAGTAATATTATTTTGACCTAATTTTCTACAATAAGGTAATGTTCATTAACAGTCTTAGTGTTTTATAACATTTTGACACTATGTTCATTTGTCCGAGATACTAAACTTGCACTTACCTATATTCACTACACTAGGTTAATAACTCAAAAGGTTTAGTTCTCTTTAGGCGTCTTATCCCTGTCGTGTCAAGAAGTAGGATTGCTTCAGCATTCATAATTCATATAAGTTCACTTTTATCAAAACTCTACAATAGGGTAAGTCGGTAATCTGATAAGAAAGTACATAAGAAAACAAACACCGACGGGTAACTTATTTACAGGAAATTTTCTATTTATGTTCTCAAATATAATAATTCCGTGAGTACCCATTCAGTCAAACGATTTAATTATGTACTTATCAATAGTCAATAAATTACTTTTGACAAGTTACCTAACTTAATTAACTGAATGAAAATCGTTTATTGAGTTTTGGCAGTTTGACACTTACTAATCCGCCATTATCGCTTTTACTTCAATATTCGGATAAAATAGTTTATCCTGATTGACAAAGACCAAGTGAATTGTGAGATTAAAATACGATAATCATGATAAACCTAAATTAATGTATTTAAAAAAATATTATTATACGAAAAAGAAAAAAGGAAAAAGGTAAAGAGGCTAGTGATTTATACCAAAATTATCTTAAAATATATTTCTTAACAATAATTTATTAAATACAAATATATTTCGGTATAACGGCTAAATCGTGTTATAAATCGAATTTTATCCGAATTCTGCGAGTATGCTAACGCATCAGCTAGTATATTATTAAAAGAGACGGTAATTTTTCATATCCTATAGGCTACTTGGGAATATTTTCCAGTTCAATAAACTGGAAAATGTGACGTCATATAATAAGGAGTGTGAGATAAGGCTTTACTAGTGCACTGCACTCAATTCATACATAATAAATGTGAGGCAAATACAAAGCGTATATATACACGTAGTATCATAACATCATAATCATAAAGGATTGTGTTTCCTATATTTAAATCTCTTTGACTTGGTTTGTAAGCTCCTTGATGCCTTTTATTCAATCTTAATGTTAATCGTTTATGATAAAGAATTAAACCCCGCTGATTTTCTTCACCTATTTTTCTCGAGGCTCGTGTACATGCCTATAAACATTTTTGTATGATGATCTCAATCGATTACGTACATGGTACTAATAAGCAGATCAATTTTTGGAATCTATTTAATTGATATTTTCTGTGCCTACCATTCCGAAATTGTTATTATTTTGCCAGGTAACCAGGGTTTCCAGTTTATATGTGCAACTTTCAAAGGGGCACGAAAATACAAACCTATGTATGTATTTTTATTTTATTTGCGTTGTAGACAGCTTTTCCCTCATAAATTCAGTTGAATTTGCAAACTCTTCATTTTACAAGCACTCAAGATCTTTTGTTCTGGTATAGTCCATAAAAGTTTTCAAATTTGTATAAGCCACAGGTCAAAAAAATATATTTTAATAATTTAACTTCGATTTGTCAATTTACATTCATTTTGGATCCATACAAGTATTTTTGTTTCTGATTGATATTGTATAAAAATGTGAAACATACGTAATATTATAGTTGAATAATAATTAGTTCGAAATAATTTGTAGACATTCGGTGTACGATAATATATCTAATTTTATATCGAAATTGATTTTCCAATTATCAAGCTTTAGTGATCAACAATTAAATAAGCTGTGTAACAAACATCCCAAAAGGTTTAAATCATTTACCCGGACGTCCTCAGAGGGAACCCTCGAAGATAGGCTTCACAAAGGCAAAATGCCATAGATCAGATGAGTAGGCGAGTTTAGGTACGTCTCTGGTAATCCCTGGGGTGGTCAGAAGCCGATACCAAGTGCTGTATAACCACATTTCACCGAGTTTCACCAACCACCTAATCCGTATTTACTGCCACGAATTTACTCGCCTCGTTTATATAGCCGTTTCTTATGTTATTTGAACTTGACAGTAGTTTTGTGATAGAAACGTTTTATTATCAAAATTATAGAGTTTAATTGAACAATAGAACATCTTTTTTTTATTTATTTATTTAGTAGTAATCTTACAGCTAACATACGTAAACACACACTTAGACTTAAAACACAACACTTAGAGAAACAACACATAGATAAACAATATATTTGAAACAGAAACAAAAGTTAGTAGATTAATATACCAAAAGAAATATATAAAAAAATCTGAAATTTAACATTAAACAAACGACAATTAATACTTAATATTTCAAAGAAAAATCTAAATTTAAGCCTCTTCAAATATTTTCTCACATCCCCTTAGTGTCACCGCACACGGGCCACACGCCACGGCCACAAACGCCGCCACGAGAAGCTAGAAGCGGCTACAAAGGTAGCTGAAGCGCGCGACAGCCACTTGTGGCCGGTGGTCGACACTTGCGGTCGGTGGCTGCTACTTTTTTTATCCCTTGCCTGCAGTATCATAATGGACTCTGACGAAGAAGGTTAAATTGCGCTACTTTTGATAAAAAAAAACAACCAACCGCGTGCGGCGAGTCCATGTAAAATGTATGAAAATTACAGGAAATATGCCAGTGGCGGCGTTTTGTGGTTGTGGCCGGTTGCCCGTGTGCGGGGACCCTTGGGTGAGGTGAAAAATATCAACATCCTCAAAATTAGCGTCATAGATAAAACCCGAAACATTGGCGAATTATGCAGGTAATTCGTGTTCGTACTACGCACATGGAACAATTGTGAGTATCTGGTCGCATACGAAATTAACGACTGAATATCTATCCGCTCATTAAGAATATCGCGCAAAATAATAAATACATTTTTAATTGCTTTGTCTGTATTTAAGTCAAAACTATGTGGATTGCTGTTTTAATAGGTAGATGTAGGCGTAATCGAACGGAATGCATTATTACGTCTTATGTTTTACATTCTCACCTTACTTGCCAAAGAATAATTATTTAATAGAGTAGCAGTAGGCGTACGAGATAGCTATCCCGAATATTTCGTATCAATCGAACGATCGCAAATGGGCTCGCAATATCGAAATACCGACGCCACGGCATTTGCTCAATACCAGTAGTTAATATCTACCTTAATTACTGAACGTTTCCACCTGAACACGTGATTTAATGGACCATGGCTACAAGGAAGCTTTTTCTTAATACATGTTATTATTATTCTAACTTTAAAATGTTCTTTGCGAGGACAAAACTTGTATAAAGCTAGAAACACAACAGATACCCACTTTTGATAGATTTCTGCATATTTAATGGGTTGTCATTTAGACCTTTAAGGTAAAAACACTCTCAAACGAGAGAAGTTGTCAATTTGTTGGTTTGAGAGGTATCTTTTACCTAACACAGTTTTCGTACATAATATGAGAAGTTTATACACGCAAAAATACTTTGCCGCACAACCGGGGTTCGTAGACACTAGTGGCTAAATATAAAAAATTTAATGATGATTTGATGTTTTAAATTTAATTTATTTAATGATTTGTCTAAACGTAGGTCTCTCTATAACTATACGTAACTCATATGAATTATTTAATGTGTGTAAAAATTTGCATCTCACTTAAATTGTTAAACGGAATTATTATTCTATTGATTACATAAATTTTAGTGAAAAATACGCTTTTATGGCATTTTAAAGACGTGTATTAAAACTATTTCATAAGCACTGATAATCAATTTTACGTTCGTTCACTGCAGTTGCGATAAAACTCTGTAAACGTAGTATGCAGTTGACAAAAATAACAGGATATAACGTATAGTAGACCGAGGCGAATCGGATCACTTTTTCTTTGAGGTTGAGTAAATCATACTAAAGTGCTATATAATGCTATTTTTATTGATAAAATCGTAAGAAGTAACAATCACCTATGAAATAAATATTTGAAAACTTAAATCATACACATAATCTCTTAATTAGCTATTAAAAACTAAAAAAAGGAAAATATCCGATGCGCCCCAACATTCGGGGTGAATCGGATCGTGCACAAAATATAACAAAATTTTAAGGTATAGTGTTAAATAACTTTGGAATCAGTAAAAATATATAATAATAAGATCAATTTTAATTATTGGCACATAATTCACATATATATTATGGTCCTTTTTTCTGTTAGCTCGTGAACGGTACTGAAAAACTTTTAGCAGCTTTACGCAAGGCCAACTCTTTGTTCTGGACTTAATTTACAGCCTCTTTCATTTTTTCTTGACACCATTCTCCGGTGGTCATGAAATAAATATGAATCAATAACCTCAAACATGTAATAAATCAGTTTAAAAGTATCATCCAATTCGCCCCTAAGGATATGATCCGATTAGCCCCGTAATTAAGACTTTTGAAATAAATATTTTAGACGTTAACCTCTAAGATTATACTTAAAAGCGAATTGGTTCTTCAATATTAACACCTTGCTTAACAATATAAACCAATGTAGTTAAATTTTAAGACAAATCCGTCATATGACACAAAGAAATCGTAAGTACGTAACCTAAGATGAGCGCCAAATTGCGACACACACAAAAAACCGAGTGGCTGACGAGCGGCATTGCCACTGTTCCACAAGCGCGATCGAAATACTGCTTATGTCGGGAGGTGCTCAGTAAATGGACAGACACAAAACGCCGGTTGAGTGCGTTCTATGTGAATGTGATATTTGAATTATCAACACATTTCTTATTTTGATCCGATTCGCCCTGTGATCCGATTCGCCTCGGTCTATATTAACTATTGAACTCATCTAATTTTATATATATGATAAATGGTAAAACAAGAATGATCACTTTACAAAATTAAAATCTGTGTAAACTTTACCCTCTCATGATTCAATAATCGATTTTTTTATTTAATATTGAGTCTTAGATGTGTAACCTCAATTAAAACTTAACGTATTAATGAAAATAGGTTAATTGCTATTTTGTATGCTATATTTACGAACAACGATTTCTACTTGATATCCTTAATGATGATAAACTACAGAAGTCTTTTAGACATTAGTTTGATAGACATTAACTAGTTACCACTTACCGTAGGTACCGTGCTATTGAGTTAATAACTGTTTTAATAGGCTGCAGGGAGTTAAAATGTGAACTAAAAACCATTTACTTTTATATATAATTTTCTCCTACAAATATGTACCTATACGGAATTTATTACAAAACCGCTAAAATTAACAACTTAACTTTAGTTGGCAACTTTTTGATCCTTACAATAACTCGAATTGTATAACTCCTAATATAAATATAGTCAAAATCTGTTATAACGACATCGAAGGGACTACTCATATTTGGTCGTTTAAACCGATAGTCGTAACAGCCGATGACGTTGTTATTAAGAACCTAATACAATAGAATTCAGCCAATAATTCGGTCAATATAACCGGTATGTTGTTCTAAACGATGTCGTCGTAAACGGTTTTGACTGTATGTATAAAACGGAAACATATAACAAACAAATTAATTACAATAAGCAACAATTAAGTATCATTTAGACTCTCGTCTACCGTAAGCGTTAACGTGGGAAATTACTTTAAATTAATCCGTCTCATCAATCCTGGTCCCCAGTAATTTTGATTCTCAACAAATATTTAGGCACGATTTGTTTAGACAATTTAATTGATTACACAAAGGTATAGAAAGGTTGTATTTGAGCAATTGCAGTTGAGACAACCTTTTTGATAGAATCAGGTATTCATATTACAGCATCAACAATTCGTCGTAAACATTGCGAATAGCTGACGATATATTATTAAACAAAGAAAGCTGAAAAAAAAAATTTTTTTCAGATTAATAAGGAAAAAGGCGTGTAGAAGGAATGAAATGATAACGAAATGTTGCTGCATCTAGCACAGGACAAAACACGCTTTAAGAGACTGACAGCCAAGTTACAATATGAAAAACTTGTCGAAAATAAGATTCACATTTGTAGTTACGATTAAGACAATATAAAGAGTAATAACGTTATTCAATGTTGCATACAAATCATACGATTACTACTTACGTTAAAAATATTTATCATTTAGAAGAATAACTAAGGTAGCAGATGGCACAATTAAAATAAATAAATAAACTGAAGTGGAAATGGGCGGGGCACATGGCTAGAGGAACAGAAATTCTGTTTAGGCGATCATCCTTAGATTTTGACGTGGTGTGGTTTCTTGACGAATTTTTTCCTTCACCCTATGTAGTATTTCTAAGTATTAATTGCGCAGATATGTAGGAAAATTCATTCCACAGCCGAGGATTGAACACTCCAAAGAAAATCTAAATAAAGTAAATTTTGGATATTGTACACACTCAAAGGTTAAACATATATAAAGTTTGTAAGCCGAAGTCACTCAAACCCTAATTCGTGTCACTTTTAATTACTTCCCAGCAGAATATTTAACTTGTCGGAATGCGGCCTAAATTTTCGCCCGTATTTTAAAATTGATACTTTTATGAGGATGATTATTTCGTTTCCTTTTAAAGAACATTTTAAACAAATTTTTATGAATATATGTGATTATTTTTTATATAATATTATTATATGTATTTTTTTTTAAGTTTTTGCTACCAGACTGTTTAAATATCGCAAGAAGCAGGCTCGGCAAGAGGAAGTGCCCGAAAGTTTACCAAATGTCGAGTGCTTTACAACAGATTGCAACGTCGACACATTTTATAATTTAAAAATCATTGTAATAATTTTAAAATCCATTAAAATTCATATAAATGGGTGATATGCCTAAAAGACAAAACAGTCAAAACCGTTTATAACGACATTGAAGGGACCGTATAGTTGCCGACGGTATATCCGATAGTCGTTATAAGCAATGTCATATACACAAGTACAGTACATATGTATGTACGTAGTTATATTATCATAGTTATCTATCTAGAATAGGTAGGTATGGGTATGGTATGTTAATACTATAATATGTAATGGAGTCAAAAAAACTTTTAAATGAAACTGTTACTCACGCAGTAAATTAGCGAACTAAACATGTGTAAAGTATTGCATCAAATGGCCGGGAAGAGGTTCGGATGAGGCCGGAGAAAGTGCGTAGGTAATAATATGCCTAATATTCATTCAATGCTTATAAATAAGATTTAAATTCGTTTGTATTGTTTTGTTTTGCTGAGACAAGAAGCGGTTGGTCGTTATAGCCGTATGAATATCGATAAAATTTCGTCGTTGTGAGCGTGAAAACATGTCGCTGTATCCGATGTTGTTATAAGCGGTTTGTTAACTGAATAGTTTACTAGGGATTCGGACGGGACCATACAATCTGGTTGTAATAACCGATAGGTCGTTGTACACGATGTCGTTATATCGGTATTTATGTTGAGAACTGTTTTGGTACTAAAACTGGAATATGTGTTTATGCTAATAAAGATCTTTACAAAAGCATTAGAACACCTTGTTATTTCTCCGTTATTTGAACTTGAAGGGCATTGTTTATAAGAGTCCTGTTAGTTTCACAGCATAAATCAATAACTTTATATTAATCGCCTGCCTACGAAGTACGAAGCGGGTGTACTCATAAATACTGACCGTCATAGCGTCAGCCATTCTGGACGGATGCGAAATCTACGGTCGTCATAATTTCAGCTTACACAAATTCTTTAATGGCTTGCTAAACGCCTAGAAAATGTCTACCTATGTACATTATGTACTTCATTTCACATAAGTAATACCCATGGATAATAAGCGCTGATAAGCGCTGAACTTAATTAAAAAATTAATACAGTGTAAATTCTTTATAACGAATTTCAAGGGACCGAGCATTTTTTTTCGTTATAGAGAGTGAATAAAAAAAAATCTAATTTAACCAATTACAATAATTTATAATTTTATTACTATCAATAGGTAAATTATTCTAAACACTTTCTTTTACTGGCCATCTTGACAGTTTCAAAGTTTGTTTACGTCTGATAATAAACGATAGGTGACAATGGTGCGTTTAGTAACTGAGATTTCCTACTGATTTCCTAAAGGCAATGTAATCTAAGAATAATGGCACACGTGTTAATGCAATTAACAATAACAAAGGCGTTACTGTTTCGGACCTCAGGTGTCTTTCTTAGAAATTTCAGCACCTCAAAAGTTTAGTTTTGTAAGCTGATTATAAATTACACTTAAGTATGTTGTTGATGTCTAAATATGAATAAATTTCTTCGTTATAGAGAATGGCTGTTGCGTTAAAGAGTGAATTAATGTATGGGTTTTGTGTTAAACACAACAAATGTAACTATTTTTACGTTAAAACGAATGGCGCTATAAAGATATCAACTGTAGCTGAAATATAATTTAACGAAATATTAGTAGAAAAAAATGCCTTGAAGCAAATCCTTATTAATTACAACTTTATTATTCATACAAGGTAAGTCACGAATGTGTTACTATAAATTATAATGTGCAATGAACAATGAACAGATTACAAAGGAAGAGTCTACGACGAAGAGTCGTGAAGTCAGCTACGAGTAGTCTAATTACAACGAAAATGGGCTAAATCCACCTGGCACAGCGTTTGTACTTCAAGACATCTTTTGATGCTTGTGTTGAGTGCTATTAAATTTTAGTCAAAGAAATCTACTGTCTGTGTCATCGTTAACTTGTTTAAATTAGCGCGTTTTATCTCTACGTTGTATAAAATATATTTTAATATTCTATATACCCGTCGACTTGGATCTTTTAATCTTAATGTTACAATTTTATTTCTTTAATACATAGGGTGTTTAATGATTGTAGAGGAAGGTCGATGTACATGAATGTCTACATAGTAAAAAAAATCCTTTGCTGATGTCAGGGTCCAGGGAACGAAGTGGAGACAATAACTTGAGGTTTAAAACTTCCTAAACGAAACTGCAACCAATATTTTTATTACAACATAAATCCAAAAGGTTATAACAATCCTCAAACTACTTTTAAGGATCTGTCTTCAGGTAACAAAATAAAAATTGTGATTAATAATAGCATGTCCAATAAATAATCCATTACCTATAACAAAAGAAAAATGGTTTGGTTTCCAGTTATAAAATTTCGATCGTCATTACATATCGCGTATATCTTCTCTTCTATCAGTAAACGTGACAAATATCGGGTGTGGCCTTTGTACTGGCAGGCTGTCCCAGGGGCAGAATTGACTGTGCGTCGCGATAACACACTGTGAGTGACTGACCATAAATCACTAGATTTATATTTGTCTCGTTCAGCGATTGAAAAACCGAGTAAACCAAACTCTATAGAAACTGCTATTTATTTAGGTTATTTGTTCAGATATGTCAGAGATACCATAGTGGCTTGTTTGCAGTTGTGTGTGTAACTTTATGTAGTACTTACCCGCACGACATTACGTGGAATCAGAGAACCAATAAGAATCTCTTGGTAAAAGAATATATTAGTTCCATATAACTCAATTTATTTTTATATTATAATATTACAAAAACAGTGTTGGCCTAATTAACTAACTAACCGACGTGAGACTGATCTTAAATTAAATTAAAATGATTCATGTGCACTTTTTATTATTATTAGTATAATTTTTTTTTAATGTATCCTTTATTAGTTTAGTTTGTTTTTTTTTTTGTTCCTGTTTAGTTTCTTTTTCTTTACAAGTATATGTAATACATGTATTTTTGCACTTTTTGCCTACCTCATGTAATTTAATACATTTTCTTTTTTTTCTTTTCTCACAGTGGTTGCCTGGAAGAGATCGCTCGAAAGCGATAAGGCCGCCAGTTGCCTTTCCTTTACTTGTAATTTTGTTAAATTTTTATATCATAAAGCAACAAAGTGTAAATAAATAAATAATGGCTTCCGAGTGCGACTCTTATACCTGAGGTCGTAGGTTTGATATCCGCCCGACTATGCGCGCATTCCACTCCGTATGGTGAAGGAAAACATCGTAAGGAAACTGGCATATCTCGAATCCAAAAATCTAAGACATATTTCAGAAAGAAGGGTGGGTATCACATACTTGTCTATGAAATAAAAATGATCAAACAAAAGAATGCAATCTCATGTCAATACCTATTTAGAGTTGTAGCGCCATTGGATTATTTTTATTAGAAAAAAATCTTAGTAGGTATTCAAATTCAATATGAATTAATAATTATTCTCATACACTCACTAATTGAGTAAATTAAAGGCAATTCAAAATCTGACCAAATGATTAATTAGTATTCTGCCGAAAAACCACAATAATTAATAACTTTGAATGAAAGTAAATTCATTTAATTAATGTTGAATGCCCAATCAAATATTTATTCACAAAATATCCTTAGGCGCGATTATTCAGTTCTAAATTCTCATTCAGAGCTGGGAATAGAATTTTTGAATATGAATATTACAATTATTTATCTTTGAACATCACCGCTAACGGTCATTAGGTTAAGGTCAACCAATAGGTAGATCGTCATCGACATGCCACTATTAATAGGTATACATAAATTCGATTATAACTGGCTTCAAATAGTAAAAAAATAACATATTGCTATATGGTAATAGCGTATTGTAAGATTCATTATAGTAAGGATTGCCAAGGAGTTCCCTCGACGTCATGAGGTTCCCATTCCATCAGCACCAGTTAACCAAGATACCCGGGATGTACATTTTCAAAGAAAAAAAAGTTATATTCTAAATAGTCTCTCTGTCTCGAAGTCTGAGCAATCTAAGATATATAAAAAGAAAAAAACTGATTTGATACAAAAACGTGTGTTGTGGGAGTGCCATATTCTGGAAAACTAATTCTTTTCGATTCTTACATTATACATCACACCAACTGAACACCATTTTAAATTCTTTTTATGCTTCCCTTGAGAACTAGGCTTCAATTCGGAGTGGTTTATATTCGACTTTTGCAAACAAATGCGAGGATTTTAAACACATCTGCGTGTGGTTTACAAAAAAGGCACTGCCTGAAAATATACTCGCTCCTGAAACGTTTTAACTGAGGTTTACTACATAGAACGGGTGAAAATTCAAAACAAATTTTGTTAAAGATTTACTATTAAAACATGTAGGTACGTAGTTCCATAAAATACGGCAACGACAACGGTCGAAATAATCTAGAAAATTCTAGATCTAGGTCGGAAAAGATGTCAACACTTAGGGCCTAATTGTTAAACAAAAGAATTGTGAGGGAATGTTTTTCCAATTCAAGATTTGTTTTCTGATTTTTAGTTTCATATAAAACCTATGGAATAAAAAAGGCCTTAAATATGTCGAGTGGCTTAGTAGCAGCCATCAAGTATGGTAGTCGTAGTTGTTTTAGACTTAGCATGAGGAATCGTGAATGTTAAATATCTGGCCAATAATGACCATTAAACACGTCAGTCTATACGTTAAACCTTAAAATCGACTTTGTTATGGCTTTATTAGTGTGGGGCAAAGTATGATCCGTTCCAGTGGCGTAACAATAGGGTGGCAGGGGGGCAAAAGAAAGAGGGCCCAAGAGATATTATGTTCTATAGATGAATGTGAAGTCTCCAATACCCATTGGGCTAGCGTGGGGACTACAGACCATTCCCTCTCGCTTAAGAGAGGAGGCCTATGGTCACTAGTCGGACATATACAACGTGTAATTGAGTAGGGGAGCGTGGGGCTAGTTGTAACAATTTTAACAAATAATTGAATATCATGAAGTGTATTGGCTAAATAACTACTAAATAAATTTTGATCAATACTCTAACTATTTATCTATGAAGTCTAATCGAAATATTATCAAATCTACAGGCAACTTTCTCACAATTATTATTTTTATGAAAAAAGGGAAGTGTTACAACTTACCCCGTGGTTGGGGTTAGTTGTAACATCTGCTGGAGCAAGTAGTAACAACAAAAATGACACCTTCAATTGTTTAATTTTTTCACATCTTGGATCATTTTGCTTTGTATATAACAAAAACTAACTAGGTATTTCTATAATGTGTTTGTTATGAAATAGTTAACTGGAAAAAAAATATAATCAACAAATTAAAGATTTAAGATTTTAACCATCTTTCTTATTCTGTACTGAAGTATAATATATATATATAAGGTACTTATATCATGTCAACATGGCACTTATTATACATCCATGCAGTCTGTGCTCTGTTCACGTAGTTTTTAAAAGGCCATAAACTCCTACATCTCCTACAGGTTGCAAATTGTGGGAGCAATTGGAGGGAAACTATAACATGACAACATTGTTTTCTTTACTCTAGCTTTTTCGACAACTGCAATATTCACATGTGAGCCATGGTTATCAAGCAGTAACAGAACTGTCTCTTTCTTGGTAGGTTTCGCGTCTTTGTTAAAATGATCTACAAAAATCAAACATTCTTTATCAGTCATCCACCCTGAAGAATTACCAGCTCCAATGCAATCTTGAGGTCCACCGCGAATGAACATTAGTATTTAAGCCGGGGAAAAATGAACATCGGCCGTCAGTAACTTACAGCAATCTGGGAGAAAATTGTAACATGTTACAACAAACCCCGAGGTTTTGTTACAACTAGCCCCTTGATATAGTTCTTAATATTTATCACGATAACTATTAAATCAACTTCGTAATCTTGAAAACTGTTATACAACATCATAAATAGTTATATTTTAGCATAAAGTAAAATACATAAAACTTCAAAGCTACGAAAATAGTGAAACTAACCAAAAATTTACGTTAGTAAAATTATAGGTTACCTGTCAACAATAAAGCGTTTGCACACACTCACTCACTGAGCCGCCTGGCGGGACCCTGGCTGTGGTAAAGTGGCGTGGCACGTTATAAGTTTAAGATTAGGTAAAAAAAAACGTGAATAAAATTCTAATTCCTATTGAAAAAGGTCTGTTACTATTTACCCCTGTTACAACAAGCCCCACGCTCCCCTACGCTGAAAATCTCGAAGTTTATTCAAATTAATCTGAGTATGTGACGTGACGTTTTTACTAATAGGGCCCCATCAAAAGAATTTTCCACGGGCCCCAGATGGTATATATATGTATAGGTATAGCATATTACTTAGATAGAATGTAATAACTATTCGTAATTCCTCTCTTTGGAAGTGTCTTATTATAAAATTTTATTTTGGTCCGACACTAATAATAATTTATCTTGAAGATAGCAAACGCCAATTGGCTGAGATACTTAGTTTGTTCATGCAAGTTGTCCTTGATACCCGGGTGAGCTAACGCGACCGAACCTAACTACATAATTAACGGAGATGCAACCTCAATCCAATACTTGGTTTCACGTCGCCACACATTTGGGACAAACAATTAGAAAGCGAGCCAATCTCTGTATCTATACTGGCATCTACGCTGTTGTGGTTAAGTACTGCTTGCAATTTTCAGAGCTAACTGAGCTTTAAGTTGCATTGAGATAAACAACGGTTTAAGATGTAGTAAACATATAAACGATCCTTCGAAATTCAATTATTAATAATGAATCTTTTGGCATTATTAAGTAACAAAAAGTATATAACTATTGGTATTAAGTACAGTAAAATCTTCTTATTCATAACATATACCGCGCGTATATGTTCCGTAAATATGTCGCGAATACAGAAACCGTTGACAAAATAAAACACTCAATTAAAATTAATTCATTGACAAACACTATGAAAATTAATTTAATTGAAGTTTTTGACAATATTAATAATCCAATCCGGGCTTAAGCAATGGTTTAAAGAATTTTGTATTTTTTTTGCTTGGCTGTTTTTAAAGGGTCCTTCAATTCAGACTTATATTCAGCAGTGGCATTCGCTATTTGCCTCCTAAAAATAAGATTTCGTTCCATAGACGGATCAATTTTTTATGAAAAAATCACAAAGCTCATTAGGCATTATTAAACCTTCACTAAGATTTTTCAAATTAAATGTCACGTTTCCAGTGCTACTTCAATGGGCTGTGAATTAAACATTTCCTCCAAGTTGGCTTCAGTTACTTTATCTTGCGATTCAAGCAACTCCTAAATGTCACTCGCATCTTGTCTTGAATCTATTGCAACCCATATCGTCCTATTTCATTCGCAGTTTCGAGTATTGCAGTAAAAGTTAGATTTTTCACAGATTATTCATCATTTTCCGTACTCAGAGCAGGCCATAGTTTTTTCCTGTTTTGATTCTTTTATAATTACGATGCATTTTTAATCAGCGAATAGTAAAAACGCGAATAAAGAAACTTTCTGTAGATAATACATATTTTAACAATATAATAGTTCAAGATATAAACAGATATAACTGAGAGCTTTCTTAATTAACGGATGAGCATTATTAACGCAATAAAATAAAAATGTTGTAGTAACACAATAAAACAACTACCTAATTAATATAAGCAGTGGAAGATATTATTCATTTCCTTTCGATAAATAAAGCGTAAGAATATACATTAGCGTCAGGTCTTTTTTATAAAATGTTGGATTTTGGGCATCTTGTCTATGCTCCTAAATATTAGACAATAAATAAGCCGCGTTATGTAACGAAAGCAATCCAGACTATAAAAATTGAGATGTTTGATGTTGATTATAATTATAACGGCTTTCTGTACGATTATTTTTTTTCTTTTAGCAGTACTTTTGGTTGATCACAGGTTATTTTTATATATAACAGCCAACAGCTCACCTGATAAGAGTCCGCCGGCCACTCTTACATTACCAAAAGGCTCGGAAGAGCGGTGCCCACCTTTAAAGAATTGGTACGCTATTTTCTTGAAGGACCCTCAGTAGAATTCGTTCGGAAATACTTCAGTGGGCAGCTGGTTCCACATAGTGGTGGTACGCGGCAAAAACTTCCTTAAAAACGCTCAGTTGTGGAAGGACGGTGGAATTTCGTATTCAGCTCATTACTACTTTGATCATTCTCCATGGTAAATGCGGTAGAAGATGCAGAAAGACCCCACATCTCTACGCCACGCCGAGGGACGCTCGGAAAGTGACTGGTCGTCGACGATTCAAATCGTTCTTCGTTGACTACGGTCAAGTGGAAGAAGCTGGTATTGGGAAATTCCCGTTCAGGGGTGAGAACACTACTCCATGTGGGGCCGAATTCGCCCTTTATAGAGTAGCCAGCTTCGGCTGGAAGTACGGTCTCACCTTGTTTAGCTCACAAAGCATTCCAATGGAATTTTGCCTTTCCTTCCAAATAACCGCGAAATCGATTTAATTTGTCAACGCCCAGTATTTCAATTCCAGCTGAAGCTTTAAGAAGAGTGCATTCGAAGAGGGTTTTCGCCAACGGGTTTTTTAGCGGAAACGCGCAAGCTTGTGTCGTCTTAAGGTTAAATTAAACTACATTAAAGTCTACCCCAATCTAAGATCTAAGACTCCAGCGTAGTTTCGACATCAGACACAAGTTCCATCCTTTGACAGCTGCCCAAGAAATACCTGCACGGTACATAGAGTATCACAAGTGCTATGGTCCGCATAGAAATGAAATTAAAATTAAATTGCTAAGTTGCAACATATCATTGATACAGAAGAAACAGGGTTGGAGATAGCTTTATGGGACGTTTAAGGTCGCAATGTGCTCAGTCGATGACGTGAGAAAGCTGGAAATCCAGTTGAATAATTTTGCGAGAAGTTGATAGGTTGGTCGATTCGAAAGAAGTGCTCTTTGCCACACCCTAACAAAGGCTTTCCCTATGTCCAAACTTAACGCTTTTCTCTAATCTTCTGTAAAACTTGTGTTGACAAACATTTTCGTATGCATTGAAAAGACACACAATGTTTCTTCTTTTAATTTTGAAGTAAATAGATTTTATTGAATCATCGTATTAATTATTCATTGAAACAAATAAATAATTTGTCACTATCTGTTTCAATATTTGACTATTATATTTTACGCTTATTGATATTTAATACACGATAATAATTATTGTACATAATAAGTCATTCAAAGATTGAACAATACTTTATTTCATAGACGACGGACATGAAGATAGGATATTCATATATTGTGTGAAATTTCTCAACACTTATTTTTAGATTTAATAATTGTATAAGACTCTTTTACATCTATCGACACGCACCTTTCGAACTAAACTAAGGCCAAATGTCCCAGTATTTTAAAACAGATATTCATTAAAACATGTTTTATAGAAAACCCTGATATTAAAGTTCTATATTTTTCTACCATCAGTAGGTCAATATCAATGTTAATGACTTACAAAAGTTTAAAATAATAATCTTGGTGAATAAAAAAAACACAATTTATTAATAAATCATTGTTTTATTTTCCTCTTATTAATACTAACTGACGGTTCGGTTTCATATTCTATTTCAACACGAGGCTTCTTTCTAGTGGACAACTTCTCGGATATGTCCTGAAATCAAACATTTATTATGTTAATCAATCAAAATTAATAACATTTAAGTATTAACCACCATCTCCAAACATTCATTCATGCAAAACAGTACTTATAACACTTATTGTATCAAATCTACTTGACTTGTTTACTCTTAGAATAAAAAAGATTGTTGAATGTTAGAATGTTGTCTTCTGAGTCTTAATTTTTTTTAATTTTTTGATAGGTAATTATTATTCAGGTATTATTTGGGACAAGCAAACCATTTTGATAATGCCAGCTACACTGTGAAGCAATCCATAGCAAATTGACAAGTTTTTAGAAAAAGTATGAAAAGTACTTTTCCCTATGGCAACATAATTAAATAATTTTACAGTAGATAATGCTGATCAAACATTGCATAAAAAATTCTGACCAATGGCGCTAATACCCATGAAAATACACTTGTTTCACTCAGACAGGGCAATTATTAATTGTACAGGCTCAAACATTGAAATACACCAGCATAAAACTTTAAATTTGTCCCAAACAAATAATCTTTAGCTACTAATAACCTAAACTTCGTACCTCAATATCAGATGTTTCAGACTCGAAATCACTACCAACTTCTGCACCCATCTTTCTGCCCGAATCACTATCCTGTAAACATATAATAAAATATTTGTAATAACATTGCATTATTAATAAATAATAAATGGTGTTTCTAACATTCAAGTAAATTAATTTACAACACAATCTATGTTGACTCATTAACCCAGCAACTAAACCTGCATTGGTTGGAAAATTCAGTTTAAATTTGACAGTTTTATGATATAACTCTAATCGACCAATATCAAACTTTGACATAAACTTATTAAAATAATAATTTATGTCTTCCTAAGCTATTTTCAGTTAAAGTGGGCCTAAAGGTGAACTCTTCCAAGACTAAAGCTATGACAAACATCGAAGGAACTGGACAACAACACTACACTACACAACACAAACTTTTTACTTATGTAACTTTAATGACGTTGTGGTTTATGACATTTTCCTTTGAATAATATTGTAATGTAGAGGGATGGTAAAATTTGCTGAGTTTCTTGCCCGTTCTTCTCAGAACAAGGCCTCCTGGTAGTTTTGCGAACGGATGGCGTAGTCTTGCTCTTTCGCGAATTTTGTAAACGTTTTTGACATTCATAAGCATGCCCTAAGACGCATCTAAATTGAATAAACGTATTTTGATATTTTTTTTGATTAAACAACTACCGGTAGATATCGTAGACCACCATATCTATCTTGGGTATTTGATTGAGTTTTTGGAGCGAATGGAGAGATAATGCAAGGACCCCTCTCTTTGTCAATCAAAAGAAAGGTCTTCAACCAGTACTTATCTAGCCGAAACCATAACGCTCACACAACGCACGGCGGAAAACCTGAAAGTCGCGCAGCGGGCGATGGAGCGTGCAATGCTTGGCATCTCCCTTCGCGATCGCGTAGGAAATGAACCGATTCGAGAAAGGACCAGCGTAAACTACATAGTAAGGGATGTCGCAACTCGCAACATCTAAGTGGCGGTGGCCAGGCCACATACCCCGCATGGACAAGAATAAAAGACCGCGCGGATGCCTACCAATTGGCGACATCATCAAGGAAGTTGGCTCCCAATGGATGCAGAGAGTCCAGTGCAGGGCATACTGGAGGAAATTGGAGGAGGCCTACGTCCACAAATGGAGCAAATAAAGAGGTTGAAGATGACGATGATAAAGCTATTTTATTAAGATTTAATTATAAAGCTTATCAGGCATTGATTCATAGCTGGAATGAACCCTTCTTCAGA
The DNA here is from genome assembly GCF_905475465.1 of Pieris napi. Classification (NCBI taxonomy): domain Eukaryota; kingdom Metazoa; phylum Arthropoda; class Insecta; order Lepidoptera; family Pieridae; genus Pieris; species Pieris napi. The sequence continues at coordinate 5,555,025 of NC_062252.1, forward strand.
CACATAAAATTATAATAGTCTACTAAAGACTAAAAACTTAGGCTTTGACTAAAAATGAATATCTTATGTGTCTTAAGTCACAATCTCGTCTAAAGTGCTGTCAAATATGTCAATTTTATACAGAAAAAATGGTATATCAGGTATTGAAACTAGACTTAAGTTTGACTGACATTCAGGCCTTAGTTTTTTTGTACCATAATCTACATTATCTATATTTTTAGCAGCATTTGCATCCTAATAAAAACTGCAAGTACCCTGAAACCAGCCTGATAAAGATTAGACAAAAATATATTTAACTCGTATTCTTTTATAAACACCCCTTACATAATAAACTTTAAGTTTCAAGTTAGCTACTTTACTACGCTACTAAGACTTGTTGACATGACAATGATCTTACCTCATCACTTTCCATATCACTATCTGCTTCAACAAACTCATCTACTTTATCCATGCTCCTCTCCAATTCATTCTCTAATTCTGGCTCAATCTCCCTCTCCTCTTCTTCTTCATCTGATTTATCACTTTCACTTTCACCAGAAACTTCTTCTGCTTTCAGTGCAGCATCAAAAGCCATTTGTGGGAAGTTATAGATGTCATTGTACTAAAAGACAAATTTTACAATCAAGTACATATTTGAGGCATGCAGGTTTTATATCTATTACAGCAACATGATCTTAGATGGAGTGTTTTGATAGACGATTTTTACTTTCTAACTTTGAAATACATAACATCAAATATAAATAGCTAATTTATTAAATAATACATACACATATTATATAATTTCTTATTCAAGAAGACTTTAACTCAAAAATAACTCACCGTTCCCTTTTTCAACCTTTCCAGCAATTGTTTTTCAATAGCATTGTCTATCCTGGCAGCTACCAATGCTTTTTCTTCACGTCTCCTTTCACGCCTCTCTATCTTTCGCTGAATTGGTACCAGCTCTTTTCTATAAAAAACAAAACATCAATTTGCCTTGCCAAATGTATCCAACTACAGCAATAGTATAAAACAAGAATACATACACTCTTCTAAGCTTTAGTTTTCTCATACGTATGAGATACTGGGTTATTTTCAAAAACCTTTGTTTACATTTTGATTTAATAAATGCAGGCCAATAAAGTAAATTCTCATTAATTTGATGTATAGCCTTTTCAAAGTTTCTGGATAATTTTACTGTTTCCCATTGTTTTGCAGGAAACATTAATCTGAAAAAGAGTATTTTACAACCTTGAACATTTTTAAATCTTAAGTTGATACCTTATTCTATAAATAGTGTACAGATTGAAACCTTAACACCAACTATTATTATACTATTACTCAGAGTGTCAATTATTTATAAATCAATTCATACTTAGGCCAAAAGCATGAATCTTAAACGTAATATTAAAGCATTTCACTACCATAAAATGAACAAGACATTTTTATAGTTTTGTGTGTTAAAAAAAAATTTAATTGTATAGAGTCAGGTACATATCGCACAACTATAACGTTGATATATAGGTAGTTAATATAATCATGTCCCCATTGTTTACTTTTGTCTATGTTATATTATTTCGTAAATTAAACACTTAAAGACAGAATTACCGTTCTGCAGTTCGCATATATAGATATATGATACCATTTTCTTCTCTAATAGTTGCATATTTACTGTTAGCGAGAGGGCACGACGAACGACTGCATAAACCTGTGAGGTTATATTCATTCCGGCAAAAATGTTGGGTCTTTGTGCTGTAGAGATAACAAAAATTATTTTAGTAAGAATTTGAACGTAGGTCTTTGCTTTTCACTTTCACATTCAATATGTTAATGGTTACTTACGTTACTTTATGTGAACAATGTGTTTTGTTGATAATAGCCCAAACAACCTTAAAATAAAAGAAATGTGTTATTAAGTTTTATCATGGAATTTATACGAAACCTTGTTACGCATACTTACATCATCGTGCTGCATATTGCACTGATATTTATAACTTGTAACTTAATTTGAAATTACTCTAAAAACACTTACACATTTTCACGTGGAGTGTGGAATGAAGATTTATTTTTATTGAACAACTGAACATAAAATTGTCAATTGTCAGATAAATACAAATGAAATAGAGAACTACGTAAGACGTGGCTACGGCCTTTAAAACTACCAAAATTCTCCAATTATTACCAAGAACAAGACCTGACTGTATGGACTTAAGTCCTTTGCCTTTCCCATTAGGGATAAATTATTACCATCATCATCATCACATGAAATAGATAAATACTTAATATAAACAAACATTATTTATTTACAAAATAAATAATAAATAAATAAAGAGTATAATAGGGAATATACCAAGGATAAGAAAAGCATAGATGCCATGTTTAAAATAAAAGTAGACGCCTAGATATTTGGCTCAAAATGTTAAATTACTTAATGTATACTACTTATTATTAATTAAACATTCAATCGAAAGTAGGTTGCCGATTGTTCCCTCCAAAATCAATATATATAAAAATGGTATGTATTGTGTACGCTTCAAAAACTCAAAAAGTTCTGCACCAATCGAGCTGAAATTTTAGTTTAATATATAATCCGCATCAAGGATTGATTTTATCTATTTTTAGAAGTTATACTTCTTTAGGCGCGTTATGAAAAATTGATGAGAGTGAAATTTTACGATGCGCGCGCACCGTGACACAAAATTAACAGAATGAAGTTGCCCACGGAAGAAACTATGGTATTGGACATAATTTAAAAACAACATTCGAATAGTAATAGAATTTATGTTAGACTTAAGTAATGTAAGAGAATAATAATAAATATTTAATTATTTAATTTTTCAAATGACTGAACTGATTGAACTTTATTGACTATAATGACTCCTTTTCCAGTCTTTGATTATTTAATTGTAATTAATTATTTGCATGCAATCAAAAACTATTTTTAATAATGCCAAAGAAGTATAACTTCTAACGCGCGTACATGTACCCTTTTTTTCCCACAATTATTGCAAAATTAAACTTATTTCATATATGTTTTCCTTTTTTACACGCTTTATATTAGCTTCACCTGTATGTATGTATGTATGTAACCGACTCCTTCGGACTCGATTTTGACTCACTTTAAACGGACAGATTTAATCAAACTTTGTACACTTATAAAGAATCAGCGACAATATAATAATTTCATAGGTTTATCTCGAAAAAAACAATGAAATTTTTTTTAAGTCCACAAAGCAATACGATTAAATTGAGATAACACGTATAGCTGCTAGGACTAAAAAGTGGAAAATAAATATAGCTTAAAAAAACTATAAAACACGCTTTTAAAGCACATCAAACTAAAAAGTGAAAAATAATTCCTAATTTAGTATTTTTTGTTCATTGCCATTTTCAGCCTAAATTAGGAATAATTTTTCACTTTTTAGTTTGATGTGCTTTAAAAGCGTGTTTTATAGTTTTTTTAAACTATATTTATTTATTTATTCCACTAGTTGTTTCGGATAAATATATAAAGAGTATAGATCATGATGATGTTATTAATTTATGCCTAATGGGAAAGGCAAGTATAGAGTGAAGACTAGAATAATTCAGAAATGGGAGCGAATGACAGATCACTGGTCAATTGTAAAGTTTGTTTAAATTTTTGAGTGATTTGACGGTTATTTTTCCAATGAAGATGCAAGATCCGATGATGTCGATCGAATAGCGCATTGTTGCTGTTTTGTGAGTTGTAAAAAACTTAGAAAAATCTAGTTAGATGTTAAATAGAATTCCTGTAAGCCAAACTTAATCTTTATTAATGAAACTGAACATTATTATTATGATCGAAAAAGCTGTAGTGTAAGCATTAAAAATGAGTGACAATATCAAAGTAGTAGTAAAAGTTCGACCTCTCATTCCTCGAGAAATTGAAGACAAACTTTTTTATCAATGGCGTGTAAAAAACACTACGTTATATCAAATAGATCAAAATGGGAGAGATTGTGGTCAAAATTTCACATTTGGTGAGTAAATATCATATATTAAAGAACCAATGTATGGGTCGGTTGCACTTGTTTAAAATGCAAACAAATATCCATTTATGTCAGAGTGAAGGTTACGAATAAATAGAATTGTGTAATTTCTAGACAAAGTTTACGACAAGGATGCTAAAACTAGTGAAGTGTACAACGATATTGCTAAGCCGATTGTGGAGGCGGCAATTGCGGGAATTAATGGCACTATATTTGCTTACGGTCAGACATCGTCAGGCAAAACACATACTATGACCGGGACTGATGAATCCCCTGGTATTATACACCTGGCTGTGTTAAATTTGTTCGATTTAATTAGGAAAATTCCAGACAGAGACTTTCTTCTCAGGTACAGTATCTTCTATATTATTATAATAAAAAAAATAGCCTTTATTTGACTACTGTAACACAACTACACTAAGTCCATGTCATTCTGTTTTACACTAGTAAACACTTACACTCCGACGGAGTGAAGGCCTCCTCCTCTAAATTCTTCCACTTGTCCCTATACCTCTTGACAATCTTTAATCTTCATACTATATATCCTTCCTTCTACAGTAAAGCTATGCTACAGGTTCAAGTGGTTGAAACTAGTAAACTTTGTGAATTTGTGTTCCTATATAATGACTATAATATAATTACTGCTACATAATAAGTTACTTTTTATATATTTTTCAGAGTCTCATTTGTTGAAATATATAATGAAACACTAATAGATTTGCTTGATGTAACAAAAAATATTAAAATATGTGATACTCATAATGGTGTTAGAGTTGATACTACTGAGAAAGTGACATCATCACCAGGAGAAGTGTTAGAGTTTATGAAGCAGGTAGATTTACTGTCACTACATATTATGTCTTAAAAATAAATATTTTACATGACATCTCATATCTTAATTTTGTATAATAAGTTAATGTTATAACTACAGTCAAAACCGTTTACAACAACCTACCAGTTATATTAACCAAACTCAAAGGTTCTGGCTGAATTCTATTGTATTAGGTACTTAAGAACAACGTCTTTAAAACATCGGCTGTTAAGACTATCGGTTTTTACAACCAACCAAATATGAGTGGTCCCTTAGATGATGTTATAACAGATTTTGATTGAGTACCTGAACTGAAAGATTTTACTTAGTTTACTCTTCAGACTTGGTAAATTTAAAGTAATTTTTATTAATATGAGATTTTTTTAATTTTTTTTTTAATAATGTGACTAAGTTTTGTTTGATTTATATTTCTGCTGAAAAAATGTTAATACTGAAAAAATGTGAAAGTTCCAAGAACCAATAGCAATATTTCTAGCACTTCTTATTTGCCAGTATATTTATTATTAAAAATTTAAGGGTGAAGCAAATAGACAAACAGCATCAACAAATATGAATGACAAAAGTAGTAGATCTCACTCAATTTTCCAAATTGTAAGTATTTCTTTATTTGTTTCTTAAAGTAATCAAACTATACATAATATCTTCTTATGCATGCATTAAGTGTAATATATTATTATCATAAATATATTTTTTGTAATCTGGTAATATTTAAAGTTGTATTATGTTAATTTTCAGAAACAAAACCTTGATTTAATGTTACTAGGTGCCATTTAATTGCAATACACTTACGAATTCATCAACTGTTAATAATTAAATTAAAATATATTTATAATTATATTTATAATTTTTTTAGACAATAGAATCTCGTGAACATACAGAAGATGAAGAGGAAGTCGGGTCAGTGAACATATCACAGTTAAACTTAGTAGACCTCGCAGGGTCAGAGCGTGCTGGGCAGACAGGTGCCACTGGAATCCGGTTTAAGGAAGGCACACATATTAATAAGTCGCTTTCGGTATTGGCACTTGTTATTAAACAACTATCTGAAGGACAAAATAAGTAAGTACAGATTATTTTTAGTTTGCGGTTATGCGAATTATTTAAAAAGATACATTTGCTATTTGACATTTATATTAAATATTAAGATGGTTATAACAAAAAAGATATATTAGCACTGATTCGTCCTCACGACGATTTCCTACCCGCACTTCTTTAAAAATCAAAATACTAATAATATAATTATGCTAATATCTTAGATCAGAGATTAAAGTTTCATTTCATTTGAAATTTTTGTCTAACCTTCTAATATTACTGTAATAAATTAAATCTAAAAATTCTGATAAGTGTCATGATAAAAAATTAGCATACGTATTAGATAACACTATCACGCAATTTAATTTTTTTTAAAGATAGTATTTTTTTTCGTTTTGTATAAATGAACCAATAAGTCCTGTTATTTATTTACTGTGTTATTACAGACACGTAAGTTATCGTGACAGTAAATTGACACGCATTTTACAAAATTCTCTCGGAGGGAATGCGAAGACCAGCATTATATGTGCAGTTACACCTGCAGTTGTCGAAGAAACCATATCAACACTACAGTAAGTTTGAGATTCATACAAAAGTAAACTATAAAAATATAGTATTATGAACTTTTTTTTTTATAATATTAATCATACAAAGACTGATTATTTGCGACTATAAGCAGATACGTTGAGTGCTTCTTGACTTGTTAGGCGTGTATTATAAACTATACAAATAACCTAATGTATCTGAATTTAAACCAAAATAATCATGTTCTACAAACCGACTTGATAGATTTTGTGATATGCAGTTGAACATGCTATGTACTAGAACAGTAAGGCAAATACAAATCAAAATATCAATTATAAAAAATTATCCTAGAGACAATACAACCATATACAGGTTTAATTTGTTTTTTTAAGCATATTCTTTTACAAAAGTACTTTTATACCTGTAGACAAAAGGATAGGCTAGCAATATTTACTCTCATTGTACAAGCAAGTGTTAAGGCGAAAACATACTACCAAAACGCGACGCGACGTGTCGTGTCGACACCCGGTGTCCATCGTGCACATTACCAACACGCGACACCACGACACGCTTGCAAATTCAGAAGTTATTTAGCTCATTTATTTATTTTTTTATTCCCCGCGCAATGTGCCAGCAAGTTTTTACCAATTTGAGGTTCAGATTCGAGGAATGTTTGCAGCGCTATGGTGCACACCTGGATGATGTTATTTTTAAGAAATAAATTTCTCAGATGTCTATTTTAATTGAAATAAAAAATTATATGTGTATTGTATTTAGCTTTTTTATTATATTTTTTTTAAATTCACAAATCTTTCTGGCCCACCCTATATTTTTCTAATATACTGAATTGATTAGCAGGTTATTTGTATCAAACTAATAACATCCTAACTCCCTGTTTTTGTCCTTGTATTGAGGTAATCTCATGTCATATAAAACAGAATATTGTTTCACCACCTCAATTAATTGTTCGTCGTTCATTTCGCCAAATAAATCCAAAAATATCTAAGTATATAAATTGCCTGACGCATGACGTCATCATCACAACATCCACAACACGCCGATCCAAATCGATTGGATGTTACCGCGTGTGATCACATGGCGTGTCGTCTATGTGCATCTGACCATATTAAATATATGGGATTGATAAGTACTGACATGCGTTGGATGGCGTGGTGTAGCGTCGCGTTTTGGTAGTATGTTTCCGCCTTTAATCACATTGAAATTCAATTAGCACACTGCGTGGCATACATGACTGCTTCACCTAAGAGTTAAAAGTCACGACTTAACCACTAACGCCCAAACCCAATAATCAATCCACACTCACAGATTGGAAACAATCTGAGATCTGGCTGTGACAGTCGATCCATCTCCTATCTGCATCCCAATAACCAAACCCTACGAAGACAATCAATTTTTGGCGATGGATAAAATGCTCTTTCTCGTTCCATTTTACCGAGTTTTCACTCATATTTGATAATTAATGTAAACCAATAAAGTAAATAAAACCGTACTAATCACATTAAAATATACATGTTTGCTTTCGTCAAATGTCACTTTCATACAAAGGTCTATCTACAGACACCGATACAACCTCCCATGGATAGCTTGTATAGACAGATGGCTATTACAATCCGTCGATTGGTTATTGGCAGACTTGTTACAACATTTGGATTAAAATTACTATCTCAGATGGGGGATTATGCATTGAGATAGGTTATTGGGTTCGGGCGTAAGCCAACGCACACCTAACATATTGTTTTTTTTTTCAGATTTGCATGTAGAGCTAAAGCAATCAAAAACAGACCAGAAGTAAATGCAGTGGCAACAAGCTCAAGTATGATACAAAACCTTACCAAACAATTATGTGCTCTCAAAACTGCACTTGAGAACAAGAGGAATGTGGAGGTATGTTTAATATATTTTAACCCGGACCATATTCATAAAATGATTTACTAAAGTACGTAGTGATGTTTCTTTTCTATAGAAAATCTACTTTGATATAACAATTAGTAGCTTTATATAGGAACTGCGTTTTTGTGAATTCAGCTTAATATTGGTCTAACAATCATTTTTTTTATCCATTGCCCAAAATTCTAATTCTTGGGTAATGGATAAAACAAATGAATATAACCTTTAGAATCTAGACTTACCGATAACTTCCGTGTATCAAAAAAGTACTGAAGTATTTAACATACTCGATTCTGAATCTAAAACCTAGAGCATTATTTTTACAAGGTTCAAAAATTTTTTTATCTCAAAAGAAAAAACAATATGTATACTTCTACACCTTTATGAAGGCCACCAATTTAACTATGTCATATATTTTTAAGAATGATTTCAAAGTTCTCTAATGTGAAGGACTCAACTAAGATATAATTTGTAATCTTATATATAAAATTCTTGTGTCACAATGTTAGTTGCAGTACTCCTCCGAAACGGCTTTACCGAGTTTTATCAAATTTTATATGCATATCTATTTTTCATACCTCTAAAAATAAGGGTTGTCTACCCCTATAACATTTTATTTTTTGGACGAAATTTTACATACAACCCTAAATTTTCACCCCTCTACGATCAACCCCTATTTTTTATTATTGAAGATAGTTATTTTTATTGAAGATAGTTATTTTTATTGAACTAAAAAAATGTTTGTTAGAAATAATATACATGGCAAAACAACATTAGCCGGGTCAGCTAGTATTTAAATACAATTTTTCAATTACAGCAAGACAACTGCAACCTTCAGAAACAAATAGCATGTCTGCAAAAGTTGATTTTGAACGGTTTTCACCAAAGAAGTAGCTCGGATCTCATATCTGGTGCGAGAAGAAAACTTTGTCCACCGAGGCGTATGACAATATCAACTTTACACCCAATAGAGGAAGATCCAACTCCGTCCATACCTAAGTTTTGCACTCCCAGTTTAAAGTACAAGTGAGTAATTAATCAAAATTAAACCAACAGAAATGCATAATTGTCGAAAATTGTTATCACTATAATTAAGTTGGGTGGCGGTTTGTTTTGGATGGATATGTTTAAATAAAACTCTTTGTTTGAAGCTGGGTAATAACTGGCAATTTCTTTCTTTAGAATATAGTCTATACTCTGATTTTTAATTCCATAGAATTCTGATATTTCATTAGTGTTGCTACTAAAAAGTTCTCCACCGAAAAAGGGACAAATTTGACTTATTTGAGGGCGATAAAAAAAATGTTACGTATTTTTTATGCTTAGTGAAGTTACTCGAGTGAAAAGATACAAAAATAACAAATACTTCAATATCACGAACAATATATCGAATTAACTTTAATTACTTTATTTTATTCTGTAGCATTTACTATTTGTATCACTGCCTACAGTTTCCAGGTTTAGTAAACCTTTTAAAAAAAAAATGTTATCTTGTGCGTTTTTTACAATTTATGATGAAAAGGAACGTAATTACCACTCGCCGTTTTTAATGTAGGCACCGCACTTAATAAAATGGGTACATTAACAAAAATGTATGTATAGACTTAGATGTTCAGACTCGTATTGAAATTGAAAAATGTGCCCGGCAAAAAAGGTTTGCCATCACTGACATGTCAAGAATGATAACTGTCAGAATTCAAAGGAATTAAAAATCAGAGTATAAAATAAAAAAAAATAAAAAATTTCAGCCAGCATTTTTTAAATAAACGCAATAGGACCTGTTTTCACGAATGCTACTTTAGAAGACCGAAACGTCAAACAGTACCGTGTCAACAATGACTTATTACTTTTATTGTGAAATTGGAAAAATTATTATCACTATTTATTCATATTCAAAAAGATTTATTTACCGCGCTTACTTCTGCATCAAGTTAGTATTTTTTTTTTTGTATTTAGGTATAACAGTTGTGACTTGCCCGCTCTACGCCCTTGACTTGCGAACTGGTAGTAAATTTTAGAATCAATTTAATATCTTTTCGTTGACATACTTAAGTGTTGGTTACCTATATATATAAAGTTATTTTGAATTGAATTTGACTAAATAAATTTGCTTCTCTTTTAAAACATATAATTAATAGTGTAAAATAGATAGCGAGGAGCGCTTCTATTAAAAAGTTATGTTTGAGTGACCCTATTATATCACTTAATTGCCTAATTGTTAAACTAAACCAGCGATTTGAAGGTTTTATTAATATTTTTTTATAAGCATTACATATTACCTACTGGGGAACTCGTCGAAGTTTGGTTCATGTGATGACAGTATTTCCTTAACTTAACTTCTTAAGTGTATGAGGGAAGGTTTAGAGTCGTATTGGATTTAAACAGAAGGATGTCTTGTTCGCGCAAGGTCTCGACTCTGAAACTTTCCCTAAATAGTAATAAATAAATAAATAATTATGTGCACAATGGAAAGAATTCTAATGACGTATAGGCGAGGTTAGAACGCATGACTTCTTGGTTGGGATTCTTTCGCTTAATCACTAGGTTCTCTGCTTGTTGTTAAGGGCAATATAGTATGTGCGCAAATTGAAAAGGCGTGGCAGTTATGCGAACTAATATTATGTTTTTTTGCTACGCGACATTTACAAACAAATTATATATGTACTTTGAATTTTTCATATACCGTCAAAATCTATTATAACGACTTCGAAGGGACTATGTACTTGTATTTGGTCGTAAAAACCGATAGTCGTAACAGCGGATGACGTTGTTATTAAGTACCTAATACAATAGAATTCAGCCGGGACCTTTGATTTTGGTTAATATAACCGGTATGTTGTTCTAAACGACGTCGTCGTAAACGGTTTTGACTGTAGTACAAAGAATTCTGTCGAACTATGAATGAATGACGTAACGATCTTGTCTACTTAAGGCCTGTATTCACTTTGATTAGTGCAAGTGATTTGTAATTGACATTGATTAGTGCAGGTGTGTAGTGCAAGTAGTGTCCAATTATTGTTTAGTGGCTCTGTTAAGTAAATTCAGTTGTCATATAGTTTGGCAGGCACGCTGCGAGTGAGGGGGAAGGGAGGGCGCACGCGACGTCACTACTCGCACTTCACTCGCAAAAAAGATTACACGCTTATAATCACTTTACTACGCAGCCAACAAATCACCTGCACTAATCACCTGCACTAATCAAAGTGAATACGGCCTTTAATAAAAGAGGTAATTTAGCACTACTGCCACCTCAAATTCCGACGGTCATTTACACAGACTTTTATACGGATTTTTTTTAATTTCTATCAATTGAATTCATCGAATAATACAAATAAAAATTAGAGATAGATGTGGTACGACACCGTAGTGATGTAATTTTGTTATATTATATAAGTGGAATCTTATAAATATTTAATATTTTCAGTGCTTTTTTAATACCGGGTGGTTCCGACCTCGCACCGCACAGTAGCGCATCTCTCTCATGCCTCACAGAACAACCAGCGAGAGCTATCACACCGCCATTTAGAGACAAAAAAGTAAACTTTAATGACGAAATTATTGAATTAGGTAAGCGTTTATATTATGTACAAGATAAGATTAATACAAATACACATAGTAACGTAGAATGAGATCTATTGCATCGGGAGTCAGTGGATCTCTCGCTGCTCTTAAAATGGGTTAAGGCCAATTTACACGATCAATCATGGAAAAGTTAATTGCTCCTACCATTCCATAATATACTTTTCCCTTGCAGAAATGCGTGAATATTTCAAGTTTACTAAACTGAATAAATTTAAAAATAGTCTGAAATTTTTATAATAGTCAAATGTCCAACTCCAAAAATATTTTTATAATCTAGAATTAGTGGTTGAATTCAGTTACACAAATTTAATAAAGATGACTAGATTTTTCTCTTTTCTCTTTTTGAGCGAGACTCATGTTTGCGAGAAGAGAATCTAGGAAAGAAGAACTACGTAAGGAATTATAACATGAAGATGTCACATTTTGTTTAGATTACACAAGTTATAGAAACACTAAGCTTGAATATTCCTCTTTGTTGTGGTTTCAAGCAATAAACAGATGCTTTTACGTCATTTCGATTTTCAGATAGCGACGACGACACACCGACGGATGTTCAAACTTGTTCGCCGGTTCACAATTGCTATGGTAAGGTATTTTAATGGTAACAAAATGGTACGTATAGTACCATTTTTATGCATAGGACTAGCAAACTCGGCGAACTCCGTTTCGCCACCAGATGGCTTCGTTTTACGTAACATTTCGTTTGGTGATCCCGCTTTTCTGTTGAAATTTTTCCTGAATTTTCTTTGCTATAAACCTCACGGAGCCCGAGACCTTTTCAACTAATGCAAAATCGTGGAAATCGGTTCGTGAGTTCTGGAGTTATAGCGTCAGGAAGGAAAACCCGACTTATTTTTATATAGTAGATAAGGACGTTTGTCCACCGGCGCCGTCACCGAGAACGAGATTATTTCGGACTTACATAAACTTTGTGACCGTATTTTATGTATGTTAATGCTAAATATGATTTTTACTACTATAGTTTATCATGTACAAGTTCTCTAATGTTTATGGGACGTTCACGTAGTACGTAAACAGATTTACTACGATTATTTATCCACTCCCCCTTGTCAGCAAAAGTAAGCAAAAAGCTTACAGCTACCTTTTGTATTACTTGTCTATTTCATACGACTTGAACAATTCAACTATGGCGAAAGAAAATTACAGAACAAACCATCAATCATATCGAAACAAAACAATAATTTACAGGAAAATATTAAGATAAGTGAATAGCGCGCGGTAATTCCCCTAAGCGTAGAACCTTATTATTTGTAGGAATCCTCGAAAATTCTCAAGCATAGACAATGTGTGGCGTGCTATATGTGTAAAAAAGTAAATGGTTACTGCTGACCCCCGGATACTGTTTACGTAATACGGCCCCTTTCAAAAAGTATTACTTTTTTGTCATTTGTAAGATTCTTTTAGATTTCCTTCTCTTCTTTCTCTTCTACTTATCAACTTTAGAGGCTTTGAGTTCGTAGTGTAGCCTATAATATGATGTTTTTGTATCAGTACCCTTGTCATTTACAGATTCCTCCAAAACTCCACCATGCGTCTTGCGAAGAAACTACAAAGAAGCCGAAAAGAACTATAGAGACATTATTAAATTCACTGAAAGAGAGAAAATTTACCCGCCTGATACGGTAATTCTTAAATTTAATGGCCTTAGGAAATGCTTAAATGAAAGGAAAATTAAAATCTGAAATCTGTTTTTTAACAAAATATCGCCATTTAATGTAGCAGTAGTAGATATTTAACTCTTTCTTTTTCTTTCTCCTTATGTTTGTAATCTTTTTTAAACTTGAATCTAATTTGATAATCTTGTATATTTTCAGGTCGAACTAATTAAAAAATTAGAAGAAAAGTCGCTGGCTCTATTTAAAGTAGAGGCAAGTTTAAACGCATTAACTGATGTATGTAATGAAAAGGATAAGCAAATAGAACAATTACAAGATACTATAACGCAAACTGAACTTGAACTAAAAAATATGACCACAGCTAAGGTATGTTTAACTGTTTTATCTGTATGCTTGCCATACCAGTTCGGTTCAAAGACACTTAGTTTCTCAAAGAATTACATTCACTATGGAGAAAATTTAAATTTAACGCAAGTTGTGTACATTGTGTTATCAAATGTTTATAGAAAAAGCTATATGAAATAAAAATACTAATTCTACAAATATTCAAATACTAGCCGTTTCGCGCCCGCTTTGCTGGACGAATTAAAATAAATTTTATGTTTCATTATTTTATTTTTTTTTCATATTTTTATTATTCTTCTTTTTAACTTCCCGCTAAGAAAATTGAAATATTTCGAAAATCGAGTTTTTAACAGATGTTGACGTTTAGAGGTTCTAGGAAGCCTCCCCGAATGTTTCCGCGGTGAAGTCCGTATGGATAAATTTTCATAAAAGTAAAACAGCAATAAAAAAATGAAGGAACGTTAGAATTCGAAAAATAGCCATAAACCATCTAGGAAAAATTTCGCATCGAATGGTGGTAGTTTCATGTCGATACGATCAGTGGTTTAGGCGTGATTGAGCCTCAAACGAAGACCATTTTCATTATATATATATAGATAAACTTTGTAAAACCGAAAATAATGAAACAAAAATAATATGTACAAAAGTGCGGGTAGGTCGCAACAATGGTACGATAGGCATTGTGTGACTAATGAATAGTAATATTTACTTACGCTCGTTCACAGATATAGAAATTCATGCTAGAAAAGACTTTTATATTTTGTAAACATTTATTTTATTAATTTTTTCACAATATATCGAATTATTTTTATTGAATAAATTTTTTTTATAGGTACGTTGTTATATGTTCCTTTAAGAGATTTGTAAAAAGGTTTTATTTCCTTGATATGCGATGACAATTTTTTTACTGTATATGCGCCTTGATACTTATTAAGTTTTGCGTAATTAGTCCTTGGTGGAATCAAATATAATTAATCAACTACAGTGATTTGTGTGTAAGGATATATTTTACATATGACTGATTTATTCTCATGAATTTGGTATCTCTGTATAGTTTTTCAGTTAGGGTCCCGTTAAGTTTAAATATGTTGTATTATATATTTATCGTTCATTAGTTCAGCCAAGTTCCACCTAAATTGGTATTATTAAAAAGCATCGCACCGCAGAATAGAGGTGAAGACTGGAAAGACTGGCTACTGTTTTTCTTATTCTGTCTACATTTAGTCCCTGCCATCAGAGACTGCGCGAAAAAATAATTATATATTAAATAGTATTTTCCTGGTGATATATTCTAGTATTTATAATATTGTATTTTTTAGTTGGATTTAGACGCACAATGTGTACAATATCAAACTAAATTAACCGACTGGGAAGTGAGTTACGAAACCCTCATGAAAAAGTCAAAAAATAGGGAAAAAGAACTACTATCCCTATTGGAAGATCATTCTGCAAAGAAAACGAAAGAGAATGGTGAGGCTTTAACTGTTTTATATATAATTGAGAGATTTTTGTTTCGTTAACTAAATATTTCATACACACAGGTACAATGTATTCTCCACTCAAAGGTCAAGAACAAAGTGTGTTATCTGATGGATGTAGAACATCAGCAAGTGATTCTTCAGATTCTGACTTAGCTTCAAAACAGATCCGTGATATGGCTGCTGAATTAGAAGCACAAATTGTGTTAAAGGAACAAACTATCATTGAGTTACAAGCTACTATATCAGCTCATAAGCACAACATAGAGACATTAGAAAATGTTAACCGAGAAACGAAAGAAATGCTAGCTGACTACAGACAAAATGTCTTACTAATAGAGACCGAAAATGATATTTTAAAATCAAAAATAAGTGACCTCAATTCTTTAGTTGAAAGTCAAAAATCAGAAATTAAAACATTTAATGCTGATATTGATTCTTATAACGCTGTGATTCAAGATTTGAAAGAGAAGTTATTGCAGAAAGATAAATTGCTCATTAGTAACACAATAGTGGATGATAAAGATATAGAATCATTGATAGCATTGGAAGAATCATTTATTGCAAACAATGAAAATATCAGGAACATAATAAATTC
Organism: Pieris napi; assembly: GCF_905475465.1. Classification (NCBI taxonomy): domain Eukaryota; kingdom Metazoa; phylum Arthropoda; class Insecta; order Lepidoptera; family Pieridae; genus Pieris; species Pieris napi. The sequence continues at coordinate 5,570,954 of NC_062252.1, forward strand.
TCTGAAGAGTGTTTTAGATAATAAAAATGAGGAAATAGGAAAATTAAAATCTAGTTTAGCGAATGAAGAACAGTCCAGCAAAGAAAATAAAAATACTAATTCAAAACATCTCATTGAAATAGAAAAACTAAAAGAGCAGAATGGTGATTTGATTTCTACAATAAGTACTTTAGAAGAAAAGTATACTGTTCAAGAAGAAATTCTCAAGTCCAAAACTATACAATTTGAATCAGAAATAAATACTTTAGAAGAAACTATACAATCAAAAGAAAATATTATCAGCTCATTTATTAATGAAAACAACAAAACCCAAGGAGATTTAAATTTAGCGAAGTTAACACTTAATAAACTACAGGATGTTATTATTTTGTTGTCAGGAAATATTCAAGACATACCAGATATGTTTGACGATTTTGCAAGCGTTTTCAAAGTTTTTGGTGATAATTTAAATACCTTAGAATGCGTTGTTCAGTGTAGCATTAAAGATAAAAAGTGTTTGCAAGAATTAATAAATAAACATGAAAAAGAAATAATAAAACTTCAAGAAGAATTAGATAATGCTAGTGAAATAGTTGACTCAGCTTCAGATTTTATTGGGTTCACTCAGACGTCAAATAATAGTGTTGCAGATGAAGAAAGTATTAAATTTAGGTTAGGCTCCAAAATTAAAACACTGATTGATGGTGTAAAATATATGCAAGACAATTTTCTTCAAAATATTAACAGTAAAGATACAGAAATTACTAATTTAAAATCCGATATTTTAGTAACCGTATCAAATCTTAATGATAAATCAAAAGAATTAGTATGTAAAAGTCAAGAACTGCAAGAAGTTTTAGTTGCACATGATAATATCTTACATGGTATAGTGAATAAGATAATGGATTTAGTATTGGAACTCAAAATTGAAAATATTTCTGTTGAATGCTCCAAAAGCACCAACTCTCCTGAGCTTATTTCTGAGTATATAAATAAACTGGCAAGCGAGATTCGGACTATTCAGACCAAAAATGAAAGCAATAATTCCAACAACCTACAAGTAATAGCGGATGCCAAAGCAGAAATAAAACAACTAAATGAAGAAAACCTAAGATTAAGTAATGCTCTTTCACAAGTCAAAAAAGAAAACTCTACTCTTTGTGAGGAAATCGCATCTATTAAAACTAATAAAGAAGATATTATAGGTAATTTAACGACAAGCAACAAAGCATTGGGTCAATTGCAAAATGATCTTGAAGCAAAATCAAGTGAAATTGATGTTTTGCAAAACAAAGCACTGGAATGGAAGGAACAGTTTTTGAACCTGGATACAACAATGAAACAAGAACTTGATAAACTTGAGTTTGAGAATTCTCAATTAAGGAAAGAATTGGAAAGATTAAGTAGCAACGAAAGTATAGTAGTAGAGAAAAATAATCCTAATGTTAATAAGGCACAAGAAAATTCCGAAGAGATTCTAGACCTAAAATCACCTCCGAGTCTTCTAACTATTTGTTGCGATACGATATTAGATGCGATACAGCCTAGCGAAAATGAAACGTCGACTTCTCCTTCTACTACTAATACAAGTTCGTGTGATTCAAAAGTTCAGCTTTCTTGCAGATGTGACCAACTACAGTCTAAAGTCGATATTTTACAAATTGAAAATGAGAATTTTAAAATGAGCTTGCATAACTTGCAAGATTATAATAAGAGCCTAGTTTTAGAATTAGAAGAAGCAAAAGGTGAATTACTACTGCTACTAGATTTGACACATGAATTACAGAGGAAAATTGTAAACCATCGAACGAATCTATCTACATTAACAGCTACAACATACGCGGAAAATATATCTCTTAGTTCCCAACTTAGATCACTTCAACACTATCACAGCTTATTTTATAGGGCATGTGAAAAAGACATACCAGAAGTAAAAAAGGAGTTGCAAGAACTTATGGATTTACTTAAAACTGGAAACCCGTTAACAAATGAAAGTTGCCGCAGATATTCCTTGCCCACTGCTTTGGAGAACAGTGCCAGTCAACCATCGAAGTGCGAGTCAATGTTAGATGGAGATCTCCTTATGTTAGACACTAATATAACTTTAACAACATGTGATAATACTCTAACTGGACATGAACAAAGTTGTTTTGATGCAACGCAATCTTCCATAGATGTAGGTTGTCAGACAAACAATTGTAGTGAAATTACTGAAATCCAAAATCCTTCAATACAACAAGACACGACACGCAAAATATTACAAAATGTTGAATCATTAAAACTCGAAAATTATAAGTTGCAAGAAATTGTATCGGAATATGAACTTATTAAGCAAAATAAGTTAAAGTATGTTGATTCCCAAAGTAGCCCAATTAAAGTTAATTTTATTAAAGAAGAGTGTGAAAAATGTCTAGAGCTTCAGGACAGCATAAAAAATCACAATGATATTTTAAATGAAAATGATACATTACGTCGACAATTAGCTGAGATAACCAGTTTAAAAGATGATTTAGAAACTAAATATAAGACGTCTGTAGCTGAATTAGCTTCAACAGAAGCGTTATTCACCAAATTAAAGAACTTTGAAAAAGATCTGACATCAAAATCCCACGAAATTTCAAAGCTTACATCATTAATTAATAATAAAAAAGTAGAGTTAGATAAGTTACAGGAGGAAAATGACTCATTATCAAATCAAGTCATGGACAATATATATGAAGTTGAAACTCTAAAAAAAGAAATAGACTCCTTAAAGCAAAACAACCTAGAAGTAGCTCAAAAGCACGCCAAACTCCAGGAAGCGTATGATATCCTGGATGAGGAACATTTTAATAGTCGTCATTTAGAAGACCAATGCCAAGAGTGTATAAAGAAAGATGATATAATTAAATCGTTACAAAGCACTGTGTCTGTGTCCAGATACAATAAAATATGTACTCTTCAAAGTGAGCTTCACGCTGGTAAAGAGGACTGCAACGAACTAAAAAATGAAGTTACGAATATAAAAAATCATTTAGATAAAAGCAACATTTCAATCGTTCAAGCTATGGACTTGGATGACAGCATAGGGGACTCTAATTTAATGTCATTAAAAAAAAGCGACCTTGATAATAAGTTTATTATGCAGGATTTTCCAAAAGAACGGCCATTAGACGTGTACACACTAGACAAAGTCGACTGTGTTAATTACTGCATTGAAATTACTGGATTAGATGAAGAAAGCTTTACTTATGATATGAAAGTTATTGATGTTATGAAATTGCTGTACACGAATATTCTCACAAAACACAATAATGAAATAGAAAATTTAGTTAATAAATTAAAGGACTTTGAAGAATCAAAACAGACATTACAAACTGACTTTAACAATTTAATGTATAACCAAGAAAAGCTAACAAAAGAAATCAATGAAAAAAATGTCTATCTTCAAGCAATGGCCAATGTTGTAGCCAATATTAAAAGTAATTTGAGTGGTGTAATCAATACAATAAATGAATCCGAATTATCTGAAGTACTCGATTTGTACAAAAATAGTTTCTTTAAATTTATTGACAAAGAATTTGGTTTATCTAGCCTTGAAATATTTGATTGTATTTTAAATTTAATAGATGAAAAACATACATCAGAAATGATTAAACTATCTGAAGAAAATAGCTCTCATCAGACGATTTCAGAAAATCTTATAATGTTGAATAAAGAATTGGAGACTGCTAAATCTGATTTACTTAATAAGGAAAAAGAATACAATCTTCTTCAATTGCAAAAAGAAAAAATGTTTGAAATTAATAATTGTGTCACCCTAAACATAGTACAAAAAGAAAAGCTTCTTCATGACACTACAAATGAGATTTATCAGGATCTCGTTGGTAAAAATCTTATTAATAAAGAAGCTGTAAATTTATCTATGCCATTTAATGAAATAATTCCAATAATGTTTAAATGTGCTACACAACAGCAACAGTCGGTAAATGAAGAGAATACTAAATTAACTTTAGAAATTAATACTATGAAAGTTTCATTGGCTGAAAAGAATAAAGAAGTATCTATATTACAAGAAGAAATTAGCAAAGTTAGTAACATAAATGCGCAGATTAGCGAAGCATTGAATGACAAGGAAGCACAGCTTAAGGAACAAATATCAGTCCATGATATACTTAAATGTACTTATGACAAAAAGGTTGAAGAAAATAACACTAATCTAACAATAATTACAAATCTTACCGACCAGATTAATATAATTAAGGAAACCATTGAACAAAAAGAAGTTGCTTTGCAAGCCTTACAATCTCAGATGCACAGTCAACAGCAAAATAGTCAAACTGCTGAGGTGGTTAAGGAATTACAGAAATATAAAGATGAGATAGATAAATTAAAATCACTGAACAACATTTTAAACCAAGAAAAAGAATCGGCTTCTGTTGAACTGCAAAAAGCTAACGATATTATAAAACAAAACAAATTAGATTTAGAAAAGATAACATCAGACATGTTAATATTGAAGGAAGCTGTAGATCAAAGTTCCAATGACATGGAGAGTTTAAGGAATCAATCAAAGACATTACTAGATCAGAATAAATTGCTACATGAAGAGATAAAAGAGAAAACAAAAGAATTTTCTCGACTTGAAACTAATATCAAGACGTACCAGAAGTCAGCCGAATTCCAATGCAAGATGATTTCAAGGTAATTTTATTAATTTGTATATGTCGCAGCCTTAATTAGCCGTTTAACTGAAAGATCTTCAGCCAGTTGATTAAACAGCTAGGCAAATGACTCGGATTGATGAATTTCTGTTAAATTAAATTCATGGTTTCGTCTTTCGTTTAAATAAATTGACTTTTTTTTTTTACAAAAATACTGCCTTTTTTCAACCACATCAAAAATATAATTTGAAAGAGAGAGATAGACGAATAAGTATTTTGTGTACATTACTTTTTATAATGAAAAAAAAAAGTTGTTTTGTAAATAGTTTACGTGATTTTTATTTTATTTTATCGCATAAATCCTAAGACTAACCAATTTTAATATAACTTAGTGGTCGGCAGTCTCGCGTAACTTCGGGCTTTTCTTTTATGAAGTTTACTTAAAATGTATAGTATTCACGTAAATCCTTTTTTTTTATAGAGTGAAATCGTTTATTAATTAATTGGACGGGTTACATATTAGTTTCTTTAAGTCAAATATTTACAGACAAAACATTTATATTCGATTTTAGTAACAAAGGTGTTAAAATTTACAAGTCTTATTATTATATATTTTAACATTCTTATCACCTAAGATTAAGACACTGGTCGGTCATAAATTATTTATCATATGGCAGTTGAAATATATATGTAAGAATGTAACAAGTTTTGTGCAAACATATTTTCTAAAATCTAAATATTATAAAAAATATTGAAAAATTACTTCATGCATCTATAAAAAAGCAGTCTTATTAATAAAAAGTAGTATTTTCGTTCTTTTTAATACATATTCTATTTAAATTAACAGATTTTTAATCATAACATAAATGCAAACAATGTTTATTTTAAAATGAGATTCCTGTCTTAAAATAGAATACTAAAATAACGGACGGCGAATTTATACTAAATAAGGGCTTAATGTTAGACCAAGGAAAGATCTGAAGGTATCCTAAGGGCATAATCATCATCGTCATAGAGTCATCGCTTTGTCTATGAAACAGACTGACTGAAACACTATATAATGTAATATAAAGGCTACAGATGTACTATTTACAACTAAGACGTTATTTGAAAACTTATGCAAATTAACTTTTAACTTACTTTTTCGTTGTATTTTTCAGATTAAAGAAAGAGAAGGCAGATATAGAGAAATCAAATGTTGAATATATTGAGAAGTTGTCACAATTGACAGCATTGTTGGACGAGTTAAAATCAAAGGACGCTTTACACGCGGAAGAAGTCAACTCCTTGAAGAGTATTAAGGCCAGTTTGGAGGTAAAGTATTTTTCAAATAAAATGAAAATAAATAATGTTGTGTCGTTTTTATTAAGACAACAATAATTTCATCAATGTCCACGCATAATAGGTTATTTTACAATATGAAAGGAAATGTAGACATCACCTCTACATAAGCAGTGAAGAAGTATGTAATTAAATTTGTGTGAAAATTAGAAAAATTTAATAATATCTTTAAAAAATAACTAGGCAATAACTATTATTAATTATAATTCTGTATTATGAATAGTAGTATTTTTTCTGCCATTATATATAATTATCAATAGAATACACAACCCTTCAGTTAGTATCAGCACAAACAAATATATAATGTTAACGTTTTAGAAATATTTAATGAATATGGTTAAATGCCAGTGTCCATAAATCGACTAGCCACGGAAATATTGAGATGACTTCTCGCTCTATGTTGCGGAATTTAAGCAAACATTATTGAAGTGAAACTTCTTTATCGACGTATGGGAGAAATTTTGTAGAAAATCGTCACGTTTTTCGGTTACGCGCCATATTGCTTTTTGAAATCAAACTTCTTTATCGGCGTTGGAAAAGAAATTACCGTCACATTTTTCGGTTACGCGCCATCTTTTTCTTGTCCCTACCACGGTTGATCCGAAGAGATTCGAAGTCATTAAAATGTATATAATAACGATAACAATGATAGTAATAATTCTATTACAATTAATGAAATTCTGTAATAATCTTAGTAGTAATAAATCAAATGAAATAATTGTATTTGTATTCATGTCTATGGTAATAAAAGCCTTTTCTTAAATTTTATCATATTTAACTTTATTTAACCAATTTCTGTAAAGTTGCATATAGTAGATCATTTATCGAAAAATAAGGTCATAAAGAAGATTCACTTCTTACGTGTGTACACCTAGTACACGCACACATTTTGTTTATTAATAGAGTAAGGCCATTTTAGTATAACCGATCATTTACATTTGTTTTTGATTAACACAGGAAACAAACCCAATAGATTCAGTTTAACGTTTTGATTATTATAGAAAGCGTGATTAGCCTTTGAAATTTCTTGAATGGGAATGCGCTGTACATTATGAATTATATAAAAATTAAGTAGATTCAAGATCTCATCTGAACCAGAGCCGGATTTGATAGCTAAACGAAATTTATTTGCAGAACCGTATATCAGAATTAGAAAAAGATATTCAAAGTAAACGGACGTCTATCGAAGTGAATGGTAACAGGAGCAGACGACAAAGTCTCTATGACTCACACAGGACCTTCTCCGAAAATGACGACGGTTAGTTGCATTGTATTAAAACAACTATAGAAACTAATTGCTTTTATATTTATTATTACCATATTAAAAGTTTTACACTAAGGGAGCGTTCAAGTATCACTTAACAAATTTTCTGTCCTTTTGTAAAACGTAACGATGCGGGATGGGGATTGAATTACGCGTTATTGTTAATATAAAACTTTACGGCGCGTTATGTGGGAGGGGGGGTCATCTCCAAAAATTGCGTGAAGTAATACTTGAACGCAAAGCAAGCAACAAAAAAAACATATTTTGAAACCATTTTAATAACTTACATCGTAATCATGGTAACGTTTTTTAAGTCCCCTTTGTTAAAACCCTATTAGATCAAGAGCCCAGGACTGCCAGACCTTCGTCATTTTATAAAAGCTGAAAGTTCTTCTGTGCGTGTCCCCTATACAGGTAAGAACGACCAAAGACTATAGAGTTTGGGTAGTGGTTACTTTGGCAGATAACAGGTAGTAAAGACTAAGCGCTCGCGCTCGGACCTACAGCGGACTTTCAATGTGTCTGGCAGGGTGTAAAAACCATTGAAACTTTCCGGCTATTGAGGTATCATATTTTCATAGGTCCCCAAGTAACATATATAAAATTTAGCTTTTATACTCTAACGAAAGTATAATTATAATTAATTAATGTTTAGGGGTGTCTGGCAGGGGGAAGCAACTGTCATAAGTGTCCGGCAATGTATGACGATATTTATAAAGTTATCCCTAATAAAATATAAAAAAATTGAGCTTTATACTTTAAGGGATTTAAGGTACTATATTATACACCTTTACTTGTTATCTGCCAAAGTAACCACTACCCAAACTCTATAGTCTCTGGTCGTTCTTACCTGTATAGGGGACACGCACAGAAGAACTTTCAGTTTTTATAAAATGATGAAGGTCTGGCCTAAGCAAAGAGCCCTGGGCTCTTAGGATATATAGGAACTTAATAATACAGTATTATATTTACTTACGTCCCATCAATGGTTTTAGGAAAACGAAAGGAATTTATAGATTGTTTTAAATTACAGATCCAAAGAAGGTTGAAGCCCTATTCAAGTCTCGTAAATGTGATGATCTATTTATGGACGTAGACGAGGGATCCAATAGAAGTACACCAATCAGGCTCAGTAAAGGGTAAGTGATTTTTTGTAATTTCTGAAGTTACTTTAGGCGCGTTATGAAAAATTGATGAGAGTGAAATTTTACGATGCGCGCGCACCGTGTCACAAAATTAACAGTTGTTTTTAAATAATTAAAAACAACATTCGAATAATAATAGAATTTATGTTACACTTAATGCAAGAGAATAATAATAAATATTTATTTATTCAAATGTAAACTGAACTTTATTGACTATAATGACTCCTTTTTCAGTCTTTGATTATTTAATTGTAATTAATTATTTGCATGCAATCAAAAACTATTTTTAATAATGCCAAAGAAGTATAACTTCTTACGCGCGTACATAAGTACACGAACCCTTTTTTTATCTTCTAAAGATCGATCCAGATTTCTTTCTAAATACTCCAGTTTCATGCAATAATTATTCCAAAAAATACCTTTTCTCTAATGTTAATTTATAAGCAATGGTTAGAAATATTTAATTACGCTAGTAATTATGATTTCTAATAAGACAGACAATAAGTCAGTTGTCATTTCTATGCTATTTATAATAAAATATTTCGTATTAAAATAACTAATGAATATTACTTAATAGTATGTTGTTTTTTCCAGACGAGACAGCCTAGCTTCTAGACACGAACAGGTACGTGCGTGTGTGTTAATTTCTCTGAGACACTCTTTTCTCTATCGTTCTTAACCTTTTAAACCTCTCAAGCAATTTAGACTAACTATAGAATCTCCTTTCAAAATTATATCTAATTACATTATTTTAATTAAAATATTCATTCATTTCTTTCTGTAAAATGGTCACGCTGTGAGAGAAAGATTATTTTGTAAATAGTACAAAAATACACATTTAAACACACATTAAACAGTTGTTTTTTAAAAAAATCAATTAAACCTTTTAATATTAAAATTGGCATATTCCGAAATGTAATTGTTATATATATGTTTAATGGTTATTATAACATCGATTGTTTCGCTGAAATTTTCAACTACTCCAAATTCTAATCTATTAGAATGAGATTTAAATATTTTCCGAAACGGTTTTGGTTATACATCGCTTTAATTTTCCGATATTGGAACCCAATAAATGGTAATTTTCATGGGTTTTACCAGAGTGAAGAAGAGGGCTCCCGAGCAAGTAGCGTGCAAGCGTCACGACGTCGAAGACAAAGTATTCACGACGCATACCGCAGTGCTTTGGGTACGTATTTCTTACATAAAACATGTGTTTTCAATTATTTATCGTACAACTAGCTGGCCTGGCGAACATCGTACCGCCTAACAGTCGATTCTTTATTTTTTTTAAATACTTATTCTGCTATTCGGGACACCGATCTAGCTAGTAAATTTAAAAAAAAGAAAGTTGATAAGACAACAAATACGACATGTATGTACGAGTATGTCAGAAAATAAAAATTTACCTTCCCGGAACCCCTCCACTAACACTTGAACTTTATGCTATGGTATTAAAGTTCAAATTGACTTTTAAGTATTATTACGAATATTTTGTATGGGAATATAGAAAAGTGTTGTTTTTAGACTTTTTCACTCAATTGTTTTATTTTTTTTCCCCGTAAGAACCATCCTCGTACTTCAAGAAATATTATGAAAAAAGAATTTGCCAAATTGGTTCAGGCGTTGTTGAGTTATGCGCTTACCAACACATTTTGCGATTCATTTTTATATTATAGATAAGCGTTAATAATCCTAGATTGTGTACACTATTGCGCATTATAATTCTAAAATTCTTTATTTCTTGTCTTGAATTATCTGCACTTAAATAATAAAGTATTTTGGTTTATGAATGTATAATTATATATTAAAATTGAATTACTTGAATTTTTCAGATACCTCCCGAAGACATAGCGTCGATCGAAACAACGAATCTTCAGGCAGCGATTCGGGCAGGTATGTACAAATTTAGTGGTTATTTTTAATAAAACTTTATTTACAACTTATTTAAAAAAATCGCAACAAATATACGAAAACAATTAAAAAAAAGATAACTTATCGCTTGGTTCTTTTAGTTATTGAATAGTTTTTAAGTATAAAAGCCAAGAGGTGCACAAAAATTATATTCGCTCTATTTCCAGTGAAGTATCTAAACTGCGCAAGCAGCTGTCAGTTTGCCAGGAGGAATTGGAAGAGTGGAAAGAGAAATTCCGGGAAGTTGACGAAGAGTGTGAGATCTGCGCTCAATATCTTCGCGAAAGAGATGAGCAGTGCCGCCAGCTGAAGGTGGATAAGCGGAGTCTTGAGGTAGGTTTATTATGCACATAATATTCAAATATCCATTTATTTTTTAAGATTTCTTGAACTTAGTTTTTTTTTTAAATAATACCTATTCTACTCCCCCCGCCCCTGCCATAGTGTCCAGGGACTTTTTCTATCTCTAATAGTTTACAATATTCATGGGCGAGCCGGGGCGCAATTCCTCGCGGGGTATCACAGCTGTAGAAAAAGTTGTATTGTCTGTATTTATTTCCCCGGAGTTGGTATCGACTAAAAGATGGAGGGTTTTGGCAAAAATGGCTCACGGTGTCCTCTATTTTCGTGGCTTGTTAGATAGAGGATCTATCTGATACTTTTTGACATTCAACACCTTTTGTCTTCAGTCACCGTGACCACGCACGCTGTAAAGCACGCGAAACGTCGGGTTAATAATAATTGTAAATTAAAAACATAACTTCATTCGAGTTAAAAAGTGCTTTCTTTAAATTTATAAAGATTATGTCAATAAAAGACATTAGAAATAATCCTAATCTTAAATATTTCCAGATCACGATCGAGGAATTAAAAGAAAAATTCAAAGGCGTCAACGTCTCCAAAACCAGTTCAGTCGATATTGCCGTCAATACTGAAGAAGGTAATCATCAAAATAAAATTTTGAATAGCAACCGATTTAAATTACTGTGATATTAATTCTATTATATTTTATACATATATCATCAACCTTCAATACCACTCTAAATAAACGAATTATTTTTGAAGTGAAACTTCTTTATCGGCGTTGGAAAAAAAATTACCGTCACATTTTTCGGTTACGCGCCATCTTATCTTGTCTCTACCACGGTTGATCCGAAGAGATTCGAAGCCATTTATAACAAAAATATATAATAACGATAACAATGATAGTAATAATTTTATTACAATTAATGAAATTCTGTAATAATCTTAGTAGTAATAAGGTAAAATGAAATAATTGTATTTGTATTCATGTCTATGATAGTAAAAGCCTTTTGTTAAACTTTATCTAATTTAACTTTATTTAACCAATTTCTGTAAAGTTGCATATAGTAGATCATTTTTCACAAAATAAGGTCATAAAGAAGTTTCACTTCTTACGTGTGTACACCTAGTACACGCACACATTTTTTTTTAGATTTTCACGGTGACAAAAAAAATTGTTTCTTTTCTATTACTATTAGTAACTAAACTTTATTTATTCTACTTAATTTATATGAGTTAGCAATTTAGGTGTGTTTTAGTTTCACACAACCTTTAAATTATAGATTGGGCGAATCTCCACTCTGTGGTGGTGGACAGAATGTCTTACGATGCCGAGGTCGAGAAAAATAAGAAGTTATCGAGAACAATAGAAGACCTTCGCTATCAAAAACAAGAGTTGAAGAATACTTTGACCAAAATGCAGAAGAGTATTGAGAAAAACACGTCAAAAGATAGGTAATGCATATCGATACTACTTTCACTATATTAATGGCGTAATTCTTAAGTTTTCGACTAAATGTTTTCTTATAAATAGAAAATCTCGGTGGAATTATTATAAGGATAACTATTTTAAAACTATAATGACGGAATTAAAGTTGGTATAAATTTGAAGAATACTTAAATGATCCTAATCCTTGGGATTGATTTGCTCCAGTTCAAACAATTTGTATGACAATACGTGGCGATTAAAAAGAGTGGCGGAAAGTTTCTTGCCAGTTCTTCTTACCCGCTCTACGCCCTTGACTTGCGAACTGGTAGTAAATGTAAATTTAGAATTAATTTAACTTCTTTTTGACGATTCATAAGTGTACTTGTTTACCTATATAAATAAAGATATTTTTAAGTTTGAGGTATTGTTGCACCATTTTATAGCAGACATTTTTTTTTCTTTGTCTGCTAGGTTGATGGTAAAAAGCGAATGTGGTGAAAAAACTAACAACTATTTCAATATAAGTCATATATATTATCCGCTTTTAAAAAACTTTGAACTAGCGGATCCGACATTGTTCTGTACAAACGACAAACAAAAAAAAACATGTAACACAACAAATTTCTTTAAAAGTCGTTTGTAATTAAACTCCTCCTAAACCAGTTTCACTACAAACAGACGTACAGATTTATACATATAGAGATGTACTTAACCACTTTTCGTTACCATATGATCATTACTTAAACTAACGATCACGTGACCATTTTCATACAAATGTAATGTCCCATTTCCCTAAAATACTTTGCTCAGAATCGTAGTATAAACACGTGTAGGACCGACATCTTTACTCACTCGTGGTATTCAAACACTTCGAACTTTCAAAGATAGATTTTTTTTTAGAATTATTACTAGGCTTACTAGAAGGGTATGAGACTAGTAGCTTCGAATATGATTTATTTTTTCAGAGAGCTAGAAGCAATTAGGTCTGAGCTAAAAGCCTGTCAACGTGAGCTTGACCAAGTGAAGGAACGCAATCGGGAATTGGACGAAGAGTGCGAGACTTGCTCAGAATATCTCAAGGAAAGAGATGAACAGATCAAGAAACTGAAGGAAGCGAAGAAGGTGCTAGAGGTAATGTTTAAAAATTGAAATACTTTCAAAAATCTTTTATTTGATTCAGTTATTTAAACCCTATTATTACTCAATTGACTTACGTCCGAACCCAATAACCTATCTCAATCCATTTTTGACCAGACGATATAAATCTTAATCGAAATGTTGTAACAAGTGTGCCAATAACCAATCGACGGATTGTAATAGCTATCTGTCGATACAAGCTATCCATGATAGGTCGGATCGGTGTCTGTGGATAGACCTTTGTATGAAAATGACATTTGACGAAAGCTCGAATTTATTTTAACAGATTTTAACTTACACCAGTTTTTTAAATAATTTAAAAAAATGTTTGTTATATTTTAAACATACACATGTATATTTTAATGTTATTTGTACGGTTTTATTTACTTTATTTGGTTTACATTGATTAAAAACTCTGTAAAATGGAATGAAAAAGAGCATTTTATCCGTCGCCAAAAATGGATTGTCTTCGTAGATGATCTCAGATTGTTTTCAATCTGAGATTGCGGATTGATTATTGGGTTCGGGCGTTAGACGTTGCCTAATCTAATAACGGCCATCATTTATTGGTAACTTCGAGATTTTGTAAATAAAAAATAATAATAAAACCAGTGGCTCTACAACCTTTTGTGTCTGAACTTCAGAGTCCTCTATCTGTTTCTCGATATTTTGATTTCTAATAGGAAAGTAGTTGATCAGCCTTCTGCAACGAAATCTACAGTAGTATTTTAATGAGCAATGTTAAATTGGATTTTAAAAATTTCATAAATTAGGCTAATATCGCGCTATGACCGATAAAGCGGATCAACTCCCTAAGGTATTTATTTACGCTTTTACATTTTAGAACAAGTTAATGGATTACGAAGATAGCAGTATTTGTTTGTCTGTCCGGAAGAAGCGTCAGACGTTGCACGATCTTAACCGACATTCAAATGGGGAATTAGTTGACGCAGCCACTGAAACTTGTGCAGGTTTGTTTTGTACTTATTGATTAGAACATTAATACAAATTTCATTTGCTGAACAATTCTTTAGAAACTACAATTTTAAAATACCCGATCCAAACTACTTGAATAGCACAAATTAAAGAATTGTCTAAAATTCACATGTATGAAATTGAATTTACAGATTTAAACATCCAACAAGAAAGAGATGAAAACTCCAAAAAGGCAGAATTACATTCAAAGGAATTAAAACGACTTAAATTGGTAAGTAGAAATTAGTACATATTATTGAGCTTAAAGCTGAATTTAAAAAATGTATTCAATAATACATTTATCGAAGAAGGTTATTATGACTATTAGAAGCGGAACATGAATGGAAAATGTTGCAAAACATTTATTTAATTGAAGTGAACTTCTTTAGGCGCATGAGGGTAACATGTTTACGGATGAAATGCAATAATAATAATTAGCGACAGGAAGATGTGCAGCATTTTTGTCGAAGAAAAGGGAGAGAGCGATTGAGAGAGAGTGAGAAAGGGCGAACGTAGCATGGATTTACTTTTATGAAAATTTATACATACGGACTTCACCGCGGAAACATTCGGGGATGCTTCCTAGAACCTCAAAACGTCAACATCTGTTAAAAACTCGATTTTCGAAAATTTTCAATTTTCTTAGCCGGGAAGTTAAAAAGAAGAAGAATACAAATATGAAAAAATAATAATAATGAAACATAAATTTTTATTTAATTCCTATTTTAATTCGCCCAGCAAAGCGGACGGGAACCGGCGAGTACTATATAAAGCAGGAGTTATGTTAATAACAAAATAAGAACAAAACTTTTTATTTACAGACGGTAGAGAAGCTCACACAACAAAAGCTGACATTGGAACAGCAGTTGGCCGCCATGACGGCTTCAACACCGCTTTATGTGTCCACTGGCAGCTCTATCGTACAGGTAAATATAAATAATTTTGTGATCTCTGTATCCCCAGAGCAAAAATGCTCCATTTTTGAAGTTATTATTCTTTTGGCGCGTTCGGGAAAAATGAGGAGAGTAAGCATAGTCAACATTTTAAAATAAAAAATGCCCATTTCTTTAATTATGTAGAAATCAATTTTGTGATATTTAAATAAACTTTATTTAACTAGATAATGCGTTATAATAAAACTTTCAATGTATTAAATACCTTATTTATATTGTTAGTCTCGTTTTTTCTACAACCGTAGAATAAGGCGAAAGATAAAATTTTAAGATTTTCATCTTGTTACGCCAAAGAAGTATAACTTCTAACGCGTGTACATAAGTACACACACGTTTTTTCTATATATATTTGCACTAGCAATGTTAGTGTCCATGAGCGACATTATCAGTTAACATCAGGTGAGCCTCCTGCCCGTGTCATTTTGAAAAAAAAAAATAATTGTGCCGAATATAAAAATATATGTTGTCTAATTTATTCAAAGTATATTATGGATATTATTTTCTAGTCTTGTTAGTAAGTTTACAGGAATGAATATTATTTGAACAATTTCATTTATTTCTAAGGAGTTTAATATCTTTCAAAAAAGATAACATTCAAATAATAACTTGTTTTAATTAAGATTAACGCTATTTAATTTACAAGAGTTCTAAATTTAAATTACTACACGATTTAAGTACTTATCAGGTACAAAACACATTCATACGAAGGCTAAACTTGGTTAAGTGGTTTTTTGGTGGCTGTATAAACCAAAGGTGATAATTTTTTTAATAGATTAACTTTTTTTAACGCAAAAAAATAGATCAGCATTTTTAGAGATTTAAAAACTGCGGAAAAGAACCGTCGAGGGATTTGAAGTTGTGGCAATCGTTGCCATTTTCCTTACATTCACAACTCTGAGACGGCACTATAGTTTGACAGTAACCATCTTGATATGTTAGTCTCCTATATTCGCCACGCACACATATTTACGTATAAACACATAATTCGTCTTTAAGTATATACTGAATCTGTTTTTTTTGCAGCAACAACAGTTTTCGGACGTGATCAAAGAAAATCAAAAACTCAAGTCTTTGAACGCCAAACTCACGAAAATTTATCAAAAAATGAAATATCAGAACACTAATCGCGAAAATGAAGATCCCGCGGACGAGATTAATACGTAAATGACAATTTGGGCTTATTTCTGTGTATTACCCTCATAACCTTGATTCAAGCATTGTTATATTTACATACATTGATTCGTGAATTTTCATAAATAATGCAAAATGATTTATTTGTTTGAAAGGGGAATTTTATTTTGATTTATTAATTTTATTTGTTTTCTAGCTAAATAAGTACAGTTCAATCTGAATATAACACCTCTCCTAAAGCGAACTCTCTAATACGTAATCAGAGGTCGTTACGATCGAGTTGGTAACTAAAGAATATAATAATAATAGTATACGCCATAAACAGCAGTATACCAATATGTTACCATTTTTAGCATCTATTAAAATTAATAGTCTAATCTAAAAGTATTTTAAAAAATGTTCAAAAGAGATTTTATACAAATCTAAGTACTAAATTATTTATGGTTTCTAATACATTTTCTTGCTTTGATTTAAAGAAACCATATATATAACCGCTTTCAACAGTACTTTAATAAATACTAAAAAGTTAGTGAGAAACCATTTTTTATATCAAATTAGACATTTTTTGTCAAAGATTTAGTAAAATAACTAACTGGTGAGTGATCGTTAGAGTCAATAATTTTTCTGAATGTGTTTAAAATATATGAGGAACGAATATTTC
The DNA here is from genome assembly GCF_905475465.1 of Pieris napi. Classification (NCBI taxonomy): domain Eukaryota; kingdom Metazoa; phylum Arthropoda; class Insecta; order Lepidoptera; family Pieridae; genus Pieris; species Pieris napi. The sequence goes on from NC_062252.1 coordinate 5,587,829, forward strand.
CTAGTAATTTTAAAGCTTGGTTTAAAATAAGCTGGTCTTTTTTTTGCAATTTGATTTTTTCAATAACTTTGCCTTAATAATGTGTAAGACTGTCTAAAGGTGCATTCCGAAGGCATTTATGTGTGATTTTAGATTATATTTTCACCATTTTAAAAACCTGATTTGCTTAACAGTATTATTGTACTTAATGTGACGTTACAATTAAAGCACAAATTAACCAAATATAATTGACAAATATATTGTATATTATCGAGATAATTATAAAATGGTGCCTGTAATTAATAAATGAATGAAAGTAATTCGTATTTTATTTACATCAGACCTAGTACCATAAGTCAATGGGAGGGGCGGCGGCGGGAGAGTGACGTGTCAATCGCGTGATTGGTAAATCAGTTGACGTTTTTGTCCCGCGCTGCGCAAACTTTCCCCCACTCCCTTGTTTAATGTGCAAGATGTTTGCAGGTATATGTAGCAGGATTTTATATTATTTTTGAAGCTTCTTCTAGACAAATTATATATATTTATTTCCTGATTATATGTGTTCTGAAAGAATACGATACATGACCAAATTACGACCATGTAAACAGACCGACGTATTTGAAATAGTTGGGTTGGTTAGTAGACACTATTCAGTTATTTGTTTCCATAGCAACATTCGTGTGACATCCTACTCTGTGGGGTGAGAATCGTCGTGTCTAAAATCTAATTGGCTTTTGACAGCTCGAAACCGCATTTAGAATGCGCCTTCTATATTACACTAGATTTTTCATAAACATTTATATAATGTGTTTCAAAGGAAATCACATTAAATAATATGAATGATAAATAAAATGATAACGCGCAAGAGCTCAACGATATTAAACGATTTTCAAAATTTGAATTAAATCTGTTAAGCCGTTTGGTCACAATCTTCTTTTTTTAACAAAAACATCATATAGTAGGTATGTAGTAAAAATACAATGGATAGTTCCCATTCATAATTTTTACACGCTTTATATTAGCTTCACCTGTATGTATGTACGTATGTATGTAACCGACTCCTTCGGACTCGATTTTGACCCACTTTTAACGGATAGATTTAATTCAAACTGCGCACCTGTCAAAGGTCGATGACAATGCAATAATCCGAAAAAAAAATGAAAAAATAAAAAACATTTAACTAAAAAATTAATAATAGTTTAAAAAACTAAAAAACACACTTTTAAAGCACATCAAACTAAAAAGTGAAAAATAATTCCTTATTTAGGCTGAAAATGGTAATGAACAAAAAATACTGGTATTATTGTGAAAAAGCGTGGGTTGCTCGTTAGACGAAAAATATGGCACAGAGCGCCCCATTATTTTTCACTTTTTAGTTTGATGTGCTTTAAAAGCGTGTTTTTTAGTTTTTTTAAACTATTATTTATTAAAATAGACGTTGCCGTTTTGTGTTACGCTGTTGTGCGAAAGGAAGCCATCCTCTGCCCTACCCTACTTACCTTTTGACCTTACTCGATTTGTCGCTGAACCGAAATTGGTTGTGTAATTTGTCCACGAGCAGGTGCCGATCCCTTATGCTACGTGCGCATAAATTATATTAATCTTAAGTCTTATGAATAAAGAAGTTGTGACTTGTAAAAACCCAATATGAATTAATAAGTGATATGATTATAGTAGCTTAAGAACCTAGGAAAAGAAACACCAACTATAGGTACAAATCAAAGTAAATTAATATTTTCTAACGAAAAATAGAATTTTATTAGACATTACTAAAAGTTAACCATTAAAGTGAAGTACCGCAACAAAAGTAAAAACCTTCTCGAAAACAGTAGTAAGTTTCTTACCTTAATATTTGATTTTATTCTAAAGACGATTACGTTTTATTTAACAAGTACTCGTACGTCATAAAATAATAATTCCATACATAAATTAATCGTCGGACATGCAACATAAAGCAGATCGACTAAATGAGTCGATATTATAGGTTTTACTATTATAACAAATTTGAACAATGCACAAAATTCTTTGATGTCGCGGACAGCTCTAGTTCATAGATTGTCGCGCGCCGATTTTTCAAAAAGTCGTATTTCGAGTCGATGCTACGTATAGTTTTTACTTTAAGTTTAATAACGTGAGTTAACCCAAATTAATCAAACGTAAACCTATTGAATGTATTACAAAGATACATTTATCATAGGCTGTAGCCTTTCTGTAGACTGTAGATTTCGACACAAGTGAATTTAGCTAGGTATTTACGTCTTTGTTGTAGGTATTCTTGTGATTCTACCGAACCAGCACGCCAATGCGAGGCGTTGCTGTTTTTCACCGATGTCTATAGTCGTATTTTTAATTAGACGAAGCCAACTGACAGTAGCTAATGTCACTTTGTAAAATAATGTTGCCATATTTAAAGTAATAGTGATGCGTTCAGATCTTGTTCAATCAGATGAATGAACAATGAGTGTGAATAGTCAATCATTTCAAACAATAAAAGAATATTATTTCTATTTCAAAATTGTATAAAAGTGCTCTGATATAAGTTAGGTACTAGTACTATGTAACTACAATCAGTTATTTGACGTCTTATTGCAAAGCGCGCCGCGGCGACTAGTGCCATCACCGATCATTAATTCAGGGGTTTTTACTTTGTCACAACACTATTTTTATTTAATTAAAAACTGACAACACCGTAAACGTCAGTTGATATCGTCTAATTAAAAATTCGACTATAGTATGAATGGATTTGCAAGTGTTAAATTTATTGACTCATTTTACCTCAATTTGTTTGTATGGAAAAATGGGTTTCTTAATTATAAACGTTTTCCTTGTACTTTTACTTTAATATGCATATTGGCACTGATATCCTTTAAATAGAAAAATAAATGTGATTAGGTTTAAAACACGTTGTATATGAAATAAAATAATTTTTGTTCCAAGTAATCGCATAGGCGTAAAAAGGATGTAATAAGCTCCGTTATCATAAAAACCAAAATTACAATAGTTACACTGCTTTCACTGAAATCATTCATTCAAATAAAACGTCTTTATCAAAAAGTCGGACGGATATGACCTATTTTTTTTTTAGTTTTTTGGACATGTCACATGCAGAGATCCAGAAAGTTTAGACAAACTTATCGTGACTGGCAGAGATGGCACCAGAACTCGAGGCCGATAACCTACTCGCTGAACCGATCAAGTAAAGGTTTACCAACAGCCAGGCGCAGAGGCTTGCCAAAGACAAGAGAGGAAGTTTAGCGGCGTCACTAAAGTGCCCTGTAAACGATCAAATTGTTTGTCAAATTTGTTTGCCAAACTTCACGTTTTCATCAAACAATTAGTCTAGTCGACAAGTTGAAAATGGAACAAAATAGAGATACTACTCTTAAAATTATGTGCGATAGCTCATTGGATCCGGAATGACGTCTAGAAAAATGTGCTAAAAGCGTGTATTAGCACATAAAAAATTGCAAAAGTTATAGACAATTAAAGATGAAAAAAAAATGGCATTTAGTTTTTTGCCAATATTTAATAAACTATTAATATTTAAGAAATTTCAAATAAAGATTCTGAAAGAAGAGGAAATTTCCAATAAAAAACTCCTGACTCCCGGAACTCTATCTCCATTATTTATAATGTTAATTTAACGCTGAAAATAGGTCTGCGGGTGACATTTTTAGGATTCGCGCGTGGCGTCAAAAGCGACTACGGCACATTAATTAATTTATTTAAGGTATTAAATATTTTTTTTTAAATTTGAAAAAATTATGGTGTGTTCTGAACACTATAATTAATTTATTCCCGTTGAAAATTTTACTTAAAGTTAATTTTTCAACAAGTTAAATAATTGTTAACTAACGAAATTTTCTCGAACGACCGTCTTAATTGTAAGTGAAAAAAAATGTTTTAATAATGTAAAAATATTTCGCTTCGTAGAGCCTTTCTTACATACATACTTAACAAGATCGTGCCATAAAAGTTAAAAAAATATTTATACTTTGTTTATAACAATTTTTTTACTTAAACAAAAACTTAAAAATCCATGTAATGTTGTTAAAAAAAAATTTTTTTTTCTAAATCATCATATAATCGTTTTTTTATTAATACAAGATATTTATTGATTTGCAAAAAAAAAATTCCCGCCATTTGTTGATAAATTTTTTTTAAACAGATTGATTAAATCAATGTTTTTTAAAAAAAATTTAACACAACTTTATTACATTAAAAATTTTATGATTTTTAAAAAAAAAATTTTCCTTAATAACAATTTTCAATTGTTTATAATCGTTTTTTTTAATTTTCTATTGTTTAAATAATTAGTTAAGAATTTTTTTTTATAAAAAAAAAAATTTAATTTTAAATAAAAGTAATATTCATGATAATCAAAAAAATTTCCAAAATTTTTTTTCTATACTTTGTTATATATGGTTGTTTTTGTTAATTTTAGAAGTTTTAGAAAAAAAATAAAAGAAAGTTGAATATTTGTTTATAACAACTTGGTAAGTTAATAAACAATAGAATTGTTGATTAAAAAAAAAAATTTTCTGTTACTTTATAGAGGACTATTAATTATGATTTTTAAAAAAAAAATTTTCCTTAATAACAATTTTCAATTGTTTATAATCGTTTTTTTTAATTTTCTATTGTTTAAATAATTAGTTAAGAATTTTTTTTTATAAAAAAAAAAATTTAATTTTAAATAAAAGTAATATTCATGATAATCAAAAAAATTTCCAAAATTTTTTTTCTATACTTTGTTATATATGGTTGTTTTTGTTAATTTTAGAAGTTTTAGAAAAAAAATAAAAGAAAGTTGAATATTTGTTTATAACAACTTGGTAAGTTAATAAACAATAGAATTGTTGATTAAAAAAAAAAATTTTCTGTTACTTTATAGAGGACTATTAATTATGATTTTTAGAAAAAAAAAAATTCTTAACTAATTATTTAAACAATAGAAAATTAAAAAAAACGATTATAAACAATTGAAAATTGTTATTAAGGAAAATTTTTTTTTTAAAAATCATAAAATTTTTAATGTAATAAAGTTGTGTTAAATTTTTTTTAAAAAACATTGATTTAATCAATCTGTTTAAAAAAAATTTATCAACAAATGGCGGGAATTTTTTTTTTTGCAAATCAATAAATATCTTGTATTAATAAAAAAACGATTATATGATGATTTAGAAAAAAAAATTTTTTTTTAACAACATTACATGGATTTTTAAGTTTTTGTTTAAGTAAAAAAAAGGGTGCGTGTACTTATGTACGCGCGTAAGAAGTTATACTTCTTTGGCATTATTAAAAATAGTTTTTGATTGCATGCAAATAATTAATTACAATTAAATAATCAAAGACTGGAAAAGGAGTCATTAAAGTCAATAAAGTTCAGTTTACATTTGAAAAATTAATTAAATAAATATTTATTATTATTCTCTTACATTAAACAAATAAAACACTATTTATCTTTAAAACATTTTTATTTCATTATACTATTTATTTTTAAGTGACTGTCTTCATCAGAATTTCGGTTTGTAATTTTAAATTAATCATTACTTGGTTGTGCATCTACGAGGCTTCTCCAAAACTAAAACTACTACTTGCTTTCTGCAACAAATAAGAGAATATTAATTTAAGCTCTGTCCATGCAAAACTTAAATTTTTTTATAATTCATATTATAAATTTTTTAACACATTTATATTAATATAATTATATAAATGTGTTAATAATATAATTTGTAGCACATGCTACAGACCTGGATAGCAACTTTCTTTTATTCTATTTAGAGATAGAGATAATTTAAATATAATACCGGTGTCTTCCTTGTAGGTTTCTTTGGAGTTGTTTGGGGATTCTTGTTGTTCAGTTCGACATGATTTTCTTTAACCTTTCTTTAATCCTACAAAATAATGAAATTGTTAAGTTATGTTGTCACTGTTGTGCACACCTTTGTTTGGCTTTTTTAGTATTCAAGTTATGTCAAAACTGATTTATTACCTTGTCATTGTTGGCTTTTGGGATATCAATTGTTTCCAAAATGATTTTATTTGTAATATCCTGAAATATATAAATAACATCTATTAATTTAAGTATCATGGTGAGTGGTTCGCACTCAGGTATTAAGGTGTATTATACCCACTGTCCATTATAAGTGGGAATGGGCTCACTTCTGGCTGGACAGAGTTTCGGTACTACAAGTGCAACATGGATGTTTTGAGGTATTACAATATCTCTAACTACCTGTAGGGGAATAAAGTACTGTTGTGAGCATATGCCTATGCTTGAAAGGTTGAACCTTGAACATCACCTTACATCATATTTATAATTAACATTCCTACCTCGACACCATCACAATCAAATTCATTGAAATCTACTTCAAACCGTTGCGGTATCATCTCTGCCATATCCATTGTGTCTCGAGAAGGTGATGGTGGCTTTGTTCCACCTCCAGTTTTAGATGTTTCACGGCGATAAGATGACAACTCTTTTTTTGTATTCAATTTAGTGCACTTCCACTGATTCATCAATTGTTTTTTGTCTCTTGTCCTTATATTTGCTAGATTAAATCTGAAAAATTACATGTTTTGATTAAATAATGTGGTCATTTTTTTGAGATGCAGGTACTTATTAAAATGTTTACTTCTCTGTTATATCGCTCCAAGCCTTCATTTTCTCCTTATTAGTATTCGTGCTTAAATCTTTGTTCTCAATTATTGATCTATAGAATATTTCTAAAACGTTGCTGTAACAAACGCAATAAACATAAGCAATGAATAATGGTTCATGTTTCAGTTTTAATCAACAATAATACTCGATAATACCTACGGATAGTTAACCTCAATTGTATTGAAGCACTCAGGAAGGTTGGCACAGTTTTTTCACAAATATTTTATCATATTAATTAGTTTTGATTTAGATATTAAATTTAAATCACTTCTGATTATAATTCAGACGCACATATAAAATTCGCACTTGTATAATGAAAATAACTAGATACATAGATAATCTTTTATTTTAAACAATAATTCAAACTCCTATATTTGTTTAAAAGGTAAATGTCAATGTCAGATGTCAATTGTCATGGATATTCAAAATTCTTGTTAAGCTGCTAAGCTAAGAAATAGAATATGCGTGAAGTTAGCTTATATTCTATTTCTTTTGTAGATTGCGCACGCTATAATCACACTCCGAATTTTGTGTCATAGGTGCGCGCGCATCGTAAAATTTCACTCTCATCAAATTTTCATAACGCGCCTAAAGAAGTATAACTTCAAAAATTGTTATAAACAAAGTATAAATATTTTTTTAACTTTTATGGCACGATCTTGTTAAGTATGTATGTAAGAAAGGCTCTACGAAGCGAAATATTTTTACGACCATTATTAAAACATTTTTTTTCACTTACAATTAAGACGGTCGTTCGAGAAAATTTCGTTAGTTAACAATTATTTAACTTGTTGAAAAATTAACTTTAAGTAAAATTTTCAACGGGAATAAATTAATTATAGTGTTCAGAACACACCATAATTTTTTCAAATTTAAAAAAAAATATTCAATACCTTAAATAAATTAATTAATGTGCCGTAGTCGCTTTTGACGCCACGCGCGAATCCTAAAAATGTCACCCGCAGACCTATTTTCAGCGTTAAATTAACATTATAAATAATGGAGATAGAGTTCCGGGAGTCAGGAGTTTTTTATTGGAAATTTCCTCTTCTTTCAGAATCTTTATTTGAAATTTCTTAAATATTAATAGTTTATTAAATATTGGCAAAAAACTAAATGCCATTTTTTTTTCATCTTTAATTGTCTATAACTTTTGCAATTTTTTATGTGCTAATACACGCTTTTAGCACATTTTTCTAGACGTCATTCCGGATCCAATGAGCTATCGCACATAATTTTAAGAGTAGTATCTCTATTTTGTTCCATTTTCAACTTGTCGACTAGACTAAATAGCTTAAACGATCAAACCGAATATCAAACAAATTTGTTAACTTTCTAGTAGATTCGGGTTTCTCCTTTCGTGACGTGACGTCGCCGTGCCGAGCACTTACAATTATTACAATGAGTAATTCAGATGACGCATTTTTGGCATTGATTCTAGCACTGTGTATCAAGACAAAAAAAATAAGACGATGGAGTCGAGAATGGTTGAAATTAAGAGATACATACGAGAATTTGCTACGGGAAATATTGCGCACTGAACCTAAAGACTACGCAAACTTCCTGCGCATGGACCATAAAACTTTTGAAGATTTACTGACTATACTCCATCCTCGTATTGAAAAAAGGACACAGTTATGCGGAAATCTATACCAGCTTCTCAAAGGTTATCAATAACTTTGAGGTATCTGGCTAGCGGCGATGATTTCGAAGATTTAAAATTTCAAGCCTGCGTTGCACCTCGAACATTGAGCAACATTATCATTGAAACTTGTGAAGCAATAAATAAAATAAAATAAAATAAAAAGCCTTTTATTTCTTGCTAAAAGATATACAAAATAACATAGGTTTACTAAAAATAAAAAATAAATCACGATAAACAGATATGAAATGCAACATAAATTCTATGTTAGTAATATTGACACTCATATTGTCACTGAGCGTAGCGTCCTCCATGATGTTGACATCATGGAGGTCGCTACGCTACAACTACTACAACTACTACGCTACAACGAGTGAGATCTTGTTTCAAACTTGTTAATTATTTCGACTATGTGTTTGCGTGTTCTTCCCACGAGAATGTAAGTGCGTGCTCCTATTTCACCATGCCTCCTGCTGATACAGGGGACAAGTCTTTGTTTTTATTTATGTTATTATTATTAATTACTTAAAATGTCATGTGGAACATGGTGTAATGGTTGCAGCCTTTGTTGCAGCTCCTTACAAACGTTGTGTAAAAAAAAAAAAAACATGGCGATTAAAAAGAGTGGCGGAGAGTTTATTGCCAGTTCTTCTCTTCCGTTCTACGCCCTTGATTTGAGAACTGGCAGTAAATGTAAAATTAGAAGCATTAATATTTATTTCTTTAATGACGAATCACAAGTGTACATTGTGTTACCTACGTGAATAAATGATTTTTGAATTTGAAACTCGACATCAATCCAGATTTTCATCAAACACGACAAACACGTAGATTGTTTGACAAACGCGTCAAACACAGCAGTACAAACACCTTTGTATAGACACTCCCAGAGTGGATGGCTATATTTTAAGATTAGATAAGAACTGTCACTGTCATTAATTGCGGAGTATTTTTATTTGCTGAGTGCTTTAAACTTAGAATTTGACTAACTTAGCTACAAATTTGCATCGAATAAAGACTACGTTTTTGATATAACAGCGATTTCGCCATAACTCCATTTTTCAGAAACTCTCTTTCCTATCTTTGTTTATTATGTTATTTAAGGGCATTTATGTATAGTCTTGAAATTATGTTTTACTTGTGATATGATTATTAATTGGTTAAAAATAAAAACAGTTATAAATACTGAGTTTTTATTATCACTAAAACTTAACAGTAATGAAGCGTGATCACAACGGTAAACAAAATCTAAATCTTAAAATATTAAGATTATGTATTGTAGTAAGATATGAAATAAAACTCGTTTAAAGATAGAAATTTTCTAAAACATTTTCTAATACAATAAACATGTTTTATTCAATTTAAGCAGGTTATTACAGTTATTACAATTTACACAAGACTTTTCCGCTACGTGTACAATATCACAATTAAGGATCACAGCCATGCATATCCGCAGAGCTACACTGTAAGATCAAGTACTTAGTGATTTGATTAGCTTGAATTGACACTTACCAATATCTAATTCCAATTTCACTGCAATTAATTCAATAAAAAAAAATGTGTGCGTGTACTAGTGTACACACGTAAGAAGTGAAACTTCTTTATGACCTTATTTTTCGAAAAATGATAAATATATGCAACTTTACAGAAATTGGTTAAATAAAGTTATATTAGATAATGTTTAACAAAAGGCTTTTATTATAATAGACATGAATACAAATACAATTATTTCATTTAACCTTATTACTACTAAGATTATATCAGAATTTCTTTAATTGTAATAGAATTATTACTATCATTGTTATCGTTATTATATATTTGTGTTCGCGTCGAATCTCTTCGGATCAACCGTGGTAGAGACAAGAAAAAGATGGCGCGGAACTAAAAAATGTGACGATTTGCTTCAAAATTTCTCCCATACGTCGATAAAGAAGTTTCACTTCAAAAAGCAACAGATAGTAAAAACGGAATCACTAACTTACAGGGTAACCCTACTCTACACATGTGACTCTAAACATCATTTGTCTCTACACCATTTGTTTCTTTAACCGCTAGTTCAGTTCTTGAGGGCAAAGATTTAAGATTTTCAGGCGTTTCTTTAGAATGTATTTTTTGTAGTTTGTCATCCACATGTACCGCGAATGTCTCCTGTCCAGCAAATTTGGCTAAATCAGAGGACAACATTAAAGAACCTTCAACGTTTATTTTTGATAACAAGATGGAGGCTTGATACGCGTCACCGAAAATCATTTCGCTGAAAACAAAAATAAAATATAAATTTACAAATTCATAAAAACAAAGCACGTATTCTTTCAGTTTTTTTTCTCTGTCAAATTTTGCTTCAGTTTCGGTTAGAAACTCTCTAAAATTTTCGCGTACTAAATAAATATTTACCAAAAAGCAGAAAGATAGTAAGAGCCATTTTCTCGGCAGAACGCGGACCATTTATGAAGGGTCTCCTCTCCTATGCTATCCATGTGTCTGAAACAAACAAATAATAAAATCTAATTTAAAAAAAATATTTTGTCGACACTTTATATAAAAGAAAGCGATTATGTTATTTTGCAAATGGCAACTTCACAACTGTCAATTTTGATTTAACCGAATAAAAGCTATTTTGAGGGACCTCATAGCCTAGCGGTCTTATTAAGTGGCAGCTACGTAAGGGGTACCTACCGGGTTCGATTCCCGGTTCGAGGGCAAGTTTTAATTTAATTTAAATTTGTTCTCGGCCTTTGGGAGGGTTGTGCGGTACCGGGCGAGTGCCTTAACCGTACACGGAGGACACGGTCGAATTTCTAAAGACAAGCACGAATAATAAAAATCCTATACTTGACGCTGGCTAATGCACAAATCGTGCCAGAGCCATAAAAAAAAAGCTATTTATCTTATAATATTACCTTGTCTTAGCCAGTACATAAGCTTCTAAAAAGAGCCGCCCTTCAACCAGTGCATTGACAGCTCCTTTGATATCGTGAAGACTCAATAAAACCGCAGCCTTTCTATATACAACTCCACCGTACGATTCTGGCACTGAAATTAAAAACGTAGCAATTCTATTGAAGTCTAATGCTCATATGAAATATTTTCCAGTACACAAAGCTAATACAGTGAAAATTTCATTTAACGTCCCTCCATTTAACGACGAACTCCCAAAAGCGACGAAATCACTCGACGTTGGTTGGTTTAGCTTGTCTTCCATACAATGAACACTCTACATAGCATTACATCCACTCTCAATAACGACAATTAAATAATAAAATGTACTTTTAGGGTTGGCGAAATTAGTTAAAACTGCGGAACTGTGTACGTTCTTTTGTCGCTTTATTGTCCTAGCCCGTAAACCTCGACTGTCGCCATCGTATCGATCTTTTTAAGAAATCCGTTCTTCTGTTTACGAACTGATATTGCTTGAGCGTGATTTATGACGAAGATGACTCAATATCGCAAGATATGAATAAAACACGTGAATAAATACATCATAATTTCTGGTGCAGCAAAAATTACTAACACTAGTCTGAAATAAACTTTTTCTAGTTTTTTCTACTTTCTATTTAACGCCAACTCTCGTCCCTTGAGTGTCGTTATATAGACTTTACACTGTATTTAAAAAAATATGATTGTCAAGGATAAAATAAATAATTTAATTTTCATACTAAATTGATTATAGAGATATTGAGACAGTCCTTGTACGTGAGATGTTATAGTGCAAGTGTTTGAGTGTGTGTAGCGTGAGACAAAAGTGCACTGTAACGCGCCGTAACGTTTTTCTGTACCCAAGTATAGTAAAACGTTTCGTAATGTGTGATGTAAAATACTGGGAAGTCGAAAATAATATTAACAATAACGCGTAATTCAATCCCCGCCCCGCATAGTAACGTTTTACAAAAGGACCCCCCCCCCCAAATTCGTTACGTTACTTGAACAAAAAAACTTTTTACACTTTCGTGCATGTATGAAGTACAAATAATTACTTACAAATTGTTTTCTCAAGCTCTCCCTTCGCTGCCAACCTATCCATTTGAGCGAGATATAATTGCATTGTATCCTTCCAATATCTGTAATCAGTTTAATTAATTCGTTTTAAGATATATATTGTTGTTTTGAAGTGAGAATTATATGTTATTACATAAGTAAAGCTTTAAAAATAATGGTCAAAATTTATACCTGTAACTATTGAAAAAAAAATGTATTTGCAACGAAGAGGCATATTTTGTATTAATAAACACTTGAGGAATTTGAATAATTTGTTAAATCAAGAAATTCGTTATATTACAGTTATTATAATTACTCAATCATATTAGTATAAGCATACTTAAAATAGTAATTATTATTTTTTACGTTTAAAGAAGTTTAGAAATAAGTTATTTTTAATAACACAAATATTAAACTGTGTCGTGTTGAGACTGACAATTACGGAAGCTGCAAGAATCAAAACCAAAAAAAATTACACTCTGCTGATGACCCAAAATGTGTCTTGATCAATAAGAAACTTGGTCCATAATATTCATCAACATTATACAATTTTTTGATTGTTTGTTGCATGAATTGATGAAATTGTCTACTTTTTGGCAGGGCCTAGAAAGACTTTTTAAGCTATTGCATAGATTTTATCGCGGGCTTTGAGCGCGGCGACCGAATCAAGAAATTCCGTAACGAAAATAAACCTACCACCACTACCACTACCTAACCACAGCTGTATAATAAACTACCCACAGATATAAAAAATATTACTTCTATCAATTCATTCAAATCGAAGCTAAGTGAATATGTTAAACAAAATTACTTTAAAATTCATTTCTTATAATTACTTTTAATTCATATTTCTTTGTTTACTTTTATTTTTGAATTTATTGCATGTACAGTACTGCATGTACTGTGCTATATTTTATTGTGATTATTTTAAGAACGACTACAATGTTATGTTAATCTAGAGTATTATTCTCATGTAAGTGACATTTTTTGTCTTTTTGAGAAATAAAGTCTTTAAACCTAAAATAAACCTAACAAACGATGACATAATAAAGACCAATACGCGTTAGAGCGGGACAGAACGCATACTGCGTCTCAAATCGGTCTGACGAGATCGGTGACGTAGCGTAAGCGCGGCCGGTACGCGTTAGAGTGAGACAGACTATGTAGGCGTGTTAGTCTGAGTCTGGTAGAATGGTAGATTGAATTAATATCAAAGAAAAAAAAATACTGCATAAATAAAAATAAATAAATAATTATAATTGCATAAGTCGATAAAAATGCTATGCAATAGCTTAACCGCGTCAGTACCCGAGTACCACACGTTTGTTTTAATATAATACGTAATTATTCTATTAAAAAACATTATTCCATGAAATAACCGCGTAGTATATGTATACTAAACCGATGCTACTTTAAGATTGTATTGAAAAGTATACCTATATAATTTTATTAGCGCCTTTTAGGTGTTAAGAAATAGATAAAACAAATCATCTAATACTAACAATGGTTAAAAATAATAGACGACAAAAAACTCGTCATCATTACTAAAATAATTTTTACAATCATTTTAGTAGTTATAGAGAATAATGTTACAAACTAAAAAAAATATAAGTTTTAAGTTTATATAATATTTATAAGTTTTAGAGTTTTATTTATTAGTTTAAATTTTTTTGTTGACTGTGTGTAATTAATTATTTTTCGCTACTTCCCTGGGATTCTGTAACTCACTTTTCGAACTCACACAGCGGTTTTCACATCGGCGGTCGCTCTCAAATCAGTCGTGAAGCAGTCATTTTATGATTTGGCATTCTGAAAAGGAGGGAGCTTGTAGTTTATTGTTTATCAGAATGCCAAATTATAAAATGACTGCTTCACGACTGATTTAAGAGCGACCGCCGATGCGAAAACCGCTGTGTGAGTTCGAAAAGTGAGTTACAGAATCGCAGGGCTGTAATGGTAAAAACAATATTATTTTTGTAAACTTACTTGAATGACACACACGGGGCCAGGCTGACTAAAAATGGAGACAACAGATCGTTTTCGCTCGCGAATTGTACCATATTAGACATATCACCGCGTAATACCAATAACATCATGTACGCATCGAGCCTTCTTGCTTCTAAGTGTTGCTCCACTGTAAAAAATGTTAATGAATAATTTTTAAGTTTTAGAGAATCATAATTAAGAAAATCTACGAAAATTTTGCGACTCAAAATGTAGGGTAGGATTCAAATGCGAAACGCCTACCATATTCACAATTCACACCAATTGACCGAGTCCCATGCTAAGCTGGTGAAGCTTGTGTTATGGGTACTAGGCAACGGATATACATACATATTATAGATAGATAGACATATAAATACATATTTAAACACCCAAGACCTAAGCACAACACCAAATGCTCATCACATCGATGTTCGTCTCAGCCGGGGATCGAACCATATGCCATAAAACCTAACAGTCATAGCGAGATCTCGACTCTAAACCAAACATTTCTTAATTAATTTAAAATAATTGTACAATTATCCCACAACTTCTATGAGGTAGTTATGAGATGTGATCCAAGACACCAATTTTTGCAAGTGAATGTTCGACAAAATTACGCTCATAGAAACATCCTATTTTTGAGCGCTAATACTCTTGTGCAATAATTTATACAATTTATTTATATAAAACTATCTAAAAAAAACATTTGTGTACTTATGTACACGTGTTAGAAATTATACTACTTTGGCGTAACAAGATAAAAATCTTTTCAAATATTTAATCTCCCGCCTAACTACTACGACACCAACAATAGAAAAAAAAATTCTCATCATTTTTCCCAAACGCGCCAAAAGAAGTATAATTTCAAAAATCAAGTTCCTAAATAAAATAGTAACCTAATTTTTGTCATTGACGTTCATGTGTTCTATAAAATAAATTATATTTGGATTTAAATTTTTTAATTACAAAAAATAATAAAATTCTGAATATACTCACTCTCCAAATCCAGTGCAGAATTGAAATCGTTAGTGCTTCCAAAAAGTTTCAGGAAATCCATTTGAAATTCTTCCTCATCACCCCTTTCACTGATCTTTAGCATTTTCTCAGCGATTTTCCTCAATTTGGCTGGATTCATCGGATATATTTGTCTCCCAACAGTTGGTAATAGAAATTTCTTAGAAGGCTTCACTCGCTCGGTGGCTTCCGTCGCTGTATCTTCAGACTTATCTTCTGACTTATCTTCTGATTTAATAGCTTTCTTCGTTTTCCTTTCCTTAACTTTTTCGTGCTTCATTTCTAAAAAATAATTTAATTTTATACATAGTTTTACTATACGTTATACATAATTATAAAAATTAAAAAAATAATAATATTTAATAACTTTTAAAAAAAAGGGCCTCATAGCCTAGCGGTCTTATTAAGTGGCAGCTACAAGAGGGGTACCGGGTTCGATTCCCGGTTCGAGGGCAAGTTTTAATTTAATTTAAATTTGTTCTCGGCCTTTGGGAGGGTTGTGCGGTACCGGGCGAGTGCTTAAACCGTACATGGAGGGCACGGTCGAATTTCTAAGGCGGCAAGCAGTGAATATGCTACCTAAGAAAGGAGACTGTGAAGGTTTAGAACGTAGCAATACGTTCTAGGCCGAGGATGGCAAATTACAAGGGCGAATTATAAAAATGTTATACTTAACGCTGGCTAATGCACAAACCGCGCCAGAGCCATAAAAAAAAACATATATAAACATTAATTAATTTCCTGGAACATATGTATAATAGGTATCAACTAATTATTTTAATAGAATTAATTGAAACTAATTATTTCCAGAAGCTTAAGACAAAATCCAATCAGTACTGCCAGAGGAATTTGTATGAGAATGACATTAGCTAACCCTTTGTCACGTGATCGTATTTGGGGCAGTATGCTTTTGTGCGGAATTTCAATGAAATTCTTTGAACATCTATCCGCTATAGCAAATAGAAGTTACAGGATATTAGGGAGCGTTCAAGTATTAGGTAACGAATTTTTTCCCTTTTGTAAAACGTTACTATGCGTGGTGGGGATTAAATTACGCGTTATTGTTAATATTATTTTCGACTTTCCAGTACTTTACACCACATAATGGTAACTTTTAGGTATAAAGAGTCACTGGGTGGTCGCGAAACCTTTTACTATTGGGAACAGAAAAACGTTACGGCGCGTTACATGGGGGGGGGAACGTTTTAAAATAGTAGAATCATATTCAGCATAAGTGTATAATTACCTTCATAAGAGTCGGCCGTAAAGTCTCGAATATCCCACAAGCGCAAAGTATAGTCGGCGCCGCCAGACAATGCCGTATTTGCGAGTTGCGGGAACGAAGCCCATCCCACAGCCAAGGACTTCTGCGTGTGACCACCGAATATGTGCGTACACGCACCTTGCACTACGTCCCATACCTATCGCGAATAAGAGCGTAACATTTAATCTTCTTCACATACTGTGTAGTGTAATGTGTGCTTTTATTTCTGACCGAAGATTAATTTAATTAAAAACTGATATGTACAAGGTGTAAACGATGTGCCATGTATAAACATTTGCGTATCCAATATAAATGAACTCATTTTTATAAGAATTCCCTAATCGTAAATTTGTCCTGGTCTAATAAAGCGTCTTCAGTATACCAATAACAAGGACCAATATGACTTTGTATTACGGAATTTCTGAACCTATTAAGAAAGATCTGTCATTGCTATGTATAAAAAAAAAATATAAATTATTTCCTGTCCGAAATACAGCAACGATCAGCAATCTTTAAATCTAATTTTGGCAAATAAATTAATGATAAAACAACACAATCAAATAAAAAATTATATAATCATTGCTACACTGTACATTTATGAATGTAAAAAATTAAAAAAAGAAGATCCAAATTTTCATTTACTACTAGTAACCAAGGGAGCGTTCTAGTATTACGTAACACAATTTTTGGAGATTATTGACCCCCCCCCCCATGTTACTCGCCGTAACGTTTTTCAGTACCCTAGTATAGTAAAACGTTTCGTGACCACCTAGTGACTCTTTAGTTACTATTATGTGGTGTAAGTCGAAAAAAATATTAACAATAACGCGTAATTTAACGTAATTTAAAACCCGCCCCGCATCGTAACGTTTTACAAAAGGATCCCCCCCCCCTCCCAAAATACTTTACGTACTTGAACGCTCCCCAAATCAAAAACTGGTAAGAAACACTCCACCACTCTTTTTAATCGCCAAGTTTTGTACAAGGATATTTATAAGGAACTGCATCAATTACGCCATGCTTTGCTTGACATATATGAAGGTCCAATTCATGAGAGATTCATGGGTAATATAGGCCTATAGGGATAGATAATATCGAATTATAATGTATACTTACTCGTACAGTATTATCATCCGAGGAAGAGAGCAAATAGTGGTCAATATGAGGATTCCATGCCACTTGAATTACGTGGGCTTTGTGACCTGCTAGCATCTTCCACGTCACTATCTTTGGACTATCTGGAATATAGGTTTTTTTAACCGACTTTAAAAAAGGATGTTGTCAGCTTGATGATTATTGGATTTATGTAATATTTTAGCATAATGATTAGGCTTTATAGTAGGTGTGGTAAATTTTGTAATCACGATATTTAGTTAAACTCAATGAACAGTCCAAGTTTTATCAAAATCGATTCATTAGTTTCTGAGATATAGGAATCCATTCATTTCTGAAGAGGATGTATATAATAAAGGTACCTACTACCTAGGTTATATATAATGCAGACTTAATTTTCAAAATTACTTTTTGGAAATTAAAAAATAAGTGAAGAAGAGAATGGAAACGGACATGGACAAGATAGTGGAAACTATCTTGGAGTTTAAAAAAAAACAATTTATGTTTATCTAAAGTGTTTGTTTTAAAACAAAATAAAAACATTAAATTACACAGTTTTCTAGAAAAATGCTTCCATGAGCGTCTATCAAATCCGTCACTTTATCGACTGTATGTTATTAATTTGAAATTTAAAATACATGGATTTTTTTATGTTACCGTAATATTTAATCAATGTAGTATTCAAATATGATAAAAAGTGGATTTTGGATTTTTTTTCAAATCCGACCGATTCGATCCGATTAGTTTTTGAAAGAACTTTGTGAGATAAACTTTTATATTTACCTCCTTCATCATCATACTCAAGTATAGCAATAAGATTCTGCTTGTCCAAAGAGCTGACAGCGATGAGATTCCGTAGAGGAGAGTCTTCACTGGAGGAAGATATCTGCTGCGGATGCCAATCCGCCTTATGGATCGTTTTACTGAAAATTAATTAGTGAAATTTAAAACATAGAGTCTTAAGGATTCAATCCCAATTTATGAGGGTAGATAAAGTTCCGTAGCGCTCCCGCCTAGAGAATTCTCGAACATCGTTCTCAGGGATATATAAGCGAGCCGAAATGCAATCTATTAGTTCAGTTTTGAATGCGATTTCAAGTGATAAACACCGAAGAGATAAAGTGTGAATATAGTGAAGACAAGTGATAAAGTACTGTGTGAAGTGTGTGTAATTAATGTAATTAGTGGCAGTATTTTGTGTTAGTGTAATCAGTGAATTTCTGTGCGAAATTTCCGATTTTTTTGTGTAAACAAATTCCTCGTTGATTTAATTGAAAATAAACTCTTGAGAGATCTACGGCTTTCTATCCGATCCCCTAGAACGTAACAATATGAACTTACTTATATAAACTCATAAATCAATGGTTAATAAAAAGTTAAAACGCAACGAAGTTATTTGCTTAAATTCTGCAGCGCTCAAAACAAATAACGGCTGGTGCGCAATTTAGCGCTTTAATAAGTGGATTATATACGCTGAGGATAAGAATAATTACCTAATCATAGAAATCAGAAGTTGGCAACACAGGAAAATATCAAATTGTTAAAATTATAATGTTCAGTTCAGCTTTAAACAGTTAATTCTATGGCATTCTTTACAAACTGTAAAAGTAGAATATAGCCCGGTCATTTTAGAAATAAAAATAGTGATCAAATAAAGAAAATTCCGACAAAGCCAAATCTTCGTAGAGACCTTAGGTTTACCACAAGGAATAAAGTCCGTGAAGTATGTAGAACGTGATTCTTACAAGCGCAATATCTGGGAAATAGTGGGTCTTAGCGAAAAAATCATAGGGACCATCCATTTTTATAGAGAATTTTAAGATCTACAACTTTGCTGAGAGGTACTTTTTCGATAAAACTTACCGTTTTCGAGAAAAATCCAAAAAACCTAAAATTTTGACTTTGGGCCCCGAATAAGTTTCTAAGCTCACCATGGGACTGATGGGGACTTTTGACACTTTATTCCTTATGGTAAACCTAAGGTCTCTACGAAGATTTGGCTTTGTCGGAATTTTCTTTATTTCAATTGTCTAAAATGACCGGGCTAATAAATAAATCATATTTACCTAAAGATAAAAGCAGCCGTTTGGTTTTGGTGTGTCTCTGTATCTAATATTGCAATTCCACCGGCGGTACTTCCCACTAGTAAGCCCCGCGAGCTATATTGCACGGCACAAAGATTCCATTTATTGCCCTCCACTTGCACCGGTATTTGTATAGGATCTGAAAATAATAATTAGTTCAATTTTTTTTTAAATTCTTGTAAAAATAAGTCAAAAATGCATGCGATTAACGTGAAAATCAGTAAAAAGCAACAGATTGCAAAATCAGCAATTATTATTTGTATTGACTACTACTATTTTAATATACAAATTGAGTGGTCGAGGGCTGTAAATTCAGACTTCTTATTTAATCGTGTATTTTTTCAATTTTCAATTTTTTAAATTGCAATCTACTTAACGTTTAAAGAACTTTATTTCTCATTACAAAAAATATTTTTTATTTACATGAGAAATTTAATATTAAGTATATACGAACGAGATACACGTCGCCATCAGCTAGCCCAATTTTAGTCTAATGGTCCCATTCTGATGTGTATCTTTAATGCCCTTTTGAACTGATCAAACACGCTAATGTTACGAATCTTAGACGGCAACCGATTAAACAATTGCACACCCTCATACCTAATAGATCTCTTTAAATAATTTGTGCGCGGCTTTGGCAAGATAAGCAAACTCGCTCGACGAGTATTGCGTGTAGTGGTGTATTTGATTTTATTAAATGATAAGTTACTATGTAGAGAGTTATTTAAAATTTTTTTAATAAGGATACAGGTGCTATAAACATATAGTTGTTTAATCGTCATAATTTTAGTTTCTTGGTAGATTTTATTAGTAGGTGTTAAAAAATTGTATCTGAATAGTGCTTTTATTAATTTATTTTGTAGTGTTTGTATTTTAGAAATTTTGTTTTTGCATGCTGTACCCCATATTTCAATTAGGTATATGAAATGTGGCTTGACCAAACAATTATAGATCAAATGACGTACAGATTGCGGAATGCATTTAGATATTGACCAAAATCTGCCTATAAGTGATTTTAGTTTTGTAATTATGTTATATATATGACAGTTCCATTTTAAATTTGTATCCATTCTAAGACCCAGATATTTCTCCCATTTTTTGTTATTGATTTCAACGTCTTGAACTTTAAGCGGTTGAAAGATAGGAATGAGTTTATTTGTTGCCTTGAATATTACATAAGATGTTTTTGAAATATTAATTGTTAGAAGATTTTGTTGAAACCAAGAAGATAGAACATTTAGGTCTGATTGAGCTTGAGCAACCATAGTCTGGATATTTGAACCAAAGTAAAATAAGCAGGTGTCATCAGCGTAAAGAGTGATTCGGCCGTGTAAACCGAGTTCGTGAATGTTGTTAATATATATTAAAAATAACATTGGACCTAATATAGATCCTTGTGGGACGCCGCATGTTACTGGTATTTCTGAACTTTGAGCATTACCTATTTTTACTATCTGGGTTCTGTTTGATAGATAAGATTTGAATAATTTTAGTGCACAATCTTTTATTCCTATGCATTCTAATTTTTTAAGCAATAAGTTGTGGCTTACGGTGTCAAACGCTTTTTTCAAATCAATAAAGACACCCAGCGCCGTTTTCTTAGAGTCAATATTTTGTTTTATGTCGCTAATGAGATCGGCTGTGGCTGATAAAGTGCTGCTTTTTGATCTGAAACCATATTGGCGTTTAAAAATGAAATTGTTAGTTTGCAAGTAAGTGTCAAGTCGTGAGTAAATAATTTTTTCTAATATCTTTGATATTGTAGGTAGAATAGATATTGGTCTGTAATTGCCGGGTTCGGTTTTGGGGCCAGATTTATGGATAGGAGTAACTCTGGCCTTTTTAAGAGAATCCGGAAATTCACCTTTATGCAGCAGCTTATTAAAGCAGATCGAGAGATATTCAGAAATATGATCAATTACACATTTTATTGTTTTAGTATTGATCCCATCTATTCCAGTACTACAATTCGTGTTTAGTGTTTTTATTATATTGGTGATTTCAAGTGTTGTGCATGGATTAAAGTTAGATAGTTCAGAGTTAAGACTTTGAGGAAGTGCTAGTGTAAATTTAATGTGAAATTGTGTTGGTATTTCATTGGCTAGTTTTAGCCCTATGGTAGAAAAGTATGTATTAAAAGCAGCACAAATATCGGTTGTTTGAGTTAACTCTTTAGTGTCTATAATAAGTTTGGAAGGTGTGCAATCTTTATCTAGCTTGTTACTAGCCAATTTATTTATTAGACTCCACATTTTTTTCGGGTTTTTAGCGTGTTTAATAAATTCGTTGGAGAAGTAATTATCTTTAGTTTCCCTTATTTTCCTTTTGACCGTATCTCTTATAGTAGTATATTGTGCTTGAACCACTATATTTGTAGGATCTTTTTTCAGTTCAGCCCATAATTGGTTTCTAAAGTGAATTGCACTAATGACTTCTCCACTTATCCAATCTTTCTGAGGTGGATTAAGTATCTTTTTCTTTACTTGTTTGCATTTCCTTACACAGTCCTTAATCGTATCTTCTAGTAAAGAATAATCAAGTGTTGCTACATCTAAATTGTAGGTCGTGAATAGTTTGTTAAATTTAGCATAGTCAATGCCTTCATATTCAGAGTATATTAACTGCGGGGCTTTGGATTTTTTTAACTCGATATAAAGTTGCCTATGGTCAGACATTCCTGTCTCAATAAATGCCATATGAAAACGGTCACTTCTTAAATTTGAGCACACGTGGTCGATTATTGATTTACGTGTTTTCGAGTCACGTGTACAATATTTTTACGTACGTTTTACGTTTTTTTACGTACAGTACGTGATGATCGAAACAACGGTTATTGACGGGACGTTGCCACAATTACTAAACTATTGACTTTTAACAGCGGCAATCACAATCGTTTACGTTTTTACCCCTTCATTATAAATGATGTGTTACTATGTATTTTCTATGTAAAAGAATGGTAGCCCACGTTTAATAAAATAAACTTTATTTATTGTACAACAAAACGAAAAAACAAACACTTCAAATAATATACTAGTAGTATATTGTAAAAACAGTCGTATTAAGTCAAAGGTGTGGAGTAAAGCTACGGTTTCCTAGAAAAGCGGTGCCGTTATCCAACGGACGTAATGTAACGTTGGGTGACGTCACCCATACGTTGTCTATAAATAACATCGGAGTAGGTTTTCTAGAGAACGTTGAGTGTCACCGTAACGTCAAATAGCGGGGCTGTCATTTGCATGACGGCCGTCATAGCGGTGATAAACAGTAGTTCAAAGCTTTTCGCGTGTAGAGGTGCGCATATTTAATTAATACAATGAAATGATGAACATCATTTGTTAAAAATCATGAAGCTTTGTACAATATCAAATCCAAAGAGTACAGACATGCTCAGATGAAGCAAAATTTGTGGAACGAAATTAGAATATAATATATCAAAAAATACGATCGCACTACTCTCTAGGAAACCACAGCTTGGCCACCGTAAAGACAGGCATTTTTAACAACCGTAAAATTACGGCCGTTAGTTAACGGCACCGTTTTTCTAGGAAACCGTAGCTTTAACGTACGTACGTAATTTAATAGTTACGGTAGTAATAGAAATGTAAGGATAGATTTTTAGAATAAAAATCGTAAAAGTTATTCGTGGACGTATTTTGTACTAAATGGAAAGACAACATCGTTAGAACAGAATACGTAGACTATATATTTTGTATGGAAACTTTCGAGCTGTCAAAAATTGTAAAGATCGAGCTGTCAAATATCGTATTGACGTATAAACATGATATACAAAAAACCCAAGATGCACACTCAACGTCTAAAAACGTCCTCAAAAAATGAGCGCAACATTCTAAATTGTGCGCTCATTTCAAATAGTCTCGCGTCTAATAAGTGAAGTCGATGTTATTTATTTGTGTTTTTTTTTATAAATAAATTTATTTACTTTTGAACTTTTTTGTGTGTAGTTTTTAACAAATATATTTACGCTATATAAAGTGTAGGTGAGGAGGTAACGGTGTAGGTAAGAAAAAACTTTTTAACCGGATTAAAGTTATGTATTATTATAAATTTACAACTATTTAACATCCAACACCTTTTGTCTTCAGTCACCGTGACCACGCACGCTGTAAAGCACCCGAAAAGTCGGATAAATTTAAAATTATGTTAAATAGTTGTAAATAAAAAAGTCATATTCGACTCCACTCAATACCTTGTCCTACCGACCACGGTCGGTCGTAAAAATGTATTGCTTTAAGTACGTATACACTGCGTTGTAATAACAACTTTAAGCAATTCGTGTAAGGTTGATTTTTCAATAATATATGCTTGTAACATATACTGTTATAGACATACTGTTATAGAAAGGGACAGAAATAGTGTTTCAGGACACTTTCGAGCGTTACGTTTATTCGAGACTGTGCATCTTGGGTTTTTTGTATATCAATGCGTATAAACGACCAATACTTGACAAGGCAAGGGTAATGTTGACGTTTACTTACCATCGTTGGCGTTCTTGGTATTGTACATGACCAATTCACCACCCCCACACGCGTATAAGTTATCCCCTTGACCCCAGCTGATGGAGTACACCCCTCCACGTCCGCCCGGTACCAGCAGACGAGCTGGTTTCTCAGCCTTGCCGCTTGTGTTTATTAGACCTACCTACAATGTTAACTTTGTGCAATTACCAATATTAATATTCTAGTTTTTTTTATTACTAATAAAAAGGGTAAAAATAATGTCATAGTTTCAAAAAGTAAATTCGAATTAATAATTTCATAATTCAAATTTTTTAAAGTCGGTTTAATATCTCTATCTCTCTCTACTATAACAATTTTCGCCAGTGAAATGAAATCGAAGAAATTAATCTATTATTTATTTTTAAAATTATGATATTATTTCATTGTTAATGTATTATTTACTTTTTTATTATTAATCATAAACCATGTATATGCAAACGTACAATACTAAAAATCACTTTTTGGTTTCTGAACGAACAAACATAATACAAATTCAATACCCGCGATTCTCCAGTCGAAAAGGCCAAAAGACCCTCTGTAGTGGGATGCCAGGCAACAGTCAACACTTTTCCTTGGACATTCTGCCAATATGTTCGTATGATACCTTTTGACAGTTTATTATGGTCTTCATCGAGATCAGTTTCCCACACACGCACTGCGCCATCTCCCACACATATGGCATATCTGGAATTATGTGAATCCTTTAAAATATATTTAATGCAAACATAGCCAAGTAATATTGAAAATATTATAACTATTATAATTTTAACTAAAAACAGTAATACTAATAGTGACAAACGCCCGAACCCACAATCCAAAATCTTAGATTGAAAGCAATCGGAGATCAGACCGTGACAGTCGATCCATCTCCTATCTGCATCCCAATAACCAAACCCTACGAAGACAATCCATTTTAGGCGACGGATAAAATGCCTATTGTCGTTCAATTTTACCGAGTTTTCACTCATATTTGATAATTAATGTAAACCAAATAAAACCGTACAAATAACATTAAAATTTAAATGTGTGTTTAAAACATAACAAACAGTTTTTTTAATTATTTAAAAAACTGGTGTAAGTCAAAATCTGTTAAAATAATTAACCGTTGGAATCGAGCTTTCGTCAACTTTAATACAAAGGTCTATCCACAGACACCGATACAACCTCCCATGGATAGCTTGTATCGACAGATGGCTATTACAATCCGTCGATTGGTTATGGGCACACTTGTTGCAACATTTGGATTAAGATTACTATCTCAGATGGATTATGGATTGAGATAGGTTATTAATAAGCCAATGGGCAAGAAATCAGTATGGAGAGGTTCTGCCCAATCTAAAATCTAAGTAAAGGAAAACAATTAAGTATAGGAAAATTTAAAATAGAATAAAACAAACCATGCTATCAGCCTCAGTGACAAACCAAAAAACAAAAGAAATTGTTGACATTTATTATCATGACAGCGTTATGTCGTACGGTATTCTACTGTGGGGTGCTGCTGCAGAGGTTCAAGCCATATTTGTGCTGCAGAAGCGGGCTGTTCGGGGTATTTGTTGTGTTTCTCCAAGGGAGTCGGTACGGAATAAGTTTAAGGAATTAAATATTATGACACTATCTGGTCAATATATTCTTGAAGCCTTGTTGTATGTCCAAAAAAATATAAACGATTTTAAAACAAATGGTGACTTTCACCAGTATAATACGCGAAATAGAACTAATTTGAGTGTACGACCAACCAGGCTCCAAAAGATAAACCACTCCTTATATGGAAATTGTATTCGTTTTTACAACAAACTCCCAAGCGAAATTAGAGTATTATCACTAAATAAATTCAAAGCCCTCGTTAAACGAAAACTAATCAACAAAGCTTTTTATAAATTTGAGGACTACTTAAATGATCCTAATCCTTGGAATTGATTTGCTAGAGTTCAAAAAATTTGTATGACAATACTTGGCGATTAAAAAGAGTGGCGGAAAGTTTCTTGCCAGTTCTTCTTACCCGCTCTACGCCCTTGACTTGCGAACTGGTAGTAAATGTAAATTTACGATTAATTTAACTTGACGATTCAAAAGTGTACTTGGTTACCCACTTGAATAAAGATATTTTGAGTTTGAGTATTTATTAGATTATGATAATACTTACTGCCTTGCATCATATGGACAGGGGTCAATCATATACACATAGCCACCAGCACTATTATACTGTCCCACACATTTTTTATTTTCCACTGAATAACATATCATATTCCTGTCTTGAGAAATAGTCCACACTACCCAATCTTCTTGTTTCAATCCATTGTTAGATTTCTCTTCAATTTTATCCTCAGACTGGTCTTTGGACTGTTGTCTTGGTGCATTTGTTGAGATAGCGTAAAGACCACGTTTATGTAATATGTGTTCAACACTCCAATGTAATTTGTTTTTGCTGAAATATACTTATATTACTTTTAAAATTTATTAGAATTAGTTTTATAAGATGGCAAAAAATAGACTTTATATCAAGAAAAAGCAAGTATTTTGAGTTAGAATATAATGGCCTTGATATGGTGTTTCCCTTGTTAGTGTTTATAACCAAACTCCTCCAAAATGGCTTAACTGATTTTGATGTATTATTATTTTTTATGTTAATCATTTTAAAACGTTGACATTCCTTACTTAACCTTTAATTTTAAAATATTATTCTAGGTATAATTTATCTGCAAAAGTATAGTATAGTAGCTTTTGCAAACTTCTAATTATCTTAATAAAGAACAAAAGTAAAATAATCACCTGTCTAGTTTAAGGGGATTGCATCTAAACAGCTCACTCTTGCCATTTGATATTAGTAAAATATCAGGTCGATACCACAATAAATTTGCCCACATTGGTGTTTTCAGTTTGTTGTTTCTATTGTGACCACTGATGACACAGCTACTAACCAATTTGCCAGATTTGGACCAAATTCTTACACTTCTGAAAAGTTATATAATATATTAAATTTAATTGCCTCTATAATTAATTTATAGACATTAACAGTGGCATACTCTCTAACTTCCAATAGTGAATCATATGAGATTAATAATACCCATGAGTTTTTGCAATAATTGGAAATAGACGACGCCGATATATGTCCAGTAAGCTATTGTTAAGCATAGATGACGCAAATTGCTTAAGAAATTAACCTTATTAATAGATCTGTAAGAGAGTAACAAGAGTATGTACCTCATTACCATTTGAGTAAACAATAGATTTGCTTTTAGAATTATAGAAAAAGACATTTGAAAAAAAAATATTTAAATTATCAATAAAGCATTATTCCTACAGATCTTTCAGTGAGAAAAGCAGCATTTTCAGTTCTTACAGAACAGAGTGTACCAATTATAAAAGGCCAGCAAACATGCATGCAAGCCTTCAGGGATATGTGAGTGTCTATGGGCCGCGGAAACACTAAACATCAGGTGTCCCTATGGACCATTTGCTGTTCCTTTAAAATTACTAGAAATTATTATTGAATTTATTTTTTACCCAGCTTTTCCAATAGAAGCTAAAAGATGTTTGTGTATATGAGTACTAGCCTCTTCCACTATTTGAATAGAATTTTCTTTACTATCCGAATGTAGTTTTTCTGCATTAAGATTTTCTTCAATATCTCCATCAACTTTTTTAACAAGGCTATGAATAGATTCTTCAGGTTCATTCTTTCTCTTTAACAGATCCTCTTTTAGTTTTAAGCATTCACTCAGAAAGTCATCTTTATTCTCTTCTTTTTCTTCCCTAATTTTTACCCTTATTAATTCTGGTTTATATTTTTTGTGCCCAAATTCCTCTTCCTCATGATCTTTGTATATGTCAAACATATCATCTTCTTGAACTATTGACTTTTCAAAACTATCATCAGGCAAATCTTTTGCCAATCCTGACTCATTTAACTTATCTTCTTCAGTGCCATCTAGTCTTATTTTAGCTAATCTATCAGATAATTGGGACTTAGCCTCAGTGGTTTCTAGAGATTTTTGTAATACAACCTCATATTGTGGACACCAAGACACACTTATTGTTTCTTCATTCTGCCCTCTTACTTTGTATAGTACTTTACCTTTATCTGCAACAAAAACATTTCTATATATTTAGAATTTCACACACATATATTTTGTAAGAAAATAAACCTATCTAAAATCTTTACTCACCATTCAAATCCAGTACAATAATTATGCCCTGTTTAGTACCCACCGCTACATTAAAAGGCAGATGAGGGGAACATGCCATACATGTTGGCTTAAAATTTCTTAGAAATTTATCATAACTTTTAACAACATTAGAGGCAATATCCCATTTGACTAAATTACCAAAACTGCCAATTGTAATGACATATGTTTCATTAATATAACCCACTCCTACAACTTCCTGTAAAGCAATATTAATTTTTAGATATACTTCACTAACTAGACACTTAAATATTTTAATAATTAATAACTTTAATTAAATTTACTAGTGTGTATGTACTAGTGTCTGCTTATAATCA
Source organism: Pieris napi (assembly GCF_905475465.1). Classification (NCBI taxonomy): domain Eukaryota; kingdom Metazoa; phylum Arthropoda; class Insecta; order Lepidoptera; family Pieridae; genus Pieris; species Pieris napi. The sequence continues at coordinate 5,616,568 of NC_062252.1, forward strand.
CATACATTGAATATGAAACATTTCCAATTTACGTGGTTAAATGTATAACATTAAATAATAAATAAACCATGTTACCTCATTTTCTTTGTGATGCAAGTCATGGCTCTGCTCAAGTTTTATCTTGATACTTTTGTTTATTTCAGTAAATGACCATTGCTTTACCATACCATCTCCACTGCCAGCAACAATATATCTCTTTTCAGGCCATTCGGGAGATATATCTACACTGACTATCCTATCAACAAAAATATCAAGGGGTTAGCTTTATATAAATTTTAATGTTTAAATATAATTTTTATGTTTAATAAAAAATAAATACTTAACAATAATTTACTTACTTCTCACCATGTGCTCTATTAATATAGTGTGTCTGATAGCCCTGGCCATTTTCATCAGGTTTATTAAATGGTTTACAAATACAAAGACCTTTACTAGGTCCTCCATAAATAAGCCAGCCATCAGAAGTCACAGCTAAAATCGTTGTTTGAAACCAATTCGGCGACGGAAAAATTACAGTATCATCCATATTCAATTAAATTTGATAATTATTAATTAATCTAAATTAATCACTTCCAGTAAAACGTACGGCCGATAAAATTAAGATATTTCATACAATGCTGAAATCTGAATCCACTCTTGGGTTTTAATCACGATTTCTTATTTAAAAATGAACCGGCACCAAATCTTTCGGTTAAAATTTTAACGTCACAGACCACATTCAGATATGTTTTTTTTTTTTTTTTTGGAGTTTATGGCCTGGTATACATTAATTATCAGATATGTGTTAAGCATGTGCTACACGGTATGAAACGGCGGTTTGAAACTTTGGTTTCAAACCGTGTGGATAGTTGTTTTATGCCAAATTTCGTTTAACCTTGGTATGCCCTTGGCAGCACGCTTTGCGTTGCAAACCGCGACCAAAACCGTTGGTTTGAAACCGTCTAGCCGCTTGTTTAAAACCACGCGTTCGGCAGTCGTGCTGCGGCGGCGAGAGTAGACGCACGCGACGACGACGTTGTGCACAATGCCACAAGAAGCAAATGAACGTGAAGTTATTACCGAATTGCTCGAATTATACAGAGAATTGCCATGTCTTTGGGATAGGGATGTGAAAAAAAAATCGATTTTCTACGCGATTTTTATGTTTAAAATAATCTATTATTTTTATAATTGAAAATCAATCATAGTCGATTTTTTATCTGCCACCTCCCGACATTATGTCTGGTATTTTATAACCCGGACCTCGAACTATTAGGGATATTCGATATACAACGATGTTTACAATGCGATACATTGAATCCGATTCTTTGAAGAAGTATTGTTTTTTTGTAAAACGTCGAAAGGATGATAAAACTATATTAACTTAAAAGTAAAATAAATTTATTCAGCAGCACAAGACTACATACAATTAAAAATACAACAAAAATACTGCAATGTGCTACTGAAAAGGCATACACTCAGCATTTATCAAATTTCACCTAAAATCTATCAAAACGAGATTTAGTTAATTTCGATTTTGATTATTCTTAAACGTTAATTTGTGTTTATAATTTCTATTGTTGACTATTAATTAAAAAAACCATGAAAAATAAAAAATTTAGGGTGTTTATTTTGAAATTAATTCAAAAATTAGGAAAAAATCGATTAATAAAAAAAAATCGATTATGATTTTTTACGCAGAATGTCACATCCCTACGAAGACGTCTTATCAGCGCAACGTTATTTTGGACACTGTTGGTTTTAAACCGTGTAGCCGAAAAGCGCAACTCGCTTTTATTTCGTTTCAAACCGCCGTTTCATACCGTGTAGCACATGCTTTAGACCTCACCACAGTTATCACAGATTTTGCCTCAGATTTCTGAATCTGTTTCATAATCATTTGTCTTATAGCCAAGTTGGTGATCAGCCTCCTGTGCCTAACACACGCCGTGGACTTTTAGGTCTAAGGCAACCGGCCCTCACGATGTTTTGCTTCACCGTTCGAGCAAATGTTAAATGCACACATAGAAAGTAAGTCCATTGGTGCACAGCCGGGTCGAACCTACTAACCTCGACCGAGATGAGAGTCGCACGCTGAAGCCGCTAGGCCAACACTACTGCAAAAAGTAAAATACCGACATTTAAATTTAGTATGGATTCGATATGATGCGAGAATCTTTCGAGTACTCGTAGGTATACCCTTAACAAAATTCCCAAAACAAACTCTCGATTGGCACATCCCTATTCCCTACTTGAAAAACTTTAAGTCTGTGAGTGTGTGCAATGTTACAAAACTTATTATTTTTCTTTTGTAAAGACTTGTATTGGAATAGTCAAAAACCTGTTTTGCTCCTCAGTCTCGAGCTCTAAGTGATTATATTATCCTCTTTTGATCTGCATATTGTCTTTTGTGTTTCTTGTGTTACTTCAATATGCTTAAACAAGAATGGGTAGTGGAGAAGAGCTACCTGCGCCAAGTACTCCAAAAATGAAATTAGCCAAAAGATAGGAGCTTTCTACAACAGAGAGGAACAAACTCAGAGCACAGAAGTATCGTCCCGATAGGAAAAATTAGATTTATTTAAGGACTGGTTAGGTCCCGGTAAAAACCAATTTAAAGCTAGGTGGACTGTTTGTGACGTCGAAATGCTTTCAGAATATGGACTTTTGAAGTTACACTCTTCAAGGCGAAGGCAGCCACTCATTTTAAATAAAAACTTTCCAATTTTATGTTGAACGATCTTTTCATTTTAAATTTTCCTTTTTTTTGTAGTTGGTGTACGATCATGCGTTTTTATCACTTGGCAGCCCTGCTACTAGTATTTACTATTTAGATTTTAGAAGTATTTTAGTCTTTAGACCCGTGATCTGTGGGTCAACTCAAGTGTCGTATATTTTTAAATTCTCTAAAATACTTTAAAGTTTAAACAAATGTAATATTTGTTTACACAATAATTTGGAAGAATTATTGGGATTTGGGGCTTTCTTTTGTTGGTACTGTCCTCGTTGTGGCTACAACAAATTGCCTATATAATAAAATCTAACATCAACAATAATAATGTCGGATTGGGTAAATGAAAATTGTGTTTCTTTTTTCCAATTATTTTGCATAAAAGTTGTAAAAACAGGACGGGTGCCGCAACACATAGCATTTATAATGGACGGAAACCGCCGGTATGCAAAAAAACTTAGCGTGAAAACGAGTGACGGTCATTCTAGGGGATTTGATAAGCTTTCGGAAACATTAAAGGCAAGTATTAAAAAAAATACCGTGCACACGATATATAACAATTTCAATTTACCAGATTTTAGTTTTAATAACCATTACCAGAAGATAAAGTGCTACTGTAAGCTTTAATGTATATTATTTTTAGTGGTGCCTAGATTTGGGTATACCTGAGGTGACTGTGTATGCCTTTAGTATTGAAAATTTTAAAAGAAGTGATGAAGAAGTAAATGCGCTTATGGATTTAGCACGGGATAAGTTTCAGAGATTACTTGATGCAATGTGAGTTGATTTGTTGTAATTAGTATTTTTACTTCAAAACACAACACTTGAACCAAAACTTCTATGATTTAATTATTTCATTGAAAATATTTCCTTGCCTTATAATTAAATTCATGGTTAATGTCATTTATAGGGATCAAATAAATGACTGGGGTGTAAGAATACATGTAGCTGGAAGAATGTCACTTTTGCCTTCAGATTTATGTAAAATGGTATCTCAAGCAATGTTAGCAACACTTCATAATAATAAGCTTAGGCTGAATATTGCATATGCTTATACAGGTAAATTATGGCTTATTTTTAAAATAAGAAAGCATCTTTGCTAATCTTTCAGTAATACCTTTACCATTGATCTGATTTGTCTTGGATTTTATATATGAATTTGAAAAATTATTACAAAGGATTGTTTTAGGGCGAGATGAAATAAGCAGGGCTGCATCGCACATTGCTGATGGAGTAAATCATAAGGATATAACAACATATGATATTAATGAGGAACTCGTATCACAGACCTTAGATCTTGGGCCACCAGAACTTCTTATAAGAACATCTGGAGAAGTCAGACTATCAGATTTCATGCTATGGCAGGTAATATATTTTTGACTACATAAAAACAAAATTTTAAGTATAAGAGTTGTTGTAGTCTCATTTCTGAATCTTACCTTTATTGTTATAACTTAAACTTGTCTAGGTTATAAAAGTAAAATCAATTTACAAAAAGAAATCAACCTTTTGATTCACTTACATGACCTAGAGACCTTCTTACCATTTTAAATACACATTTTATTTTCAGACTGCCAATACGGTTCTTTATTTTTCTGATGCTTTGTGGCCTGAATTTACGGTCTGGAATCTTTTAGTAGCTATTATTCACTTTCAAAGATATGCCCCTCCACCATTACCCCAAAAAGATAACAATGGAAATCAAGATAAATTTCTACAGAAATTGGAAGAAAAAAGGCTACAACAGTTAAAGAATTATATAGAATGTTCATCATAGTCTAGCTATGGTATATACTTATACATAGTTATATGTATATGGTATACATAGTTTTATCACAATGTATGAAACAGAAATATACAATAAGTTATTTATTGCTATTAAGGTATGAGATAGGAATGTTTTTTCCTTTAATTACCACCCAGATAAATAATATATTTAATTTATGTAAGGTAGAATGAGGTGTTCAATGAATAAATATTTGTAGAACTTAGAATTTATTTAAAATAAATTCAACTCATTATTTACAAGTATGTAGATTAGTTCTAAAATCTTATTATTGATTGCTTTATAAAAGTAATCATTATGAAATAATCCTTTCATATTATTGTAAAATATTTTAAATATGTTGTATGAATATTTCATTTCCCTTTGATGGTATATTTGGAATAAGTTTTTGTAGGGTCGTAGGGTTCCCACCTAGATGCAGGAAATATGTGTTTATTCCTTTCATACCATGACCTGAAATAAAATTAGTGCAAATAAATACTTGTTTTATAACCTTAATAATTGATTTATATCTTATACATCTTAATTAAAAACTTTTAACAAACCGTAAAAGGACTTTTCCTGCATGTGAATCTTGCTTTTCCTGAGAGGCATCATTCATAAGTCTTATATCATCAGATGCATCAAATTGGAATAAAGGCCCACTTTTACCCCTTGCCTAAAATATTTTTTAGTTGGTAATTAGTATTGATATATATATATACATACATAGTAGTAAACATAACACTATCAATAATATGATGATACTAATAATCAAGCTTTCAAGACAACTCAAACATACTACTTAAAAATGTTAACATTGTTAAATGTACTTATGCATAGATAGATAATACACAATTCTTACCTTTGTAACGATGAAGTCATAGAAAGTATAGTGATGTGGCAAAATTAAATCCTCCTTCACATACATGAGTTGATCAGCCGATACTGTTTTTAATTCACTAAACTCTGGTCTTAAAGTATCTAAGCATCTTTGCAAAAATTGGTATATAGAGTTTCCTGGAATATTTTTTTAAATATATACATTTATTATTCTACTATGCGTTGCAAATAATATCTTTTATAATTTACAAACCTTTTTTTAGGGTAACATTTCTTCTATGGCCTGATCCATCCCAGTAACTAAATGTGACAGTTATCGGTTCATCCTTGAGACTGGCTTGAGTCATAACCCACTCTAATCTTAGTTCTTCCCTTAGCTTAAGATCCGCTTCCTCCCTATCTCTATCTGGTAAAAATGATGTATCAACATCTGGGTTCTTACGAATTTTTTTTGCAGGCTAGTAGAAAAAAACAGGAAGATATATTTAATTATAATATTTTTAAGTAGTGTATTTTTTTTTGTTTTTAATTAAACTTATCTTAAGTCACTTAGCCATACACTTTAACACCAATATGTTACAATCTCATATGTTTTTGACATAAGACATACTGCTGAATTCCAATTGTGAATCTTGTGTTCAAGTTTATAACATAATTATTACTAATAATAGGTAATACAGATATATTTATAGTTAAAACAAACTAAATCTTCCTTAAGAGCAGAGCTAAGTTCAATTGATCCATACTCAGTCAGTAATATTATCTTTGAACTAGAAATATGAAATATGCTTTAATCGTACATTTAAAATCTTTTTACCTAAACTCAGGGAAGTATGGCTTACAGAATATAAGAATAACAATTACTTACCAATTCGGGTTTTTCCTTCCAATCAACTTCAGGTATTTCTTCTTCCTTGCTATCATCATCATCTTCTTCATCATTTATATCAAAAGACAGAGCTTGTATCTGAAATCCAAGGTCTCATAATAATTATCATGATCACAAAAAAAACACTTATTATTCATTTGTAACATTACTAAGGATACAAGTCTTTCAGTCAGAATAAATTTCAATATAATATGAGAATGCCTTTGTATTTAGCAATAACATGTAACCCAGTAGATAAAAAGAAAATATTAAGTTTCTGAATTATATGTTCCTATTACACCTTATAATTGCAAGTATAATATGTACCTGTCTCTTTTGCTTATTCTTTTGAGCTTGTTTTGCTTCTATTTCTTTTTGTCTCTCCTTTTCCTTTTCGGCTTTCTTCTGGGCAAGTTTTTTCTCTCTTTCACGGACTATGTGTTCTTGTTTAGCTTTCATTTCATCAAGTGTAACAAGTCCTATTGTAGAACTCTTCAATTGCTGTTCCACAGCGTCATAATGTGTTGCAAATTTATTTTCAATGTTTTCAATCTTGAGATCCTCTTCAATTTTCTTCTTTCGGAGTTCGATTTCTTGTTGAGCCTTTTCTCTCTTTTTCATTAAATGCATTGCCCTTCCAGCTTCTGAAGCTGCACCTTTGTAATGAGCCATTATTGTCTTAAAGTAAATAAAACTTTTAGATTTTAAATATCCGAAGGGGATGAAATTTAATTATATTTAAACAAATTTCCAGAAAAATCAACACCACGGCCTACTGTCACCACAAACAAACAATGCAAAAATTTATATTTTATGAGCTCACGCCTCACAGCTGACTACTGGCAGACTGCAGAGTGCAGAGTGTAGCTAGAAACTGTTGCTTGTTGTTGCTGTCAGACGTCAGTTGTGATAATGGGAATTTCCTTGAAATGGTAATATAAATTATTAGTCTGTACAAACTTCGAAAATATGGAAGTCTGTGTAATATTCACCTTAATACATCTGTATTTTGTGCTTTATAGTTTATACAATATACTTTGACAGATCACAGAATAGTTAAAATAATTAAACTGTATAGTCGAATTTTTAATTAGACGATATCAACTGACGTTTACGGTGTTGTCAGTTTTTAATGAAATAAAAATAGTGTTGTGACAAAGTAAAAACCCCTGAATTAATGATCGGTGATGGCACTAGTCGCCGCCCCGCGCTTTGTAATAAGACGTCAAAAAACTGATTGTAGTTACATAGTACTAGTACCTAACTTATATCAGAGCACTTTTATACAATTTTGAAATAGAAATAATATTCTTTTATTGTTTGAAATGATTGACTATTCACACTCATTGTTCATTCATCTGATTGAACAAGAACTGAACGCATCACTATTACTTTAAATGTGGCAACATTATTTTACAAAGTGACATTAGCTACTGTCAGTTGATATCGTCTAATTAAAAATTCGACTATAGATTGTAAGATACTAGCGAGTAGCGTTTTAAATTTCAATTTTTAGTTTTACTAATTAATAACCATTGTACAATTATTATAATAAACAGGAATCATTTTGATTTAAAAAGGATGAATACTAACTTTAAATTGAAATTAACTGCTTTAGGACATCCTAATCCAGAAACTTTTAATTGCGAAGGTAAGAAAAGCCCATACACAATTAATGTTTTAACATATTTTAAATAAACACCAATATATAATTTCTATTAAAACTATTTTCACAATATGTTTCATAAGATAACAACAAATACTTTGGACGCAAATAGCTTTTTTATCGGACATCATCATCTTTCATTATAACTTATAAATAAAAATAAGACACCATTACTGTTTTTAGATGAAAAGGAATATAGAAGTGTAGTGTTATGGTTGGAAGATCAAAAGATTAGACATTATAAGATTGAGGAAAGGGAAGGACTTAGGAATATTGACAGTGGAAACTGGAAAGAAGCTTATGATATTTACCAAAAAGATCTAGTAAGTCCTATGGTGGATGGCACCTTAAATGAACAACTAAATTGGCTTCTTTCTTATGCAGTTAGATTGGAATTCGCTGATAATGGTAACTCATTTCTATAGTATACATAGTTACTACACAAGGATTAGATTTCATAAGATCAATCCAATTTTGTTAATATTAACATGTTATAATATAGTATATGTCATATTAAATTGTAAATTTACAAAATATTTTCATCATGGCTGGTGGCATCACTCTTATTGAAAATCTGCTTATTATTTTTTTTGTTGGGTCAATTCACAAATTTAAAAATACTTGTGTACACTAATTCTTCAGAGAATAATAATACCTAAAAATAATATCAACCACAGTAAGAAATAACAAAGACACAAAGAAAGTGGTCAATAGATGAAAAAAATAGCTTATGTTTTGCTAGTGCAAACCAAGATTAGGAGAAGCAGGATACATAGGCAGATTATAAATATTTATATAGGTTGTGAGTGCCTTTTTTCTTGAGAGCCTTATAATGGGACTTATGATACTTTCAATAATTATGGTATTATTTGCAGTTAGTAAATACAAGGATGTAAAAGTAGAACAACCAAAACAAGCTGCTCCAAATGTTGTATCTTCTAACCCTTTGGATAACTTAAACTGTAAGTATGAATTATTTTATAAATAAAAATAGACTATAACAGGAAAAATTAACAAAACACATTATAAAGGTAATAAATATACACTAATATGGTAAAATGTATATGTATATTATGTTTGTAGTCAACTGAAATCTGTAAAATGGATGGATCCTGGGGGCTGAGATGGGTGGCATAATATACAGGATTATTCATAATTAAACATATTCCTGTTATCAAAATGTCACCCCTATCACATAATATCAGGGGTGACTTTATGATAATATTAACCCTTATATTATGCAATATGCAAAAATGAACCTTTGAGATATGATATATAAATAATATAAGAAGTGTTTAATCTCTTTATAAAATAGAAGTTTTAGAAAAAATTTGATTCAAATTAATACTTTTTTAATCACATCTATCAAGTTGTAATGGGAATAAGTCGAATTACCAATGAAAATAATTTACATGTTTTAAAATATAAACTTATCTATAGAACATTGTTATATAATATACTGAATAATGTAATAATTACTGAAATAAGTATATACATGTGAATGTTGATATTAAGCTATGGTTGTATTTTACTTCAAACCAAATCAAAACATAGATAAAAAAAACAAATTAATTGCCTATTATCACTTTTAAAGTAAAATAGATATTATATAGTACAGGTTATGTGGTACAGTATTTTTAAAAACCAGATTAAAATCTGTTTATAATATCAGCTTAATATTTTTTCAGTTGACAGTCCTGCTTTCAAAGCTGGTGTTGATAGAGTGTGTACTCTTGCTGGAGTGGGACCTCACCCAGATCCTAAATTCCGCTTGGCAGCTGTAGCCAAGATTCTTAAAAACTCCCCACACCCTGAACCACAATCTGACACCATAGTAATTAATCAACCTGTTGATGTTCTTAATCTATTGTTTATTCAAGATTTAAGAGAGTTACAAACAAAAATTAATGAAGCATTGGTTGCTGTTCAAACAATTACTGCAGATCCTCGTACTGATACAAAATTAGGAAAAGTCGGTAGATAATTTGGTTCAACATGGACAAAAAAAGAAGTTGCATGTATTACATATATTCATAACAATATTAATTCATAATAATTTATATGTTAAATACTAAGAATTAACAATAATAAAAAGTACTGCTTTGTAATTTACAATAAATAAAAAACATTTAAAAACTAAAACTTTTATTTCATCTTACTGACTAAAACAAAATTAATGTAACAATACTACTTCTCATAACATTGTTAATCAACCTTTCAAACAATTTAAACATTCATTAGATACATTAATTAGATAGTTTACTGCATACCACCACCCTTTTCCAACATTTGGGCAAATCTATTGGTAATAAGTAATGAGACATCAATAAATCTTTCAACACAATTTGTAATACAAGTCTCTGTTCTCGAGTCTAATTTTGCTCCCGGTTTATCCACACATTTGTCCCAGCAAAAGTCATTAAACTCGTGTATCTACGACAAGAAGATATGATTAAATAATAATATGTGTAGAAATATCTATATTAATATAGTTTACGTTTGATAAGAAAAGTTTTCTTTTGTGGAAAAGACAGTGGCTGAAATACCTGAGCATGAAACTGAGCTTTCTGTTTCTCCGCTAACAAGAAGTCTTGAAGCTCCGAATCAGCACCTTTAGGACTCGAAAAATCTGGCAAGTCTGTCATTGTGTGCCTAATGTGATTATGGATAACGCAATTATATTAGGTTTTGAGTTCCTGTTTGAGACTTTTTAGGTTAGGTTAGACTTGACACTTCGGACCAGTTTTTTTTATAGTTTATATGTCAGACTTCAGTATAAAACAACCATAGATGATAGAGGTACAAAATATGATAATCAGTATTGTTTTTGTAACTGTAACTCTAAAACATATTTTAAGTGAAAAGTGAAAACCCCTAAAATGTCACAATTACTTTATAATCCTACTTAAGTAAAACGAAATAATTGTTACACTGATTAAGAATTATAGTTAAATCCCCACATCTTCTATCCCACTGCCCACCTCAATAAGACTAGATAATAATTTTAAACTAAACAAGTAGGTAATCAATAACCAAACTAAGATATTTTATAATTAAGGAGCAAGCTGAAATAAATAAAATTACTTACTATAAATACCTAGTCTTGCCATAAATACTGAAACGAAGAATTTTTTTGTCTATTGCAAATAACATTTATTACTTTTACAGTGTGTTAGTTTAATAGGTACATAAATATAAAAGAATTTACAATATAAAAAGCTTATTCGAAGTGGTCTCCATTAGCTGCAATACAGTCGGACTGTAAGAGTCCTTTAGACGTTGAGGCCAGTTATCAACAGAAGCACACACTCTTTGATCTTTCCATGGGAAAATTCGTCACTGCCAATCTTACGGATTGTTTTAGGGACTCCAAATTATCGTGGCATTTAGAGTAAGCCGTACTCTCTAAAACTGACCATTATATCATAATCCAGCGGATTAAGATCGGGAATAGACGACGGCCAGTCTTCAGCTTTGATGCAGTCCGAAACCTTCATTTCTAACCAAGACTGCGTAGACTGAGCTTTATGACCATGTCGACCATGGTCCATTCTTGGTTATTGAACATGGTGTTGTTAAGGGACTTCACTACCTTCTCAAGAATGGTATCTTGATACACTTATGCCGATGTTTTGATACCTTTTCCACAAAAGTATGGCTCGGTCACTCCTTCATAGTTAATATCCCACCAAACTATCACTGAAGTAACATAGTGCCTACGTTGCACTCGGTCGAGTAATTGGGTAGCTTTCCTTAGAGCTTTGAGCATAAATACAGTCATCTTGTTGGAAAAATGTTGCTCAATAAAAAAAAAGTCATCCGTAGGTAAACAAATTTTTTCTGTGACCCCCCCCCCCTTTACGTGCCGCTTCAGTAGGTAGTTGTTCCGATTTTACCAACCTATTATTTTTTAAATTATCAGTTAAGAAATTACAGTACGTCTCTTATAGGCTATAAGTCCAAAGTCATTTTTTATAATACGCGACATGGTTCTAGGTTCTATCTTTATCTCCCGAGATAAAATCTTTTGCTTTCTCTCTGCTGCTCCGTAGTATACCTACTCTAAAAAATACACAGCCGACGTAAGTATCCCTATATTTGAGAGGAAAACCGCCAAGTTGGAAACACTGGATATTCAAAAACAGTATCTACTGTTTACGATAAAACAATACATTATTTAAAATTAAGAAAGTTTGTCATAACTGTTAAGGCCTCTCCACATTCCGCAAAACTACACAAGACTTACCGAATACCGGAGTGTAGAGAGTATTCGCCTATATTCTTGTTATCTCGTGTAAACAACTACAGCAGCAGCAGATAATCAAAGAAAATTTCAACTGAACAATTCGGGAATGTAGAGAGCCGCTCTCGTGTGCTCTCGCCAGTGCTTGTATTCTACAAAAATTTTGCCTCTCGGTAACCTCCGGGAATGTGGAGCATTCTGTATTTTATTCTCAAGGTCGATTTACATCAAACGAGCGAATGCTCATTCTATCCCCACTACATCAAATTCTTCTAGTGTAAACAGGCGTAGAGCATTCTTTCGTTGTTCTTAGTGCGTTCGCAAAGATTCTATAGAATATTCTAAGAATGCTCGTTCGCTTGATGTAAACGGCGCAAGAGCGCGCGAACAGTTGCTTAGAGCGTTCTAGCGTGTTCGGACGTGCTCGCGCCACTGAGCGGTCTTTTCAAAGCGTTCTTGTGTTCTAGCGATTGTTTACGTATCTTATCGATTAAATTATGGATTGGTCTCAAGAAAAATGTTTATTAATGATAGAAGCCTACCGCAATTTCAGATGCCTATGGGATCCGACGTATGAAAACTATAAAAATACAACTTACAAACAAGATGCTTGGCGGGAAATCGCAAAACAACTGGAATGTAATGTTGAAGAGTTAAAAAAACCCACCAACGGCTCTTCCTTCTTTTATTTTTGAGTTTTCGCGACAAAATAATAAATGCAGCACTTGCAATAATGATATCGCTGTCAGAGTCAGACATAACGAAGCACTACCAATACTAACCACAGAATTGAAACGAATGAGCAAAGAACATTCGATCTAGCTTTTGTTTACACTAAAAGATTACGAAAGAATGCTCTTGTTCTAGCTCTAGCTCTATGTTCGTTTGATGTAAATCGACCTTCAAAAGGCATCGCGAGCATTCTATGTATAAAAAAAAGTATATTTACCTACTTTTAAAAATCAAAATAATTGTCTTTTATAAAATTGTTATTTTACGCTGCCTTTCCTTAATTTTCAATTTTATATTTATTTAAATAAAACCTAAACATAACAATCAAATATACAGTATTTATAACCTTTTTTAACCTACATATACAATAATAAAAATCATTTAAAATTAATAAAAAGAATATTAAAAGTGACCAAACTTTGGCAGTGTACCTATAACGCTGGCAGCATTTCCTCGCTGTATTGCGATACTTATTCGTTCAGCGACGAAAGCACCAGCTCTGGGTTCGCCGGTACTACCAGGCGTCAACTTAAATATTTCATTAGTGCGTATGCACTTGAACCCGACGGCTCAAAAGTCTCTACTCCAAAGGGAACAAAATCGAAGTTGGAGGAAAGACTCTTATATTTGAGCCGTTTATTATTTTCTCCTACTCTGCGGCCGTCCCAGCTTTTTTGCTTGTCCGAGGGAGGTGAGACGGGGAAAACGTGTCCACACAAGTAGCATCCCATACCATCCTCCAAGGGATCAACGACATGTATTGGGGATGTCGTTGTTGGATTTGCTTTGATGGCTCGTATTTAGTGCGCTCCTTCTAGTATGTATCGACACTAAATCTCACCCTTGGTGCAGATTCAGAGTTTGCAAAGTACTTTGAGTTCTGAGAGAAACATATTTTTTTTAAATTAAATTAAAAAGAAAATTATTTTTTAAATTTATTTCTATGACATACACTCTAAACCATTTTTGTTAATAAAATTTAAAATCTTCTCTTTGATGGATTTTTTTTCTTCATCGGCAAACACATAATCCACCGCATTGAATGCCAATTTAGCTAATTGAGGTGGTTGGAGACCAAACACGTCCGCACATATTCTGTATTCTTGAGACAAAGATGTAGAAAAGACTCCCTTATCATCGGTCTGAAAAGTAAAAGTATTTGCTCAAGTAATGTATTGTTACCAGATTAAAAATATAAGTAAGCTGAAAAGGTATGCTATGGTAGCTGGTAAAGAAATGGCTATGTAAATCTATCATAGAAAAAATACATAGGTATTATGGCAATTTTTTGAATGAAAGACACTTACACATATGATTACTGGAATATTTGCATTGTATAGTTCTTTAAAATGGTGTGAATTGTAATCCAGAGTTGACTTGGTATTGACATTGCTAGTAAGACAAATTTCTGAAAAAATATTAATTTTAAAATTATTAGTTGAAGTGTAAATATTTATTTTTATTAACTATTTATATATTCATCAGTTTATCTCACAGATGATTTAAAGAATTAATAGTTTAATTGTAATGTTAATGAAAAATGAGATAGTTACCAACAGGTATTTGAAATTTACACAGAGCATCCCATGTTTCTTGTGTACCACCAAAGTTTGGGTGTATACAAACCCCATGACCAATACGGTCTGGGCGAAATTTTAACATTTCCAGTACCTCTTTAGGGTTGCATACTTCACCACAATGTAGAGTTATCTGTAACATTTATCATAAAAGAAGCTTCATTAAATTTAAATAAAAGTTTTAATATACAGTACTGAAAATTACATCCGTTTTACATTGATTATACCTACTATACAAAGTCATTACTAATAGCAAAAACTTATTTACTTTTAAACCAGCACATCTAGCTTTTGTCAAAGAAGGCACAAAGTCTTCGAATTGACCTATATTGGGGTCTCCACTTAATTCGATACCCACAATAACATCAGGATATTGTTTGTAACAACTGATAGTTAATTCTGATATAGCTTCTGCTTCTTTAATTGAACTGTTTCTATTTATGGATACAATAAGTCTAGATTTGATTGGGAGATGTGCATTGCTTCTGTAATAAATATAAAATGTTGTTTTGATGAGGCATTTCATAGAGAATTTTGGTGTGTGAATATATTTATGAAAATTACCTTAATGTCTCAGAAACAGTTTCGATATATTGTCTGCTCGTCATAAATGGTGTCTCTTTAGGTGTACTTCTCAATTCAATATAACAGCAACCATCATCTTGAAATTCTTTTAGTGTTAGTGTTGTGGCTAGAGCCAAACTTCCTGGAGTTCTAGTGAGCCGATGAGCTATGTTGAAAACTTGAAAGCAACTAGAGAATGACATTTAATTAAATTGAAAAAAAAAAATATATATATATGCATATCTAAGATTTCAGAGTATTTCTCATTTTCAAGGGCTTTCATTATTTATATTAAAACTGTAGAACTGTATAGTATATGTGGATATGTGTCACAGCCACAGACTCTAATTAATTATAACATAATATTTTTCATGCACACTTACTCTGATAAGTTCCGAGTGTCTCCAGCACCAATTTGAAATTCATCCAAAAAAGCATCTGATGTGTCGGTAACACCGTTATCTGCATTGAATCTTTTAAGTTCAAGCAATGTACTCCGGCTTAAAGACCCATTCAAATGAGCGTGTAACTCCTAAAATTGTTTATTGTAAATAATAAAATTTTATGGGGCATTAATAAATGATATAATTATAACTTACAACTTTAGGCATTTCCGGGCAGAGTTTATTGAAGTCCATCATAAATATATAGCGAAATGTTGTAGATAGAACAGCAGTTGGCTAGAGAAGTAATTGTTTCATAATTTATAAAGGAATATTAATGTTATCCAAGAATAAAGTTTTAAAACCATAGCAAATGCAGTAAATTGATACTTCACTGCTGAGTGTGGGCAGTACTCGGGACCTCCCGTGTCTTTGTCTTAAAAAACCAAATATTAAAACTAAATTTTACAAAATGGAGTATTGTAAATAATTATTAATAGTGATATAATGATAAATTTATCAAAGTTTGGTCTGTGTATAATGTAATCCCATTGGATACCGCGTAGTTACGAATTAAAATTGTGGTAATTAAGCAAACCATTAATGAAAAGAATTAAATGTAAGGTATATTTATTACAATTTTTATGAACTACCAATCGATTATTTATCAAACATTCATAAATCGTGTTTTATATAGAAATAATTAAAAAAAACCGCACTTCGTGTTTGTTAATTTTAGCGTATATTTTACTTATTAGTTACCTACTTACGTAGTGATTAAATGATTCAATAAAATCTTTGGTTTTATTGTAAAAATATTAGTTATTTTATAGTACTGACGTATTTTTTCGTAGTGTAGTCTTTGTAGTTTGTCGTAAAGTCGCAGACGTTGTTGGTTCCTTCTTAGTGAAAAAAATAAAAAAGAGCGCATATAGTTACCCGAGTGTACAAATTTAAGTTATTTTTAAATAATTAGTAGGGATCACTTCATTTATTCATTTTTGGTAATGGTAAGTACTCAGTAGGTATGTAAAAAAATATTTTTTATGAAACTTATTATATTTTTGTTACAAGCTTTGAAGTTTGAAATGTAGGGATTTGAATGGATTACAGATTGAGCCATAGAGTATACTAGACTTCGGGTACAGATTTGTACTATTAGCCAATTATAGTTTATTCAGTAAAAATACTTATATTTAATACCAAAGTAAAAAGATGGAACGAAAACAGTAACGTATAAGGGATCGGCACCTAAGCGTGGACACAAAACAGCAACATCTCTTGTAAAAATTGTCAATGGGATCCATTTTATTTTTACTACATACAATTTGTTGTTCGTTGTGAAAACGAATATACATTATTGTGACCAAACAGCTTAACAGATTTAATTCAAATTTTGCAAATCGTTTAAGATCGTTGAATTTATCATGGAAACGAAATAGCCTATACTTCATATTATTGTATAATAATCTAATTATTTTTTAACAGATTAAAATGTTTAGTTTATTTCGTTTAATGCTATGTTTACAACCATTCACCATCATTACAGTACATCCTTTTCCATTTAAGAATATTTACGTTATCTTTGTTTACAAATTTTTAAATAACTTGGTAGGATTACCAAATGATTTAAGGCAAGTGATTTTTTTTTCTTTCAAGAGAATAAAAAAAAAAGCGCCACCAAAAGTATATGTATCTGCCCATAAGTTCTGTTACAAATGAAAATGCATTTTTTCAACTTTTTAATTATTTTTAATTTGGAGCACGTATATTATTTTAAAAACTTATTATAAAATAAGACCTGAAGCTTGGTACTTAACGTCGATATACAGGACATGCCGTAAATCAATCTTTACAATTAAAGAGAGTGGATCGATCATAACGCGTTCTGTCGCAATAAGCACAGAAATATCCTCTTTACCGATGAAAAAATTTTCACGATTGAAGAACACTACAATGAGCAAAATGATAATGTGTACGCTCTCAGTTCTAAAGAAGCTGCTCAAGTGGTCGGACAGGTACAACGTGGTCATCATCCTGCGTCAGTGGTGCTTTCGTAGGGCGTGTCTTATTAAGAAGTCACAAAACTAAATTTTTGTGAAAAAGGAGTGAAAACTTCAGCCAAAGTGAATCAAGATACAGTCTTGGATCATGTTGTGAAACCTCTTAGCAATACACTTCTTAAAAATATATCTTGGATTTTCCAGCAGGATTCTGCACCTGCACAACAACTAAAATTAAAAAAAAACTAAAGATCAAGGCAACCATGAACCAACGCTCCGGACTTTATACGAGATGAAGACTGGGCCTCTTCTAGCCCTTAGACTTCAAGCATTTAGACTTCAAATTATGGTCAGTTTTAGAGGACATGGCCTGCTCTAAACGACCCGGCGACATTGAGTCTCTTAAAGAATCTTTGGAGCAAGAAATGGCAAAATTTCCTTTGGAAACAGTGCGTAAATATATAGATTCGTGGCCAAAAATATATTATGTAGGTATCAATTTTAATAATATTACATTACCTACTACATTAAAAAATATGCATTTTCATTTGTAACAGAACTTACGGCTGGACTAGGTACATTAGGTATTTGGTTTGACACACGGACTCCTACCCTTCCTTTCCTTCACATATAAGAGCGCGGCCACACGAGGCGGTAACGGTGCGCCGCACCGCAATTACTTCAAGCTATAGGGTGCCACACGGGCGTTGCGGTGTGGCAATACATTCTACAGCTCCCCGCCTCGTCCCGCAGGTCAGAAGGCTGGCGCGCTTACGGTGCGACGCCGCGCGGCGGCGCAACGCATCGTGTGACATGGTATAGTAATTTGTATGTAGGATGACGTTGCGGCACCGCTCCGGCGCCGCACCGCACCGTTAACGCATCGTGTGGCCGCGCTCTTAGTCGTCGCGCGGAAAAGTGATGGAATGACCACAAAAAATGCTCTTGCGCAAGGACACTTGTCGGTGTCGTCGTGTAACGCTTACCGTGGTAACACGTGTCGAGTCATCGTTAGAGCTCGATGTAGTGACACGTCAAAAGACGTCGTGTAACGTTTACCGTGGTAACACGCAATTGCTGCGCAACAGTCGCTGTGTATAGTCTACGCATATTCGCAGTTAAACAATCGCGACGCAAACGTCGTATTACACGCTGTATTTACAGTAATACAAACCCGCATCACATTAGATCAATCCACGGAGAAAGTAGCACCTGCACATCATCTGCTTAAGTCAGCAGCGCAATTAATTAGGTATGTGAAATCCTTCCGCTCTGTTATTCTTTCCATATTATTCAATAGAAGTAACTCCTTTCTACCGTGTGTACGTGTCTACCAACACTTAACGCCCCGCATGCAGTCCACTCTCTCACTTCAGTTATACCGTGCTAGACAATTGTAAGAATTCCTATTACATAACGCCATAGGGGTAAATATTTAGATGGTGGTTTGTGTCGCTATTAGTAACCGTAACAATTATCCTTACGCTTATACTTTTACTTCTTTCGATTTAGGGATTTGGTTGCTACGCCATACCAACATCAGTCCTTTTTTGACCAACGTCGGTTGTATTGCTCTTCTAAACATATGCTCATCTGCAGTAAACGACGCTTTGAGTACATTCCATTTTATGACACTCTCCATGTTTTCAGGCGTAAGATGCTGCAGCCACTGTTTTCCAGTCACCAATAATAAAAATTTCAAACTAGAAATATATTATTTTTCTAAAAATTGCATATTCGTATTTCTTAATCTAGTTTTCAGTTGTTCACATGCATGTTTTGTGTTTTGGTGTATCGTGTGTTCTCTGTAAGTTTGTATTTCGTTGGTGTGCCTTTTTAAAATAAATAAAATTTATATTAGATTTTACTCATCAAAAGTTTTTAACGACTGAACAATTAATCCTGCTTCTTTACATAACAAAACAAAAATAAATAAAGTAAAAGATGTCATTAAATTTAAGGATTTTATAATTAAGTTTGTTATAGAAGAGCTGGGAACCCTGACACAGGTATTTTTTTACTTAAAAGGGTCCCAAATCCCCACATTGTAATGCATATGTAGTTATAATGAATAAACACTTTTTACTCACATTAGTAAAGAAACGTAAGCAGTATGATATGTGAAAAAAAGTCATGAAAATTTACATATATATTGATGACATCATCAAAAAAAAACACCATTTCAATCAATTACGAGCAAAGACATAAAATATGAGACATTACCAATAATGTTATGAAAACATATTACTCTCAATAACTTTGAGTTTTTATTAATGTATTATAAAGTATAACCATTGGAATATACGATGTAAAATTGTAACTACCGCTTCTATACACGCTTTAATCTGTAAAATCTTTCAAACAATAAAGTAAAGGTGCACCACAAACACTAAAATATCTTAATATTTTTTCGAACAAAAGCATACCATTCATGCATTATCTACATGTGAGTTAAGTTCGGTGGCGGTTGTTGCCCCGGAACCCAAAACCAGGGAGCTTTGTCCCGGAACCCATCCGCGGCGGCGAAAGAAACCGCAGGCCCGTCAAATCCTCGCCACCTAAAGAGTGCCCAAGCGGGGAAGCAGGGGTCCATGCGTTCAAAAGAAGGGATCCGGGTGATCCATCCCTGCAAGCACAGGACCCGATCTCCCCTAGCTATTCCTAAAAGCGTATGGCCCGATCTGTGAAGGATACTTGCTGTGTCAAGTATCTTCACAAATCAACAATGGGTGGGGAGAGGCGGACACAACCGCCGCATCGCATGTCGGGAAGCGGATAAGGCTCTGCTGCAGTGTGACCGTTTTAAAAAATGGCAATCTACCAAAACTACAAGGTGCCAGTACTAAATAATACCAAAACACATGCTGAATTATACTAAAAATATACTAAAAGAAAAAGAGGATTTTTTTTATTAAAACACTTATTATCAGATACTTTTTCATTTTACCAATTACACACCTTCATTGTACAGACATATTCAAATAATAATAAATATTTACAATAAGTTTTATTACAAATACTAAGTCAGTATTCGCTGCACTGAGCTAACTGAGCAGATTTAGTGCGTTTGCAGGAAAAGCCCTTTGCGATTTCCGAATCATAAAACATTTTTCTGAATAAATCGCTGAGATGATCCAGGGCCCGAGATGGTATGTTATGTTCGGCCAACGCTGCATAAAATATAAGCTCTGCTTTTCTTACTTCTTCAGATATGGGTTCTTTAATTTGAAGTAATTTATCATCGTTCTGAAAATAAACAGGATTTGATTAATTTGATGACTTTAAATCAATTATACATGTGTTTACAACTGTACATATACTATCCAAGATTCATCGGACATCCTATAGAAGTACTGCAATTAATTCATGTGCCATAAAAAAATAAGGGACACAATAATCTTATAAATATGTTAATGGGGGCATAGCTTTCTTACCTTGGATTGTCCACTATAACATATAAGTTTCTATCGATGTTTTTCAGAATATGCATGACTTTTAATTGTAGCGATTCTGCTTAAAAATGTTGCTCCACACGTTTTACACAAGGCGTTTTATTTTTTCATTATTTTTATCTTTTGTCAACCGTGACGAAAATTCAGAATTTTGTTCCCACTCAGATCTATATTTCTGATCGTATTTGCGCTTCATTATCTTCACTACACATGCACACAGAGAGAAATAAATAAAGAACTAAAACATCTGTGGTCCCAAAAGGGACCACATGTATAAAAATACAGCATGTAACGTAGATAGTAATACGTAGCTAAAGCACGATTCGCGAATTTGTTAGCATTAACCGTTCAAAAGAGACAAAATGATACATTTGCGGTAAACATCAGACAAAGACAAAAACATGTGAACGAAATACGAACGAATGAAAGTGAGTGTTTCCCGCCCAGCCCAAAAATATATCAAAATGTGTTTTAAAATGTTCAAAGTTTAAATGTACCAAAAAATACCAGAATATAAAAGGATACCAAAAAAATACTAAATTAGTTACACGGAGCCCAAATTATACCAATTTGGTACTGAATATACTAAAAACGGTCACACTGCTCTGCTGTTACCGTATCCCGCCTAAGGCGATTGTTGGTGGCGTCTTGGGGTTTTACCTATGCACAAATCACAATCGCGAGTCCCACATAACCCTCCCGCACTAAGCAGTCGCACGGCGGTAGGGTATGCGCAATGCATATACCCAATTTAAAAAAAAATAAAAAAACGGATGTTTCAATGTATGTTAAATGAAACTCTTTGTTTGATGCTGGGTGTCAACTGACTTTAATTGTTTGAAAAAAAATGAAAAAATAAAAAATATTTATTCAATCACTTACAATGATAACAACATGTGGCTGGAGCCTCCATTTAAGTATGTATAATATACTTGTGTTTGGAGTATCCGCTCTTCCTAGGTACACTTAATTAGGTATGTAAGTTTAGACAAAAGGGAATAATATTACAAAAACAAAACAATATTTATACAAGTTAAAAGATGCATCGTGTATGAGTGATAAATTGAGGGGTGTTCGTTGTATTCAGTTAAGTGTATGTTGATGTGTGAGAGTGTAAGTGTGTGTGAGTGAGTGTGTATGAGGTATGTGTGTATATGTCTGTATCATATGTTTGAGTGTGTGTGTTCTTTTAGAGTGTAAGATAAAAGTAGACTTTAGAATAGTAATTCTTAGATAGTAGATTCAACTTCTTCATAGGTTTGAGTTTTTAACCAACAATTTATAGTTATTTTACATTTATATTTATTCATATTATATAGATTTAATTCCTTGTTTAATTTATTATATAAGTTAGCAGACTGGTAGCAGTACTGTCTATGAGCATATTTAGTTTTAAAAGTTGGTAAAGGTGCCACATTATGCCTTCTACGTCTGTTCAAAATACTAGGATCATATCCAATATGTCGATGGGTTCTAAGAGTAGTTTGCAGTACATACAACTTACGTACTGACAGAAGATCGCTAACCGCATATAACATTTCCGTAGGGAATCTGTATGGCTTAAAATGGATAACTTTGAGTAGTGACCTTTGTGCTCTCTCCAGTTCCAGGAATTTTGTTTTAATGGCACCACCCCAGGCCGGAATGCAGTATATTAATATTGACTGCGCAAGAGCAGTATAAATTTGTTTTAGGAGGGCCGAGTCAGCTACGTGTCTTAGATTTTTAAATAACCATATGAGTTTTCTTACTCTAGCCATAACTAGCTCTATATGATCGCGCCATGATAGGCGTTGGTCTACCATAGTACCCAGGTATCTTACGCAGTTTTGCCGCTTAATAAAATCGCATGAGCATATTATAGAATGAGGTGAGCCACAAGTATGTATTTGAATAGCAAACGTCGGAGGTGGTTGAGAGGAGTTATAATTGGAGAAGCATACATAGTTAGTTTTAGAGGTATTGAGGGTCAAAAGGTTATCGCTGAGCCACTTAGCTATTCTTGCAAGGCCCTTTTGGGAATTATTTTTAACAGCCTCCCAGGTGTCAGCTACAAAAACGACAGCAGTGTCGTCAGCATAAGTGAACATTGTTCCCTCTTCTATATCCATGTTACATAAATTATTAATATATACAAGGAATAGAGTGGGCCCCAATACACTTCCTTGCGGAACTCCGAAGGTGATTTCACATTGTTCACTTTGGTGTTTTCCTATTTTTACACTCTGTTTTCGATTGCATAAATAGTCTTTGAATAATTTCAAGGGAATTCCTCTTATGCCTATTTTCTCCAACTTGTCGATAAGGTCTGTAATTGATACTGAGTCAAATGCCTTTTTCATATCCAAAAACACTGCAGCACATTTTTTGTTTTTATCCACAGCATTAGTAATAAGCGATGTGAGATCCAACACGGCATCTTCTGTCGATAAATCCCGTCTAAAGCCATATTGACTTGGGGAGAGGATATTAAATGTATTAAGGTAGTTCATTAAACGTTTATTAATTATTTTCTCCAGTATTTTGGCAATAGGTGGTAAAACAGAAATAGGCCTGTAATTGCTTATATCCGTTTTATCATCTCCTTTGTACACTGGGGTAACTACAGCGATTTTCAGTGCATCTGGAAAGACACCTTGAGCAAAGCATAGATTGATCAAATGAACAATAATAGGGACAATTATATCAGCAGTTAGCTTTAAGAATTGGGTAGGAATGCCATCCCAGCCTGGAGCACTATTTGATTTTAACCCCATCAGGACATTAAGAACCTCATCATTGTCAGTATCTCTTAATACAAATGAAGTTAAGTGAGGATAATTCGAAGTAGTTTTGTCAGAACAATTGTATGCGGGTTGTTGTGCAAGGATACCTTCTGCTAGTGATTTGCCAACTTGGGTAAAATATTGATTACAATGATCTATAGACTCTTGTGCTGTTTCTTTACAGTGGAGCAGTTCGTAATTGTCGCTTTTATTTTTATTCCGATTTGTAATATTGTTGACAGTTTGCCATAATTTTTTTGAGTTGTTTTTATTTAGAATTAGTTGCTGTTTATTATAATTTCTTTTTAGGTTTCTGATTAATTTATTACAATAATTTCGATATCTACGGTAAGTTATTTTTAAAATTTCATTATCAGGGTCTAATTTTAGCTTTTTCTGCATGTTATTCCTATTTCTGACACATCGTAGAATGCCCAAAGTCATCCATGGCTTAACTACACGATATTTGCATGTAATGATCTTAGTGACTGTATGTAAATCTAAGGTTTGTCTTATTTTACTTAGTAAGAGCTCTATAATCATGTTGGGGTTGTTTAATGAAGTTAAGTCAGCCACCAATGTGCTATCTCTTAGAGTAGCTATCGCCTTATCGTAATCAATGAATGTTTTTGTCTTAGTGGAAGCACCTGACTTTGGTATATTGGAGAGCCTTAAGAATATGGTGGAGTGATCAGTGACAGAAGTATTTATTACATTTATATTTGCGGAATGTTTATTTTTGTCTAGTCTCAGCATAAAGTGATCCAGACAATTACCATACCGTGTAGGTAGTACATGGCCAGGTAGCAAGCCGTGCATAGCCAGCATGTTTAAATAGTAAAGCCGGTTATTACGCTCCTGCTGCGGAGCATCATTTCTGTCAATCAGGTTAATGTTAATATCCCCGGTTATAATTAAATTAATACAATTTTTCAAAGATGTTAAATGTCGGTCTAATGAGTCCGTGAAGGGCTCGGAATTAGTATGTGAAGGGGACCGGTATATTCCTAGCACGGTAACTCCACAAAATAAAATTTGGAGGCAGGATGCATGTGTTAGAATAATTTCTTTGACATTGACACTGTGTTTTCTAGAAACATAGATAACAACACCATCACATTGGTTTATATGGTTTGTAGTCGAATAAGAAGTGTAGTTCTCCATTTGGGGTATTGGTTTATCACTATCTATTCTACATTCAGTTAAAATTATCAAATCTGCTTCAAAATTAAGCTGGGCAAGGGTGAGTTGGAAATCATCTAACTTGCTGTATACCGACACAATATTCTGAGAAATTATTTTTAAATCATTTTTATGAAATTTAGGGGATTGGTTACATATGTCATGAACATCACATAAGCTAGAATTAGCCACCTCACTATTGTCAATTTCTGTTATCAATGAGATTACGTTATCCATAATTGGATGGAATTTTAAATAAACCATTCATTTTATTAGCTTGTTGGTTATGAAGTGTGTTAAATAGTCTACTTATTATGAAAGTATCGCGTACTGATAATGTGTGAATATGTTTGGAGAAGGTGTGTGTGTAGTAGTGTAGGGCCGAATCCAAGCCTTTGTTAATAAAGTATTTATGTGTCTTGGTAGTAGTAATGAGTAATGTGTGTACAATCGGGAACAAAATTTGATAAAAGAATAACATAAGATATTTTACTATGTAGTTAAAAAGATGTGGTTTGGGTGTTATTGGGGCAATATGTAAAACTAGTATGAAATAACATAATATGGTAAAACAAAAATATAAAATGGGCCGAGCAAGCAAAGACAGAGAGAGATAACAAGGTTCAAGAATTAAGTCTAGTCATTGCTCTCCTAGTAGTTTTTGGACGATTGCTTCATTATTTATAGTGATAATGGGTGAATTTTCAGATTTTCTGACGTAGACACGGCCATAGGAAGTCCAGCAAAACTTATAAGATTTTGATCTCATTAGATCTCTAGCAAGGAAGTACAGCCGAGCCCTGGAGGCGGTCAGCTGTTCTGCTACGTAGACAGGGATATTTTCTTGACCTTGTGATTTTAATCCTAGGTGTTTAGCTCGTAATTTATCCTTGTTCTTCAAGTTGTATGTTTTACAGGCCTGTAGAAACTTCATTTTTAATAAGGTAGTGCTTAATTCAACTATTATAGGGGAACTAGCATTTCCCTCCCTCTTAAATCTAATCCTGTAAATATCATTAATGTCTTTTTCACTCAACTGACAGTTGACTGATTTAGCCAACTCTAAGGTCATAATTATAAGGTCTTCTTTTGTTTCCTTATCAGCCTTGGGTGCATTTTTTATTTCAATGTTATTCTTCAATCTATCTCTTTTTAAGTCTTCTAGCTGTCCCTCCAAAATAGAAATATGTTCCTTGTCCTTTTTCCTTTCTATTTCGAGAAGTTCTAACTTCTTTTTAAGTTCTACATTCTGTTCAGCGAGGAAGGACATAGTTGTCTGGATATTTGTGTTTGTCTTACTTATTTCGGTAAGAGTGGATTCAAGCTTTTTGGAGCCACTTTCTTGCGATTTAAACATTGTTAAAATGAGTGTTTTTATCTCTTCTCTAAAAACGTCAAATCGGTCCACATTCGTATCATCTTCTCTTCTTCTCTTGTTTCTCAAGGCCACATAGTTGGGAGGAGTGATTTGTTCCATTTCCATACCAATTTGATCAATGGCAGATTCAGATAGTGACTTATCTCCAATAGGATTCATCCTTTATTATAATGAGTTTAACAGTTGTCTATTCGATAGTACAAGCAGATGTTTGCAAAAAATGTGAATGCACTAAACAATGGAATGTCCGATAAGAAGTTCCCGATGGCTCAAGGTAAATAGGCCAATAGATAATTAGTGGGCGTGGCCACAGTCACCTGTTGCAATCAGCGCGGGCGCAGGACGCAGGTAGTGGTGGTAAGCGGGGCACGAGTGTGACGCTGGTAGGGATGTGGGCGTGGCGTAAATTCACAGCTTTAGGGGATTCGATAAGATTAATATTGAGTGGGATCAATACCTTCGATAGTGGGGTGATCGGGCGCAGTACCAGGAGCGCACGTAGTAATTAGATGGTTGCTTGACTACACTACACTTTGTTTATGTTCTCCTAGTAGACAGTTATATTTATTTTTCGATTTGAATTTATTAAAATTAAAATACAAATAAAAATAAAGCACTCAGCACGTCTACACCTTATGGCGATCCGGGGGAAGAGGAACATGTTTAAAAACATAAATTTGGGGTAGTTGGGTTGCGACGCTAACAAAAAACTGACTTGGCTTATTTAAGGGTTCTGTAACCTAAGTAACACTTCAATATAAGTGTAGTCGATATTTTTGAAAATTGTCGGGAACAAGAAAGTTATTCCTATTACAATTTATGAGCGTGGAAAAACTAAAGGATTCATTTTAGCTTCAAGTGTGCGATAATTGCTAACGTTTGATATGCTCTTCTAATTATTAACTAAAATATATATATGTAACTTAACTATTGTAAGGTTACATAACTCGTGTTGTACATTATGTTTGTATGACGCACAAATATAGATTACAACCCAATGGTTACGAATTTAAATTGATTAAACATACCTAATAATGTATATTTTTTTACAAGTTAATTAGCAAGTTAATTACTTGCTCACTTTATTCTTTAGACTTATATGTTTTAGCTCAAGTCGTTATCATGTTTCTAAAGGAAATAATTTTATTATGGTTGGGTATAAACAATATTCATGCCCAACCAAACCATCCAGTTGTTATTAATACTTGGGCGTTTGTAAACGCTTCTATTGGAGGTAAGATTTGTTAATGTATTTTAGATTTTCTTAATTTAAATTGCTTTCTATAATTCCTTCCAAGCGATATTAATTTGTATGAAGAGGTATTAGTTGATTATTTATCCGCGAATATACATTTTTAGCTTGGAATGTATTGGAAAAGGGTGGATCGTCGCTGGATGCAATTGAAATTGGAGGAGGTATTTGTGAAAGCCAGCAATGTGATGGTACTGTCGGATATGGAGGAAGCCCTGATGAGGATGGCGAAACTACGCTTGATGCGCTTCTCATGAACGGGTAAACAAAAACAATTATGTATTTTACTAATTTAAAGCCCACTGAAATCTGTTCATCACCCATATTTTAAGATACTTTTTTGAATCCAAAATTATTCTAACTATATAAACTTGACTTATTATAACTTAAATAATAAAGTGTATCTTTTTTTACAGAAAAACTATGAAAGTAGGCGCAGTCGGTTCTTTGCGTCGAGTAAAAAATGCTATATCCGTTGCGCGACATGTTTTAGAATATACGAAACATTCTATTTTAGTCGGAGATCTTGCAACCAAATTTGCAGTTCAAATGGGATTTAAAGAAGAATCTCTTACTACACAGCAATCAAAGAATATTTGGATGAAATGGCGCAATGAAAATAACTGTCAACCCAATTTCTGGATGGTAAATAGCACTAAAAATTATGGCGACAATTAAGTTCGGTGGCGGTTGTTGTATAGAGATGTTTCTTTGTTTGAAGCTGGTTCAACTGACACAAAATTAGGGGTAGAGGGATTGCGACGCTAACAAAAACAAACTTGGCTTATCTAATGGTTCATAAATCTAAATGACACATGTTTTTGGACATTATCGGAAACGAGAATGTTAAAATACAATTTATAAGTGTGGTAAAAACTAAAGGGCTCAATATTGGCTTCAAGTGTAGGTACGATGATTGTTTACATTTGGTTTACGATTCTAATTATTACCTAAAATATTTATATGTAACTTAACTAAGTTAGGTTACATAACTCGACTAAGATGACTGATAGTAATGCTCAGTTATTATATATTATATATAGGTCTAATAAAAACTCCGTGAACCTTTCCGATTTCGGACAGCGTTTACCAAAATTATATTTAGTCATAATTATTTCTATGTAAACGTTCAGTTATAAAAACATAGTTAATACTCTAACTTCAAAAATATAAGTACCTAATCCGCAGTCACCCTTACAATTATATCCTAACTACAAGCAATTATAATATGATATACTTACTTAGTTTTTGAGAAGAATTCAAAATTTCCGAGCTCAGAAAGGGTCGCGGAATTCTAAATATCAGGGCTATTTATAAATTAAACATAAGTATATGTAAGGTTTGCATTAAATAAGTAATTTTATTTTGAAATCAATTCTTTTTAAGCGCTTTTGTTGTCTGACATTTATTTTTTTTATTAATCTAGGATGTCATTCCTGATGCAAAACAATATTGTGGACCATATCAACCAAAGGAACGATCACATCAGAAAACTAATACGATTAAGGGAGATAGATTTAATCATGACACTATTGGCTTGGTAGCTATTGATAAAAATGGCGATATAGCTGCTGGTACAACTACTAATGGGGCTAAATACAAAATTCCTGGGTATGAATAAACTATAATTTTGATACAATTGCAGTCAAAATCCGCTGTTTAATCTGTCTTAATTTAAGAACCGTGCACATACCTAACGTGCGCGTTGTACGTGACTGTTTTATAATGTCGTAACATTAACATGTCGCAGCCAACTAGCTTAATAAGCCGCCGACAGTCAACAGGCTAGGCAAGTAATAAAACGTCATGATCCATGTCATTTGCCTTGATCAACAGGCTATAATATTTCAGGCCACTAGTTAAACAGCGCTGTTTGGTTAAAAGGCTAGGCTAGGCCTTTGATTGAACGGCTTATTGAGCTAGTTGGCGACATACATACATTATTATGCTATCACTTTTAGACGTTTAAATAACTCCGTCAAACATGAGTTTTCCATAACTTTAACCGTTTACGCTACGGAAGATCTCCAAAAAGAAAATTTTGCCGTTTTTACAACATTTTTCATGATAATGGTGTTTTTTTTATGTCGATGCGTTCAGGTAGAGTTTTTATATTATTAGTTAAGTTTAATAACATCTTATCTATCTTCTTCTTCTATTCATCTAGTTTAATTGATTACACTATTACGAATGTTAAGAATATTGTAAATAAGTACTCTATATTTGTGTGTTATGAATTAAGTAAACTATCTATCTCTTAATATATTTTATTACAGGAGAATTGGTGATTCTCCTATTCCTGGATCAGGAGCATATGCTGATAACGAAGTTGGAGGTGCTGCCGCGACTGGTGATGGGGACGTTATGTTAAGATTTGTTCCTAGGTATATTTCACATTATGTCGCAGCTGCTCCTTTTATGTTATTTATACATAGTATCATAAGTATACATGTAATTTTAGTTTTGTGGCAGTTGATGAAATGCGAAGAGGGGCAACACCAACAGAAGCTGCAACAATTGCTATTAAAAGAATAGCTAAATAT
The DNA here is from genome assembly GCF_905475465.1 of Pieris napi. Taxonomy (NCBI): domain Eukaryota; kingdom Metazoa; phylum Arthropoda; class Insecta; order Lepidoptera; family Pieridae; genus Pieris; species Pieris napi. Next base: position 5,646,494 of record NC_062252.1, read on the forward strand.
TATCCCAACTATATGGGTGCAGTCGTGGCGTTGAGGAAGGATGGGGAATACGGAGCAGCTTGTCACGGTTTAGGTGATAAGCCATTTCCGTTCGTCGTTCGCGATACTTCCATGGGTAAATCCAAAATGGTTTGGATTGAATGTCCTTAATTTAAAGCGATAATCTGTTGTCATCTGTACTTATTATTATATGGTACACCAATAATTCAAATAAACATTTCCTTTTAAATATTGATTTTATTTAATTCGTGCCTCGGAAATTTATTTACCAAAAATAATGTCGATGAATAAGATTTACTTTCAATAATGTTTACTGCAATAAATAAACTCTTAAAACTTTCATAACTCTGAATTAAATGTTGTCCTTTTTACCCAATTTCGCTAGAGTTCATACAATAGAAAAATTTAAAGATCGTTTTATAAGTTGACGGCTCATTGGTCTAGTGGTTCCCCTGACTGCGAATCCATGGGTCCCGGGTTCGATCCCCGGCTGAGACAAACATCGATGTGCATTTGGTGTTGTGCTTAGGTCTTGGGTGTTTAAATATGTATTTATATGTCTATCTATCTATAATCTATCGTTGCCTAGTACCCATAACACAAGCTTCACCAGCTTAGCATGGGACTAGGTCAATAGGTGTGAATTGTCCAATCATAAAAATAAGTATAGTCAGTAGGTAGGTACGTAGCGCGCTGACTTTACAAACTCATCGCAAGATTAGGAAATTATAAGTTATAAGGTTTTTAAGTAAAATTTTTCTTTCATTTTATTTTTACATGCTATTCAGGTTTATTTTATTATGAATGAAAATTAATGTCTCGCATAAATCATATTTATATTTAGAGAAACACTATTTGTCTTCATAATTTTTTATTTATTAACTTATTGTGTTGTGTATAATAAAACAGGTTAACCAATAAAAACCGAATTTATTAATTAGATTATGGGATATTAGCAAGGTAATCTTTAACATGTGCTGGGTCCAGTCGGCGAAAACCGGCTGGATCACATATACCAATTTCAATGTTGTCTGCCGTCATTTGACCTTCAAAACCTTCTTTTAGAGTTAATATTGCTGTGTGAACCGCATCATCTAATTCTAAATCTTCTGTATATCTGCAAATAACCATATTTTCAGTCTAAATTTTTTCTTTGTGTCTTTTCTTTACAATAGAAAATGTTTTTTTCCTCTTTATAACTATTAGTACAGATACCGGCAAATATCTTGAACAAATGTCCTTGCCTGCGCAGAAGCGATTTTTAGGTAGGAGGGGGCAGGGGCGGCTGTGCGCGGCAGCGGGAGGGTGGCGTGTCGATCGCGTTATTGGTAAATCAGTTGACGTTTGTGTCCAAGATGTGCAAACTTACCCCACTCCCTTGTTTAATGCTCAAGAAGTTTGCCGGTACTGTAGGAGTCAGCCATTTATTTTTATGATAATATGAATAATGATGAAAATAAAGAGTATAAAATTTAAAAATATGGGTCTTAAAACCTTGGGTTTGAATTATTGCTTTGTTTAGGTATTTACTATTTTGCTTGTTTACCTCTTCTCTAAGAAAGTCTTTCCATTGTTGAAGTTTTTGCCCATTGCAGTTGCCTTCCATGCAAAATAGGCCCCAGATGGGTCACATTGGAAAAGGTATGGCCGGTCACCATCCCAACCACAAATTAGGAGAGACACTCCAAAGGGACGCACACCTCTGAAAACACATATTATTGATTAGATCAGTTCAAACTCTATGATGACAATTCAATTTACTGTCACGTTATAAGATTTTTTTTCCATATTTGTTTACTTTAGATGTTGCAGTTATGTCAGACATATTTTCAATCTTAATTGCTATGCAGTCACTGAAAAAGCTAAAAAACCTTACAATGTACTTTAGATTTGATTATGATTTAGATGAAATTTATTGAGGAACATCAATTAATTTTGATACAATTTTATAGCATATTCCTTTTAAATTAAAATAACAAATCAATACAGTCAAAGAACAGCCTATGAATCAACAGAAGACCATGGTACTATCATGTTTTGTTATTTTTCATAAATTTAGTTCTCACAACTTACCCAGACTGTGTATACTCCTGCATTACAGTAGCCAATCGCTGTACTAGTTGAGCTGTGGGTATTGGCTCATGGTACATGAGATAATACTGCTGAGCCATCTTACGAGCCTGTGTAACAAGGAGGCGGTAGTCTGGACCCATACCCGAGTAAACCATGCCTGAAATTGATAAAAGCTTATGAAGGTTCTCTCAACAATCCACAACATATATCACAACCCAGTAAATAACATCTCTTAAGGAATGTGGTGTAGATTTTTAAATCTTAATAGAATTATGTATTCACATTTTCTTATTCATTTATGAAAAACAGTAAATAAAAAAAAGACAGTGCCATGCACAGAAGTCTAATCACCTCAAAGTGTATAAAAAAAAAATTTGAGGAAATAGAATCTTCTTCACATTTGAGGCCACAACCAATGATTCTAGCACCACTGGTTTTGTGTACAAATGTTTCATCAACTACTAGATTTAATGTTACATGAGATTATCAAAAAATTACTTACCAATATGGCCAGTAATCATCTCAACTTTGTTAACACTATGTTCATCATATAAAATGCTCTTATGTTTGTTTTCTGTTGCGATTACAACTCCATTTGATGCTGAAATATCAAAAATATATAGTCAAATTTATTATAAACAACTCTATCCAGTACAATGGAAATTTGTTACACAAACATTTCTTTCTAATAATCATATAATACTTTAAATGAGAATAATGCAATATTCTCTTCTATCTACTACATAAACTTATCATAATGTAAGCCTCTTGATTATTTATTACTATAGCAGAGAGGGTTTGTTAAGTTTTGATTGAATGTTTCGCTTAGAGGTTTGACAGACCAAAAACAGATGTATGTCTAGAAGGAAAAGATGAGTTTCCTAAAACAAGTAATTTAACGTTCGGTTTCTAGGATACACTATTTTATAACCTAAATTAAGATGTGTACCTTTAATTCCGACGGAGGTTCCGCCAGCGGCAACAGCTGCTAACGCATATTCGATTTGCACCAACTTTCCTGAAGGGCTGAAAAATAATAGTGACTTTATGTATTATTTTTATAGTCATGACAGTGCAAGACTTTGTAACTTTTATTTATTAAAGAATATAGTTATATTCATATATAATGTTAATGTGTTATATGTAAACATAACCAATACTGCGAATTATATACAAATTCAAGCCATACATGGCGTAATAACACAATTACATACCTAAAAGTTGTAAGAGAAAAACTGTATCGTTCAGACGCCATGATTACAAAGCGAATTGTCAACTTTTAGCAATAAAACATTGTCATCCCTTACGACAATTAACAACGTTTATACGTTCAGAAATAGTTTAGAAAACAGAGTCAGAGATGATTGAAACTAATAATTTAACATATTATTATACATATTTTAACATTATAACGTTTTACTATAACGTTATAATATTAAGTGATATTCGTTTTTCAACATTTAAATGAGTATATAGTAAGTCCTGACTTGGACTTTCTAGATAAAAAATATACTGTATGATGGTTTTCATCTGAAATATTTGTTTTTAAATCTACGAAATACCTGTCGCATTTTTATTCAAGTTTTAAGCGTCTAATGTCATCGTTTTAACAAGATTAGAATCGCGTAAATAATTGAAATTTCCGAAAAATTGTAGGTAGGTACGTCATCAACAGATCATCATGTTCCTATATTTTATTTTTATTACAAAATATGATTAATTTTATTTGGCTCTGAAAAAGTTTCGCATATTATTAATAGCAATAATTGACTTTGGCAAAATTTTCACAGAACTACCAAATTTTACATAAGGCTTGTTGGCAACCCTCATAATTGAAAACGAAATAACGAATTGGTGATCAAGAATCTGCCATTTTGAATTTGATCGTCATATCTTGTTCACGCATCTACGTAAGTAAACCTCAAATAAAATAATATTTTAATTTTGGATTCAACTGAGAACTATTATATATTAATAAAATTCTAATCTTATACTTACTGTATTGCTTATTATCAAGTGCTTGAATTCTAAAAGGTAAATTAATTGGTTACCTTACAAATAGCCACGTGCTTACTTATATGATGAGAAATTGTTAATTAATTCATTCGTGGTATCTACCATAGTGTTTACACAGTGATGGCTTTTATGCGTCTGATAAATTAAGCATAATATGATAACGTAACAACCGTTATTTGCTTTAGGCTATAGCGCACGTTTTTGTTTTTACAGAATGGCGGACGCAGCTCCAGCCGGTGGACGTGGCGGTTTCCGAGGTGGCTTTGGGTCTCGTGGGGGTGATAGAGGCCGTGGCGGTCTCCGTGGACGAGGACGTGGTCGCGGCAGGGGCCGCGGACGTGGAAAGGAAGATCAGAAAGAATGGGTGCCGGTCACCAAACTCGGACGACTTGTTCGCGAGGGAAAGATCGACAAACTGGAAAGCATCTATCTGTTTTCGTTACCCATCAAAGAATTCGAAATCATAGACTTTTTCTTGGGTGCCTCGCTTAACGATGAAGTATTAAAGATCATGCCTGTTCAGAAGCAGACCCGTGCCGGTCAACGTACCCGATTCAAGGCATTCGTCGCTATAGGAGACAATAATGGCCACATTGGCCTTGGAGTGAAGTGCAGCAAAGAAGTAGCAACTGCAATTCGTGGTGCTATTATCCTTGCTAAACTCTCTGTTCTGCCTGTGCGAAGAGGTTACTGGGGTAACAAGATTGGAAAGCCACATACAGTGCCATGCAAGGTATATGCAAGCTATTTTTAGGTTATAAAATTCTATGTTAATGTATTTGATGATGATCAATTTTTATCTTTTCATTCGTGGTATCCACTTGAGGCTTGTCCGATGAAGCTTAGATGCGTCTGATTTTCTACAGTTTACCTTTTTGTAATATTTAAATTTTACATGAAATTTACAAATTTAATTCATTTCCAGGTCACAGGAAAATGTGGTTCAGTTACTGTGAGACTGATTCCTGCTCCACGTGGTACTGGTATTGTGTCTGCGCCAGTTCCTAAGAAGCTTCTTCAAATGGCTGGTGTTGAGGACTGTTACACATCTGCCCGTGGTTCAACTGGGACTCTTGGAAACTTTGCAAAGGCCACATATGCAGCTATTGCTAAGACCTATGCCTACTTGACGCCAGACCTATGGAGAGACATCCCCTTGACCAAGTCACCCTACTCTGAGTTTAAAGTCTAAAATTCTAAAATAAATGCTTTGACTTAATTCTGGTTTCTGTATTTCTAAATCTTCATGTAACATAATAATTAGTTGTATTTATGGTCTTAAAAGGTATATTATTATGTCCAACAGAAATAATGAATATACAAGTATAAAATATAAACTACATATTATAAATGGACCAACTTCCATTAGTTTTTGTTCTTCAAATGAATTGTTGAATAATTCATGTGATTGAGTTTTAATATATAACATGCTGCTTTGGCTAAGTTGCAAAATTGTTAAGAACAAATTGCTGTATATTATAGACATGTGGACCATTAGTAAGTCGTGTTTAGAGGGGCTGGAGTAAACCAACAACCAGTTGCACCAGTTTTATTGTTTTTCTTCAACTATTATCTAAATAACATAATGGTTTATTCGCGACTTGACCTTTTTCAATAAATAACATTTACAGTACAATAAAACAGCTTTTATGCTTTTTGTTCTGAGACATACTAAGGGGGAATCTCTCAATCATCAAAATAAAATTGATGTAATCAATTAGTCTCATACTGTTACATAGCTTACTTGAATACATTACAGTTATTAGGTAAATTTTAATAGATGTGTCTGATGTATTAAAACTTGGATGTGTTAAAAGTAATAAACATAGTTATGTTTTGTTAAATTCTTTTACTTCTCTTTCAAATAAATTTAAGGTGTGATCACAGAGCTTTTGTAAATCTTTAAGACCTCTTTTAAGGACTTCTAAAGCTGGGGTTTCATGTGTTTGTATCCTGAAGTGTATTTTAGACTCAGCAGGATGAGGTAATGTATATCCACAGAATTGAACATCCTCACTGAAAATAAAAATTGTTACATAACATATTCATTAATTAATTTCATAACACTTACTTGATTATATTTACTTACTATCTATCAACTATGCATTTTAAAGCATTTCCTAATGTATGAGTTTCATTTTGAATAACATAGGTCCGACATGTTAGACCAGAATCTTCATCACCAGGCAGCTGTAAAAGGAAAAATTATTTCTATGCAACTAGATATTCGGTACGATCAGATCAATAACATGCCTTTCTTCACAAGGACCGAAGCAGACCAAATGATTGATGAGTACACTACTCAGTTTTTAGATTCAGAAAAAAATATAACAGTACCTGTATATTTAGACATATTAGAACCGGGATCAATTTTATACCGTAAATAACAAAGAAATGTGAAGTATTAAGTTTCAAATAAAGTATGGAGTAAATATGTTTTAATTTTATTAACCTAACACATGGTAGATTCCAGTAAATATGAAGATATTTCAATGCTCAATTTACCTCTGAAATTTTCATTATGTAACGCACTTGTACTAAATATAATTTTATTCCTTAAATAAGTCAATCACGCAGTAATAGTTTTAAAATTAGTTTGTAATTACAAAATACAAAACACATTGAAATTTGTATAAACTTTAAATTAAAAAATATATTTTGATTTGTTTTGACGTACAACTTTCTGACAATTGACAGCTGGAGATTATGATTACTGGTTATAAATAATCGTTGAAAAAATAATTCGAAAATTGAAATACCATATCCTGTAGTGCGGAAATTGTTCATTATAATAATTTGTAATAATTAACTAAATCAAATCTGAAAATCAATATAAGCATATACAGTTTGGGAATTCGCAAAAAGATGGCACTTCCTACAATTTCCATGAAATTCATTTTAAGTTTTTAGTTTATAATTGACTATTGTAGGTAAGATGGCGCTGTCATCAATTTGACAGTTTACGTCGTGATTCTCGTGTCCGTAATCTGCGTCATTTTATATGAATTAATTTTCATATTATAGAGTCAATTTATTAAGTTGTCTATTATTAAGATTAGATCAAAAGTGTTTTTTAACTTCCTACCTAACGGATGCTTTTGGTTCTTACTTCTTATAAAACATTCAATATTGCTACATTCACTGTTGAAACACAACCAAATTATTTTTTGGTAGGTATACTATACAATAAAAGCGTTTATTAATAATTGTGAGTGATGTTTCTTTAAAGAAGCTGTCACCAGTACCAAAGTAACAAATAACCTCTAATAAAAAGCAATAATCTCTTATTAAAGTTATCCAAGCAAAATAAAACGGCTAATACATTTCTTTATTATACCTACCATATTATACCTATAGTAAAGTACAGTAGAACCTCGATAACGTAAACCTCGGTAACATAAAAACCTCTGTTACTTCAAAAAATACTATGTTCCCTTCCCATCAGAGCCCAAAACCTCTATAACTTAAAATACGCAACCTCTATAACGTAAATAAATAATCTCTGTATAGGCCCTCAGTAACTAAAAGAAATGTTTCCACAACCTCTATAACATAAAATTGTTTGTGAATGAGTCATTTTATAAGAGTGTCAAAACAAATGGTTTCGGTATTTATTGCTTGCACGTGTTTACTAAGTATTGTTAACGTAAACAATACATTACCTATTGTTTGCTTTATCTAAATTCTTCAAAGCTTTGCGGCGGTTAGCTTTGTCACAACGACTTACTTGCATCATAAGTTAATGTGTTTATGTATTCTCCTCTCTATTTGTCATTGAAAATCAAATCGATTTAGAAACAGTGAATTTTTTAAAACAAAAGAAAATCACAGATTTTTTTAAGTAGACTAAACCTTTAGTTGTTGTTTTATTTTTATGTAATGTAAGTAATGTGAATAAATATGATTACATATTTAATTTTCCATCCTTCTGATGCATTCAAGTAAAAATGGGAGGAAGGGTACATAGAAACATGTACATACCTCTATATTAACCTTTACCTGACATAGAACCTTGATAACTTAAAACCTCTATAACATAAAATATTTTGTGTTTCCCTTGGACTTTATCTTATCGAGGTTCTACTGTATATATTTTTTAGTCGCAGATCCAGAGTAATATGTAGTTGTAAAACTAAAATAATTATGTTATTAATTAAATTTATATTATATTAAATTTATTGAGGGAAGCAGGCTAGCTAACAGCAACACTGATTCTATCATAGATAAGATACCCTATATCTACTTGGTCTTTAATCTTATTTACGCCCTTTTCTCACTAATTTATTACCTGTTTTAATTATTCTAATTAAAATTCCTCTTAGGCTTAACAAGAGATTCTTACTTATTTAAATTTGAAGTAATCATTAATTTCCTTATATTATATGTATATGTCACCGTAAAATTGTAAAAACCGTTAGATTGTAATCTATCTCGCGAGATTGTAAACTGTCGAAAGATTGTGAACCTCAACGAACTGCTTACAAATTAACGTATTATTATTCGGTAGTTATATGAAATTGTTGGGAAGTAAAATTAATCTGTAATTGACCAAAGAAGTTTGCATGATAACTAAGTTAGTGTAGTACAATCTACCGCATAATAATACGTTAAATTGTAAGCAGTTCGTTGAGGTTCACAATCTTTCGACAGTTTATAATCTCGCGAGATAGATTACAATCTAACGGTTTTTACAATTTTACGTTAACATATATGCTTATTGGTTGACATTTTATAAGGAATAAATCCTGTTTTAATAATATGGCCTAATTATGGCGTGAATGATAAAATTACTTACTACTTTATTAATTAATTACTTACTTTTTACAGTAATTAAAATTACTGTAAAATGACTAGGTTCAGTTTCAGTCAATATGAACATTGAAGATATGAAATTGTAGTATAAATAATTAAAATTAATGGTAAACTAATACACTTTACATATACCTACACGCTTTTGTATCATTTTCAAAAGAAGCATTAATTAAGATAAGGGTTTTAATAGTATTGAAACAACAACGAAAAGGGATAGTTTCCTTTGTCCCGCTTTTGTTTTTACTTGATGTGTGAAATATACTCGTACTCTGTGTATATAGATATTTATATCTTTAGCTATAATTGAGTTTCCTTTAAAACTGGCCGCTGGCTCTCATGAGTCATCAGCTTTCTATACCTTCTGATCATAAATGACAGTATTTAGTGATCAGAAAACCGTTTCACCTCTGCACAAATGCGAATCTAGAATTTGCGTCTTTTTATGAAAAGACCGTACCACCAAAATTGTGTGGTCATAATGTGGTAAAAATTATTTGGATTTGGTTAGGTTTTATACAGAATCTATGAAAATTCACTGCGAGACCAGGCCTCAATTATGACCCCCATGACCCCCTCTGGCTCCGCCTTTACCCACAGTTGCAGCTTATAGAACAAAATAATAATACTGCATAGGAAAATTTTGTCAAAGCACCAAATCATTCAGCGCAGCAATTAAACTAGAACGAACCAGTAATGACAGCTAACTTCCGGCGAGACATGAAGAAAAGTAATCATTATATTAGTGATGCAAGCATCTACAGTATGTTCCCCTTAGGACCAAGCTTTAAATATCGATTAAAACCCCTAAAGTTTTTGTTGTACACTCGGTAATTTCAAATATGCATCAAAAATACATTCAAATAGAAATTTCCACCTTAATGTAAATTGTAGAGATCGTGCGTCTTTTAACAAATAAATCTTGCATAAAGAACTAAATAAATGTACCTCCTAAAAAACCACCATCTTGATTCTCTCTAAATTTGGGGAGAAAAGCCTGAAGTTGGTATAACTGGATTATATGTGAAAGAAATACGAAAATTATGAGTTTTAAGATTGTTTTATTACGCACTCATTTTACAATATTGATCGTTGATGGTGGCATGAATTATTATTAATTTCAATAATAACTGTTACGTTTTGCGATATAATTTATTACCTTTAGCCTACTAGACGTGCGTATCACAAAACTAAGCCCGTTTAATGCTTATTATAAACCTGGATAAACTCACACTCGGATGCGTAAATCGTTAAAGTTAACGGTGTACATAAACACTATAATGTAAGGTAGGGCCTTTTATTAAGTCGGCCTCCGAGTTTACCTGACGCTAAACCACACCTATAATGTCAGGGATTCCATCAACTTGACACAATATGAAACAAACATGTACCTTTTAATTAAGATTAACATGCTATGTACAGTCGGGCACTAAAGTATGTATTTAATTAAAAGGTTTATGTTTGCAAACATCTTGAGATAGAAACTGGTGTATTAGAGATTAAGATATATACTTTCATATAAAGCGGTAAATACGACATACGATTATATACATATATTATGCTGTTGCGTGAAATTCGACATCGTTTTGAAGACATATTTATAATTGATTATCGTTTTTGAAGTATTTCTAAATAATATTATTTACGAGGATCCCGGAACAACAAGTATTTATCGTAAGTAAGTAATTACATGTTATCACGAATAAAAACTTTCAAATATGGCTAACTATTTAAAAAATGTTGATTGATGTGAATCTAATTGCTATTTCTACTTGTATCATCTCTGTTTTACAATGAAAATGAATAACAAGAACAAGGTACACGTAAACATACTTCTCGAGTCTGTGTGAGTTGACATTACTGTTACGTCATTATAGTTCGACAGAACCATCTTGATGCTTAATATGAAAAGTTTATAACTAACTAAGGTACCTATATAACTTATGTGAAAAAATTAAATTACGTCTAGCAAGGCAGTCGCATAACCGCCACGCCGCTTTTCTTTCCACACATACTCTGATCCCACTTTTCTTGTACATTTTTCATATACGAAAACTAAAGGCTTGATAAACCACGTAAACCGTGTCAATAACTCGTATCCTATTAACATCGCCCGTAAAACTACTAACAAAGCCCAAAAGTTTTGCTAAAATATGACAACCCATGTTGACAGTATTCGGCAAAATCTGTATCTAAAATTTTGTATGACTTTTATGACAATCCGTAACTTTTCTGTGTTTATATTGTACAAATATGATATTAAGGGTCTGTTTCACAATGTACGGATAAGTTCTACATAAGATCCAAATTAGCTATTTATTACTTATTGGTAGGATAAACACTATCGTTGCGTTTCACGTTTCAGATAGCGCTATTCGTCACATAAAGTCCATCATAAGTTATGAGTCCGATGAATATCAAATAGCACAATTTATCTTTCAAATAATTTATGTGTTGCATAGCTATTTGGTACTTTATCCATACATTGTGAAACAGACCCTTAATGTTTAAGTTTCATTTATGCACATTTTTTTTAAATGGCTCTGGCACGATTTGTGCATTAGCCAGCGTCAAGTATAGGATTTTTTATAATTCGTGCTTGTCTTTAGAAATTCGACCCTGTCCTCCATGTACAGTTTAGGCACTAGCCCGGTACCGCACAACCCTCCCAAAGGCCGAGAACAAATTTAAATTAAATTAAAGTTTGCCCTCGAACCGGGAATCGAACCCGGTACCCCTCACCTAGCTGCCACTTAATAAGACCGCTAGGCTATGAGGCCCCCTTATCCACATTTATTTGTTCCGATATTTCGCGCACTTTACAGTCTATGATTGTCCAGTTGACGGTTGACATGTTAATTGTCAATTTGATAAATAGTTAATATCATTTTCATCCATGAAAGAATATGAAATATTAACTGTTATACTTGCGATAGGTAACAGATGATGTTAAGGTATATATTTATTATTATGGTCTCATGAATGTAAATATAAATAAATGTTAGACAAAGACATGGCATGTAAATATAACTTCTACCATGCGTAAGTGATAAGCATTTTCATGAATGTGATTTTATATCTTCTTCACTTTCATTTTACGTTAATAGGCCTCGAATGCTACATCAGCTTGATCGTAAACTTGGTAATAAACGTTACTGGATCTGGCTTTATCCATTATTTTCCGTTTAATGAGTTCTAACGTTCTGAAATCTGCATTTGATATCTCTTAGATTATTTAGCTTCTTTGTAGTATATTAAAAATAGGCATTAGACATCAGATTACAAGTAGGATTTTGTTAAGTTAAAAAAATTTTTGTTTACAAATTATAAACATGAAGTGATTTTTAGTTACCACCACCCGATTCGGAATGTGATGTTTATAACGAAAAAGCGACTAGAAAGTTTAAAGATTTTGAAATGCTAATATAGTATATAGATAAAAAATAGTGATAAATCCTTAAGTTAATGAAGTACAACGATTTTTATTATAAAAGAAAGATTAACGATTTGATTAAAACGGACATTTGGGCTTTATTAAAAGCGGAAACATTTAAGGGTGATTTAATTAACGACGGATATTCGTAAAATTTGCAAATCGAATGTTCAAATTAAAACGGCGAAAGAGTTTTTATTATAAAGAAATAAAAAGTATTCCAAATTTAAAAAACGATGAGCGAAATATATTCTAATTAAGACTTGTCATTCGTGACTACGAAGAATTTGTGTTCGTTCGTCAAAGGTGCTATAAAATTTGAATGGAATTTTATAAATGGGACCCGGGACGGTTTTCACGCTTATCATCCAACCCTTTTTATGGTAATTATTATACTTCATGTCATTTACAATGAGCTTAAAGGGTATTCTGTTTTATGCCAACCATTTGGTTATGCGAATTATGTACAAATATGTAGGCTGTATTTAATGAAATATCACGATTAAAGAATATTTATGATAAATTTCACTTTCATGTTTGAAGTTCTTTTAAAAGCCTTTATTGAATACTCAGTGCCGTTATCCTTGTTTGAATAGAAATTGTAGAAAGAATACTCAAGACAATTTTTAGCTTGAAAATACGTTACTTGTCAACATATCAGTTTTCAGTGGATATAAGCACCACTTAACTTACTATGTATTTACCATATGATCGTAATACCTATTAATTGGTTATCTCAAGCAATGATATGCAAAATTTGTTTTTATTCTATGGCGATAATTTTACTTATACAATATACACATAGGTAATATACCTTTTAAGTCTTAGCGGACATACGTTGTCATGATAGGATGTAGACCTTCCACGACACTGTCCAAGCCGTGCCAGATTCCTTTATTTCCTTTACCATCGATCAAGTAATAATTGCTAATGAAAACACAAAACCCAGAACCTTATGGTTGGGAATTGAATGAACTATTTATATACAATATATACAATGCCTACGTATACAATATACAAGTAATATATACAATATATATAACAAGGCTGCACAAGACTGTCGCTGCTTATAAGTCCGAGAGAGAACTTGTAATTTAATAAGTACATTTTATTGATTACTAACTTGGTCTCGACTGGAAACTTGGAACTGACTGTTACTGAATAGATCAGACAGTAGACAGACAGCAACTCTCATATATATGAAATTACTTTGGTTCGAGAAATATATTATCTGTATCTGTTCCCGAATTACGTGTTCGTAATTCGAATTAAAAAAACGAAGAAGGTTTTATTAAATCTGAAATAAAAAGTATTCCAAATTTAAAAAAAAGACGTCTCTTTGATCTGGCGTGTGTGCTTGACTGCGATAACAATAAATAAATGAAAAACATGATATTGTTAAAATAACCTTTCTTTATTGTTTTTCTGACAGGTTATAAAATACATGGTTTCGAAGGTTTTCATAAAATCGCGGTTAGCGACAGATATATTATGGTGTAATTTTCTCAAAATAGTTGTAATAATATTGATATATATATATATATGTATATTATTATGCTTATTTTTGGCGCCGGGTAAATGATACGTAGTGAAATTAAAACCGTAGCGCCTTATTATATTTGTTAAATTTGAAAAAAAATAAAGAATGTCTAGTCTTCTTTATATATTTATTGATATGCCACACGCATCTAAATTAATTTAGGTTGTTAAATATATTCGAATGAATTTTAGAAATAAGAAATATGTGTGTAAGGCCTCTTGTCAAAAAAAACCATGAAATATATGTGTCTACGCTCCATTATTGTATTACACACAAAAATAGTACACATTTAAAGGTTTTTGTTGTGAATTTGTTTATATTGTAAAAATTAAATGAAATCAACAATGTTGTATTTGAAATTGTTCAAATTGGTAAGGGCGAAATAGGTTTCCGGGTTTAGGGAAATCGAGGTTGCTGTTTATTTTCCTGCAATATATTGTTTGTGCCAACGCCCTTCAATCTTAGTCGCTTTAGTTCCTGTGGGAATTACTTGGAATAGGACTTAAGGTAAGCGGTTTTCCATGTTATATTTCTCATACACTGAGTTCATTACATACAGATACATACATACATAGTCACGATACATACTTCTGTTTATTATAATATATATTATCTGTTTATTTTAAATAGTCCTGGTAAAAAAAATAATTAACGTATTTTCTTACCAGGACAGTAGGACTTAGGAGGTACAAAGAGGTATCACTTGCTTGGTGAACTTTCCGCCAGAAACTGGAACTATAATAAATGTAAAAAATTTGCTTGTCTATTTTAATACTATTCAATTATTGATTTTTAAGTAAGTAGTTAAAAAAGCTATATGTATTCGTAAAGTAACGACATAGATATAAGCCAAAAATATTGTGTACACCTACTTTTTTCAGTTCCCACAAATTATAATAATCATAATAATAATAAATTACTTTCATTAAAGAGCAGTGTCAGTCAAGCAGCTACACGCGGTTTTCAATCTTGAGATTTCTAAACGAAACCTGCGCAAGGAAATCGACACGTGGTCGCTCTAAAAATCTACATATTGTGGTAAAGATAGATTAAATGCATATATAAAGCTTACTATTAGCTTAAAACTAATGTTATCTTTCAAAATCGAACAGCGGTTCACTATTCTTAATACTAAAATAGTAACCCAAATGTTAATTTCTTAAGTCGAGATTTTGTACAACGATTTAAAGCGAACAAAACTCTCAGTATTTCGGCATAATTTCAACCCTTTCGTATTTAACTTTACGGAGAATTTAAATCGAAATTATTCAAAGCCATTTATAAAGTTTATCAATAACGAAATGCCAACAAAAATATGTTTTAACTTCTTGAATTGAATAAAATTAGCTAATCCTTTAAGCAAATGCCAAAGGTATTCATTTTAAGGTAATTTTATAATAAACGTTCTCTAAAAGGTCCAAAATTTGTTATAAAATCTCAGATGATTATTCAGCCGTACTCAGAGCCTATTATTTAAAAAAAATAACAATATGCTTTTATCGGACCTCTTTGCAGTTTTTACTTTAAGTATGGCTGTTATTTCATTCATTTCCTTTCATGTAATATAAAGGGTTCAATGAGTGCTTGGATATGCACATGTTCTCACATAGCAGTAATAAATAGTCTTCTCAAAGTAGGGCGAGTTCTTGAACATGTCTAACCATTTAATAAGCATTTTTCTATTATTAATTTTAATTTTACGATGAATTATGAGATTACTTTGCAAATAGTAACGTGTAACTTGAAGGTTTGTTATAAGAGTGAGATACCGTTACTTTTTCTTGATTTAGTTAGTGTTTCTTATTTTATGTAGGTCATTTGATTGCTTAATAATTGCGTAAAAATATGGCGCTAGCTTAAATTGATCCTGTAGATGTCATGTTTAATAAGCCATTGAATCCAGCATTAGTTAACTACCTAGCTATTCACGACGTCTTGACCCTATCAAACTAGAAGTTATTATAAAGTAATTCTGGTCCGAAATACCCATCAATATAGTATTGACGAAGTTGCAGACAACTTTAATTGGATCCTGACTTCTCGCGCCCTCGGGTCACGCCAAACTTACAACTTGAGAAATGTATCCGAAAACTTTTAATGTAATTTCAACGTTTTTGTAACATTTATTTTAGACAAACAAATGATGGAATTAAATTTTCTCGCAAATTTAATACATTTTCCTGACTTAGGTGTTACAAAAATCTAAAACTTAAATAAATATAAAACAGTACAACATCTTTTCAAATAAATTTAATGTTTTTTTGTAAAATTGTACCTAGTAGTATATCATAAATATTCAAAAACAGACCTCAATAATAATTCATTAAGAAAAACAATGTTATAAAATTTTTACACTGTGGTACAGTTTTAGGGCATGCGCGATGTTGTGTAAGTTTTGGCGCAAATCATAGATAAATCTTTTGTAATTTCTTCAAGTCTATGGTTTGTTGTACTTACGAAGTTTTATAATCCTTACTTTACTACATTAGTCAAAGGAACCTAAAAAGGAAAAGTGGTAAAATAATTCCTAGGTAAGCAGATTATTGAATAAAATCAACATTAAATAAAAAATTAACCTGAAATATTTAGCAATTATGCTAAAGTAGTTCAACTAAAACGTTTAAGTAGAAATTCTCAACACGTTCTATATTTATTGCTGTTTAAATACTAAATGGAACTAAGTTTGCGTTTAATGATAATTGCCTATATGAAACTTTAAAAGTCCTTGCCTATATTTAAAGCACCTACTTTTGCTTGCAATGCATGTTCTACTTTCATTAAATTATTTTTTAAATTTCTATTCACTATATATGACATTTCAGAAAATGCTTATAATGATTAAGTTGCTTCAGTTTTGAGTACAGTTTTTAAGTGTTAGATTAGGTTAGCGCTGTGGATCGTTCTGCCCCTCAGCATGATGCTGAGCCAGAGCCAATTACAGCCACAGCACATACGCATTACACACTTGAAACGAGCCGAATGGGAAAAGGGATTTTAATTTTTTTATTGTTTTTGATATCTCTCATTTTCTTTTTTATTTGATTATTGTTATTTTGTGTGTGTTTTTGTTTGTAATAAATGTCTATGTTTAGTCCGTATACTTGAACGTAAATCAAATCTAGTATCAAGAGCACTCAAACCATTTTTGCAACTCAAGTGGAGAATGTGAACTGAGTTCGTTGTGAACGCTTTGTAACTTATAGCCCTATCTCTGAAAATACTTTATTATATATAAAAATCTGTACCGATTTTGAATTACACATCTATTGTTTCTCATAATAGTCAAACAAGTTTCAATGTCAATTACGAGAAACATAGATAACAAATATAATAGTTTTTTTCTTACTTGTCTTTCTGCTTTGTGCATTAAGAATTATATGACGTATAATCAACTTTGACAAATATACAAATATATAGTGCTTTTCATGAAAGAAGTCCCGCGGCGATTTTTGGAACTAAATTTGACAGGTCGGTAATGTTGTCAATCGTCGATGTTATCAAGTTCGTTTGTTGTGGTAGATTTTTGTGAATTTTTAACTAGCTTAGTGCATTTTAAAGATTGATTACAATGCCAAAAGTTGTAAAAAGTTCGGCTAGAGAAATGATATTAAATGTGAAAGAGTTCTGTGAAGCGGAACATAAGAATCAAGGTGTTTTAATACCACTAAACAATGTTCGGAAGAGAGTTGCCGCCAAAACAGTTAGTTTTTAGAGTTGCCATTTAATAATTTTTTGCTGTATTGATGGGACTTTTATGATATAAATTCGTTTTTGCGACAAAATTTAACAAATACATAACGTGATGAAACTAGGTAACTGAAATTAAAACATATATTACATAAGCATTATAAACTTAAAGTCATAATTATTTTTAATTGTTCATAATTTAATTGCAGGTGTGTCAGAGAAAACTGTAACAAGAATTACAAACGAAGGTATTGTAACAACAGCGGCGTGTACTTCGAAAAAAATTGTAACCCAACAATTATTATGCAATAAAACTCTGAATAAAAAATTGTATTGCTTTTCTTTGCCCTATTTTCTCATCTTTTCCCTGTAAATAGGTAGAACACCGCTAATATAAGTAAATAAAAATATACTTTTTACATAACAGAAATATTGTTTCATCGAAGTATGCAGAAAATAAAAATATTTGATAAATTACATCTGCTAAATGTAAATAAAAAAGGTAAATCTTTAACTCATAAATGGCAACATTACGTCATGCGATTGCAGCGCCGCGTCTGGGGGACTTCTTTCATGAAAAGGACTATACAAACTATATAAACCAACCTAGGAGTTCAGGCACCTCTCGTTCGAATTCTTCGCAATTTTAACGGATTGAACACAGCTTATCCGGAGCTGGATATGGTAGTGGGCTGATCGGTTTTAAAGAAAGCATTGTGGGGTGCCTTTCTCGAACCTAATTTCGCTGTTTTGCTGATGATTTTTCTTTTTTTTCTGCTCTAAGTGCCAACAAATTTCTATAATTTTATTATATTTTATTGTGTGCTTGTATTATCGTATATGTTTTAATTGTATTTTTTAATTTTGAATTACAATTTTTTTTGTGAAACTTATGTTTACATTAATTGTCACACATTTTAAAAGTAAGATTTTGTAAAATAATTAGTAGATTTAGTACTGTGTGATGTCGTAAGCTTAATAACTAAATAAAAAAAAAATATATAAATATACCAAATTATTATCTTAATTATACACTAATATGAATAACATAGTGTGGATGAAGTGGGCTCAGTACTCCATTTATCTGTTGACACGGCTTCACTGTTTGCGGTGTGATCCAAATTTCCATTATTCAGTGTTTGGTTACACGAACCCTATCACCTCGCATAATTATAATGAACCAGCGAATAATCCCAAACATATCCTTGAATAATAAAATAATTATTAACTTCGTCATATATGTATCGATTACTTGTTATATAATATTTATTTAAAGAAAAAACTTTTTAACCGGATTAAAGTTATGTATTTTTATAAATCTACAACTATTTAACATAATTTTAAATTTATCCGACGTTTCGCGTGCTTTACAGCGTGCGTGGTCCCGATGACAATATTTATTGATTATTATAATAGATATAGAGTGATAGAGAGTTTAATGCCAGTTCTCGTTCGATATAAGCTGTTGATTTGAGAACTGGTTACAAAATGTAGCCATTATAAAATAAAATAAAAATTATTATTTGATTATATAAATATCAAAATATAATTTGGGATGGGATAAATAAATGTTTCTTTTGATTTGTCTTTAATTTGACGACGTGATCCTAAAAAAATTCGAAATATCCTTTAAATTATAATAAATCAGTGTATTTTTTTTTATGTCAGTGTTTTTTTTTTTTTAATCAGTGTTTAAATTGTACATTAAGAAAACAATCGCCTGGTCAAATTGCGTTCACGCTACGATAAAACAAGTTATATTTCTGAATAAATTCATTAATAATACACATTTTATGATCCCCTATAATAACTTAAAGTATACATAAATACTATACTAGTTTAAAGATCAAACTACTCAGTCTCATTCGCCTCGCGATCCACGATCGAGTTCAACATAATACGCAATTCCGTGAAATTGCCATTCTCCGTTGACAGTAACTACATTGGGCTTAATGTCAAGTAGAATCGTGAACTTATTTGCTTTCCGCACGTCGGGTAATGGGATCTGGAATAAGCCGTTCCGCGTACTCATAAGCTTCATCCCTTATATCCATTTGGCTTAAATATGGCTTACGTAGCTGACGACTGATTCGGATTTCATGATCGTTATTTCAACATATTGTTAAAAGAAGTGACGTTTGACTTTAGGATGCTTCAGTCGGTAACCTAAAGCATTGGAAGAAGTATTTCTGCGCCTGTATCATTTATATGTATACTAGCAGACCAGCCAAGCGTTGATGTGGCTAAGGTTTTTGTTATATTACATAGTAGTAAACTATTCAAGGGAAACGGCAGGAGAACACCAGTCATATGGACCACCATGCTTTTTTGATGGTTATGCCATTAAATTGCCATCTGTTAAAAGTGTGACTATCAAATAATAAACAAATATTTTGCAATATTTATTATAATATTGCGGGTATAAATTAAGATATAAGCTATACTATCTTTTAAGTCAGATCAAACCGCACACGGTGTGCAAATTTGATTGAAATCGATTTAGTAGTTTAGGACTTAGGAGTCCATAGCGGACAAACAACGTGACACGTAATTTATATATACATATTTAGATATTGAAATTCTGTTCCTATCCCGTTGAGATATTTGTTTCGTCAGATTTCGAATTTAGTCAGATTCGATTTCGAGTTTATTTTATATTTTTAAAACGTACATTCAAATATGTAAGAACTAACGATTTACACAATTCTAAAGAAATAATAAATGTTACTGAGTACCTACATAAACTTAAACCATCTTTAAGACAACTATGTACAACGATTATATAAGCAACAATTTATATTTTGGCGAAAAAACTTTTATTTTATTGAAAGAATTCGTTCTTGATCGAGTGGAAATTGTAACACATTGTGGTAAAGATAGATTGTTAATAACGTTAAAAGCCGGTTGGCCTCGATAAATTCATTCCCAATTCCTATGTTGATAACGCGTCGATTTTACTTTTAAAACCCAAAGAACACAAAGAAAAAATATGCTTTTTAAAATCAACAGCTTACGAGTTCATCTAAAAAGTCCCCGAACTCTTCCTCAATCTAGTTTAATTATTAAAATAATTTTTTGTGTGTACTATGTGTTTCGCTTTTCTTTTTTCCCACCAATTCCATATCCAATTTCATAACTATATAATTATCTGTAAATAAATTAATCAACTATCAGCATTAGTCACTTGTAAATTCTGGTAATGACTCTCACTTTCTCATGACTATTTAGGTAAAGAGTACATACTATCTTCAATTTAAGATGCTGGTACGGAATAGGAGATATTTTTTCCATGGTGGCATCTTGCGTAGAAACAAATGAAACTCTTCACAGAGCGGTAACATCGCATTTGCGGTTAGACAGTAATTCACGTTTTATAGCTAAAAATGGCGATGTATTGAGGATACGTGGATAGTGCAAATCATGTAAAAGACGCGACCGTCGACTGGGCTAAATCTTGATAAAAGTTATGGCGGATTTAGAAAGATTTTATTCAAACGAATTCTTACCTAAAAAAGATATTTACCGTCGTGAATAGTCTTTACATTACTGAGATTCGAGTTAAGCTTCGCTCATAACATTGCTGACTTTATAGCAAATTTTATCAAAATCTAGGGAATGTCGCACACATTCCTAGGCTCCATGTTAGGTTTAGAATTAAGTAATTTAAAGTCATGTAGCGGGGATAATATTAAGAAAATTTGTAAATATATTTATATTGAAATTCCAAAATTTTATAATTTATTTTGTATTTCAATTTACAAATATAATACCATGTTTAAAGAGGAAAACTGTTCATAATACATATGATGGACAGCTTTCCAAACTGACCCTTCTTCTAGATTTTTATTCCCAAATTTTAGAATGAACCTTTAATGTTAAATTAATAAATTCTTTGATATCAAAAACACTTTTACGAGCATCACATAGTTGTTCTACGGCGTAGCACATTGGTATCTTTTTCATCGTAACATTCTCTAGGATGGGATTTGGGTCCAAGAACACACAGCTGTTTCCCCTGTCTTATTATTATTTTTGTAATTTTATAGCAGTATATTAAATTTTACAATTAAATCAAACTTACTTAACAGACAATTTGAAAACGTATGTAACAGGTAACAAAAGAATGGCGATATGTACATATTTCTCTTCAACTCAATTTCGTATGAAATGGAAACGATTATGTAAAACTATTTGAGTATTGTACCCAAAAATCCCCTGAGTATAAGGGAAAGAATCAGTCCTGTTTAGTATGAATTGACATGGGGTCCCGAACAAATTCAATTTCTGCTTCGCTTTATTCATTATTCTGACATTTCTATTTCAATCCTTCCTTCGTGTTGCTAACCGCTACCCTACATAAGTCCGATAAAAAAAACAAAAATGAGGATGAGATTTTTAATAGAAAGATAAAACGATGACACATGTTTCGTTTGATTGTGTGAGTCAAACGGAAAGGCGATCGTGCCTCATGTCTGTGTTTCAACTAGAGATTACATTTTTCATTTCAGTGTGTGCGTGTAACCTTTACGCGCGATTGAAAACTTCTTTGGCGTTGACAGCATATATCACTGAAATGATTAAATATTAACTTAAATAAGGGGGCGTCCATACATTACGTGAGGTGTTTAAGGGGGGGAGGGGGTCGAGTCAAATCTCATTTAATCTTACGATGGAGAGAGGGGGGGGTCTCGGCAAATATCACGCAATTTTTTTTCTGATTGAAAAAAATAATAGGAAAACGGTTGACCCTAAAGGCCATCTCTGCAACTACCCGCTAACTCCATACCTAAACTCTCAACATTTCACTTATTTTGTTTTAGTCGTAATTAAAGCACGAAGCAATTTTTTTTTCTTTTTTCAATAACAATCCAACGCGTTTACGTAAGAAACCCAAATTTTGAAAAATCTCACGTGAGATTGGGGGTTGGGGGAGGGGGTTGAATAAAATCTCACGACATCTCACCAGGGGGGGAGGGAGGTACAGATAATTTTAAAAAACACCTCACGTAATTTATGGACGCCCCCTAATAAATATCATATTTTAAAGAAGGATAGATCAGCACATGTCAATAAAACCTTGTTATTGAATATTATAGAATGTCGCAATCGTCAGAAAATTTATTATTAACTAGCTGGCCTGGCGAACATCGTACCGCCTAACAGTCGATTCTTTATTTTTTTAAATACTTATTCTGCTATTCGGGACACCGGTCTAGCTAGTAAGATAAAAAAAAGAAAGTTGATAATACAACAAATACATTATGTCAAAAAATAAAAATTTACCTTCCCGGAACCCCTCCACTAACAATTGAACGTTCGTTCCACTAAAAGTTCAAATTGCATTTAAATATTATAATGCGAATATTTTGTATGGGAATATAGAAAAGTGTTGTTTTTAGACTTTTCCACACAATTTTTTAAATTTTTCTCTCCGTAAGAACTATCCTCGTACTTCAAGGAATATTATAAAAAAAGAATCAGACAAATCGGTCAAGCCGTTTTCATGTTATGTCGTGACAACGGAAAACAGGTTTCATTTTTATATATATAGATTTACTTATTTTAAAAGTAATAAATCAATAAGTATATTTAGAAATTTTCAAAAAACTTTGCAATTTGATTTTTTTTTTAAACTGTTGAATGTTTTTTATTCACTTTTCTATTCTCTTATACAACATGGTTATTTTTCTATAAAATAGACCCGATTTTTAAGATAATTAATTTGGTATTAATTTACTTCTTCAAAAATACGAAATTAAGCGTAAAAATTGGCCTAATACTATGGATAACAAAAGAAAAGCAAGCTAGGATGGGAACCTTCCCTCTTTAGTGGAATTTTAATTTGGTTACATGTTACTAGTATGGATTTTTATTTTAAATATAAATATACTAATACTAACATAATTACAAGAAACAGTATCTAATAAAACGAATGAATGCTATCCTAAACCAAGAAACTGACTTAAATCAGTTCAAATAATGTACCACTAGATGGCGCTAACGGACCTTTAAAACGCGCTATTGTATTATTTTAAATAGCGGAAACTACGTTTAAGCGTTACTTTCGTCAGAAAAAAAATCTGAGTTACTCCCTAGTCGCGCCTAAAGAAGTTTTACTTCAAAAAATAGAAAACCATGCTATCTTGAAAGCCGAAAATAAGCTCGGCGCAATAACACATTTTATGAAAGAAACTACGAAGCAAAAATCAAAATGGAAAAGATAACAACAGCGATTACAAGACAAGCATAAAATAAAGAAGAAAGAACATTTATATAACGTTTCGTAACACCTGGAAAAGGTAAGTTTAAATTACTTTTGAACTTTTATTTAATTTATTGAAAACGTTTGCATAATGTTGGTTTCGTCTGGCGAATCCTGAACGGCTAAGTAATGAAATGCTTTTAGAATATTAGTCCCTTGTGTGAGTATTTTTAAGTAAAAGCCTTTTGTTATTTTACATAAAGTAATGCTATATAGTACATAACTGCACATCTACGTATATAATAAAGACTAGTGGCACTACAACTTTTAAGGCCTCAGATTTATAATTCTGTTTCTTGATTATTTATTTTTCTTAATAGACTAGTAAGTTCTCCTTCACCGTACGATCGAGTGCAAAATGCGCACATGCGCACACATGTCATACCCAGGAATCTAAACTACGACTTCAAGGATAAGAGACGCACGCTGGATCCACTAGGCTAACACCGCTTAATTTGGATATTGAACCTTTATAGTATAAGATCCCGATATACAACGACCTTCACCGAGATGCTTATTTAATGAAACGTATTTTATATTTAATTTAATATGTCAATAAATATAATCCATATGGGTTGCCTAGCAAATTTCAGTCCAGAGTATGTTTAATTAATATTTAAAAAAAATTTTTTTTTTTAAATTTGCATGTAGTAAACTTTTTTAATTTTTTTCAATCGATATTTTTAATCAGGGTAGTATTATATATGTATCACTATAACTTTATTTTTTACTAAAGATGTATATATACTTTAGTGTCACATAAAAAATATACACATAAATAATAAATTGATTAAAAACAACCTAACGTTTGCATATTCTTATAGGCTTCATACTTTCGATTGGTACAGAATTTATCTAATAATCATACCGGTGAAATGTTTAAAAAAATATTTTTTTTATAATATTAATTAAAATACTCTAGACTGAAATTTGCTAGGCAACCCATATGGATTATATTTATTGACATATTAAATTAAATATAAAATACTTTTCATTAAATAAGCATCTCGGTGAAGGTCGTTGTATATCGGGATCTTAGACCATTCCAAAAAAACATAGAAACATATGACACGTAGAAATTGCGTCTGGTATTTATATAGAGGCGAGGTGGTATAAATGCAACACATTTATAACAGAGGAGAGAGCCACAACACCCATTTCGCCACGTACGATAAAGCACGAAACTAAGTACTGTACAATTACGGCAATAGTTTGAGATATTACGGAACTGTTAGAGATGAATGCAGTTGAGACCTGGATAATAATAGGTATAATTTTGTTTGTATTTTTTAAGAGTTATTCGGGTCTGATAATAATAAATAACAAATAATAAAAAAGAACCCAAATCTTTGTGTCAGAAAGGTAAGTATGCTACATGTACCTAAATTATTTTAAAATTGTTATGTTTCTCAATTATATATGTGTAAAAGCATATACCTTCGATAGAATTTGTAAAGATGTTCTTGTATCCAGGCTTGCTAAGCTCACTAAATAATCACAAAAGTGGAAAAGGCGTGGTGGTGTTTTTTTAAAAACTCAAATGCCGTTTATTCGCTACAGAAAATAGGTTGTAAATATCGTTTGAGAATGGAGTATTAAAGTACTTTCAACTAGCAACTTGTATGCAAAGTTCACGATGGAAATAGTAACATTGTAACTGCGATGGAATAGAAATAGCTTCTGTAGTTCCGAGATTGTCAAACCCCTGTTGGTAAACTTTAGTTTTAATGGCCAATATTAACTTTAACTAGGTATTGGACACGGTTGAGAGAGGGATATTTGTTGAAAGTTCTCAAACACTTTGGTCGCACTTTGCAATGGGGGATTATAAATATTTAATAATAATGACTTAAATATCCACAGAATACGGACATTTTTATGAGGGTGTATGTTACAATATAGAGTACAGCTAGTTCTATTAAAATACACACTTAAATAATTAAAGAAATAAGACTTATTTCACTCGCTCACGCACGTTAGGAGTTTAGGAGAGTGAAAGATTCCGTGGGCTTCCGGAACTCCAAGAGCCTATTGACCAGGCTAATTCACGCATATGCATACATATAAAACAATGCTATAATGACGTCATATATAGAAAATATTGCAATAAAAGGAATAATACTACAATGTTCATGTCGATCTTAAATCTTAGTTCCACGAAAACTATGTTATTATTTTTTCGCCTACTATAGGCGTGAAGTTGGTGGAATTGGTTTTAAAAGCATGTTTTTACATAATAATATGTTCTTTGCTATAGAATTCAAATTCCAATGTTTAAACTTTTTTCCAATTAAAGAACTGACGAGGAGAAGAAATATATTTCTTCAGTCATAAAATTTACAACTGTTAATAGTAATAACAGATTAAAATTTATTTAAACATTTAAAGGATTAAAAGATGAACTTAATTCAATTTAACTAATCAACTGAAACCGCAACCATTAAGTCTATTATATAAAAGTTAAGCATCGCCGAACAAAGTTGGGATGAATACTTCATAAGCTTCGCTAAGCGAGATTACATTTCAGGGTAAGTGTGACATAAATCTCTGTTACAGTGCTTTTCGTTGGATAACTTATTACATATAGCTTTTGAGTATCTCGTCATAGTACCTCACACAATTACAATAAACAGAACCAATTTCTTTTGTTATTTCAAATACGTTACGCGATTCATTTGTTTTAGAATAAAATGACTAAACATCCCATTTTTTAATGCAGTAGTTCGAGGGTGTGACTATCAAGGTCGTGATGTCACCGCCAAGCTGATGCAATATGAGGTCATGGCTCATACATTTCTTCGCTTACCTTGGGCCAGTTCAAGCTCAAGATATGTTTATCATAGATATAAGAGGATCGAACAAGGGTAAAATAGGGCTCTGACTAGAATATATATTAATTTAATTAGCAGTAATATGTAATTAGTATCAATCAAAAAATCCAAAGATTTATAGTTTGCTTTCTGATAAATGAGAAATCTTATTGCATTATTAACATCGAACATTGTTTTTTCTGAAATGAAATGAAATAGTTTATTCTTGCAAGTAGGACTATATAAATCACTTTTACAATGTCTTCCTAAACTAGATGAAGTCGACATTTCCTAACTGACTGCCCTGAGAAGAAATGTCGAAACAAACTCGGGGGTCTTAGTCTCTTTTATAGTCCAGATAATACAATGATAAATTAATAAGTTGGTGTAAACAAATGCAGAGTATTTACTGGACTGGTCTTTGGAAGAAAGAACCAGATCGATCTGAGCAAGCCTGCGCCAACAGACGGCTAGCATGCCCCGAATAGCTCATGCAGCTCAACCATTTTTGAGGGAGCTGCACAACCCGGTACACAACAATACCGCCAGTGGCACCATAAAAATATGTGGGGCAACAACTCACTCAGATCGCCAGCCCAAAATAACTATAGACTAAAATGTATCAAATTATAAATCAAGCAAAAGAGTTTATGATATACCCGCATAATGTTTACACTTACAATGGATACAAAATGTATTTTTAAGGTGTACCTTAAAGCAAGGAAAAAATAATGAAATTGAAAAATATAATCGTAATATAAACATTATTCACTTGGCATGTCGAAGTGTAAAATATTGTATGCAAAAGCACAAAACATGTCAGTATTGTAGAAAAAGAAAAAATGAATATGCACTAAGCACAAAACATGTCAGTAATGTAGAGAAAAAAAAATGTAAAAAAATGAATATGCACTAAGCACAAACATGTCAATAGAATAAAATAAAATGCATATGCAAAAGCACAAGACATGTCAGATTGTAAATATGTACAACATGCAAAAAAAAAGAAAAAGAAGTGAAAGACAGCTTAAAAAAAAACACAAGCGATAGCTGTATAAGCGAGCAGCTCAATCCCAGGCGTTTCTATCATTTAAATAATCGGATATCCTGTAATATCCTTTAGTTAATAATTTTGATTTAATAAAAAATTTAAATTTCTTAAGGGGAAGTTTACGAACATCCATAGGAAGTTTATTGTAAAAGCGTATACATTGACCCATGAACGAGTTGCTTATTCTATGAAGGCGAGTAGCATGAACTGTTAAATTATTTTTGTTCCTAGTATTTCGGGAGTGAAGATCAGACAATTTGACAAAATCCGGTTCGTTTTTGTGAACATAAAGTAAATTTTCAAAAATATATTGTGAAGTTACAGTCAGAATGTTTATCTCTTTGAATTTCTCTCGGAGAGAAACTCTAGGACCTAAGTTATATATAGCGCGGACAGCTCTTTTTTGTAATAAGAAGATTGTATTAATATCCGCACAGTTTCCCCAAAGGAGAATGCCGTACGTCATCAAGCTATGAAAATAACTGAAATAAACAATTCTGGCTGTATCCACATCAGTAATTTGTCTAATTTTCCTTACAGCATAAGCAGCTGAACTGAGCCTTCCAGACAATTTGTTAATGTGTGGGCCCCACTGTAGTTTAGCGTCAACAGTAATGCCAAGAAAAACAGTTGACTCAACAGGTTCCAACTCTACTCCATTCAGTTGTACATTGGTGCTTAACTGTCTCACATTAGGCGTAGAAAATTTTATTAATTTAGTTTTACTTGAGTTCAAAAGCAGATTATTAACATTAAACCAATGGACAACCTTAGATAGTGCCAAATTAACTTGGTCAAAATTTTCAAGTTGACGCTTAACTTTAAAATAAGCGAAGTGTCATCCGCAAATAATAGGATTTTGTGATCATCCCTTACACAAAAAGGTAAATCATTGATATAGATAAGGAATAAGAAAGGACCTAGAATTGAACCCTGCGGAACACCCATAGTTACCACAGATCCTTTTGATTTTTTGCCATTAATATCTACACTTTGTATTCTATTGTCTAAATATGAACTGAGAAGTCTAAGAGCCTTATTTCTAATGCCATAGTGGTGTAGTTTCTTGATAAGTGTGTCATGGCAAACACAGTCAAAAGCTTTGGACAAGTCACAGAATATGCCTTTCCTGCTGCTTTTCCTGTGAATTCTCCCAAGCCTCGAATACATTTTTGAGTAGTTCCACACCGGCATCTGCAGTAGACCGACCCTTAGTAAATCCAAATTGTTTGGAGTGAAAAAGATTCTGTCTGTTAAAATGCTTTAGCATTTGCTTTAAAATTATTTTCTCAAAAATTTTGCTCAGTGTAGGCAAAATTGAGATAGGGCGAAAATTCGTAGGATCGGTTGTACTACCAGATTTGAAGAGTGGAATCACCTTGCTTAACTTCATTAAGTCCGGAAACACACCAGATGCGACACAAGAGTTGAACACAATTGCCAGAAATGGGGAAATACATTCAATTATTGAGGATATTATTTGAACTGACAACCCCCAAAGATCGGTGGACTTTTTTACTTCCAAATCTTTAAATGCATCTAGAATGTCCTTAGCACTAACAACTGTAAATTCAAAACTTGTCCCACATTCTGCGACACAGTCTTTAAGTATGTTGTATGCGGAGCCGGAAGACGACAACAAAGTTTGAGTTGTTAATACAGGAATATTAGTGAAAAAAGATTCAAACTCGGTTGCCACCTCCAAATCCGCCCTAACATCTATATCATTAATTTTAAGATGAAAATCATTATTCTTAACTGTGGTTCTTCCTATTTCAGAATTAATAATATTCCAAGTAGTTTTAATTTTGTTTGCAGAAGATCGTATTTTGTTTTTAATGTGTAAAGATTTTGCGGCAGCGCAGGCTCTCTTAAAAGTCTTAGAGTAATTTTTAACATACTCCCTAAACCTTTCACTATGATCATGGTTCCTTTCATTATATAATTCAAATAATCTTATTCTGCTTTTAAAAATACCTGGTGTTGCCCAGTCACTAAACAAAACTCGATCACTAACAGAAACTGATCTAGATGTAAAAACCTTCTTAAACTGAGAATTAATCATGTTAAATAATGAAGAGTAAGCTTGGTCAGGGTTATTGTGATGAGGCAAACCAGGCAGTTTTTCATTTAAATTATTTTTAAAAAGTTCTAAACGATAACTGGTTACTGGAACAAAATTAACATTTTTTCGATTTGCTTTAACAATGTCTTTAGTAAATGAAACCAACTGGCCACAGTGATCTGAATCTAACAGATTAATAATTGAATAGAAAGTTGGCTTCACATTTGTAAAAACATTGTCAATACAAGTGGCACTGGTGGCAGTTATTCTAGTTGGCTCAAGGAAAATATTATATAAATTATATGATTTCAATAAGATTAAAAATCTATTAACAATACTAGATTTATCTAATAAGTTAATATTAAAGTCTCCACAGACGGCAACTGTTTTATTAGTATTAGATATTTTTATTAATACATCTTCTAGGATTTTTTCAAAAGTATCGTATAAAGTACTAGGGGGCCTGTATACACTCAATACAATGAACTGCTCAAGCTCAATACATGCTATCTCAGCAACTCGCTCAACAGACAGGCTCACTATGTCGGTACGTTCTTTAAATTTAAGATTATTCCGAGCAATAATTAAAGAGCCTCCACGTATTAAATTAACTCTGCTGAACGAGCTGGCTACCAGATGATTGTTGAAGCTAAACATGAACTGGTGGTCCTTTAACCAATGTTCAGTAATACATAAGATATCAATGTTATTACAGTTCATGAACAACTCCAACTCCAATTCTTTACCCATCAAACCCTGAATATTCTGATGTACTAAATTTAAAATATGCTTATTATTGATTTTATTATTGACATTTAAGGAGTTTGATGGATCTCCTAATAAACAACTATGACTAGAACTATTGCCAGAGATCACCTCTTTTGTCTTAAAATCTAATTTAAATAATTACTTGGAACAAATTCCAAGGTATCTTGAGAAAAGGTACTATTATCTATCTGCTCAATAGGAGCAGATTGGTTAGCCAAACATTTGGCTTCGTTCAAAATACAATATGATAGCGAATTTGCTACTTGTCCAATATAATGATTACAAAGATAATAGTTATCTTTAGTCAAAAAGTAATTATATCTAATGATGACATTAGTGTCAATAAATTCAAATTGTTTATTATACAGTGTCATTGTATGAATTTTATTATTGCATCTGTACCTAGCATTGTTTTCGGTCTGTGACATACCTTTTCCATAAGGAAAAGCAAATAAGACAACTTTATTTACATTAAGTTTTGATAACTTTTCAAAATAACTGATTAACATATTTACTGTTACATTACCTCTTCTCCCAATTAAAAGTACAATAGTTGTGGATGGGCAATAATTATTACTTACTATTTTATCTAATATTTGTTTATAGGAAGCTCCAGGCATACAACAATTTATGACCTGAGAACCTAAATTTTGGTATAACTTATGAGATATGTTTTTGCCCATTTCATCGCTAAATATCATTATTTGATTTTTGTTTATTACATTAGATTTAACATTCAGGTTTACATTTGTGGCGAAGGAAGTACTTGTGAGGCTATTACACAACTCCCCAGAATGAGTCACAGGTGGCAATGACTCCAGAGAAACAGCTGGCTGTGAACAACCCGACATATCTGTTTTACAGTCTGATGTTTGACTGTTTACTAAGGAGTTGAACATCCTTTCATTCTCACTACACAGATCTATCAAGCCATCCATTGCCAGTATATATTCTCCTATTTCCTTTTGTGAGGTGTCATATTTAGAACTAATACTGTTCAAGGATTCCTGCAGACGGAGAATCTCTGACTGAAGGTGTTGTATATCAGCCTCATATTTTAATTTTCTATGATCAAATTTACATTTTAACTGTTTACATTTATTTAATGAGTTAAAATTGTTTTTACAGGTAGTTTTATTGATTTTTATAAATCTTTGTGTTTTCTTAATTGATTTCTTAATTTTAATATATTTCTTTAACTTATTGTGACTACAACTTATTTTCTGTACTGTGTTATCACAAGTTAAGTCTATCGTTTCAATTTGGTTATTATTTCCCAAAACTGAGTTGGCAGAAGGCAGTGGAGCGGCACCAACCAGTCTATCAAACAGAGCATGTGTATATTGTGCCTGGATTTTCTGGTTAGCACCGTCCATTTTGTGGATTGTCTCTTGGGCTTCACTTAATCTACTTTTAAGGTCAGCGTTGAGCTTGAGAGTTGAATCAAACTCATCACTGCACTGATCAAATTGATCTACTTATAATCTAAGTTTATCCCGTTCCTCTGTGATGTTTACTAATTCGCTATGAATTTCAGCCATCTCACTTTTGAGTTTGGTATTGTTGTTTAAAATTTGAAGCACTTCCTTCTCATTGTCATCTTGTTCTCTTTGCAACTCCTCACACAAATTTTTGTATCTATTTAATTCCTGTAATGTTAATTGGAGTTTTGATTCCTCCAAGCGAGCAGCACCCCTTCTGGTCATCACTCTATCCATTCCAGATGCAAAAAAATAGAGAAGTGACAAATCAGATGGGTGTTAAGTCAAAGTTAGAAGAAGAGTTGCAAAGTTTGAGGTTGTAAGTTAATCAGTTCAAGTTAATCCCTTGGCAATAAACACCAAGACACCGTTGTAGTAAACGTGTTTGATAAAGAAATAATATCAATATACTTACACGCAAGTTTAAGATGATAATGCACTTTACAATTATCGTTACAGTTTAACTTAGTTTGACAGCGAACTTTTCTGATACAATATACAGTTTTGCACCTCGTTACACACTTAACATGGAAAAATGGCACTGTTCTTACAAAGTATTGATTATTACTTAGTATATTATCGATAATTAAGTGTAAAATATAAACAAATTTAATTAAAATTTAATTAATTAATTGGGAGAAGTTTTGTTGACGTCTTATCAACGGTGTTGCCCTATTTCGACCTAAACGACATTTAATCATGCTTGAGGAAAGACGATTCTCCGAAATTAATAACTTCCATTTTTAATAAACTCGAGATTTCCTTGTTGGATTTCAGACGATTTAATATCCCCGTAATGAAGAGGGTGGTTTCATGATGCAATATTGATTTCATTCTCTTTGTGAATGGAGTTTGTTCCCTTTATTTGAATTTGGAATGTTTGTTAAGGAAGTACGTGTCTCAGGAAGGTACCTCATGAAAAAGCCAT
Organism: Pieris napi; assembly: GCF_905475465.1. Lineage (NCBI taxonomy): Eukaryota > Metazoa > Arthropoda > Insecta > Lepidoptera > Pieridae > Pieris > Pieris napi. The sequence goes on from NC_062252.1 coordinate 5,679,417, forward strand.
AATGTATTCAGACCGTGGTTTACGACTTAAAGCGAGTGATTGTTAAATGATAACTTTATCTAAAATGTTTGGAGAAATTGATGGTGTAGCTTTACGGTGTGTTTGACAAAGTCATCGTCTATGTACAATGTTTTCATAACATCATTGCTTACGCGCTAAGTTTTTCATATAAATATATTACACACACCTTACCGATTAATACTGTGCAAAATTTAAAGTAAGCAAAAACGTATGTTTGGATTAGTAGAAACTGAATGCTGATGACCTTCTTGTCTATGAAAAACGACTTTGACACACAGATTGATCTGAATAAAAAAAACTTTTGAGGTGTCAAGGGACACCCGGATGGAACGAAATTCCTTTCGATTAATTTATATGTTAATTGGTATCATAACAGTATGATAGATTTTCTCGACACCAATCTTAAGACGAAAAAAAAGCCAACATCACGAGGTGTTCTCAGGCGGTCACCCATCCAAGTACTGACCTCGCCCGACGTTGCTTAACTTCGGTGATCGGACGAGAACCGGTGTATTACAATAGCAAATAGCAAAAAAGTGTCGTGACAACTTTTCGTAAGAATTTTTTCCGTCTAGCCCCCTTTCACAACGCGCGATAAGGAACTTCGTTCCAATAATAGTTCATAAATCCTACTTGTATTACGCTGATAAAAGGAAGAGATCAGCGACTTAAACAGAGCGGAAAAACTAAGCCTGCTTTAGTTTTATTTAATAACGGCTATTATATTACGTAAATGAAAACCTGTATAAATCTATCGAAACGAAAGTGATTATTCCACAAGGTCCATGAGTCGTAAAACCTTCGTTACGGTACTGCAATAAACAAAGATTTTCCGGACAAGTTGTGATTATACAGAATTACTTGCTCTATAGCGTGATAACGTTACTTTGGGTATAACTATAACAGTTTTCCGAGCTCATGTCCATAAGTTAGAGGGCCATGAGCTCGTAAACAAGCCGCGCACGTAAGCAATAAAAGAGAACTTCGGCGTGTTTAAAGTTTTATTATGGTTGTTCAAAACTCATGTCGCTGTCTGCACGTTATAAATTTCACTTATGAATTTTATTTATGGCTATAGTTGTTGAATGGTAGAATTTAATGTAGCTTAAGGTTAATATTTATAGATAATAAAAAGTCATTTGCCCACTTATTTGATTGAGATATTGGATAGCAATTAAGCAGGAGATATATTAAAGTTCCTCGTCTAGTCGGTTTCGATCTTACAAATATCATGCAACGCTAAGTTAAGTAGCTAGTAGCTAAGTATTTTCTTAAAAAATGCCTTTGTTTGTTGGTTTTGTTTATCTTGTTTGTTTTATCTTATACTTGCCGTTTCCCGCCCACTTCGCTGGGCGAATTAAAATAGGAAATAAATAAAATTTTATGTTTCATTATTATTATTTATTTCATATTTTTCTTTTTAACTTCCCGCTAAGAAAATTGAAAATATTCGAAAATCGAGTTTTTAACAGATGTTGACGTTTTGAGGTTCTAGGAAGCCTCCCCGAATGTTTCCGCGGTGAGGTCCGTATGTATAAATTTTCATAAAAGTAAAACAGCAATAAAAAAGTGAAGGAACGTTGGAATTTAAAAAATAAATAGCTAGAAAAATTTCACATCGAATGGCAGTAGTTTCATGTCGATACGATAAGTGGTTTAGGCGTGAAGGAGCTCAAACGAAGACCATTTTTCTTATATATATAAGAAAAATGCATATTTTGAAGCATAATAAAGCATATTTTAAATGTAAATATGTATAGTTCCTTTTATAGTTGTCAAGTTGTATTTTTTTGAAAATTGAGCTATTATTTGTAAGATACAGAGAGAGTGCTTACCAGTGCTTTTTTCATAGTACAGTCCCTATAGCTCATGAACATTTTAGCGTCCTACGAAAATATTATGCGTGATTTTTGAAAAAACAATTTTAAAGATGTATGCTGAGTATTAAGAAAGTCACCAAAACACTTAGTCTGGGACCCACACCCAACCTTAAAGCACTAATGATATAACTTTATGATATAAATAATATATTCAAACAAAAAATAAGTATAAATAACATTCGTTAAACAAACGCGTAAAATTCACTTTCCCAAGACAATAACTTACAAACGTACCCGTCACAATAGATTCTGATTGTTTCAATAAATTATTCAGACACACGTTACGAACGATATTTCCAATGTATCAGAATATCGAACATATCTAAGAATTCGAAAAAACATCGAGCGCGTATCTCGAAGACTGATTGACCGAGAAAATGAGCGATTTCCCTCAGGGCCTATAACTTACGATCTATGTGAATTGGGTGTAATATACGGTCTGACGCAAGTTTAGACCAATTAATGAATTGCGAATTTAAACGATTTTCTTTATTTAATGTATTCAGTGGTTTGGAGTTTTTAAGGAGGCCAGTTAGGAAGTGGGTCGGTTAAAGAGGAGGAAAACTTGGAGTCTCGTGCTTTCTCTTTCAGCGATAACATAAATGCAAAGGAGCATCCCCACAAGGGAAGTTCTTCTTTAGGTAATTGGTAAACGTTCTTCTTCTTTTAGTGCCTTACATTACTGAAGGTTGGCCGTCAGTATCTTGAAGCGTGTCTTGTCCTGTGTCAGATGCAGCAACTCTTCCGCAGTTGCAATGCCCGTCCACTCCCTAACGTTGCGAAGCCATGTTTTCTTCCTTCTACCAATGGTAAAGGTTAGCAAACATTAATAATTATTAGAGAAATATTGTCATGGAAACCTATTCAGTCATTGGATGCATTGCCAGCCTTTTAACTGACTTTGAAATGATTTTTTACAAATTTTGTAGCTTCATTTGGTTCAAAACATTGAAAACGTTGAAAATAAAAATACCGAAGACAAGAAGCGAGTTTCAAGTAAAGTTTAGTAGAGTTATGAGAAATGTTTGAAGAAATTAAGTTTTGATCTCGAGAGAGTTAAGTGGGCAATTTATTAAAACTTTTGCATTCTCGACTTGTGATACTTGGAAAAATTTCAAAGGATTCGTTTAATGGGGCAATAACTGATGTTTATCGCCTTGGATTCCAAATATATTAGTGGACAAATTTAATAGCACCCAAAAGTGTAATGTAAAGTAAAACTAGTGACAGAATGATGTCCTAAAAATTGCTTTATGAATTCTGTTTGTATACATATTACGTAAATATCCAAAGTTTTATAAGCTTATGTATCCTTATTATAAGAATACATAATATCGAAAAAGAAAATTAAAAAACGGTTTTTGGAACTAAAATTTCTAAAATGAAAACAAAAATTATATAAAGTTAAAATATTCTTAGATTATTAGTCACACCTTCAACGAGTCATTTCTAAATAGGTATAGCTTTAGCAGGATCATTTGAAGGAGGTTTCAAATCAAGACCCGAATATTTGACGGGTTTTGTTTGTCTATGCCAAATATTTGCCCGATGTCCGACATGATCGGATTCTCAGTTAGCAATTTCAACTGTCTGTGAACTCTTAGAATGAGGTCATCCTTATTTGAATAATGTACTTCCTTAGATTGAAAATGTTATAGAGTCTAGCTAATGAAACATGATAATTGAATTATTTGAAAACTTTCGGATGGCAACACAGAATGTCATTGAATTTCTTAGGTTAGTATGATTTATTGTCTTGATACTTCATGCAATTACTCGTTTCTATTTGAATTATATATTTTTCCGAATAGTTAACAGGTATAATAGCCTTTATAATAGCCATTTAGACAGTTTCATAATCAATGTGAGAGACAGTGATACTAGCAATGACTGATGAATCTATGCATATTGATTTTTTGGATTCTAATTTTGATTATTCCGCATAAAGTTGTGTTTTATAATAAATATAGTTTTAGTTTTCCATCCAATGCTAGTCATTTTAAGTATCAATAGTAAAAGACTAAATACTATCAATGTAAAAAATAATAAAATAAAATCAAGTATCAAGTAAGTTTAATCCACAAAATATATCAAACTTTTAGGGATACAATACTATTTTTTTTTTAATTTGCCGCGCTTTTTCGTTATCTTCTTTCATTAGCCAGACTCTAACAAATCATATCGTAATCTTTGAATACGAACGTCAAAACGATTCTTCAAAGACGTCATTTCACATTGCTCAAAAATATTGAAAAACTGTCAATTTCACGAAGATCACCAAAGAGTTTCCATTACATATTAGCTTTTGCAAAATGTTATTATGGCACATTTAAAACCGTTATCGTGGCCACGTTTGCCTTTGTTTATATATTCAAGCACTTATCTATTTTTAGGGTTAAAATGAGACTTTATCACGTGAAATAAGTTTAATTACAATAAGTATTGATTTTTTTAAAACAATGTAATGATAGTATTAAATTTCAGACCATTGATCCATATTCTCTGTACGTTAAAATTTAATAGCAACAGCTATAATATAATAACCTACAAGTAGAAAACGTTGATTCATCGCAATAATTCCCAATTGATGTCACAATTTGCAATTTGCATCGCAAAAGCCCGCTTTTCTTTGACAAATCCCGTGAGTTTTGAGCGATTAGATTGCATAAACAAGCAGCAATAAGTAATCTGGATGCAGATGTGGCTTGCAAAGCTTCTGGTCCCGCAGATAACGGTATTAACATTGCAGATTTACTTTTTGTCTCTGCGATCGCAAAAATTTGCAAATGGATTAATTAGAGCATTTTAATTTGCTTTATATTTATTCAGACTAACCTCGTGGTACATACAAGTGTATGTAATTATAAAGTGAATAAGTAATAATAATGCAAGAATCTTATGCTACTATAACATAAACTTAGATCAAATTAAACGTTATGTAAAAGCCAGCCCTAATATAAAGAAATTCCTCAAAGAAAGCAATAGAGTGCTTCAAATAGAGGCGTGCCAATTCTTTAACTTTTTTTACAGAACAGGGATACAGCGGACAGGAGTTTGACCTGATTTTAAATGATTCCGCCGCCCATGGGCACTCTCAATTTCAAATGGCTCGCGAGTGCGTTGTCCGCCTTTTAAGAATCGCTACGCTCTTTTCTTGAAGGATCCTAAGTCGAATTGGTTCGGAAATACTTCAGTGTATAATTTGTAATAATTAAATCGGAAAAAATAAACACAGCAAAATTTCTAGACGATTTTCCATACGAATGATGAGACTCCATTAAAAAGACGCCATTAATTGAATCTCGGACTTAATTGTTTATAGATGCTTCAAGTAGTTTAGAATTAACAAAGTTTCATCATTATCTGCGTTCTCGAGACCACAGTGTGCTTTGTGAAACAACACTGAATGCATTAAATTAATTAAATGTTGATTAATTAAGTACGTATTTAAAAAAACAATCAAACGGAACAAATGAGCTTAAAGGTAGGTCATAAAAACATAGCATACACCTATTTAGTCATACGTTATTTAGCAGTTTTGAGGAAAAGTAAGTATATTAAATAAATATGAGGCATCTAAGAAATCAGCAAGATTTTCGTAGATATGTCGATTGTTATAACAAGTACCATTTAAACTTCAGTGAAGAGTAAATCACTGTCCATTATAAGGGCAATTCACTCTTCAAGAACTTGTTGAAAGGCTTTTTTGATCCTTAGCTTTTTCTTTTGATCCTTTATAAGTTTACATAATTTGTTGTTTTTGATTTATTGGAACTTTTCTCTCTATGAATGTTTGAGCGTTGTAGACATCCAACAAATTTAATTGTTGCAAAACAGTATTCGAATTCAATAATTTTAGAGTATGACGTTTTAGACTTATAAAAAATATTTGTTAAAACCGTTAGGATCAAAAAATACAATAATATTGTAGTCGCATTCAAGAAAGGTTCTTGAATCATCAGTTGGGAACAGTTTATTTGAATATTTTATACCTGCCTTGCGATTCTGTGGCTCAAATCAGTCGTAAAATGACTGCTTCACGACTGATTTGAGCTCGACCGCCGCTGCGAAAACCGCTGTGAGAGTGCGAAGAGTGAGTTACAGAATCGCAAGGCTGGTACGAGCCAGAAATCATGCGCACGTACGAAATCCATTGGTTAACTGCTAGGACTCCAGAGTAGATAGTCTAAGGCAAAACTGTGCCCTATATTATTTATTTTTCTGGTTATATTATTTCTACAAGGCTTTTCAAAACTTAACTACATTTCTTATTCTTCTTTACATTTTCCACAAAAGAAGGTATCTTGTAATTTTAGTCTTACATGGGAATTAAAGAGGATCCCTTTACGTGCCGGGTATACAAATTTAGGGATTCTCTATTCAAAGGTTAGGAAAAGTGGTATTTTAAAGGCCCTTTCAAAGAAAAGTGTAAGCCCGTATTGTCCACGTTTTATAAAATCCAATTACTCCACTTTTTTAATGTACGTTAGTTGATAGTTGTGTTGTACTGTAATATGTGTTATTGAATGTGTCTTTCTTTCAATTTAAAGATTCGAATTTAAAGTTGTTCGGGTTGATACCTGCAGCTGAGTTTCATTATCGGTCGAGCCAGAATACGAAATTCCACCCGTATCATCTCGACGTCCGTCGTTCCACAACTGAGCGTTTTTTAAGGCAGTTCTTGCCGCGCACCACCACGTTGTGGAATCAGCTGCCCACTTTCCGAACCAATTTTACTGCAAGGGTCCTTCAAGAAAAGAGCGTACCGATTCTTAAAAGGCCGGCAACGCACTCGCGAGCCCTCTGGCATTAAAAGTGTCCATGGGTGGCGGTGATACATGTATCTTATGTTCCATAATAAACATATCACTTAACATCAGGCTAGCTTCCTACCCATTGCCCCATGTTCGATAAAAAAATAATTTTATTCTTTATGAACCTGCCGTTTAAGGCAAACTCATTTGTAGTTACTATTAAATAAGTGTAGTAAGTATTTCATAGTGCCTAGTTAATAAGTTTCAGATACAATTACGGCTCAGCAATATAATATTATTTAATAATATTAGCAATACTATTAAAATGTCGCTTAAATGGTCTTTTTTCCTATATACCATCATTATTAGTTTCAGTAAGAAATTACTTAGTTAAATATATTTTTATGGCGAACTATCGTTAATTCTAATGTTGTTACTCGAAAACACATAATGCTCTGTTCACATGAGAATTTATTAGCTATAATTCACACTTGGTAACACTATTTCCTTTAATTTATATCCCAATCGCGCAGCATATGCGGATTTCCAACGAAGATCTAGGTCGAATAATCAATTACATAATACATATATGCTGAAATGTGTATTTATGGTCCACTTTGGTTTCGAATTGAGTACGGATTTTAATTATTATTTAGTACGTTGTTTTGGGATACACGCATGCAAATTTGTTTTTGGTACTAAATTTATTTTTAAAAGTTTATTAAAAGGAGTCAACGAAAAATAGTGGAAGAACGGATAAAGCATGTTGTTCAATAATTTATTTTAGTACAAATAGGCAATGGTTTCATTCTATGCGATTCAATATAAAGTTTAATAGTTATCAACGAATACACGTTGATTTATTTCAAATGTTTGTAACTGACGAAATTTAAATATCAATTTACCGTATGCGGAAATGGACACCAATTACGTTTCCATAAAATATTTGTTTTGCTATATGAAATGCTGTATGTATATTATGAGAGGATGCAATTTCAAGTCTATTTATTGATTAGAATAGCAATATGTTTTTGGAGTTTACTCCTTAAGAAACGATTTGAGTTATAAGGCCCGGTACGGAAATTTTATGAGGAGTAAAATCAAGTGTAACACGAAAAGTTGAAAGAGACAAACATATATATATATATCTGTAGGATTGAACGTGTAAAAGAATGAGATGAAATACATTACAAAGACACGTTACAACATTGTCAGTGTTGACAGGTGTAAAAAATAAAAGTAGATTGTCTAGCGTGCCATAGAGTTTTGTCAATAGTGAAATTAAAACTAAAAAGATTGTTCATTCTTATTCTTCTCTTACTATAAAGGTAACTTTGTTTACTTGAAACTGGCATAAAGTCAAAACTATTGCCATAATATAAAAAAAAAAGGTAACTTTGGTCACAGAAAGAAAATCCTATTTGGGCATAGATGATGTAGGTACGTTTTATTACTACTACAAACATTAATATTATAAAAACATATATTCTTACCACCTTTAGTATGAAAATATGGTCGACAGCCACAGAACATTATCGCCATTTTATCGTTCGTAAGGAGTAAACTCCAATCGTGCGTCGTAGTTGACACACACACACTTTTTATTTTTTTTATTTTTGTTTAGTTTTAGTTACGTGGCTCAATGGCGTCATTCCTTTACATTATCACCTCTCTCGTACTGGCCTAAAGAAGTATAGTCAACGAAACTTAGAAAAGTGTCTTTCCCGTCCCTAATTGTGTGGGACAAATGTATCATCAATTATTTTGAAAAGTAATATATACTGAAACATTTAAATGATAAACGATCAGGTTTATATTAAAAGTCTATTGCCACAAAAATAGTGTAATTTAAACATCTTTAAAAATGAAGTTAAAAGGTTCCACGATGTAGTTCAGAGAGGCTGGACGCACATTAAGCTCCCCCCCTGTCCACTCTATTTCAAAGTTTTCTATGGTCTTCGAGAGGAAGGTTTCTATCTCTAACTCTGCTATACGCCGACCTGGAAAAATCGATTAAGGTATAAAAAGCACGTAAACAGCTTTTATAGTTCAATTGGTAGGTTTATTATATAGAGCATTTTTTACGTATTATCAGGTAAGGATACTGAAATAAATGAAGAAAATACTTCTATCTTTCTATCTACAAATTTAACTTTAAATGAAACCCAACTCAGAAATATGAAGTCCCAATACGGGACTAACATGGCTTTGAACAAAGTATAAACTTTAATATTACGTTACTATCAGATCTTTGTATATAAGTAGTAGTCTCACATCTATATACAGTAGATTTTCAAGTAAAACAAGTAGAAACAAGTTGTGCAGGTCAATTGTGAAAATTAGTTTTTATTGACAAAAATAAATATAATATAATATGTTATGGTGTTTTTGCACTTCTTGCGCTCCTTATTAAATTTAAAGTATAATTTTTACTGATTTTTGCATTAAAGTCGTAAATATATTACGTTTCACAAAACATCGCCCTTAAAAATCACAGAATATTGGAAGTGATTCAGTTTAAACATGTAATATTTATATTTCACAAATTATGTTTTTAATAAAATTTCTAAAAAAATTATTATTTTTAGGGTCTGTTATTTGAAAGATAAATTGTGCTATTTGACATTCATCGGACTCATAGCTTATGACGGACTTTATGTGACGAATAGCGCTATCTGACAGTCGTGAAACGCAACAATTGTGTTTATCGTACCAATAAGTAATAAATAGCTAATTTGGAACTTATGCAGAACTTATACGTACATTGTGAAACAGACCCTTAAAGAATAATTCTAAAATTATTCCGTAATTAATAGTGAAATAAACAAAAATATTACCTATACAACTTCTAGCTCCAAAGCCGAATGGGTTATATGCAAACGGATGGGCGTTTCTATAGTGGAGTGGGTCAGTCTTATCAACGAGCCAACGTTCTGGAATGTATTCCTTCGCTCTCGGGAAATGATCCTCAGACATTGATAGGAATTGGTGTCCAAATGTCACAAACATCTGGAAATTGGTTTTCATACATTTTTGCGATCACGATAAAGAAGGTAAAAAATCTGTGGCGCTATCAACTTTTTTAGGTCCTCAGATTTCTGTATCTGTTTCATTATTTGTTAATAGGCAAGTAGGTGATCAGCCTCCTGTGCCTGACACACACCGTCGACTTTTTAGGTTTCCTCACGATATTTTTCTACACATAGAAAGTCTTGCCGAGTATCGAACCCATGACTCAGGGATGAGAGTCGCACGCTGAAGCCAACACTGCTCTAACGAAAGTTAAGTAAAAATAAAGCACTTCTAGCGCCCTTATTTAATTAAATTTTTCCTATAAGGTTGCCTGGAAGAGCTTGAATGCGTCCGCAATCCGTCGCTCTCATTATTATTGAATGATTATAATTTCTAAGTGTTAAATAAATAAAATAAAAGATTAAATTCATAAATGCCTACATTCAGTCTGTGATCAAGTATCATTTCTGCAAATCACTAACATATTTTGTATTATTAATATTTCTAAGCAGTAATAAATATCGACATATCAAACTTTACACACATAAAAACTACTTAATAAAACTAGCCAATCTTAATCAGACTTAATTAACCTTTAAAAACTTATGTAACTCAATTTTTAAACTATTTTGTGTAACAAGGTTAGGTTAAATAAACAATAATATAATATATATATATATATAATGTCAACTCTTTATAACGACGGGACCGAGCATATTTATTCGTTATAGAGAGGTTCCGTAGAAGGGAGCATAGAAGTAATGTATGGGAATTGGGTTAACCCAAATAAATTTAACACATTTTTACGTTATAGAGAGTTTGTGGTTATAAACGATTGACGGTATAAAGAGCTTATACTGTGTTTAAACTGAACTGATTTTGATGAAACTTTGACTTTTTCCTATGTTGGAAAAATAGATATGACATTTAATTTATTTAGAGAAATTTTTAAACAAACATACATGCATTTACGAAATTATAACACATGTTTTGGCTAAATAGATTATTATACTATTCGATTCCAATGATATTTTATAGGTCAAATTGATAATATTTTACAAGTCGGTTATAATGACAGAGTAAGTTAAATTATAACCAAAAATGCAGTGCCATGTCACCCATCATGTCATGTCATGTCATGTCTCAATTTGAGAGTGTTCATGGGTGAGAGTCTCAGCCCTATGAAATTGAGAGTCTCAATGTCATAGAGCTCGCGAGCCGTTGCCGGCTTTTTAAGAATCAGTCTCTTCTTGTCAAAGTCAAGTCGATAGTTGGTTCGGAAATACTTCTGTGGGTAGCTGGTTTCACATAGTAACACATCACTTATACTAATTTAAGGCTTATTACTATTAAATATATAACGTACTTACATCTTTAGGAATTCTATATCCCAAAATATCATACTCCTTTGATGTTGCCCTCAAATTTCCAGCAACTACGGGCTTAACTCTGAGCGATTCTTTAATGCAAGCCTTCAAGTATGGCTTTTGTTCTGAACGGGATAAAATCTCTTCCCTTAATTTGTTTTGCTTCTCGGGATTTTTCGCAAGTAGATAGAACGTCGCTAGCATTGTGTTCGCGGCCTTGGATAGAAAATTTTATTTGAGGGTAGTTTTATAATGCAATAACGAATAAAATTCAATAAGTAATAAACACAAACACCAAGGATTTAAAAAAAATGCAAATAAACAAATCCATGCAAAATGGCGGACTTCTAATGAGTTGTATAAGTCTGTAAGTACATTTTTTGAAGTTATACTTCTTTAGGCGCATCATGAAAAATTTTACGATGCGCACGCAGCGTGACACAAAATTAACAGAATGAAGTTGCCCACGGAAGATGCTACGGCATTGGACATAATTTAAAAACGACATTCGAAGAATAATAGGATTTATGTTGTATATATAAATATTTACAGGCATGAGCATGGTTTCCCGCGGCTCTCGATTCGCCCTTTTATTAAAATGTTTCACGAACTTAATTTTTTTTCCCCAGAAACCTTTCAGCTGTGACCTAGATGTTATTATTACGTTGCTAATAGCTCCAAAGTTATCCTTGTAATTAATAAAATGTACGTTCTCCATTACAACACTTACCGTATCAACACCTCCGAGTAACATGTCACCCGCCATTATATAAGCAACATTCTCGTCAATTTCTAGAAGTTTCTCAAGGATTCCTTTTTCATAATTCGATTGGTCCTTAGTTTTAAACTGTTCTCGTGCTTGATTGATAAAGTATCGACTCAAACTGAAATCATTGATTAATTGAACGGGGATGTCGAAATCATATTTCGTCATGAAAGTGGATGAGACGAGAGTGGTTTGTTAAGAAGGTCAGCAAGAGGTAGTCCGAGCACATTCGGTACCATGTGAATGTAAACGCTAAGTCCACCTATTGCTGTCCTAATTATTTAAGTGTTCTCATTGTAAGTAATGCAACGAAGTGAAAATTATCATTTTTAAGAAGTGACAAAAAGTTGGTTCTGCGATTCCAAGTACAAACAAGGGTTTTGGTAAATTATGAGATAAAGGCTAGATCAAGGGTCATTAACATTAACAGTATCTCTTGAAAGTAAGACGAATAATGCTTGTGCTTTTTTTTTGAAGGGAGTCTTGCTGTAGGCCTTGACAGCCGAGCTCAGCTTGGGCAATTTTGGTCAGCTTAGCTTGGCCGGAATGGTCTTTTTCCAGCGACAAGGGCAAGGGATGCAATACAAAAGAAAAGGAAATACAAGAATTTCACAAGTCACGATTGATCAGGATAGGATAAGGTTAAGAAATGCTTATACAGAAGAGTTTAAAAAAATGATAGAGAGGTAGCCAATCGTATGGAGTCGGGCAGCCTATTCCACAACTTAATAGCGGAGATCCTAAATGAATTACCTATGAAGGATGAACTGTGGGATGGAATTTCCAATTAACACCTAATGGAAGAGCATAACATATAGTTAGAAGATCCTAAGAATTCGAAGTGCTTTTTGAGATAAGAATGGGTTTTGGGATTGAAAAGAATTGAGTATAAAAGTTGAAGAAGATGAGCGTCACGTCTGAATGGAATAGGTAGCCACCACAATTAGACTAAAAAATAGGGGTAAGGTTACAAAAATTCCCACTTGGCTGAATATTGGTAGGATTGTTCAATACACTATTATAAAGGAAATGTGAAAAGTCCTCATCGACTACCCCAGCTGCCTGCGGAATTTAGACTCATGGTCGTATTTTCTAAGTCCAAATATGATACGTATGCAGAAATTCTGCTGGCGTTCGATCTAGTCAAGTAGCTCATTCATATCAGAGGTGCAGAGTCTGCATAATCGAGAATAGGAAGCAGAAGAGATATATAATTATATGTATTTTTTTAATTTTGTATTGAAGACCTTTGTATAAAACGTGTGTCGAGTTCACTAGTCTTAGTATAAAAATACACGAAAACTTACTTTGTTTGATCTTCATAGTACTTCATGGCTTTGTAGTAATTTGGAGTACCAATGTACCGCCACAAACTTGGCTTAAGGTCTAATTTGTCAGCCATTTTGAAAATACCATGAACAGTCTGTATGAGTTTTCTTGCTGGTGAGTCTTCAGGTAAATTTGGGTCTAAGCAATTTAGCCGACCTCCTAAAGCAACCACGCCAATGGATTCTAAAGCCCATAGATTCATTTCGGTATCGAGTTTTCCATCTATAGTATTATCTTGTTTACGCAAGTGTCTCATTCTGTAAGACGAAAAAATCTTTTAAAATATCGTTAGAGTCCGTTTTGTATAAGCTTCAATTTTTGTTTAAGCGAAGATATTACGAGTATTTTTACTATAATTTTGAAGTGAAACTTCTTTAGGCGCATGAGGGTAAAATTATTACGGAACGTCACGAAGATGTGCAGCGTTTTGTCGAAAGGGAGAGAGTGATTGAGACCGATTGTGACAGAGTGAGAAGGGTATATTACCTTATAGAAATTCTATTTGTAAAATTAAAATTTCGTAAAGATAATTTATTAGTATTTTATATTTTATGCAAATAATTTATTGAAATCTCAAATGACGAATTGTAAATTAAAATGTCACGTGTTTTTATTATCCAAGAAATAAATTTAAAAAATTAAAATTATTTTTGTATTAACTTTCGACACAATATTTTAATGACAATTAAATTCCTAACATATTTTCCTTTTTCCCTCCCTCTAAGTCTCGAAAATCTAAAGTATTATAGTTTGTATAAGTTTGAACAAGAGTTAAAAATTAGTTTACCAAAGAAGTTTTTTACGAAGCACGTACTTTTTTTTTACTTATTAAAATTGTTATAATTAACTCTCGATATTTCTTCAATACATGTAACTGGGAAGTCAAAGGCTCCTGAAATACAGTTTTACCACATGTAATATGTGCAATAAATAAAGTTGGGGAGGTTTTTTTATTTATTTTATTCGTTCTGATAAAATAATCCATCATTATTTTAGTATAAACTTACAGACTAGCGTTAGTATATTATTATTAAAAAGCTAAACATAAAAAAAAAATGAAACATATGAAAAAATCTATGCATACACTAGTCGGTGACCGACAAGTGTACAGTCACTTCATCTGCCACAGTCTTCAAGATGCTGTTCCGATCGCCCCGTACCCGGTTCAACAGAGATCCTGTTTTAATTCTAATAAAAGCATTATTGTATTGAACACGCATGGCAGTTAGCGACCTGACAGTATAGTCGACCTATAGACTACTCGTCTAAAAGTTTTGACAAAACGTCTTGAAAACTAATAAGTAAACAAGTGAAAGTCACCCCGACTTTCACTTGTTTACTTATACCACACATTTTGTATTGCGGCAGTGTAGCGCAATTGGTAGCACCGGTCGTTTTTTCTTTTATTATTATTATTCATTAGTAACTTTTACATAATTCTTATCGAGTCTTAACAACAGCTTGCCTCTTGAGATACGGTAAATAGTCGTGGACCCGTTTCAAATACGACTGCGAATTTTTTCGGTGGATCGACTCTAATGCAGTAAAAGCGTACGACGGTGGCGTCACATCCCAGTCCATATGACGTGACTTGTGAACGAACGTCATGTTTTTTAGTGAGTTAATTGTCATTCATACATACTTAACGTCATCGTCGATTGAATGACGTATCAACATTTTAAACCATGGAGTCTTTTACAAAATTATTTACAAGTTTCTTATTCCAAAAGAACGCTTTTAAAAATAATCAGAAAGAGGTGTTTATCGATTTGTCGTGTAATTATTTTTAAAGAAATGAGTCCATCTATTTCATATAGATTTCTTGAGAGTTAAAATTGAGAGCTATGACTCGATTTTAGTAAGGTTTTTTAAATAAATAACATTAATTTTAGTAGAACTACTTGTTTAATGTTGAGTTATTTTCAACTGATTTTTAATAACGCTGTCAAATTAATAAAAAGTTTATGCCAGTCTGGTTCGTTCGTTGGTAGAAAATATTAAAGTTTGGGCACAGTTTTTTTTAAAGATACAGACCTGGCGACCATGTCTTCAGCGACTTCTTCTAGAACTTTGCTATACAATTTTATTGTTTTTGTATGCAGCAAAATCGGATTCACCGTTGTTCGGAACTTCCTCCATGCCTCTCCGTGCCTGAAAGAAATATTTATCAAATCCCTTGAACTGTACATATTGACATAGTGATGTATCAACATTCGTTTGAAAAATTTCTTTCTCTCCCCAAAAAACATTAATCTAGCAGGTTTAGAGTTATGACAAACATTTTAAAAATTGGAAAAAGTCGTCAATTTATCATATTTATAAAGGCATTAATTAGGTGAAAATTGTGATTTTTAAAATGTATGATGATGAATAAATACTCTGTTAAAAGGCCAGTCGGCTCGTCCGGCTTATTCTTGTTATATCGCTTTCTGTAGTGTTCAAAACTGGCAAACCCCGGGCGAGCAGGCAACCAATTTTCATTTCGTAAAATCTGTGATAAAAATTCTTAATTGTAATTGCATAAATATTTGAATAATTCAATCATTTTATAGAAAAGCAGATTGGCCCTCTGTGCCTATGCACCCGAAACTGTTATTATATGCCATACAGAAAAACAATTGACACACGAGGTCGAGGTCCATATATCAAGGCACAATCTCGTCTTGAGCGCCGTTAAATATGTCAAACACAAAAAGCCTTAAAAACTAGGTTCAAGTTTTATTGACGTTCTAGAATACGGGATACATTTTATTTTGAATGGGAACGAACTTTCAATTGGACAAAATTTTGGGACTTAATCAATTTTGGAATTAAAAAAATATGATGGATCGAAGGAAACATTTTTGTCTATAAAGTAACAATTATTTTTTTCACTAATATAAACTAAAGAAGATGAGGAAACCTGATGACACATTTCGTAAGTAATAGATATGAGTCCTTTAGTATTTTTTAAAGGACAGCTCGCTCTTCTCTTGTCCCCAAGTCGAATTGGTTCGGAAACACTTCAGCGGGTAGTCACATATCATATTAGCCGTGCGATTCTGTTAATCCGTGAGTTCACCTCGCACTAACAATGCTCCCTTCAATTTGTGGAATCTCATGGTATTCTGTTAAGCAATTTCACATTACGTCATGACAAGCGGTGGGAGCTTGTAGTTTATTGTTTATCATAATGCCAAATCGTAAAATGACCGCTTCACGACTGATTTCAGCGCGCCACTGCGAAAACCGCTGTGAGAGTTCGAAAAGTGAGTTACAGAATCGCAAGGCAGTTCTTTTATTATGTTTTTAAAAAAAGGTTATGTAAAACGTCTGTTATCTCAACCCGTGTCATTAAAAACCCATTTTCGGTATTCTTTAAAGTACTCGTATTCACTATGACATAATTGATGATAATATTATAATATAGACGTTAAAAATATGTTGTACTAGGCTATTGCTTGTATTTATATGTCACCGTAAAATTGTAAACACCGTTAGATTGTAATCTATCTCGCGAGATTATAAACTGTCGAAAGATTGTGAACCTCAACGAACTGCTTACAATTTAACGTATTATTATTCGGTAGTTATATGAAATTGTTGGAAAGTAAAATTAATTTGTAATTGACCAAAGAAGTTTGAATGATAACTAAGTTAGTGTAGTACAATCTACCGAATAATAATACGTTAAATTGTAAGCAGTAAGCTGAGGTTCACAATCTTTCGACAGTTTATAATCTCGCGAGATAGATTACAATCTAACGGTGTTTACAATTTTACGTTAACATATACATCGTTAGGAAACTTTCATGTCTAACACAAAAAATGTGTCATTCAGCTAAACAATGAAAGAGACAGAAAATCTCGAAAATATTGACGTCCGTCGTTCCACAATGTTTTTTAATGCCACGGCACGGTTTTATGTGGAATTAGTCCATTAAAGTGTTTCCGAACAAATTCGACTTAGGGTCCTTCAAAACAAGGGCGGCTAAATCACTTAACATCAGGTGAGCCTCCTGACCGTTTGCCCACAGTTCAAAAGCAAATCTCCTTACTGACTATGCATTCGTTATCGTTATAATAGTATAAACAATACAATACCGATAAACTATAATACCTGGGCAGAAGCTTCGGCATCTAGCAAGAAAATGAGAGTTGGTGAACCAAATCTTCCATCGAACCTGACAATTGGACCGTACTTTTCGTAAAGCACCTCTGACATTTTTATTGGATCAGCGAACATTCCTGAAAAGAATATCCGTTTTATAGAGGAAATCTGTAATTTGTTAACATTATGGAGCATATTTAGATAAAATACCACATGGAGATTGCAGCACTGAGGACATAAAACTTTCTAGGGTGGTTTTATTGGGATAAGTAACCGTTTAGATAGATGAACTTTACGATAGTTTGTGTCAAGATAATGCCAGTTTTGTGACAGATCGAACAAGTAGATTTTGCATATAGTTTACCTAACGGTGTTCAAGATACAGTTTAGTTTCGCAACAAAGCACTGCTTAAACTTTTCATATAATATTTATTGCGACGAACTGAATATTATTCGTGCTATATGGTACTTCTCTAGCACCACTTGGAAAGGTAAGTGTTAGTATATTGGACGGATTTGGAGAAACTATTGTTCATCACATCTTGAATAGATGCTTTTTGGAAAGACATAGTTGGTAAACGTACCTACCGTAATTTATTTAAATTTGGAATGTGGTTTAAAACAGAAAACGTTTCAATCACCAAAAAGGTCGATGACGAACATTGTGTGAAAACATTAAAGGCTGTTACACAATAAACCGCGCTCGGCCAAATTTAAAAACAGATTATGTACAAGTAAAAACGCGCGAAACGCATTCTTTTGTCATAGTCATTGTAAAGATGTTACGCCGAAACTGAAGCCTATTTTAAGGCTAAAGACTAATCGTACTATAAAAATGGAATCGAAAACGTGTATGAACGCTATCTATAATAATCGGTGTATCACTCTCGCAGGCAACTACATTGAAGAATCAAATCAAATTCTATAAAAAAAAAACTTTTTCTATTAGCTAGCCTACGAACTTTTCAGCGCACTCGATAGTACTTATTCGGATTTAATATAATGCACTGACACAAAGTTATTCAACATATCAATGAAAAAGTAATTATTATTACAAATATAGTATGAACGTGTCGTACGTATATTTTTGTAAATTTAACGGGAACTATAAATTTATCGTGGGACGAAAATATTTAGTAAAATGCGAATTCAATGGCAAAAGTCCACAATTTTTTCCATCGCGTGCAATTAAATGAAACGAGCGAGCAGTGACTTTGCTGTTCAATATTGAGTTTGCACGTACAATAACTTTATAAACAAAAATGAATCGCAAAATATGTTGCTAAGCGCGAAACTCGAAGACGGCTAGACCACTTCGAGTATTAAAAAAAATATTCTTTGAACTCTGAAGACGGTTTTTATGGATAAAAAAATGGAATATATAAAAATATGAAATTTTTTGTTTTATTTAGTACTTACAGTCTCAATGGGGTAGCATTGCAAAATGTTCCATATGTTGGTACGTAGCTACTAAAAAGGTAGGTTAAGTAAAAAAATTATATGAGGGCGAAACGAAGTTCGCAGCTAGTCTATAATAAAATAAGATATGGTCATATCAGGTACGGTAGCAAGGCCTCTTTATGCTCAAGGACTGACGTCACGCACATACACTTGTAAATAGTAATTATGCAAAATTGAAATGATATCTATTACACTGCGCAACAGGATATGCACTCGGACAATTATTATAATTATCTAAGTACAGGTGATCTTAATAATATATTTTAAAATTATTTTTATTATTTAAAATTATTGATTAAATTATTTACATACTTATAAGGATTTATTACTGGACTAATTTTGATACATAATTCTTTCGTGAAAACAAAAACGATTGTTATGTAACTGAAATACAGTCTTCGCAACATGTAAGTCATTTTTGGTTGACCAGTACATGAAGTCCATTAATTGCGACGAAAATATAAATTAATTTTCCAAATGTGACTTTTATGTAGACTTTCGAGGCCTACAATTTCTTTTCAAATTTATTACGAAGGCTTATACAATAACAGCTATTCTTTCTAATAAAATTGTGGTATAAAGAAGTGATAAAAAAGGGTTATAAAATCGCCCCATTTGGGTCCAATGGGATTTTAGCGGCGCAAAAAATATGAATGGGTATCAGATATAAGAATTTAAGCCCGACAAATTTCAACAGGATTCTAACCCAATATATTCTTATTGTAGTATGTTAATTATATTTTATCGCCTTTTAACAATTATATAATATTCGTTTCAACGTATTGTTAAGCAAGGAACAAGCGCTAGTGTAGAAAATGTTCTCCCGAAGAAGAAGTGTTAAATTGAAATGGTTTAGAATTGTATAAAATACTAACTGTTGGTTTATTGTAACAGAATAATAATTTAATTAACTGTTGTAAATTGCAGATAAAGATTATTACAGTACTAATATTAACAAATGGGTTTATCAAATGAATTTTTAATGCCAAATTAAAAAAATCCAAATTTAAAACAATGGCATGGACCAGCCCCTAAAGGGGTACCTATAAAAAATTGTTTATGACCTATTCTAAGATCTACCGAAAACACACAAATTTCATATCGATTACATATATCAAATTAAATGGCAGTTCAATATATATATCGATCCAGAGGCATATTTCAATAAAGATTACCTCCAGGCAAGAAATGATGTAGTTGCCCCACAATGGGCAAAGATTTAGGCCCCGGTATTGACGTCCATGGCTTTGATTGCGCATTCTCTTCACTTATCGCACTGTTTACTGTCACTGTCCTGAAATCAGTTAAATTCTTTAAATAATAGTATTTTCAACATGAATGTACCACGGAAGAACTGTCTTGTTTGTCTAGTCACCCACAACACAGGGGCTGCCTGGTTGGACTATCAATATCAATTTTGTCTCAACCATATTTTATTATAAATATTGTAATAAACCTATAATTTATTGTTCCGTCTAGGTAACAAACGAAACATGCAGAAAACCTAAAAAAGCTGGCTAAAAATTACTCTTAAAATCTATTAACGTTTAGACGATGGTGATGGTTAACCTTACCAGTAAGAAAAAAAAAAAACAAACAAAAACATACCTGTTCAAGTTCTTTGTAACAGCGACACACACAGATTTCCGTATAGAGTGCATGTTTACATCACAATTCACAACTGACGCGCAATTTAATTCGCTTATCAACTTTATCTTATCTTACAAAAACATTCACAGATTATAGAAATATAAAATAAAAAAAAAACGCATTAGATACTGTTTTAAATTATCGATTTTACCTTTTCGAACAATGTTATGCTTCTGCCTCTAACTCCGATCTAACTCTGAGGCGCTCCTAAATAAAATGACCTTCACTCATAGGAATTTAAATAAAGTTGTTTATCGCACTACCGGTGCATTTGATCACATTCGTTTTAACTACTAAAAAGGATTCTGTTCATAGATAATTTATTTTTCACTCAAAATATATTCAAAAAATCAATACAAACAATAATATTAATCATGATTGAAATTATTATTCTGTTACAATATACCAACCGCCGTTTTTCAAGCGTTAGTCTTGATATCGAATCATTGAGAAACAAAAGACAATCGTAACAAAAAATTACATACGCATTACTTCATGATGCAAATTTCGCACTTCGATTTAAAAATGGAACTACATAATTGTTTAATTTTTCTATTAACGTGTTCCATTTTTGAATTTTATAAAATATGAATATAGCTACAAGTCTTCGAAAAGAAAATAGTATGGTCCGACGACGTAGTTGATCCCGTATACTTTGGTTTTAGCTGGTGGTCCTATCCAATCCACTCTGAAGTGCTTTAGTATATTTGAAATTAAAATCTCCAGTTCTAACTCAGCAATTCGGCGACCTAAAACATCAAAACTAATATATACATCTATAGCTCGTATGAACAATAAAGAGGCAATAGTCATAGATAATTTTAAAATGAACCATAGACAATTTAACGTAATCGTGTTCAATTTATTAATAGCACTGTTTGAGTGTGTGTTTCTTGTTCGTTCCATTATATGGAGATTGATGAAACTGTAATATTATGTACAACTGAATACTGTTGAATTGTTCCTTGCGTTACTTATGTTGTGTATTTTTAAGTCTTTATATTATTATTTTTTGGATTATAGGTCTTTATAGGCTATTAAAATTAAAAAAACAAAAAACTGTGCGTGTACTAGTGTACATACGTAAGATGTGAAACCTCTTTAAGACCTTATTTTTCGAAAACCTAATTTTACCTTATTTTTATTATATATTTTTGTTATTAATATAAATTTTATACATTTTAAAAACGCACTACACGGTTTTTGACATAAATAATAATGATTTAAAAGCATAATTTCTATTTATAACTAAACATAATACTGCAATATTAATTAAATATAACGTGAAAAAATTAACCAATATACGTATACATAACAGTACGTTGCGGTAAGCCTGAAGTTAGTTTGCAGAGGTAGGCAAACTTCATAAAAAAAAATCTTGCAACTAATCAATAAATTGGATCCGAAATCGCCGGACAAGAAAAAGATGGCGCGTAACGGAAAAATGTGACGCGTATGCGTAAGTCAATTTTTTCCCAACGCCGATAAAGAAGTTTCACTTCAATAATATCTTAATTGTTGCACTTTGGAGAATGTTAGGTATGTATGTGATTATGTGAAATAAGGGCAACCGTTTAAATAAATAAATTCAAAGTAACGCTTGGTATGGATTGCTCAATAAAAAAGTACGAAATGCTATTGCAATAGTTATGGAAGCGACGACAAAGTGACAGTGAAATCCTTTGCTGGACCCGTTTCATACTTTGTCCTTTTTAAATTCATTTCGTCTATGAAGCTTTTTAGTCTATGAATGCCGCATATTTTTGCAAATCTAACTGAATGACATGATGTTATTAAACAAATGTAAAGATATTGCATGGTGATAATTCTTTCGTTTACGTATTACACATTTTTATAGAATTTATTCCTTCTTCAGTCAATAATTTTCCTCGCTAAAGAGACCCTATTTATTTATGTCATATTTACGAAATAAACATCTTAAATTGTACTCACCTAAGCAGCTCCTAACACCGAAGCCAAAAGGGTTACACGCAAATGGGTGTGCCCTTCCATAATGCAAGGGATCAGTCTTTTCAACCAGCCAACGTTCAGGAATGAATTCTTTTGAACGTAGAAAATGTTGCTCACTCGTTGACAAAAACTGGTGAGCAAATGTTACTAATGTCTGTGAAAAAAACGACAACAATATTATTTCGATCACCAAAGAGACCAATTACAATATTGCATGAACACGTTGCTGGCTGAAAAATATAATCTGTGCGGACCAAATAAAAAAACTGAAAAAATGCGCGAAAGGTATTCTTTTGTTATTCTTTGTTCAAATTCGGGTTTAAGTAGTAGGGATAACTGTTAAGTATTGAAGAAATTATGTTATTGTAACGTATTTTCTTTCGCTCAAGTATGTATAACATTATAAAAGTATCTACGTACGCGGACGTACACCATACTATATACACGAATATATAGAAACAAATATTGCAAGGAGTATTTTTATTTGTAAACAAAACAAAAACAATTGAATAGCGTTTAATCGCATCAAATTATCAATGTAATAAAACTAGAAATCGTAAACCAGTTATGTAATTGTTAATATGTACTTACGTTTTTCGGTAAATTATAACCTAAAACATTATAATCTTTAGTGGTCATCCTAAGATTTCCAGCTACAATAGGCATTATACGTAAGGATTCTTTAATGCAGGCTTTCAAGTAGGGTTTCTTCTCATTCTGAGACATTATTTCGTGTCTTAGTTTTTCTTGCTTATCTTTATTTTTTGCTAGTAGGTATAATGTTGCTAACATTGTGTGTGCAGACTGGAAATAAAAAAAAACTCAAAATAAATGATAAATGCTCTATATACTACTACATACATACATGTATGGGAATCAATCAGGTGCTAAGGAAATCTTCAAACAAAGAAGAATTATATGATGACTTCATGTAGGTACTTTTTATTAAGTATCCTTTAAGACTTTAGAAGTCTATACAACATGCCGATAGAATAGCCTACCCTTAAGAATGCGAACAAACTTTTATTTTTAAAATATCTTTTTTTTGCAATCGGAAAATTACAGGGCGTTTGGCTATTATAATTGTGGAAAGATACGTCGGGCCAAAAAGTTTTTATAGGCATTGCAAAGACAATGTATATATTAGGGTATAATATCTTGATACCAGAAACAAAAGCTAGACGAAAGACGAAACCATGCATTAGTGATGACATTTGGTTTGTGGCCGGTTAGTTAAAAATATATAATAGAAGGAACTGATTGAATGACAAATTTAAAAATAAATCCAAAATTTGCTAGAAATCGAGTGAAAAACAATTTGACTGAGTTAGACAACAGTTGTTTAGTTGTGGGTTTCATAACAGACAAATTTAAATTTACAAATTTATTTTTCTGTTCGAAAATTTAAATGTCACAAATCGCTTGTAACAGTACGAGACCATATTAGTATATAGATCATAATACATACTGTGTCCACGCCAGCAAATAGTAAGTCCGTCGCCATGATGACGGCCACTTTCTCATCTATTTCCAAAAGTTTTTCAAGAACGCTTTTCTCTTCATCATCTTTCCTTCCCTTAGATTTATATTCTTCCATCGCCTTTTTAAGGAAGTACTCGCTTATGCTGAAACATTTTTATATTTTTGGTAAAATGTTAAATAGCGAAAATCAAAACTTGAATCTTCATCACCCAGACTCTTATTATCCTTATTCTATAACGCGGATTTAGTTTCCAGAGTAGTCAACACATTTTTATGTAGGTAGTTGGTAGATTTAAAAGTACTCAAGACCAGATTGCGATTTCAGAGAAGCATTGGAATGCAGGGCATAATAAGAAATTTATTAGGGACATTATTTTGAAATAACTTTTTGAATCCCTTTCTTCTACAAAAATACGATTGACATGTTTTGACAATCTTCATAATCCACATTAAGCATTCTGAACCCCAGTACCTTCCGAATTGATACAACCGAACCTTGAATGAGCGGATGACTGACTCGCCTCACCTACCTCGATCAGGATGTGTCAGTAAGCCAGGCTTTGCAAGGTGTAGTCCGCCCCAAAGACCTTGAAATGTCTGTTCGGCTCTTGACATACACTAATTGCGATGCTACAAACTTTATAGAAGATAGGAAAATCAAAAGTACACTAATAATAAAAATAAATGTTACCTTTTTTGTTCAGCATAACAATTCATTAGCTTTCTATAGTTCCGTGTTGAAATGTATCGCCATAAACTTGGTCGAAAGTCCAATTTGTTTATTAGAACAAATATATCGTGGGCAATTTGAATGAGTCTTCGGGCGGGAGAATCTTCAGGTAGATTTAGATCAAGACAGTTTATTCGACCACCCAGAGCCACTACACCAATCGTTTCCAAAGCCCATAACGATATTACGTCATCGATATTTTCAATAGCATTTTTGTCATTACGTTCATATTTCATTCTAAAAATATAGTATTTTTTTTAAATATTTGTCGTTTGGTTCAACTTCTATTTACCTATGGTATTATTTTTAGTCTATGACTGCCATAGTGTTTTTTTAATTTTATGATTATTTAATATATAGGTTAATAAAATAATTAAAATCTATATGAAAATTTATTTTGAGTATTTTTAGACCTCATCAGGTTTTGATGTCATTGGGAGTGATTTTTAATTCATTCTTTTCAAAAGTGAAAAATATGAATTCTGAAATAAATAGTTGGGTTTATTTCATTATTATTTTTATGTTCAAGACATTAATAACTAGATGAATTTACATTATGAGAAGGAAATATTACCTTGTAACTGTATCATCTGAAACTTCGTTCAATATTTTGCTGTAGAGTTTAATAGTTTTCGAATGCATCATTATTGGGTTTACTATTGACCGGAATTTTTTCCATGGTTCACCATGACTGTAAAATTGTTCGGTATTATTTTTTGTTCCTCAATGCTCGGCTATTCCACCTTCCTAGATTTATTTCACTGAGTCAAATAAAGTAAATTCTTAATAGCTTACTAGAGCGAGGGTCGTGCATTCGAATCTAGGCAATGCATGAATTGGAATCTACGAAACAAACTCACGTAGGCACACGTAAAGTAATACTACAAGGTTCAGTATCCGTACTTTGTAACTCTCCAATGATGGAACCAATTTTGAAATTATTATCCGACAGAATTAAATAGTGCCTTGGCATTTTAAATAAATGGAAACAGAAATCGCTGTCATGTGTCAAGTTAGCTAATTCTGTGCATAGATGATTAATAAGATATAGAAAAAAAAAAATTATGTCATACCCGCTTACCCTCCAGGTAACGGAACTTTTTTAATAAAGAAAATATAAATCTTGTACGATAATTAAGCTAGGTTATATCAATATCAGTTTCTATATAAATACGTGGAGACAAACTTCCTGTACAATGAAACAGCTGTAAATAATTGCAACTGTTTAAGGTTCTTACTCAGTCAAGAGGCCCGTTAATTGATCAGAACTGTAGGGAATAACTTTCTTTCTGTAGTACTCTAAACTCCTAAATCCGGGACGAACGGGCATCCAGTTTTCGCCTCTTAAAATCTATAAAATATAATTTTACTTCTTTAAATGTAAATAAACACAAGCCTTCAATCATTCTAAACATGCAATCCGAAAACAATTATTTATACTTGTATGGTTATTTTGTAAAGTTTAAAATATACCAAAAATTATTGCGTCACTTTCTAAGCCAAATTTCGCATCATCGCATTTGATAAGTTTCTATTAAAGTATATTATTATTATACTTACTAGCTATAGGCTTTCGCAGCTGGTTTTACCCTAGATGGATGCTTTATTTTTGAGGCTAAAATTCCTACCAAAATTGTAAGTAATAATTTAAAAAAGTTAATAATTATTTGTGTAACAAATATGAATTATAATAGTTGTTCTTGTGTAATCAATACATTAGAGTAAATTTAAGTAGGAAATGAATGGAGTAGCTTTTTTATTTATACTCTTTTATGTGATTTGTTTACAAAAATTCTAATTGAACGGAACTTACTAGCGCAGCAGCCTCCGCATCTAAAATGAATATCAGTGTTGGTCCACCAAATTTTCCTTCCAATCGTACAATAGGTCCAAATTTATCGTAAAGTGTATTCAACATTATTTCACGATTAGCGAGTGATCCTACAATTATATGGCGATTACTTTTTGTTAGTTATTAGCTATTCATGACCAATTAAGCAGGCTTTTTTATGTGAGGGGTAAGAAATTGGGATTCTTTCTTCTACTACAAAACAATATTGGTTCATTAAAATAAAAAATAAATAATAGTTAAAAAAAAACCATTTTAAAGCACATCAAACTAAAAAGTGCCTCAGTTTCAGCCTAAATTAGGAATTATTTTTCACTTTTTAGTTTGATGTGCTTTAAAAGCGTGTTTTTTTTAACTATTATTTATTTTTTAGTTAATTTTTTTAATTTTTTTTCGGATTATTGCATTGTCATCGATCTTTGACAGGTGCGCAAAGTTTGAATTAAATCTGTCCGTTAAAAGTGGGTCAAAATCGAGTCCGAAGGAGTCGGTTACATACATGCATACATACAGGTGAAGCTAATATAAAGCGAGTAAAAATGAAAGGAGAGACTGGTCGCTTGTGTAAGGTAATATTTCCATTAAAATTTCCTTGTTTTTAAAACACCTCGATGTCCTAAAACAATTTGGGACTAACCTTTTGATAAGGGCATTAACGGACCTTTTCATTGTCCGTTGAGTGAACTGGCAAAAGTTCTAATATTTGTTAGTGCCTATAGTAGTTAGTTAATTTCTTGTATTTTTTATTATGTAACTTTGTTAAATTAATTTCGTATGTTTGCTTACTTTTGTTTCGTCTGTAAATTTTATTCACTCTTGTCAATTTAGGGTCGCCTGTTATTGCAAGAGTGTTTTTATAAATAAGTTAAAAAAATATCAAAACTATTTAACGTAATTAAGAATACGAAATATCTGCAATTTCTGACTAAGCTAAATTAATATGTATCTAAGAATCTAAGAATAAGGTATGAAATTCGGTCCAAAACTTATAAATTATTTAAAATAAATACATTACAATTTTAAGTAATGACAATAATTATTGCTTACCTCCCGGCAAAAAATGCAAAGTCTGTCCAATGATTGGTAATGAGTAAGGTCCAGGAATCTCTTTCCATGATTTAAGATTTGAATTAACATTCTCATTTCCCTTCAATGAACAAAATCTGGAAATATTTTTACTGTATTTTGTATAAAGTTTTTTTTATATTTAGAAAAAAGTGCTTCTATTGGAATACGGCTGTGCTCTGTGCCTGTTGTAAGGATCAGTTTCAAGACAAAGATGTGATACTTATATCCAACTAGAAACAATTATAGTTTCATCTGCGTTAGAATCAGTGACCTTTGGGTTCAACCCTATGTCCATTTAATAACCGAGCTATATAATATATATATATGTTTTGAATATTAAGAACAAGCTGCTCGCGAAATGTGTATAAAGCTTGTAAAGAAATGGCTTATAAATTATATTAGATAAGGACATGGATGTTGATAAATCGTTTTTTAGATCTCATTTAAATTATCGTTTGGGGAATTATGTAATATTTATATTTGTAGAACAATTGAAATAAATTGAAACAGACTGACTTAGACTTAGCCTTGATATTGCATACATTTAATTAAATTATTTAATCGTTTCACACCACAAATAATGTGGCCTTTAGAACGTTATAAGAAGTGTTATTAAACATTAATACCACTCAATAATACTTTTAGCAGTAAGGTTAAACAAGTTCTTAGTCTAATAGGTAATATTCATAATTTATAAAGTTAAATATATACATCATATGTATTTGCTTTATATTTACGTGAGATTATCTAATCATACACAGATAACACGTTATATTGATAACGTTTTGTGTCAGCTGTTATCATGACTTTGAAAACCAATATGTTCGTGACCTTTAAAATATGTCGGCGTTTAATGTTTGTGTTTTGTTCTCACTATGTAAGTGCGTGCCTAATTCGACCGCTAATGCTAAGCGTTTGCTTCTTTATTATTATGACATTTTGTTTGCATATGTCAAGTGATAGTTAGCGTAATGGTTGTAGTTCTTTACATTTTTTACTTTTTTTGCCACCCCTTTTAGATAAACGGTTTTATTGTTATCTATACGTATATAAATAAAAATGAATGCAAAATATGCGTGAACGCAATTTGAGTAATTTTTTTTTATCTACTCCTTGAACTCTACTTTATATGGAGATAAAGATTGCACGGGAAACCTAAAAACCAGTTTTTATTCCAGAAAAGCGACCAGTCTCTATGGGATCGCGTAGAAAAAATGTTCTATATGTTAGTATGTAGCTACTAAAAAGGTCGTCTAAGTAAAAAAATCTGAACGCGAAACAAAATTCGAGGGGGCTGCTAGTATAGAATAGATAACATTGAAACATAACGGATCAAATAGATATTGGTAGCCAAATGTTCTGACATCTTTGATCTTCCTTATTTCATATTAACATTCATAAGTGTATATAGTTACCAATATGATTAATAAGTTTTGATTTGATCTACGCCATGAAATATTCATCTACTTTTTAACCGCCTTAATATCAGGATGAGGTGATAAATTCTACGAGTATTTTTTTATAATATAAATCAATAAAACTCGTATCGGTAAAAATTATTGATTTAATTTTTCCATCGTATAACCAGTATTGCATTTGTGGAGATAAATAGGAGGAGGTAAGAAGGCCTGTTTAGAAACTCAGCGAATTTGAATTACTTTGTGTAGCAAAACCTATGTTAGCTGATACATAATTGAATAAATTTTACAACTTTTTAAATTAAAAATAATTTGTTGATTTTCTAAGAGATATTTTCGAATATCCTATTCTTTATACTAAATATGTATAGACAGAAGTATTTGATCTAAACATTTAGCATGAATTGTAAGGTAGTATGAAATGGAACTAACATACCTGCAAATTACGTCAATCCTAGTCATTACAAGTCTAGCTTCAAAATTTTTGTTACAATAGATTTATTTGCACATAATGTTTAGAACAATTATTTGTAATACTGTAATGCTATGCTTTTAAAATGAGTATTCTTACCTTAAACTTTTTTTAGATGAACCTAAGACTGGCAATATTTTTCTTAATAACTGCATATTTTTACTAACTATAATGTGTTTTATTTAAAATAGTTGCTTGCTGACAACTAATACTACATGTAAAAAATAATATTCAGGTACGTTCAACGAAAAATACACAATCTAGGGTTTAAGGTCTAGTAGGCGTTTTGGCGCGCTTCACAGGTTCACGGATGACAGTACTATTGTCAATAGACAATTCTATTGTCTTTGGTCTTCTCTATTGATAGACTATGAGTATATGCGCAGTGCACACTTTTCGTATAACGTGCGAATTGTAAAAAAAAGAAATTGTATTTGGTGTAAACCTGTACGTATTATCTAAAATTTTCTTCATCTTAGATTCTAGCACCATTATTTATAAAACCCAATTAATATGTTTAATTACGCTTTTAGCTAACGTGAATTCGTCTTCTGTCGTATTGTATTTAGATAATGTTGTAATGAGGCAGTAATCTGTGATTAGATAGGATAAGAAAGGAAGGTAATGAAAATATGTTTACTTATAATTACTTCGATTTCAATTAGTTTCAAAGCCAGAAATATTATAAGACTTTTATTTGAGACAATTTTTTTTACCTTAATAACTTAATTCTATTTTGAAAAATATTTAAAGTTCATAGTGATCATGTAAAATAAAACTGTTATTCAGAGAAAAAATTTAATTCTTGTAAGCATTTTTGAAAACAAATGGCAAGTCCCCTTTAATGTATATACTTATGGCAATATCTATTTCGGCTGGAGGTCCATCCCAGGTCACTTCGAAGTTTTTTATCATTTCTGATGTAAATGACTCGAGTTGTAACTGGGCTATTCTTCTCCCTGAAAATATATATATTTTCTTACTAGAGACACCATAGTTTGTTAGTTAATTTATTTATATATTTAAACAAATGATTTATCTGTCCCCATCCCACACGGAGGTTACTTTATAAAACATAATATCAACTCCATTCAAATAGTTTTAGGTAAGTAAAAAAGATCTAAAAATCAATTTGAAAACTATTTCTAAATACGATATACAATTTATTATTGATTAAAATCCGCAGTTGTCCAATCGTTAATTAATATAATTAAAAAGGGTTTTAACTTATAATATAAAAGAAGATAAGGACTTATGGTTAAATAAATATTTAATAGCGTTAACATAGTGCTATATTGTATTATATTTATAAATTTCTTGTAAAATTAATGTCAAATGATTAAATAATTAAGGCATTTTCAGACAGAAAGCATATTATACGGAAATTTATTATATTATACTTAATATAGCGTATATGCGCATAAAACGCGACTTTTAACGTACACAATTTCTCTAGTATCTTCGACAAGCGCTTATCATGAGTATTTAAGTTTTGTTTATTTTTAAATAACAATTTTATAAATAATTAAATTACTCGTAATACTTATTTTAATTTCGTAAGAGCTTATTTACTAGTATTACGAAACTTACCAATACAACTTCTAGTTCCAAAACCAAATGG
Organism: Pieris napi; assembly: GCF_905475465.1. NCBI lineage: Eukaryota > Metazoa > Arthropoda > Insecta > Lepidoptera > Pieridae > Pieris > Pieris napi. Next base: position 5,710,358 of record NC_062252.1, read on the forward strand.
ATTGTATACAAATGGATGAGCATTTCCATAATATAGGGGGTCCGTCTTATCAACAATCCATCTTTCTGGAATGAACTCGTTCGGTCTCGGGAAATGTTGCTCAGTCTTACCGAGAACTTCGTGGTTTAATACCACAATACTCTGGAAACGATTTGTTAACTTTAACAGTTCGTAACACGCTTTACTAATCAATATATGATAAATAAATATTCGTGACAGATGTCCAGTGGTGTTTTATATTAATAATCATACCCCAAGTTCAACGGGGGCGGGACAAAATCTTTTTTATGTAAGTATTTGGTATTTTAATGGCAAGGTCGGTCATAATTAAAAAAAAAAAAAATAGAATATGTAAAGAAGGAAAGAAGGCAAACATCGATAAAGTACCGGCATATCTCAAACACCAAAATCGATGGTCATAGAAACGGTTTCAATCTCAAGAGCTTGAAGAACTGGATTATTATTATAACTTACATCTTTAGGTATTCTATATCCAAGTACATCATAATCTTTCGAAACTTTTCTTAGATTCGCTGGTACAACTGGTATAATTCTTAATGTTTCCTTTATGCAAGCTTTTAGGTAAGTTTGTTTTGGGTCTTCCGATAAAATTTCCTCTCTTAGCTTTTTCTGTTTATCTGGATTTCTAGCTAAGAAGTACAATATTGAGATCACTACGTTAGACGCCTGAGGTGAAAAAAGGAAAGGATAATTATCAAGTCAAATTATAATACATTACAGGTTTGTTTTAGAAGTCCCGCTATCCCATTGCTATGCCCCATTATACCAAAGGTGGAAGTTATGCTACGAAACACTTTTATCCGTGTTTTTGGCAAATAATCATCTTGCTTACGACTTTGTTCGCAAGAAAAATGACACCACATCACAATCTACCCAAGCGTTATATTGTAAAATTGCCCAATAAGCATGATTATTTCATTGTTACCTTGAAATCTTGTAAACTGTAATAATGTCTGTGGTGACGTATCAACCCACAATAAATTAAAGTAATTTCGTCTTACTTTGACAAACAAGCTCCAAGAACTTGTTTGACTCAATTATTACAAAACTATCAGAATTATTATTACGATTATTATTATTATTACCGTATCTACACCAGCAAATAGAGAATCACCAGCCATAAGAATGGCAGTTCGTTCATCAATGTTCACCAATTTCTCAAGAATACTTTTTTCGTCGCCGGGTCTTTTTGTTTCCTTTTTTAGTTTTTCCATGCTTTGTTGCACAAAATATTTGCTAAGTCTGAAAGTTTTGAAAACAGTTTTGTTAATGATTATTGCTTGGAGCCATAGTTTTTCTAGTAGTAAAGAGTTTTCTAGTCTCAAACGCTTCGATTAACAAATAAAACATTTGTAGGGACTCGGCCGTTGGTTTTAATCCTGGAACAAATAGAATACGTAACTTTACTTACTCCCATTGTTCGGCATAAGTCTTCATTGCCTTTTTAAACAGCGGCGTAGAGATATATCTCCACAGATTTGGTTTCAAGTCCAAGCTTTCCGCCATATAAAAAACCTCATGTATATTCTTTATAAGTTTTCGTGCTGGTGAATCCTCCGGTAAGTTTGGGTCGAAAAGGTTCAACCGTTGTCCTAGAGCAACTACCGCTACCGATTCTAACGTCCATATCGTAATTTCATGCCTTACATTATTGACCATATGTTTTTCATCAAGTAGAAATTGTATTCTAGAACAATAGCAAAATGTCAGCGCCATCTACTTTATATAGGTAAAAACAGCCTACGTCATTTGCAGTGAAAAATAAATATCCTCGAATTAATATAATAATTCTTAATATAAAACAATATTTAAGAATTTCTTCAATATTTTAATCAGCACCACCTGCCGTTTCAATTCCATAGAATTTTTGAAATCCATTGAAAATTTGGATAATACCAGGCATGCACAAATTTTGTCTGAATTATATTATTGAATGTGTCGCGGCGATGTGCTATAAGCATTTTTTTTAAATGCTACACAAGATTACAAGTATCGGGATTTTGCGAGCAGAATAGAGGTTTAAAGTCTGTTTTTATTGTATACAATAAAAAGCAATATACTATAAATAACCTTGAAACCATATCTTCCGCTACTTTATATAATGGTTTGCTATAAATTTTTACACCCTTGGGTTGCAGCATTATTGGATTGACTTTAGATCTTAAACTCTTCCAATTCTCCCCATGTCTGTAAAGTAATTAAAACATTTTTATACTTTATAATACATACGGTACTTACATATATATAATATAATATAATATAATATAACATTGAATTTGAAACCACTCAACGGGCTTAAATGTAGTTTTCTTAATAAACAAAGTTATTTAAGAGAATGGTTTTATATTTACCAAACTTTGTTATACTTATAGCCATTTGGGTATAATATTTTGTGCTTTTTGATTTGAAACCTCTGAATAAAGTTCAGTATTTTTTGTTTTATCTTTTTGGAAAGTGAAGTTTTTTATTTTAAAAGCAAAATTCATAAAAAGACTTTTTTGCCCTTCAGGCAGTGTGAGTGTCCATGGGCGGCTGCATCACCATAAAAGACATATATTATTTGAGTTTAAAATAGTTATTTTCTTAATTATTGTCTATTTACTCTGTAATAAGGCCAGTGGACTCAGATTCAGAATTTGGGTTATCACTTTTAAGGTAATTCTTCCTATAATATTCTAGGGACTGAAAAGCCGGTCGGTCGGGAAGAATATCTTCCTCACGTAGAATCTGGAAAATAAATGACTTATAACGAATCTTTAAAAATTATATAGGGTATTAGTATTTGTAATTTGTTTACGATGGGCTTTAAAATAGGAGACATGAGATTTGATTTCATAGTTACAATAACAGCGAAAAGTATACTTATACTGTTTTAAGGGTAAGTCAGAGTCGGGACTTATAGTGACTCCCGTATAACAAAAAGTTAAGATACAGTAGTTACTTACTACAACAACATGAAAAATATTGCTCCCAACATGAAAGTACTGTTACATTAAAAGCATACAGAACATGCATTATAGTAGTATACAATGTTAACAAGTAAGATTGATTGAAAAAATAAAACGCTTTTGCAGCATAACCCAATAATTTTATAAGAACAATACAAAAGTGCGACAAGGAAAGAGGACATAATATCCAAGGCATTCAATGCCATTAAAGATTAAAATCATTGATATTATCGATATAGGACACATTTGCCTATGTTGCTCTAATATTTTTAATTTTGGCAAACTAACCCATGCCTATGCAAACTAATAGTAGAAAACGAAAACATTACCTTTTCTATAGCACCAGGATCGTATAGGTTTACTATAAGGAATGGTACACCTAATATCCTCATTTTCACGATTGGACCGTACCTTTTGTACAGTGTTTCGTATAAAGCATGTTTCACGTTATACAAGGAACCTAAAAACTGTACATTTTTTCATTTTGTACACACTATCTACACTTTAACTCAACTCTTATTACTAGTCTTTTTTTTGGTTATTTGGTTACTATTATAAATTCTTTATCAAAATTCAGTTAGTATTGTTATTTTGTTTCTCAGCAAACAACCTAGTGTTATTTTTATATTTCAATTCAATAATGGGCTTTTATTCCGTTCCCTAGTCAACTGAGAGCAGTGTTGGCCTAGTAGCTAGGCGCGCTACTCTTAACAATGAGGTCAAGAGTTCGAATCACGGCTAAGAGAGGATTTAAAGCCGCCTGCTGGTCTCAAAAATTTCTCAAACATCAATTAAATATGAACTGTAATAAAACATTTGTTGTCGATTGTCGTCAGTAAATAAATAAACGACCTGGTCGACGGAGGATGCTATTCTTTTGACAAAGTAGATTTGAGTACATTTTACATACCACCAGGTAGAAAGTGATGCAGTTGTCCTATAATAGGTAATGAAGATGGTCCTGGTATTTCTTGCCATGTTTTGATATAGTTTCTTTTATCGACGAGAGTCGAACTCACACCTAACAACCTGATGAGCAAAATAACATTAAGAAGGTATGGCTCAAAACTATTTGGTGCCCATAACTAGGTCACACCCATACACATAATTAAATTCGAAATCTAAATTTTAAAGTATATAACAGTACTAAACAATAACAACACTAAACATAATACAAATATTAAAACAGAAGACAATGTAATGTTGTTTTCGAGTTTAGTATTAAAACACGAGAATAAACGCAATACTTATCTTTAAACTATTATCTTATTAATGTTATTTAATAATATTTTTTAAAGATAAATAAATGTTGATTTACCTTGTGTTTCTATTTAAAAGATATATTGTATCCATCCCTCTTCGCAGAGATAGCATTTTATCTTTTATAGTTCACTGCACGATCGCTCACACACAATTTACTTCGTAAATGATAAAATTCCGAGGCCAATTTATTTTAAGTCTAATAATATTTAATCTGAGTCATAACCAGATATTAAAAGGCTGATAATCGCAATCGCATCTAATTTATAAACACATGAAGACACTCAAATATTTATTTAATGCACAAATTAAAGAAAACCAGAAGGTCCGGTTTCCAAATTGTCGTTATTGAAACTTTATGAGCCGTATCTAGGATTTAACCCTTTCGGTTTGAACCCGATGGGTATCATTCATATTTCATACTATCAGCTATACAGTATATTTCGTACAGTAGGTAAATCAGTAAAAAAAAAAGTTCTTGTACAAACTCGCCAAATGTGCTTATTGGTCATTATAGTGTATGTTTACATTATTTGTTAACAATTGGATTAAAAGAACTAAATTTAGGTTTTTGTCAAACCTGCAAAAATCATCCGAAAAAACGATGTTTTTATTTTATTATTTATTAATTGTCTCTGCATAAAGACACAATTTAACCTTACGATCTAGCCTAATTTAAGACTGATAAATAATTTAAAACTAAACTAATTTACTAAAAAGGATGTTTTTTTTTTTTTTTTTAAGGGACCCCTACATCCTAGCCTATCAGCCACGCAATCTGGCAGATTTGTGACCGAGTGGCCAAGCAGCAGGGGAGTATCAGAATCTCCCCTTTCTTAAAAAGGGACATTATTGTCTTAAAGGGTTGGCGTCTCCCGCCGGGCCCGGGCGACAACTACTCCGAAAATATCGTCATAATATTTATAGGTGAGTCGGGGCCCGCTGCCCGGCGACACCCGCGTTACCTCTCGTGCTATTTGTGCGGGTGACATATCTGACAATCTTGTCGCAGAATTTTTCCAGCTGCGATCTGTGCCCAAGCAACATGTCGGTGTGCCATGTGAGGTGCGAAACGCCTTGTCTTGATTTGTTTGTATGCCGCATTTGCATCTTTAAAAAACATTTTTGTGACTGAGGCTGTTTCGCCCCCCACATAGCGCTCGTTCCAGGTGTCTAAAGTCTTGAGTCTTATCAGTCGTCGCAAATAGGAAAGCGGATACGCATCGTACCCTATTCGCGTCCCTGTTTCCCCAACCGCCTCCCCCGCGAGAGCGTCTGCCCTCTCGTTTCCCGTAGAGCCAACGTGCGCCTTCACCCAAAAGAGTTCAATTTTAATGCCATTTTCAAGGCACTCTTCCAGGTTCTGGCGAATCTCGGCAACTTGGGGATCGAGAGAGCGTCCACCCGCGATGGCATCCAGTGAAGAGCGAGAGTCGCTGAGCACAGCCGCATTCCGCCTTCCCTTGGTCAGATATGTCACTGCGACCCTCAGTGCGGCTAGCTCCGCCTGGTACACTGTACAGTACGGAGCCAGCCTCACCTTTTTATTTCTAATCTCGGTCCCGTCTTGCCACTCACTCCATGCCGCTCCCACTCCCGCGGACGTTTTGCTCCCGTCTGTAAATAATTTTGTCATAGTAACGTTATCGATTTCTGACGGGTCGTCCAGTTTTTTGTAAGTTATTTTAAGTCTTTTGGCGCGGTGTGGGAGCTCAGTGTATGGCAGTTGCGTCTCTATTGTCTTGTCATATGTTACGTGCGGTGACACCCCCTTCCGCGCCAGGTATGCGGCCGCGGCCTCCTTAACCCGAAGGTCCAGGGGAAGTATCCCTGCAAGCAAGGCCGCTGAGCTGAGTGCTGTCGTTTTGTATGTTTTTGCAATTTTTTGTGCGAAGCCCCTTCTCATGCGATCTAATTTCTTTTTAATAAAAACTTTTTCGCCTGCTTTTGCCCACACAGCCGCGGCGTACAGGACTATAGGCTCGATCACTGCAGTGTATAGGGTTGCAGTGACGTCCGGCTGTAAGCCCCATCCTATCTTTGCTACTTTCGAAACTTGTCTATATAGTCTTACTGTACAAGTTGTCAATGTGGCCTTTAAAAGTTAATGCAGCGTCTATTTCTACGCCCAGGATCCTTATTTTGTTGGTAAATATTATTGGCTCTTTATACATCGTGAGGCGGGGATTGTCATATTTACGTTTGCGTGTCACCACCATCGCATTGGTTTTGTGAGGCGCAAAGCTAAGTTTGTTCCTCACGCCCCACTTATGCACAAGATCCAATATACAATTGGCTATTTTTGTTACCTCCTCTCCCGTGTCTCCATCTATCATAAGCAGGACATCATCTGCAAACGCTTGGGCCTTGAACTGCTCTGCATCTATCATCTTCAATAGAGGGTCAATAAGTAAGTTCCAGAGCGTAGGTCCGGCTATGGAGCCCTGCACGCATCCTTTGTTTGTTTTTCTTAAGATGTTATGGCCTGCGTAATTTAGGATGACGCTCCTGTCCTAGAGATAACTGTTCATTATTCTTACTATGTTTGCAGGACATTCCTCTTCCACCAGTCGAACCAGTATTTGAGGCCACCAGGCACTGTCGAAGGCGCCCTCTATATCGAGTGATATAACGGCTATGATTTTCTTTTTTTCAAGCTTGCTTCTAATATGTGTCACTGCGGTGTAGAGGGCGTCCTCGGTGCTGCGCTGGGGCATAAAGCCGTACTGGCGGTTGCTTAAGCGTGGTACCAGGTGCCATCTGATTCTTATATTATTCTATAACTGGCAATAGGCCTATTGGCCTATAGGCCTTCGGGTTAGTGTAGTCAGGTTTCCCCGGCTTTCGTAGTACCACTACAGATGCCCTCTTCCACCGGGCCGGAAAGTAACCTAAGACCGCGCTTTTATTGAGCAGTTGCAGAAATATGTCGGGAGATGCCCTGACGGCCTGCCGACATATGTCTGCAGAAATTCCGTCTTCTCCGGGTGCCTTTTTAGGGTTAAAGCTGACGACTGCATTTTCTAGTTGGGTTTCAGTAAACGGAGGATCATGTACAGCGTTACTTCCTCCTTCACCGAGAAAAAGGATGTTTACCATAAGCAAGTGTCAAATAACACCACATACAACATTTGCGAAATCCGACAAACAATTTTCTTTTATTAAAAAGTGTCTTTGAGTAAGTATAGAAAATAATCTAAATGCGTGTTGTTTAGATGAACCGCCTTAGTATACATAGCATATTACTCTAGCATACATGCTCTTTCCGGGCCAAAAATAATTGTTTAAATTAATCAACTAGTCTTAGAATAGAAATGTGTCTCTCCCATGCCTGATTGGAGTGTTAAGGGGCTTCGGACACAAGATAAGGATGTATTACGGCGCTATATAATGGTCACTATTCAATGAAAGAGGGGCCGTTGAAGTATTATGTAATCTGATTTACTTCCCCCCCCCTCCTCTTGTCAGCAAAAGTAAACAAAGCTCTCAAAAATTAAAGTACATATACGTATTAATTTTTTGTTCTAATCCTCGAAAATGCATTTCGTTTACAAGCATAGACAATGTGTGGGGGACATGTGTAAAAAAGTAAATAATTACTGTTGACGTAATCAGCAAATAAGAAAATCAAAGACAATTCATACGCCAGATGTCATTAGTTCTGCATCGTTACGCGTCTCATCCATGTCATTTGACTTTAATATTTCTAAAATTACATAATTAAATGAAGACTTAACTTACGCATAAAAACAAACTTACATTAAATATTTTGCAAATTTGAATTAAGGAAGCTTTGCTTTTCTTGTATATAAGGCGTTTTCTAGTTCATATGTTGTACATTGCGGTAAATATTTTTAATAAAGATTTATTATACCGTACATAAATATATTGTTGTCATATTTACAATTATACTTTTTCTTAAGACGTCACCAGACTACGAACAGCTTTCTAAAAGTTTTTTAGATATCCATTAAAACGATTATTTCCAAGTGGTAAATAGTGCACCGTAAAATATAAGAGATATTAAAGGTACTCCAATTACTCATTCTTTTAATTCTTAATAGAAACTCTTACACATATAATAATAATAAAAGCCCTTTAACGTTATTGAGGTTTTGACCTCAATAACGTAATTTTATTTTGTAAAAATTTAAAGTAAATGGTGTCCATAGTAGTCATCTAAAATAAAACTGTAGTTCAGAGAATAATTTTAATTCTTGTAAGCATTTTTGAAAACAAATGGCAAGTCCCCTTTAATGTATATACTCATGGCAACTTCTACTTCTGCCGGAGGCCCATCCCAGAACACTTCGAAGTTTTTTATCATTTCTGACGTAAATGACTCGAGTTGTAACTGGGCTATTCTTCTCCCTGAAATATATACATTTTCTTAGAGACACCAAAGTTCAAAAGTTTGATTACCGGCGAAATAAATGTTTGCGTGGTAAACAGATGATGTGTCTGTCCCCATCCCACACGGAGGTTACCGTACTTTACAAAACATATCAACTCCAATCAAATAGTTTAGGACAGTTAAATAAAAGAAAACATCTAAAAATCAATATAGCTTTTAATTCTAAATACGATAAATAATTTAAAAATAATTAAAATCAGCAGTTGTCCAATCTGTGTCGTTAATTAATATAATTAAAAAGTCTTTTGACTTATTAAGTAAAAGAAGATAAAGATTTATTGTTAAATAAATATTTTCTACAATACAGCGCTAAAATAGTGATGTATTTTATTTTTAAATTTCATGTCAAATTATTAAACACAAGTTTAAGACAATGTCATAAACGCTTAAAACGCATTTTAAGCGGAAAAGCGTAAAAGACAGTGCTGACTATTGATTCAGCACTGTCTTTTATTTACTCTATATTAATGGCGTATATGTGACGCACGTTTAAAACGCAACTTTTATCTACGACAATTGCTATTAAAAATTATAAAATATTTTCATTTCGTTAGAGCTTATTTACTAGCATTATGAAACTTACCAATACAACTTCTAGTTCCAAAACCAAATGGATTGTATACAAATGGATGAGCATTTCCATAATATAGGGGGTCCGTCTTATCAACAATCCATCTTTCTGGAATGAACTCGTTCGGTCTAGGGAAATGTTGCTCAGTCTTACCGAGAACTTCGTGGTTTAATACCACAATACTCTGGAAACGATTTGTTAACTTTAACAGTTCGTAACACGCTTTACTAAAAGCTGGAGGAGGCCTTTTTCCCGTGAAGGGGTTGTGATCGACGGTACTGAAGGAGGTTAAGAATAAAGGATAAGTAGGAAAACAAGGTAAAAAAAAATAACGTATAATATGAAAAAAAAAACTAAGCTGTATATTATCCTTGATAATATTTGATGATTGGATATTAAACGAGTTTTATTATTATTATTATTAACACGCTTTACTTATCAATACATGATAAAAATAAATCGCGAATCTGTGGTACTACATTATATTGGCGTTTCTATAAATAATTATGCCCTAAGTTGAACGGGGGCGGGACAAAATCTTTTTTATGTAAGTATTTGATATTTTAATGGCAGGGTCGACCTAATAAATATTAAGTCATAATTATTAAAAAATATAAGAATATGCAATTCAAGACATTAAAGATAAAAAAAATAGACAGATTTTGAAATATGTAAGAATAAAGATAAAAACATATTATACAAAGATGAGTAAATAGTTTTTTGGCGTACAACCCTCATCTCTGAAGCCGTGCGTTCGAATCCCGGCTACACCAATGGAGTTTTATTTCTATGTGTGCAATTAGCATTTGCTCTTATGAAGAAGGCAAACATCGATAAAGTACCGGCATATGTCAAACACCAAAATCGATGGTCATAGAAACGGCGGCAATCTCGAGATGTTGAAGCACTGGATTATTATTATTACTTACATCTTTCGGTATTCTGTATCCAAGAACATCATAATCTTTCGAAACTTTTCTTAGAGTAGCTGGTACTACTGGTATAATTCTTAATGTTTCCTTTATGCAAGCTTTTAGGTAAGTTAGTTTTGGGTCTTCCGATAAAATTTCCTCTCTTAGCTTTTTCTGTTTATCTGGATTTCTAGCTAAGAAGTACAATATTGAGATCACTACGTTAGACGCCTGAGATGAAAAAAGGAAGGGATAATTATCAAGTCAAATTATAATACATTACAGGTTTGTTTTAGAAGTCCCGCTATCCCATTGCTATGCCCCATTATACCAAAGGTGGAAGTTATGCTACGAAACACTTTTATCCGTGTTTTTTGGCAAATAATCATCTTGCTTACGACTTTGTTCGCAAGCGAAATGACACCACATAACAATCTACCCAAGCGTTATATTGTAAAATTGCCCAATAAGCATGATTATTTCATTGTTACCTTGAAATCTTGTAAACTGTAATAATGTCTGTGGTGACGTATCAACCCACAATAAATTATAGTAATTTCGTCTTACACAACGTGTGACAAACAAGCTCCAAGAACTTGTTTGACTCAATTATTACAAAACTATCAGAATTATTATTACAATTATTATTATTATTACCGTATCTACACCAGCAAATAGAGAATCACCAGCCATAAGAATGGCAGTTCGTTCATCAATGTTCACCAATTTCTCAAGTATACTTTTTTCGTCACCGGGTCTTTTTGTTTCCTTTTTTAGTTTTTCCATGCTTTGTTGCACAAAATATTTGCTAAGTCTGAAAGTTTTGAAAACAGTTTTGTTAATGATTATTGCTTGGAGCCATAGTTTTTCTAGTAGTAAAGAGTTTTCTAGTCTCAAACGCTTCGATTAACAAATAAAACATTTGTAGGGACTCGGCCGTTGGTTGGTTCCTGAACAAATAGAATACGTAACTTTACTCACTCCCATTGTTCGGCATAAGTCTTCATTGCCTTTTTAAACAGCGGCGTAGAGATGTATCTCCACAGATTTGGTTTCAAGTCCAAGCTTTCCGCCATATAAAAAACGTCATGTATATTCTTTATAAGTTTTCGTGCTGGTGAATCCTCCGGTAAGTTTGGGTCGAAAAGGTTCAACCGTTGTCCTAGAGCAACTACCGCTACCGATTCTAACGTCCATATCGTAATTTCATGCCTTACATTATTGACCATATGTTTTTCATCAAGTAGAAATTGTATTCTAGAACAATAGCAAAATGTCAGCGTCATCTACTTTATATAGGTAAAAACAGCCTACGTCATTGCAGTGAAAAATAAATATCCTCGAATTAATATAATAATTCTTAATATAAAACAATATTTAAGAATTTCTTCAATATTTTAATCAGCACCACCTGCCGTTTTAATTCAATAGAATTTTTGAAATACATTGGAAATTTGGATCATACCAGGCATGCACAAATTTTGTCTGAATTATATTATTGAATGTGTCGCGTTGATATGAATTCTATAAGCATTTTTACATGGTACACAAGATTACAAATATCGGGATTTTGCGAGCAGAATAGACGTTTAAAGTCTGTTTTTATTGTGTACAATAAAAAGCAATGTACTATAAATAACCTTGAAACCATATCTTCCGCTACTTTATATAATGGTTTGCTATAAATTTTTACACTCTGGGTTGCAGCATTATTGGATTGACTTTAGATCTTAAACTCTTCCAATTCTCCCCATGTCTGTAAAGTAATTAAAACATTGTTATACTTTATAATACATACGGTACTTACAGATAATATAATATAATATAACATTGAATTTGAAACCACTCAACGGGCTTAAATGTAGTTTTCTTAATAAACAAAGTTATTTAAGAGAATGGTTTTATATTTACCAAACTTTGTTAAACTTATAGCCATTTGGGTATAATATTTTGTGCTTTTTGGTTTGAAACCTCTGAATAAAGTTCAGTATTTTTTGTTTTATCTTTTTGGATAGTAAAGTTTTTTATTTTAAAAACAAAATTCATAAAAAGTCGGCAACCCAGTTGCAACCCTTCAGGCAGTGTGAGTGTCCATGGGCGGCGGCATCACGATAAAAGACATATATTATTTGAGTTTAAAATAGTTATTTTCTTAATTATTGTCTATTTACTCTGTAATAAGGCCAGTAGACTCAGATTCAGAATTTGGGTTATCACTTTTAAGGTAATTCTTCCTATAATATTCTAGGGACTGAAATAATGGTCGGTCAGGAAGAATTTCTTCCCCACGTAGAATCTGGAAAATAAATTTATAATTATAACGAATCTTTAAAAATTATATGGGGTATTAATTTATTTACGACGGGCTTTACAATAAGGAAAATAGGAGACATTTAAAAAAGAGATTTGATTTTATAGTTACAATAACAGGAAAAGTATACTTAGTATACATAATATACTGTTTTAAGGGTAAGTCAGAGTCGGGGCTTTGACTCCCGTATATCAAAAAGTTAAGATAAAGCGCAATACACATTGAGCCCGCCGGGCCGCCAACACAATATGTTGGCAACTTTTTGTCGGCGATCTAGTTGGCGGCTTCACAAGTCTTCTTATTACAAGTCGGAAAATTTGGTAGGCGATATGGCGGCGGCTTGATATGAGTATGATGTTGGCGTACCCAAGCCGCCAACATGTCGGCGGGTAACACGCGCAGGCGCATGTTGCCGACATGATTCTTTTCATATAGGCCGCCGGGTTGTGTCGCCGGACTTTGTCAGCGGCCCGGCGGGCTCAGTGTGTATTGCGCTTTAGAGTAGTTACTTACTACAACAACATGAAATATATAGCTTCCAACATGAAAGTACTGTTACATTAAAAGCTTACAGAACATGCATTATAGTAGTATACAATGTTAACAAGTAAGATTGATTGAAAAAATAAAACGCTTTTGCAGCATAACCCAATAATTTTATAAGAACAATACAAAAGTGCGACAAGGAAAGAGGACATAATATCCAACGCATTCAATGTCATTGTAGATTACAGGGCCTATGTTGCTGTAATATTTTTAATTTTGGCAAACTAACCCATTCCTATGCAAACTAAAAGTAGAAAACGAAAACATTACCTTTTCTATAGCGCCAGGATCGTATAGGTTTACTACGAGGAATGGCACACCTAATAGCCTCATTTTCACTATTGGACCGTACCTTTTGTACAGTGTTTCGTATAAAGCATGTTTCACGTTATACAAGGAACCTAAAAACTGTACATTTTTTCATTTTGTACACACTATCTACACGTTAACCCAACACTTATTACTAGTCTTTTTTTTGGTTATTTGGTTACTATTATAAATTCTTAATCAAAATTCTGTTAGTAATGTTATTTTGTTTCTCAGCAAACAACCTAGTATTATTTTTAAATTTAAATTCAATTATAATGGACTTTTATTCCGTACCCTAGTCAACTGAGAGCAGTGTTGGCCTATTAGCTAGGCGCGCTACTCTTAACAATGAGGTCAAGTGTTCGAATCACGGCTAAGACAGACGGGGAGAGAGGCTATTAAAAAAAAAATCGAGAAACAGCTACAAACATATAAGGCCAAAGTTTGTAGCTACACAACACTTTTTATTTTTTTCACACTACTCAATTAGTACGTATCATTTTTTTAAAAAAACATTGGCTGGAAAAACATTTATTAAATATGAACTGTAATAAAACATTTGCTGTCGATTGTCGTCAGTAAATAAATAAACGACCTGGTCGACGGAGGATGCTATTCTTTTGACAAAGTAGATTTGAGTACATTTTACATACCACCAGGTAGAAAGTGATGCAGTTGTCCTATAATAGGTAATGAAGATGGTCCTGGTATTTCTTGCCATGTTTTGATATAGTTTCTTTTATCGACGAGAGTCGAACTCACACCTAACAACCTGATAAGCAAAATAACATTAAAAAGGTATGGTTCAAAACTTTTTGGTGCCTATAACTAGGTCCCACCCATACACATTATTAAATTCAAACTCTAAATGTTTAAGTATATAACACTACTAAACTATAACAACACTAAACGTAATACAAATATTAAAACAGAAGACATTGTAATGTTGTTTTCGAGTTTAGTATTAAACACGAAAATAAACGCAATACTTATCTTTAAACTATTATCTTATTAATGTTATTTAATAATATTTTTTAAAGATAAATAAATGTTGATTTACCTTGTGTTTCTAGCATTTAAAAGATATATTGTATCTATCCCTCTTCGCAGAGATAGCATTTTATCTTTTATAATTCACTGCACGATCGCTCACACACAATTTACTTCGTAAATGATAAAATTCCGGGGCGAATTTATTTTAAGTCTAATAATCTTTAATATGAGTCATAACCAGATATTAAAAGGCTGATAATCGCACTCGCATCTAATTTATAAACACATGAAGACTCTCAAATATTTATTTAATGCACAAATTAAAGAAAACCAGAAGGTCCGGTTTCCAAATTGTCGTTATTGAAACTTTATGAGCCGTATCTAGGATTTAACCCTTTCGGTTTGAACCCGATGAGTATCATTCATATTTCATACTATCAGCTATACAGTATATTTCGTACAGTAGGTAAATCAGTAAAAAAAATAGTATTCCGAAAAAAATGTTCTTATACAAACTCGCCAAATGTGCTTATTGGTCATTATAGTGTATGCTAACAATTAGGTTAAAAGAACTAAATTAGATAGGTTTTTTTCAAACCTGCAAAAATCATCCGAAAAACGATGTTTTTATTTTATTATTTATTAATTGTCGCTGCATAAAGACACAATTTAATCTTACGATCTAGCCTAACTTAAGACTGATAAATAATTTAAAACTAAACTAATTTACTAAAAAGGATGTTTACCATAAGAAATTGTCAAATCACACTACATACAACATTTGCGAAATCCGACAAACAATTTTCTTTTATTAAAAAGTGTCTTTGAGTAAGTATAGAAAATAATCTAAATGCGTGTTGTTTAGATGAACCGCCTTAGTATACATAGCATATTACTCTAGTAAACATGCTCTTTCCGGGACAAAAATAATTGTTTAGATTAATCAACTAGTCTTAGAATAGTAATGTGTCTCTCCCATGCCTGATTGGAGTGTTAAGGGGCTTCGGACACAAGATAAGGATGTATTACGGCGCTATATAATGGTCACTATTCAATGAAGGAGGGGCCGTTGAAGTATTATGTAATCTGATTTACTTCCCCCCCCTCTCCTCTTGTCAGCAAAAGTAAACAAAGCTATCAAAAATAATAGTACATATACGTATTAATTTTTTGTACTAATCCTCGAGAATGCATTTTGTTTTCAAGTATAGATGTGAGGGTAATATGTGTAAAAAAGTAAATAATGACTGTTGACGTAATCACCAAATAAGAAAATCAAATACCAGTGAATATTTTGTATTTAATTCACTGAAGAGATTCTTGTTATATTACAATGCGTCAAAACTCAGACGCCAAATGTCGTTAGTTCTGCATCGTTACGCGACTCATCCATGTCATTTGCCTTAAATATTTCTAAAATGACATTATTATATGAATACTTTTAACTTACGCATAAAAACAAACTTAGATGAAATATTTAGCAAATTTGAATTAAGGAAGCTTTGCTTCTTTTGTATATAAGGCGATTTCTAGTTCATATTTTATACATTGCGGTAAATATTTTTAATAAAGATTTATTATACCGTACATAAATATATTGTTGTCATATTTACAATTATACTTTTTATTTAGACGTCACCACACTACGAACAACTTCTAAAAGTATTTTAGATATCCATTAAAACGATTATTTCCAAGTGGTTAATAGTGCACCGTAAAATATAAGAGATATTAAAGGTGCTCCAATTACTCATTCTTTTAATTCTTAATAGAAACTCTTAAACATGTAATAATAATAAAAGCCCTTTAACGTTATTGAGGTTTTGACCTCAATAACGTAATTTTATTTTGTAAAAATTTAAAGTAAATGGAGTCCATAGTAGTCATCTAAAATAAAACTGTAGTTCAGAGAATAATTTTAATTCTTGTAAGCATTTTTGAAAACAAATGGCAAGTCCCCTTTAATGTATATACTTATGGCAACTTCTACTTCTGCCGGAGGTCCATCCCAGGATACTTCGAAGTTTTTTATCATTTCTGATGTAAATGACTCGAGTTGTAACTGGGCTATTCTTCTTCCTGAAATATATACATTTTCTTAGAGACACCAAAGTTCGTAAGTTTGATTACCGGCGAAACAAATGTTTGTGTGGTAAACAGATGATGTGTCTGTCCCCATCCCAAACGGAGGTTACCGTACTTTACAAAACATATCAACTCCATTCAAATAGTTTAGGACAGTTAAATAAAAGAAAAGATCTAAAAATCAATATAGCTTTTAATTCTAAATACGATATATAATTTATAAATAATTAAAATCCGCAGTTGTCCAATCTGTGTCGTTAATTAATATAATTAAAAAGTCTTTTGACTTATGAAGTAAAAGAAGATTAAGATTTATTGTTAAATAAATATTTTATACAATACAGCGCTAAAATAGTGATGTATTATATTTTTAAATTTCATGTCAAATTATTAAACACAAGTTTAAGACAATGTCATAAACGCTTAAAACGCATTTTAAGCGGAAAAGCGTAAAAGACAGTGCTGACTATTAATTCAGCACTGTTTTTTATTTACTCTATATTAATAGCGTATATGCGACGCACGTTTAAAACGCGACTTTTATCTACGACAATTGCTCACCACGAGTAAAAATATTTTCATTTCGTAAGAGCTTATTTACTAGCATTATGAAACTTACCAATACAACTTCTTGTTCCAAAACCAAATGGACTGTATACAAATGGATGAGCATTTCCATAATATAGGGGGTCAGTCTTATCAACAATCCATCTTTCTGGAATGAACTCGTTCGGTCTAGGGAAATGTTGCTCAGTCTTACCGAGAACTTCGTGGTTTAATATGACAAAGCTCTGGAAACAATTTGTTAACTTTAACAGTTCGTAACACGCTTTACTAATCAATAAATAATAATAATAATAATAAATATTCGTGAATCTGTCCATTGGTGTTTTATATTAATAATCATGCCCTAAGTTCGACGGGGGCGGGACAAAATCTTTTTTATGTTAGTATTTTAATGGCAAGGTCGGTCATATCATTAAAAAAAATAGAATAAATAAATATTGGAAAAAAATTGACAGAGTTTGAATATGTAAAGATAAAAACATATTATACAAAGATAAAATTGTTTTTTGGACGTACGACCCTCATCTCTGAAGCCGTGCCTTCAACTCACCGCTACACTAATCATGTTTTATTTCTATATGTAATGAGAATTTGCTCCTATGGTGAAGGCAAACTAAGTACAATCTGAGGACAAGAGCTATATTTGGTTGAAGCACTAGATTATTATTATTACTTACATCTTTCGGTATTCTGTATCCAAGAATATCATAATCTTTCGAAACTTTTCTTAGATTAGCTGGTACTACTGGTATAATTCTTAATGTTTCCTTTATGCAAGCTTTTAGGTAAGTTAGTTTTGGGTCTTCTGATAAAATTTCCTCTCTTAGCTTTTTCTGTTTATCTGGATTTCTGGCTAAGAGGTACAAGATTGAGGTCACTACGTTAGCCGCCTGAGGTGAAAAAAGAAAAGGATAATTATCAAGTCAAATTATAACACAATACAGGTTTGTTTTAGAAGTCCCGCTATCCCTTTATACCAAAGGTGGAAGAAAGTCATGCTACGAAACACTTTTATTCGTGTTTTTGGCAAACAATCTTCTTGCTTACAACTTTGTCCGCACGAAAAATGACATAATCCAGACTACAATCTATCCAAACGTATAGTATATTGTAAAATTGCCCAATAAGCATGCTTGTTTTATTGGTACCTTGAAATCTTGTAAATTGTAATAATGTCTGTGTTGACTTATCAATACACAATAAATTATAGTAATTTTGTCTCACTTTTTTCTTTATAAAACAGGGGGCAAACGGGCAGGAGGCTCACCTGAGGCTCGCGAGTGCGTTGACGGCTTTTTAAAAATGAGTACGCTCTTGACCCTAAGTCGAATTGGTTCGGAAATACTTCAGAGGGCAGCTGGTTCCACATTGAGGTGGTGCGCGGCAAAAACTGCCTTAAAAAAGCTCAGTTGTGGAACGGCGGACGTCGAGGTGATACGGGTGGAATTTCGTATTCTGCCTCGACGTCCGATGATGAAACTCAGCTGCAGGTATTAATCCGAACAACATCTGATCACCCTCCATGGTAAATGCTACTTACTTGACAAACCAGCTCCAAGAACTTGTTTAACTCAATTATTACAAAACTATGAGAATTATTATTACCGTATCTACACCAGCAAATAGAGAATCACCAGCCATAAGAATGGCAGTTCCTTCATCAATGTTCACCAGTTTCTCAAGAATACTTTTTTCGTCATCGGGTCTATTTGTTTCCTTTTTTAGATTTTCCATGCTTTGTTGCACAAAATATTTGCTTAGTCTGAAAGTTTTGAAAACAGTTTTATTAATTATTATTATTGCTAGGATCCATAGTTTTTCTAGTAGTAAAGAGTTTTCTAGTGTAAAACGCTTCGATAAACAAATAAAACATTTGTAGGGCCTCGGCCGTTGGTTTTAATCCTGGAACAAATAGAATACGTAACTTTACTTACTCCCATTGTTCGGCATAAGTCTTCATTGCCTTTTTAAACAGCGGCGTAGAGATGTATCTCCACAGACTAGGTTTCAAGTCCAAGTTTTGCGCCAAATAAAAAACATCATGTATATTCTTTGTGAGTTTTCGTGCTGGGGAATCCTCCGGTAAGTTTGGATCGAAAAGGTTCAACCGTTGTCCTAGAGAAACTATCGCTAGCGATTCTAGCGACCACATCGTAATTTCATGCCTTACATTATGGACCATATGTTTTTCATCAAGTAGAAATTGTATTCTAAAAAACAGCAAAATGTCTGTGGCATCAACTTCAAACAGGTAAAAACAACGCACCTCATTGCAGAGAGACATAATACCCTAATTTTAATATGGTTAATCTATATATATAAAAATGAAACCCGTTTTCCGTTGTCACGACATAACATGAAAACGGCTTGACCGATTTGTCTGATTCTTTTTTTATAATATTCCTTGAAGTACGAGGATGGTTTTTACGGAGAGAAAAATTAAAAAAATTGAGAGAAAAAGTCTAAAAACAACACTTTTCTATATTACCATACAAAATATTCGTGATAATATTTAAAGGCAATTTGAACTTTAATACCATATCATAAAGTTCAAGTGTTAGTGGAGGGGTTCTGGGAAGGTAATTTTTTTTTGACATAATGTATTTGTTGTATTATCAACATTCTTTTTTTATCTTACAAGCTAGACCGGTGTCCCGAATAGCAGAATAAGTATTAAAAAAAATAAAGAATCGACTGTTAGGCGGTACGATGGTCGCCAGGCCAGCTAGTACAAAATAATAATTTGTAGTTTCTCCAATATTATTATGAATAAATCAAACCTGCCGTTTCGATTCAATGTAATTTTTAAAATTCAATGGTAATTTGGGTCCTAGATAAGAAGACTGTCTGAATTATATTATGCAAGCTTTTGCGGCGATGTGATATCTATAAGTCATTTTACATGGTACACAAGATTACAAATATCGGTATTTTGCGAGCAGAATAGACATTTAAAGTCTGTTTCTATGCAATATACTATTTGACTGAAAGTTACCTTGCAGCCATATCTTCCGCTACTTTATATAACGGTTTGCTATAAATTTTTACACCCTTGGGTTGCAGCATTATTGGATTGACTTTAGATCTTAAACTCTTCCAATTCTCCCCATGTCTGTAAAGTAATTAAAACATTGTTATACTTTATAATACATATGGTATTTAAAGATATATAATATAACATTGAATTTGAAACCACTCAACGGGTTCAAATGCAGTTTTCAATTTGCCATTTAAGTATATTTTGTTCTGTTTACTTGATACCTCAGAATAAAGTGCAGCATTTTTTGTTTTGTCCTTTTGGAAATCAAAGTTTTTTTATTATAAAAGCAAAATTTATTAAAAGTCGGCAACGCTGTCGCGAGAGGTTCAGGCAGTGTGAGTGTCCATGGGCAGCGGGCGGTATCTCCTAATATCAGATGAGCCTCTGCCGGTTCTTTCTATAATAAAAGACAAATATTATTTGAGTTCAAAATTATTTTTAATGTTAGTTATTGTCTATTTACTCTGTAACAAGGCCAGTAGACTCGGATTCAGAATTTGGGTTATCACTTTTATGGTAATTCTTTCTATAATATTGTAGGGATTGAAAAGCTGGTCGGTTAGGAAGAATATCTTCCTCACGTAGAATCTGGAAAATATATTTTTAATTATAACGAATCTTAAAAAATTGTATAGGGTATTAGGATTTGTAATTTGTAATTCGACGAGCTTAAAAATAAGTAGTTTATGGATATGGATTTGATTTTATAGTTACAATATCAGCGGAAATTTACTATTTTAAGGTTAAGTCAAGGTCAAGTCAAGACAGCGCGAATTATGGTGACTCCCAAATATCAAAATATGTTAATTCATTTATTGGTTAGATAACCGGAGTTACTTACCTACTAGAATAACATGAAACTACTAAAGTATACATTAAAAGCTAACACAGGATGCATTATAGTAGTTTAAAATGTTAAAAAGTAAGATTTTTTGAAAATAATTAAACATTTTTGCAGGTTTATAAGAAAAATACGACGAAAGTGCGACAAGGAAAGAGTACAATGAAGATTAAAGTCTATATAGGACATATCTGGCACATAGCCAGATATGTCCATGCTCTTATATTGCGGCTGTTTGACAAACTAACACTTTCCTATGAAAACTAAAAGTAGAAAACGAAAACCTTACCTTTTCTATAGCGCCAGGATCGAATAGGTTTATTATAAGGAATGGCACACCTAATATCTTCATTTTCACTATTGGACCGTACTTTTTGTACAGTGTATCGTATAAAGCATGTTTCACGTTATACAAGGAACCTAAAAAACTGCACATCTTTCATTTTGTACACTTTAAGCCAACTCTTATTACTAGTCTTTTTTACTTGGTTATTATTATTAATAACAGTTAATAGAAAATCAACTGTTTATAAATTCTGTTACTATTGTTGTTTTTTTATAATGGACTATTAAATTTAATTATAATGGACTTTTATTCCATACCCTACTCAAGTGAGAGCAGTGTTGGCCTATTAGCTAGGCCCGCTACTCTTAACTATGAGGTCAAGTGTTCGAATCACGGCTAAGAGCGGATTTAAACCCTCAAAATTTACCTAGCCTAGCCTATCAAAAAAAAAAATGTGTGCGTGTACTAGGAGTACACACGTAAGAAGTGAAACTTCTTTATGACCTTATTTTTCGAAAAATGATCTACTATGCAACTTTACAGAAATTGGTTAAATAAAGTTAAATTAGATAAAGTTTAACAAAAGGCTTTTATTATCATAGACATGAATACAAATACAATTATTTCATTTTAACTTATTACTGTACTACTATGTAGTACTAAGATTATTACAGAATTTCATTAATTGTAATAGAATTATTAGTATTACTATCATTGTTATCGTTATTATATATTTTTGTTACTAATAATGGCTTCGAATCTCTTCGGATCAACCGTGGTGGGGACAAGAAAAAGATGGCGCGTAACCTGCTACAAAATTTCTCCCATACGTCGATAATGAAGTTTCACTTCAAAAGATGGCGCGTAACGGAAAAATGTGACGCGTAACGAAAAAATGTTACACTAAATTTTTTTCCAACCCCGATAAAGAAGTTTCACTTCAATAATAGAGAAACAGCTACAGACATATAAGGCCAAAGTTTGTAGCTATCTTTTTATAATTGCATACTATATTTTAGTAAAAACATTGTCTGGAAAAACCTTGAATTAAATACGAACTGTAATAAAACATTTGTCGTTGTTTGTCGTCAGTTTTAAATAAATAAACGACCTGGTCGACGGAGGATGCTATTCTTTTAAACAAGTTGATATTTTGATAAATACATACCACCAGGTAGAAAGTGATGCAGTTGCCCTATAATAGGTAATGAAGATGGTCCTGGTATTTCTTGCCATGTTTTGATATACTCTCTTTTGTCGAAGAGAGTCGAACTCACACCTAACAACCTGATAAGCAAAATAACATTAAGAAGTTATGGCTCATAACTTTTTTGTACCTATAACTGGGTTACAGTACAACATCATTACATTCAAAATCTAATTTTTTAAGTATATAACAGTACTAAACAATAACAACACTAAACATATTACAAATATTAAAACAGAAGACAATGTAATCTTGTTTTCGAGTTTAGTATTAAAACACGAGAATAAACGCACTATCTTTAAACTATTATCTTATTAATGTTATTTAATAATATTTTTAAAGATAAATAAATGTTGATTTACCTTGTGTTTCTAGCATTTAAAAGATATATTGTATCTATCCCTCTTCGCAGAGATAGCATTTTATCTTTTATAGTCCACTGCACGACCGCTCACATACAATTTTCTTCGTAAATGATAAAATTCCGAGGCGAATTTATTTTCAGTCTCAATATTTAATATGAGTCATAATCGTAAATTAAAAGGTTGATAATCGCACTTGCATCTAAAGACACATGTAAAGACATTACAATATTTATACACAAATTAAATAAAACTTATTATTTGTGCCTTGGCACTCTTGGAGGTCAAGACCTCCAGCTATTACCATAGGCTACAAACATATAATATTGTATATATGTTATACTATACATACTATATACAAATATATACATATACTTGCTGACCCGACAAACGTTGTTTTGCCATGTACCTATATTATTTCTAGGAAACATTTTTTAGTTCAATAAAAATAACTGTCTACTATAATAAAAATAGGGGTTAATCGTAGAGGGGTGAAAATTAAGGGTTGTATGTATTTTTGTATGTTGTATCATAAAAAAATAAAAATAAAAAAAATATTTTCTAAAAATTAATTTTTTTTTTGGTGTTGACACCCCTTATCACTTAAGGGGTTGAAAGATAGTAGCCAATTTTGTGCATATTCAGACTTACTGAATATGCACAAAAAAGTTCATAAGAATCGGTCGAGCCGTTTCAGAGGAGTATGGGAACGAACATTGTGACACGAGAATTTTATTTATATACAGATTTACATTCTATAAAATTCATATAAACATTGGGCAAAAATATTTTTGACGTTATCAATAATCAATATTGAATAGGCAAGAGATAATTACAGCATTATATTCACTCATCACTCATAATTTATTTAGTAGATAGTGCTATCAGCGATTAATTTGATTTCTACCAAGGCTAATAGGTATGTTATTTAAGAGGTATTACAATATAATATGATGTTAAGTATAGTAAAATAGGCAATACACCTATCATTTCTGTTTATCTTATTGCAATATTTTGTATACAAATGATTACTTTTACGAGGTCAAGACATATTTTCAAAATTACCTGCCGATGAGCTTGTGATAAAATTTTGCCATTTAAGTTTAGGTTGCAGATAAGGTGAAAACCGGCAAATCACAAGCTGGCCAGCCGTGATGAAGAAACCTCTTCTCCAGGGAACGTCATTTAAAGTCAAGGACTTAAAAAATGTGTTATAATTATATTGATAGTATACTACTATAATATTGAATTCCTTTAGAATAATAGGTATGTTTAAATTAAGACTCGACTTTACTTCTAGGTAATAATTTATTATCATTTGCACTTTGTTCTTAAAACGTCATATTCATATTAATAAAAACACCTGTGGCGCTACGTGGATCTCAATATGTATATGTTTCAAGACGTTTTAGATTTTCCAATAGGCAAGTAGGCGATCAGTCTTTTGTGCCTGACACATGCCGTCGAATCTCTTGTGACTAAGGCATGCCGGCTTTGACACGATAAACTTCTTCACCGTACGACCGAGTGTTCATTGCGCACTTAGACAATCAGTCTATTGGGGCACAGCCGGGGTTCGAATCTACGACCTCAAGGATGAGAGTCACACGCACAATAGGCCAAACCTAAAACCAGTTACATTAAAAATACTTAAAATAAAAAACTATAAATACTACAAAAAGCAAGGATAAAGTGAAGAAATCTATCGAAATATAAATTTAAAATCTGTTATACGACCAGATATATTAAATGCAAATACCTGCGAGCGTATTTCAGTGCAAACTGAAGAAATTAATAGACAGTACTTATACATATAGTCAGAGATCGTCCGCTACGATTAATGACGTTCTTAGTCGGGAAAATGTAAGGGATTTGCTCCACTAATTAGTTGGACATTTGGAGGTAATCTTTCTAAATCCAGAGAAATGGACTAACCGTAAGTAACGTATATGCGATAGAGGCAAACATTTATCATTTATCTGTGGTTTCATTAATATAGATTAAAGTTTTGTTTATAGGACTTAAGATGTATGTATTACGCGCAAAGTTAGTAGTTATATTTAGAGGAATTGCGTCCCGGCTCGCCCATGAATATTGTAAGCAAAAATATTACAGATGTAGCCGGGGCGTATTTCGCGAGACGTGTGATGTGAAGCTTAGAAATAGAAAAAGTCCCTGGACACAATGGCAGGGGAGTAGAAAAGGTATTATTTAAAAAAAAAAAAGTAATCATAGGAAAACGGAAGGGTGCGGAAACTGAGTACTAAGCAGAAAAACTTTTGAAGTGTAGCTTCTCTGCTTGAAAAACATATTAAACGGCTGTTACGACACCGCTACTAAGGCTACTTGGCCTAGAACTCACATAAATACAATGCGATATGTGGTCAATTTATATTTTAGACAAAGTTTATTTCAATTAGACCATCTAAAATGGCACTTTTGAACGTCAAAATAAAAATAGGTAAAAAACCTTTTTAAGTTAAACGGTTTTATGTTAAACATACATTGCAATGTTTAAGATAAATGTACTAAAAACCAAAAAATAATAAAATAGATACAGTCGTGGGAATTATAAACATATGCATAGACTAGACTAAAATAAAACCGTGGGGCACGTCAATTGTCTACAAATTATCGACTTAATGTGCGATAGAAGAATCGTTTAATTCGTCGTTAAAATAGGCAGTTGGCCCGCAGACGGTCAGGAAATTACTTACTATTTTCTTGCTCATGGAAATTCCAATAGTTATACACTCCATGTAAATAAAAGAGATGTTTCAACTAGTTTATCGTTGGACATTCACACTGCTGGCTGGCGAGGAATCGTTTCACTGCTCGTAGTTTGTCTTTAATCGACAAAACATATGATAAAAGTACTACTCGCTCACCACTATGAAACCCTAAAACTCGCTTATAATCGAGCTTGCTAGCTTATTTCCACATTCTAGCCCTACTTATCACACGTCCATCGTTGTCGGTTGAACAACTGCCTAATTATAGTGTAACATTACAAAACAAACATTTTAATCCACGATTGTAGACAATTGACGTGCCCTACGGTTTTATTTTAGTCTAGTCTATGCATATGTTTATAATTCCCACGACTGTATCTATTTTATTATTTTTTGGTTTTTAGTACATTTATCTTAAACATTGCAATGTATGTTTAACATAAAACCGTTTAACTTAAAAAGGTTTTTTACCTATTTTTATTTTCTAGTTTTTAGTTTTAATTTCGCATTCTGTTGTCATTTAGTGCTTCATTATTGCAAGGTTCCTTGCCCGTTAGTTTATATAAATAAATCAATTCTATAATATAAATATAATATATATTTAATTAATAAAATAGATACAGTTTTTAATATAATGTTATATATATATATATCTATAATATTTATTTATTTTTATTTTATTTATTTAGTTTATTGTATTGTCACCAAAATCCAAAGTGTATACAAAATTTCAGATTAATCGGTTGACAGGAAGAGGGTGAAATTTGAATTACTAAATTTGACCCAAGAATAAAACAAACGGGGTGAGCTAAATAAAACCGTTTAAAAAAAAATATATAAAGATGATTCTAGTTGCCCCTTCCAAAAGGTAGTTTCGTGTGGAGAAGAATGGGCAAGAAACTCCACACTTACTCTTTTAAAATAGGTTTACAATATTTTGTTACATTTGTTAAATAATTATATGTGAAGACAATGTACTCTTAGAATAAACTACTTTACTAAAAAACATGTTCCTCACATATTTACAAATATCGAAACCGTAGAATAGTAACATTAAAGAGTAATAAAAATATTAAAAAAACACAACAAAACAGTGTGTGAGATACAAAAAAAAAAAAAAAATTACATTTGTAGCATTATATAAATTAAAAAAAATAATAATAATAATAATAACAAAAATATGTTAAACCAAAAAATCAGCAACCAATTTGATTTTGTCCAGGCTATAGAGCCAATCATAGGATTGTCCTATGGAGCAGGACCAGCATGTTGACATTTAAGTACAATTAAAATATGCAAAAACAAAAGAAAACGACAGGACAAATGGGATCATAAAAAAAGAATTAGTGTAGCTTGTTTATGACAGCGTCTTCAACCGTCTAGAGTCTAGACAAACTACAATCATGCGACACGTAGCCAATTCCTTTATTTGCATTCCAACCTAGACAGGTCACTCCTGCGGAAGCGTTATATACTGGAAATTTAAGCTGAATTAAGTAAGAATATCGGGTTTCTTCAAGCATTCCATTAAGTTTCAATACTCGTCTAATTTGAATAGATACGGTTGTGAAATTCATATCCGGATTCGCAATGGCTTTGTGAAATTGAAATTTAGATATAGCGGAAACCTCTTAGTGATATTGAAAGGGATCTGCTTTACGTTAAACAATTTCATAACGTGTAAAATGTCATGTGAATCTAAATAAGGATTATGTGGTTTTATGATACCGCGGTAAAAGTGAATATTTTTTTCACATTATAGACATTTAACTACAAATTTTTGGAATAATATTTCATTAAGTGTATAAAAATCGCTTTATCAACCTTAATTTTATATTGGAAAATTGGAATGATAATGGGAAATAATAAAAGTAGATAAAAGTCTCCAACTAATATTTTTATTGAACTCTGTGTCTTAGAGAGTACGACATACATAATACTTAACAATTATTTAGATTATATACACATATTAATAACAATTATTTAGATTACATACACATATTAAATAATAGTCTATACACTACACGGTCAGCTGCTGCAAACTATAGGCACCGCCCTATTGGCCTTGGCTGCTATGGCGAGCGCCTTTCACTTTATCCCTACTCCGCGGCCGACCGTCACGCGACATGTAACACACAGACGAAAAAATTTGAGACGATGTAATAAAAGTTTCACTTTAAAAATTAAAATTAATGAAAGGCAATTATATAAGTTTAATCCTGAAAGCAAATGGGTTTAAATTATTTGCTCTTCCACTTAGGTAATAATGTACTAAATTGAACTATTCGTAAACTTTGATGTCAGTGTGTTCAGAGCGCGCATATAAATGAATAAGATTCAGTTTCATGTCATTTGATCCCACTAAGCACAACATAGCATAACTTTTATTCCAAAAGTCATAATAACATATACTTCTGAAATAAAAGTTCGCGTGTTACAGATGTTTCTTGTTAATTGTTAATGAATATCATTTCCGTTTTCTTCCTTAAAAAAATGTAAAAAAAAATATAAACAAGAAGGTGAGTATTCTATGTATAGAAGCTTGTCTATACTGGTTTACTAATCATAGATTATTTCTTAATAGTCTTTATCTACAAATTTCCACTCTAGGAGTGGAGCAGTCCCCATGACCGCTCCGCAAAGGGTCTCACTTTAAGATAAATTTTAATTGAGGCTGTTGAAAAAGAAATACCTCAAGATGGGACTTGATATAGAAAATGGCATTACCGACTGTTACTGTCCGCTGTCGTGAATGCTAGATCCACACCCTAGTTCCACTTATCTCATATCACTGTTTAATGTTCATGCATTTTATTTCTACGTTAAACAACTTTCAAGATCTGAAATAAAGTTAATAGAAATGGCTTCAAACTTGTAAAGTTTTATTAATATACTTTCCATGGAAGCATTCAACTATTCCCTCGAGAAACTGACTCAGGTTTTGATGTGGTGCGGCGCCTGAAGCCTTTTGTTGTGCAGATTTCAACTTTCCCGTTTTGCTCTAGGATTTATTGCGACAGATAAAACAAAGATATTAAACAAGAAAATACAACGAATTCTTTAATTTTCCTTTGAGTGCATTGGTCTTGATAAAAGGAGCTTTGTTTTATACTTTATTGTGCTTTATTTTTTAATGATTTGATGAAATGATCATAGAAAAAGACTAAAGTAACATGGGGTTTTTTATTAATTTATAAGTATTGTTACCTACCTACCTGTGTATAGTCTGTGTTAATGTAAGCACAAATATACTGTCTCCGTGGCTTAGTGGTTAACGCACGTTGTATAACTCTGAGGTGTTATATTTATTACTGTAGAAAATGTAGACGTCAAAGATCATTGTTTATACTGTAAGGTATACTGGATTCAAAACAGCATGAATAATAAATCCGGCGAAGTTTAAGTTTTTTTGTTTTGTTTCATTACGTATTAGATACTTACATTTTTTATTTATATAAATTTGAACCGTTTTAAATACTTAAGTATTTAAAATCTTTAAGGATGACAATGTATGTACAAACTGGTTTCTTAAGTCTGACCTTGGAGTTCGTCGAATATTAAATGAGCCTGAAACAATTTAAAATCATATTGCCAGAAGGACCGGTTTCCAAATTGTCGTTATTGAAACTTTATGAGCCGGATCTACGATTTAACCCTTTCGCTTTGAACCCGATGTTGGTGGTATCATTCATATTTCATACTATCAGCAATACAGTATATTACGTACAGTAGGTGAATTAAAGAAATTCTGAAATAAATATTCATATACAAACTCGCCAAGTGGGCTTATTGGATATTATTCTGTATGTATATGTTACAGTTAACACTAGTTTTTAGTTAAAACTCGTTTTCCCTAGTTAAAAATAGTTTTTTCTAAATGCCTTTGTCAAAACTAGAAATAACAAGTGAAAACTAGAATTTACCACTGATATAATTCATTTTCTGATAAAACTAGTTGTCACTCCGAGCTTTAGTTACAACTAGCACTAGAGAAACTAATTTGAATTTTGGGATTGAAAACAAGATAAAGTTTTAAAAATATTTATTAAAAAGATCTAGGGTGTAGAAACATAGTACCGTACCTAGTAAAAAAAACTTACACTAAAGGAACATTTTAGGGAACATCAGCATAAAGTAGTTGCCAAGGTGACAACATTAATTAAAAGTAAATAAAATAATCAAACAAATCAACAGAATACAACCATAAAATTTAAAAAAGGAACATTATAATAATATTTTTAAGGGATATTGGTAAACATACAATAAAAAAATAATCAAACAACCTTAAAATTAAAAAAGATGACGATCTACTTGTTATTGCAAGACAAACTAGCGTGGCATTTTGAATTACAAAGGTAGCCATTTTTCTTGCAGAGACACCTTTTTGACATACATCCTTTCTTACATACGCAGCGCATAAATCCCTGGCCTGTTCCTATGGATGCTTCCTTAACAACAGTTCTCAAAGGTAAATTTGTATTCGGAACGTCTTCTTCATGCAAAAATTTTTCTTTGCACTTGTCGAATTCTGACCTGAAAAGCAATATTTAAATAGTTAGCTTTTACCTAAAGGCAATATAATAATATGATAAAACAATTAAGCAACACATAGGTAGGTACATACCTGCAATATAATTTGTCGAGCATTCCATATTTCGTTCCAATCTTGTGAAAACCCTGATCATCCTTTTGAAGAACCACTCCGACTATATTACGTAGATTTATTTTTTTCTGTCGACATCTGGGATTTGTATAATTACATTATCACCGATTTCTACAGGAACGTGTATTGCATCTGAAGCTAATGTCATTCTCTTGGCCTGTTTTTTTAAGTTTTGATGTGCAGTTTCTCTGGATGCCGTTATGTGTTGATTCACATTTGTTACAACTTCGAGGTCTTTGTTATTTGGTGGTATTATTAGAGGCTCTTCAGCCGTAGATGCTCCAGCTTCAATATCATATTGACTGGCTTCTAGTTCGATTGGCGATTCTTCACTTGTTTTGGATGAACTTTCTGCGTCTTTTTGTTTGGCTCCAGTTATAATCTGATGCTCTCCACTGCAACTAGCTACAGGCTCAGTTTCTGCATTGTCTGTACTATTATTTAACGCATTTTCTAGATCATCTTCATCTCTTATATCCTCAATAACATCTCGTGGCAAAGTCGAAGTCATAAGCCCTACTCGCGGTTCTATACCAAACATTGCTTTGTATGGTGATTGTTTAATACCAGAATGAAGCGCCCGATTTTTCATAAACTATACAAACCGAATACCATTTGACCAATTTGTAGTATCGTTATCTTGCATCCATGAAGCTAACATTTTCTCTATGTCCTGATTAGCCCTTTCAACAGATCCTTGGCTTTGGCTGTGCCTTGGCTTTCCATGGACTAATTTACACTCGGGCCAAAATGAAACGAGCTCATTTATAACAGAGTTTACAAATTCTCTCCCGTTATCGGAGTGTAAGATGCAAGGAGCACCAAATGTTAAAAATATATCAGTCAACTGATACGCCACCTCTACGGCTCTCTTACTTTTCAGTGCACGCAACAAAACAAATTTTGTCAAATGGTCCTGATACACCATTATAAACTTAAATCCTCGATCTTCCTGTGTTTGCATGTCGATAAGATCGACTTGACAACGGCTGTTCATTTCAGAATGTAATATGGGTTTTGAAACGAGTCCTTTTTTCTTCATACTTTTTTTACGCTGACAGGTTTCGCACATAGAGAGAAAAATATTTATCATTTCTAAAGTTATGTTTGCATATTTTCGTGAAGTTTCATTTTTAAGTCTATCTCGACCACCATGACCAATGGCCACATGAGCTGCTTCAATTATATCAAAAATTTCATCTACATACAAGTAGTATTTCATGGGCTCCTGTCTAGTCACTAATTTACGTATTCCACAAATATTAATTACCTTAAATCGCTTCAGTCTCCTGTACTGTTTTTGAGATTTCTGAACAGCTAACTGTGCTTCTTCAATTTCGTCCACTAAACGGTCATAGGTTTCTTTTGGCATAATATAAAAGTGGTCCTCTTTTTTTTCATGTTCACGAATCGCTAATAATCTATTTAAAAACTCCTCTTTCCACAGCGTTCCTTCATTTAAGTTTACCATGACTATTTGCGCTCGAATCAATCTATACGTGCTTAACAGAATAAAAACAAAGCATGAATGAATGGAGCGAACGAAAGCACAGCGCGCCGACGATGGTGCTTGGGAAGGGATTCCCCCGCGTTTGCCGTCTCGCGACCAATCAGAATAAAGTAGCCTTGGTCGGAACAGTTTTAACTGACTAACTTCGAAAAAACGCGTTTTGTCTAGTAATAACTAGTTTTAACTGATATTCAATTGTGAGCATTAGTTAATTCTAGTTTTAACAAAGGCGTTTAGTAAAAACGCGTTCTAACTAGGAATAACGCGTTCTATCTAAAAACCGGTTTTAACTGTAACATATACATTTTAACAGTTCGGTTAAAAGAACTAAATAAGATAAGTTAAGAGATTTATCTCAAATCTGTAAAATAATTACGCGAAATCCGAATAACTTTTTTTTTATTGAAAAGTGCCCTTGAGTTTTTATTTTAGTATTTAAAAAATTATCTCTGCATAAAGAAACAATTTGACCTTACGATCTAGCCTAACTTAAGACTGAAAAATAATTTAAAACTAAACTGATTTTACTAAAAAGGACTAACATAAAAAAATGTCCAATAGCACTATGTATAACATTTACAAACAATTTTCTTTTAATAAAAAGTGTCTTTGAGTAAGTATAGAAAATAATCTAAATTTTTGTTGTTTAGATGAACCGCCTTAGTATACATAGCATAAGGCATTACTCTAGATCCGTTAAAGATTTCAGGAACATAAATAATTATTCAGATTAATCAAGTAGTCTTAAAAATAAAGCGCGACTTTCCCATGCCTGATTGGAGTGTTATGGGGCTTCGGACTGAAGATTGTATTACAGTACCATAGAATAGTCAGCATTCAATGATCCATGGACATTTTGGATGACACGATGGCGCCAACTTTTCTACAAGCAGTTCGATTCATAGACTATTGTAGGAAGAGGCTTACAATTATTTGTTAAGAATAGACATTCCAGTAACATGAGTTAATATTTTTTATTTAATTTACTGAAGAGTTACTGGTTATGTTACACTGCGTCAAAACTCATACGCCAGATGTCGTTAGTTCTGCATCGTTACGCGTCTCATCCATGTCATTTGCCTTCAATATTTCTAAAATGACATTATTAAATGAAGACTTAACATACGCTTAAAAACAAACTTACATGAGATATTTTGCATATTTGATTTAAGGAAGCTTTGCTTGTATTTGTATATAAGGCGTTTTCTAGTTCATATTTTGAACACTGCGTTATAAATGTATAATGGAGATTTATTATAACGTTCGGTGTTCATAAATATATTATTGTAATATTTACAATTATGCTTTTTCTTAAGACGTCACCAAGCTACGAAGAACTTTCTAAGAGTATTGTAGATCTCCATTAAAACTATTATTTCCAAGTGATTAGGAAGTGGTAAATAGTATAATAATAATTTATTTTATAGACAATGGTTAGAAAAAATATTTATTATACTGTAATGCTTTGCTTTTAAGACGCAATAATTTTCTTAATGACTGCATGTTTTTAACAACTATAATGTGTTTTATTTTATATAGTTTCTTGCTGATAATTAAAACTACATGTACAAAAAAGATATTCAAGTAGGTACTTTCACTTTAAATGTTGGGATTAAGATGTATTAGATTAGTACGCGTTTTGGCGCGCTTCACAGATTAACAGATTACAGTACAATTCTCCATAGACAATTCTATTGTCTGTGGTCTTCTCTATCGACAGACGATCTGCATATGCACACACCATACTTTTTGTTTAACGCGCGAATTGTAAAAAGAAGTAATATTTGTTGTAAACCGTGTACGTATTATGATTTAAACATTTGTTTCATCTTAGATTCTAACACCAATTTATAAAACCTAATAAATTATATGTTTAATTACGCTTTTAGCTACGGTGATTATTTGTCTTCTGTCATATTGTATTTAGACAATGATGCAAAGAGACAGTGATCTGTGATTAGATAGAGATAGAAGATAACAAGGGAAGGTAAGGAAACAAAATTACTTGTTATTAAATCAGCTTCGATTAGTTTTAAGGCTTTTATTTGAGCCAAAATGTTAAGAAATTGAAGTTCATGGTGATAACCTAAAAAAAAAAACTGTTGTTCAGAGAAAAAATTTAATTCTTGTACGCATTTTTGAAAACAAATGGCAAGTCCCCTTTAATGTGTATACTTATGGCAATATCTACTTCGGCTGGAGGACCATCCCAGGACACTTCGAAGTTTTTTATCATTTCTGATGTAAATGACTCGAGTTGTAACTGGGCTATTCTCCTCCCTGAAAATTTATATATTTTCTTACGAAAGACACCAAAGTTCGTAAGTTTGATTACCGGCGAAATAAATGGTTGCGTGGTAAACAGATGATGTGTCTGTCGCCATCCCACACGGAGGTTACCGTACTTTACAAATCTGTGTCGTTAATTAATATAATTAAAAAGTATTTTGACTTATAATGTAAAAGAAGATTAAAATTTATTGTTAAATAAATATTTTATACAATACAGCGTTAAAATAGTGATGTATTATATTATATTTTTAAATTTCATGTTAAATTAATGTCAAATTATTAAACACAAGTTTAAGACAATGTCATAAACGCTTAAAACGCATTTTAAGCGGAAAATCAAGCGCTCACCACGAGTAAAAATATTTTCATTTCGTAGGAGCTGATTTACTAGCATTACAAAACTTACCAATACAACTTCTTGATCCATAACCAAATGGATTGTATACAAATGGATGAGCATTTCCATAATATAGGGGGTCCGTCTTATCAACAATCCATCTTTCTGGAAGGAACTCGTTCGGTCTAGGGAAATGTTGCTCAGTCTTACCGAGAACTTCGTGGTTTAATATGACAAAGCTCTGGAAACGATTAGTTTAACAGTTCGTAACACGCTTTACTAATCAATATATGATAAATAAATATTTGTGAATCTGTCCATTGGTGTTTTAATAATCATGCCCCAAGTTCAACGGGGGCGGGACAAAATCTGTTTTATGTAAGTATTTGGTATTTTAATGGCAAGGTCGGTCATATTATTTAAAGAAATATAATAATAAGTATTGGAAAAAATTAGACAGATTTTGAAATAATATGTAATAATAAGCAAACATCTTAAAGTACCGGCATATCTCAAACACAAAAATCGATAGACAAAGAAAGCTGATTACTAACTTGTCTAGAAAATAAAAATGATCATAGAAACGGTGGCAATCTGAGGACAAGAGCTAGATTATTATTATTACTTACATCTTTCGGTATTCTGTATCCAAGTATATCATAATCTTTCGAAACTTTTCTTATATTCGCTGGTACTACTGGTATAATTCTTAAGGTTTCCTTTATGCAAGCTTTTAGGTAATTTTGTTTTGGGTCTTCCGATAAAATTTCCTCTCTTAGCTTTTTCTGTTTATCTGGATTTCTAGCTAAGAAGTACAATATTGAGATCACTACGTTAGATGCCTGAGGTGAAAAAAGGAAAGGATAATTATCAAGTCAAATTATAACACATTACAGGTTTGTTTTTGAAGTCCCGCTATCATTGCTATGCCCCATTTACCATAGATGGAAGTCATCCTACGAAACACTTTTATCCGTGTTTTGGCAAACAATCTTCTTGCTGACAACTTTGTTCGCACGAAAAATTACATATTCTAAATACAATCATCCCAAGCGTTTAATTGTGAAATTGCCCAATTTGCATGCTTGTTTCATTGTTACCTTGAAATCTTGTAAATTGTAATAATGTCTGTGGTGACGTATCAATACACAATAAATTATAGTAATTTCGTCTTACTTTGACTAACAAGCTCCAAGGACTTGTTTGACTCAATTATTACAAAACTATCAGAATTATTATTACGATTATTATTACCGTATCTACACCAGCAAATAGAGAGTCACCAGCCATAAGAATGGCAGTTCGTTCATCAATGTTCACCAGTTTCTCAAGAATACTTTTTTCGTCATCGGGTCTATTTTTTTCCTTTTTTAGTTTTTCCATGCTTTGTTGCACAAAATATCTGCTGAGTCTGTAAGTTTTAAAAACAGTTTTATTAATTATTACTACTAGGAGCTATAGATTTCTATTAGTAAAGAGTTTTCTAGTCTCAATCGCTTCGATAAACAAATAAAACAGTTGTAGGGCCTCGGGCGTCAGCTTTAATCCTGAAACAAATAGAATACGTAACTTTACTCACTTCCATTGCTCGGCATAAGTCGTCATTGCCTTTTTAAACAGCGGCGTAGAGATGTATCTCCACAGACTAGGTTTCAAGTCCAAGTTTTGCGCCAAATAAAAAACGTCATGTATATTCTTTGTGAGTTTCCGTGCTGGGGAATCCTCCGGTAAGTTTGGGTCGAAAAGGTTCAACCGTTGTCCCAGAGAAACTATCGCCACCGATTCTAATGACCACATCGTAATTTCATGCCTTACATTATTGACCATATGCTTTTCATCAAGTAGAAATTGTATTCTAAAACAACAGCAAAATTTCAGTGCTGTCCACTTTATATAGGTTTTAAACAGCCTACCACATTGCAGAGAAAAATAAATATCCTCCAATTAATATAATCATTATTAATATAAAACAATAATTTAGGGTTTCTACAATATTATGATGATTAAAC
Source organism: Pieris napi (assembly GCF_905475465.1). Taxonomy (NCBI): domain Eukaryota; kingdom Metazoa; phylum Arthropoda; class Insecta; order Lepidoptera; family Pieridae; genus Pieris; species Pieris napi. Next base: position 5,746,573 of record NC_062252.1, read on the forward strand.
CAACATCACCGCCGGTTCGATTCAATATAATTTTTGAAATTCAATGGTAATTTGGGTCCTAGATAAGAAGTCTGTCTAAATTACATTATGCAAGCTCTTGCGGCGATGTGATATCTATAAGTCATTATACATGGTACACAAGATTACAAATATCGGGGTTTTGCGAGCAGACAATTCAGGTCTGTTTTCATGCAATATAATAAGTGACCCAAAGTTACCTTCCAACCATATCTTCCGCTACTTTATATAATGGTTTGCTATAAATTTTTACACCCTTGGGTTGCAGCATTATTGGATTGACTTTAGATCTTAAACTCTTCCAATTCTGCCCATGTCTGTAAAGCAATTAAAACATTGTTATACTTGATAATACATATTAATATTGAATTTGAAACCACTCAACGGGTTCAAATGCAGTTTCCAATTTGCCATTTAAGTATAATATTTTGTGCTTTTTACTTGAAACCTCTGAATAAAGTTCAGCATTTTTTGTTTTGTCCTTTTTCGAAATTACAGTTTTCTATTATAAAAACAAAATTTATTAAAAGCCGGCGACGCTGTAGCGAGCCTTCAGGCAGTGTGAGTATCCATGGGCGGCGGGCTGTATCTCCTAATATCAGATGAGCGTCTCGCCGGTTCTTTCTATCATAAAAGATTAATATTATTTGAGTTCAAAATTATTTTTAATGTTAGTTATTGTCTATTTACTCTGTTATAAGGCCAGTAGACTCAGATTCAAAATTGCGGTGTTCACTTTTATGGTAATTCTTTCTATAATATTGTAGAGATTGAAAAGCTGGTCGGTCAGGAAGAATATCTTCCTCACGTAGAATCTGGAAATAGATTTTTAATTATAACGAATCTTTATGCAGTAGTTTAAAATGTCAAAAAGTTAGATTGTTTGAAAATATAAAACATTTTTGCAGGTTAATAGTTTTATAAAAAAATTAGATGAATGTGCGACAAGGAAAGAAGACATTGAAGATTAAAGTCATTACTCTATATCGGACAAATCTGGCTATGTTGCTCTAATATTTCAGCTGTTTGACAAACTAGCACTTTCCTATGAAAACTATAAGTAGAAAACGTAAACATTACCTTTTCTATAGCACCAGCATCGAATAAGTATATTATAAGGAATGGCACACCTAATATCCTCATTTTCACTATTTGACCGTACTTTTTGTACAGTGTATCGTATAAAGCATGTTTCACGTTATACAAGGAACCTAAAAAACTGTACTATTTTTCATATGTCCACACTATGTACACTTCAACCCAACTCTTATTAATATATAATCTTCTTTTTACTCGGTTATTATTATAAATAACAGTGAATAGAAAATCAACTGTTTATAAATTGTTACTATTGTTGTTTTTTCTCAGCAAACATCCTAGGTTTATTTTAAATTTAATTATAATGGACTTTTACTCCATACCCTAGTCAACTGAGAGCAGTGTTGGCCTATTAGCTAGGCGCGCTACTCTCAACCACGAGGTCAAGTGTTCGAATCACGGCTAAGAGCGGATTTAAAACCGCCTGCTAGTCTCAAAATTTACCTAGCCTAGCCTATAAAAAAAAATAATCGAGAAACAGCTACACATATTAGACCAAAGTTTGTACCTACACAAGACTTTTTATTTTTGCACACTATTCAATTAGTATCTTTTTTATAAAAACATTATCTGGTAAAACCTTGAATTAAATACGAACTGTAATAAAACATTTGTTGTCGATTGTCGTCAGTTTTAAATAAATAAACGACCTGGTCGACGGAGGATGCTATTCTTTTGACAAAGTAGATTTGAGTATTTACATTTTACATACCACCAGGTAGAAAGTGATGCAGTTGTCCTATAATAGGTAATGAAGATGGTCCTGGTATTTCTTGCCATGTTTTGATATACTCTCTTTTCTCGACGAGAGTCGAGCTCACACCTAACAACCTGATAAGCAAAATAACATTAAGAAGGTATGGCTCAAATCTTTTTGGTGCCTATAGGATGTACCCATACAGTCCAACATAATTAAATTCAAAATTTAAACTTTATAACAGTACTAAACATATTACAAATATTGAAACACGAGAATAAACTGACTTATCTTTAAACTATTGTCTTATTAATGTTATTGAAAAATATTTTTAAAGATAATTAAAATTGATTTACCTTGTGTTTCTAGCATTTAAAAGGTATATTGTATCTATCCCTTTTCGCAGAGATAGCATTTTATCTTTTTTAGTCTACTGCACGACCTCTCACATAAAATTTTCTTCGTAAATGATAAAAATCCGAGGCCAATTTATTTTCAGTCTGAATATTTAACATGAGTCAATTATTTAGCTGAAACACATTTTGTATGTGGTGTGATTATTAATTATTTTTGTATGCTGTATCATAAAAAATAAAAATAATAATAATTGAGACATGAGTCATAATCGTAAATTAAAAGGGTGATAATCGCATTTAGGCTATAAACATATAATATTGTACATATGTTAAACTATACTATATACTAATATATATAAATACATATAAGCATTTGCCGAAACTATATTATTGAGGCCTTTGCCAAAAAAGGCACACAGATGTCTAATAGGAATGAGATCATGGAAATATAAATTAGTAAAAAAAATTTCTTTTGTTATTAAAAACATAGGCAATAAACCTATCATTTCTGTTTATCTTATTGCAATATATTGCGTACAAACTACTTGCAATTCTTGAGGTCAAGACGTATTTTCAAAATTACCTGCCGATGAGCTAGTATAACATTCTGGCATTTAAGTTAAGGTTGCAGATAAGGTGACAACCGGCAATACTTGGAGAAGGATCACACGTGACGCTGGCCAGCCGTGATGGATAAACCTCGTCTCCAGGGTCTTAGGACATTAAAGTCAAGGACTTAAAAAAACTATTATACATTGATATTGTAGACCTATAATATTGAATACCTTTAGAATAATAGGTACGATTAAATCAAGACTCGATTTAATTCAAAACATTTTCCATTTTGTAAATATAATTATTTTACTTCTAGGTAATAACTTATTATCTTTTTTCTTAAAACGTCATATTCATATTAATAACTATTAGACTCGGCCAAGCGTTGCTGTGGCTAAGATTTTTGTTATTTTACATAGTAGTAAACTATTCCAGAGAAACGGCAGGAGAACACCAATCCACCATGCTTTTTTGGTGGTTATGCCATTGAATTGTAGCTTATGTGAAACGTTGGTATTTATTGTGATAAGGATGAATACCTAGGTACGAATAAAGAGCCTTTTCTAGCGGTGGTATTTTAATAAAAAAAATTAATAAAAGGGCGCTTATTGTGACGTAACTATAAAAGATAGAGACATGCTGCCGCGACATTTTTTATAGATAGTGATGTGTCCTGAAAAATTGAAATGATGTATTTCAATTTTTTCTATCATTAATAGTTTTCGCAGCGCACGCGATTGAAGGAAGTTTTTTGTTTTATTTTTTTACACCTTGGGTTAGATTATTCAAGTTTTAGTAAGCAAACCAATTTTTTTTGAAAATGAAACATAGCCTATGTCGCTCGGGAATAGTGTAGCTTGCCAACGGTGAAAGAATTTTTGAAATCGGTCCAGTAGTTCCAGAGCCTATTCATTTCAAACAAATAAAAAATCAAACCTTTCCTCTTTATAATATTACTATAGAAAACATACAGTAATAAAAACATACAGATATTTGAGTATCTTTCATAAATCAAGGTCGTATTCTGTGTAATCGGCCCTCGTATAATTGAATGTTTGAAAAAATATTTTTTTGAAAAATTTCGTTTTTATAACATGATTTACAAAAGTAGGTAAATGTTGTCGACACTTAACAAGGTGAAGAGCTTTTAATATTGAATAAGGAGATTTCTACTAAAAGCTAAAAGTATATAATTAAATAACTTTTTATATACAAATGAAAAATTCTTTTCGATTCTACGCCTACTTTAACTTTACACGTAATAGCTCATAATATTATACTAGTATATAAATATAAATGGAATAATCCATATTTGAGCCTTTAGAGTTACCTATTAAAGCTTCAATTGGTGCTTTGGCACGCAAACTAGCGTTAATTTGTTGAATCGATACAGCTTTGCAATATTAGCAGGGGATATTTGAAATAATTGCTATGCAGTAATTTATTTGCAAGAATATGGTACAAAAGTATTATAGTGGTACAATTTAAATTTGTCTTACATAATTAAAAGGTATAATTTTACATAGTAGTTACATAATATATTAGGCTACATAATTAATTATAAGGTTTCACTCACATTTTTTCCAAAAGTACTATATTAAGTTGATTTTTAGAAACTGTAGTAGGAAGTTCTTTGAATGTTTTTGGTAAATTATTATAAACCTTGATTGCCATATAAAAAGTGTTTTTCCTAAACAATTCTAGATGGATTTTTGGCATAATTTCCCCCCATGTCTACTGTTGTCCATTCCCATTGTCTTAAAAAGAAATATGTTTTTTTGAACGCACAGTTCAGTGATTGACAATCAAGGATTTTAAAATAAGAATAGCTTTTAATGGTACATATTTGTATTCTTGAAATCATTTATAAGTGAAACCTTATTTCGATAATTACATGATCCAAAATGAACAGTATTTCTATTAAGTTAATAATATTTTACTTCTGAATCATTTTTAGTAAGCATAAATTGATGGCTAGGTAAAGCCAGAAATTAATGTTTTTATAAGGGTCATCATATCCAGGTCCTGTGAGGTTTACTCCCCTTTTCAATAGATATAATATGCGGATTAAAGATGTTTTTTTTTTGGTACATATTGCAATTTACATTTTTATTTAAACCAATTAAGTTAACAATATAAAACTCCATATAAAAGTATTAAAATTAGTATTGAAAACACGAATCAAAGATATTTTCAAGTCATCGTATCTGCGCTCTGCAACATATTCCGAATCAATTGGAAAACTGAAAGCTTTTGTAAAACATTTTTCCTAGAACGTGCGATTCCGAGCCAAGAATACTTTTGCATCCAAACTTTGCATTGTTTCAGAAAGCGCTATCATTATTTTTCCTAACTTTAAACTATTTGTGATTTAGTGCCAATAGTTTGTAGGGTTTTAGTATAAAAGTACTTTAGTACGAAAGTGTTTTTCTTTTTACAAAGAGCAATTACTTCTCATGTTCTATATTTAATTGTTTTCTTATGAATTCTTTGTCTTCTTACATATTAATTTGTTTACTTAAAATAATAATACAAGGGTTTTACTCATATGGTATTACTAACAAATCAATGCCGAGGTATATCAACGGATATATCAGCAATAACATAAGATACAGCTGCCCAAAATGCAGCACAGTTAATTACATCGTCAATATTCTCCACATCCATAGTATCGGCGTCTATCGGTGATAGCGAAAATATTTATCATTTTTATTCATCAACGATGCTCCAGGTATCCCTTTATTTATAAAAAGTACAATATCGGAACCAGGATTTTTAGATACTTTCAACTTATCGATTGGTGTAAATAATTTCAATATCTCAGCAATTATGCACACCGCATCTTTTGACCCACCTACTTCTAAACCTAACGGCTCAAACGTTCCTTCATCGGATTCCATAATAAAATTTATTTTATCCAGCTCATTAATATGACGTTTTAAATATTGTGCAGCACCTACTAAACCCGGCTCCTCCGCAGTCCATAAAATAGCACGCACAGTTCGTTTAGGATGAAGTTGTAAATGGTTTAGTATGACCGGAGCAAACCAACTTATCATCATACCACCACCATCGTCCATTGCACCCTGGCCGACATCCCAACTATCTATATGTCCAGATACTATAACATACTTATCAGGATCTACAGCACCTTTTAAATCTATGATCGTATTTCGAGACTTTTGCGTATCATGTGTACTTTCCATTTTTAATTTCAAAACAATCTTATTTTTACGAATGAACAATCTTCTGAGTAAGTGCGAATCCTCCACGGTTATTGCTGCTGTTGGTATTCTAGGGATATCGTTATCATAATGTTGGGAGCCAGTGTGGGTGGTGTACAAGGAATATGGAGTGACGCTTCGTATAAGGGAAGCTACCGCACCCTTACGGGCGGCTTTTGATGCAGCTTGAACCCTGTAAACAACAGTTTCCCCATATGAAGTATAGTGCTCATCAAACAAAACGATTTTGCCTTCAACATCTTCTTTATTTAAACTATCCAGTTCTTTGAAAGTTTTGACAACTAGTAATTCAGCTGTGATGCCTTTACTTGGAGTAGAAATTGATGGACCTAGGCCGATAATTGCAACTTTTTTGTAATGAGGTTGTAGCATCTCTAAGGTCTCAGTACCTCGCACCCAGTGCGGTACCTGCAACAAAGTAACGTTATTAGATTTGTATTATGAATGTTTTATTATTTCCAAGAGAAACCCTGTACTTTATTACCTCTACTTCTTCGGTAGTAACATCGTTAAGTCCAGATCCAATAGTAAGGTTAATCATGTGATCTATAGAATCTTCCAAAACCTTACTACCGGATGGTCGTGCTCCGTATTTGTCTATAAATTCTGAAAACCTGTTACAATGAACCCAACACTTTATTTATTTATAACAACACTTATCTATAATCAAAAAAAACTTACGAATTATACATTCTTGATCCTAGTTCATTCTTAATATCCTTGATAATTTTGTCTGTAACATTTTTATAACTTGCAATTTCTTTAACTAATGCGTCGTCCAAATCACAATTGTCATTATGTATCGAATAAGAACAAACAAAAGTACAATAAACAATTATAATTATGCAAATTTTATATTTATTGGTCATTGCGCGCGTTTGTTATTAGGATCACTTGTATTAACTATGACAAATGTGTAATGAGTGTGGCTATTATCTCTTCTTATCTCTAGTCACTCAATTTCGAACCCGTTGTGCTCACATAAAAGGTCAAATAACTAGTTGTAATATAATACGAATTTCAATGCATGGCTTATATATTATATAATAAATTCATTATTTCTTGCATAAAAGTCAGACAGGTATGTGTAAAAGTACACATTATATGTGTTTGAAAACATACAAAATGGTTTGTTAACGCGGTTGATTTTATAAAAACTTAGGACATGAAAGTTACAGAAGGTTTGCTAAGAGGTGACCATGACAATCAAACTTCTACAAAATTTATTTCATTTTTGATTTACTTTTATTTGTTGTTGATGTTGGTACTAAAGTTAGTCTTTAGGTAAGTCTTGCTAACTAAAACGGATCTGTGTTATCTGAATCGAATAAATTATTATTATACAAAGCAAAAACGAACTCATTACAATTTACAAGAATTTCGGTAATGTATAGTGATATCAATCGATTTAATTGCTAACCTTGAAAAACTACTCTTACGTATGAAACTCATTTGTATTCATTATTAACAGAAATTCATAAAATGGTTAGACTGCTAGTGATTTAAGTTTTTTTTTAAAGTTAAAATCGAGATTATAAACTCAAGAAATATATTGTACATTCGTATAATTTGCTGACGCGTTTATTAATTAATTTAACTTACATGTCAAAAAATATTCTCTAATCCTCGCATTTTTTATGTCATTCTACTTGTAAGAATATAATTTCATTTAATTCTTCAATATGGATATTATCTCAATAGTAATTACTAATTAGAAAAATATGTTGTTGACAATTTATCATTTTTAATCATTAAAAATATTATTATTGAAAGAAAACTTTAATCTTAAATATTGCTTGAAGGATCGTTATATATTAACATGACAATCAATGTGTTTTATATTGTAACGGCTCTATTATGTAAAAAAATAATTAATAAAAATATATACATATGTTGGGTTGTTAACTTGCCGCAGTCTGACAATTTACAAATTACGGAGGGAATAAAAAATATTGGATTTGCGTTCCCTAATTGCCATCATTTCCCATAAAATCTGATAAAAGCCAAGAGGCTGATTGCAGATGGGTTAAGAGTTAAAAAAAAAATATGTTGGGTTGTTAGTCCTCTAAACAGATGTGTGAAAGGACAAAATTAGATGAGCACATAGTGAAAAACACTTTAAAATATATGTAGAATATATTATTTACATGCAACGTATGCTAGCTGTGTTATAACATATCGATATCACATTTTAAAAACGAATTAATCCCCATTTTGTATCATTAATGCTACAGTGTATATATCTGCGCTATGCACGCTGTTTTAAATACCACACAGAATTCAATTATTATACAAATTACATTGCGATATAAAAAATTACAAACAGATAAAAAAACTCTTAAGAAATTTAGAATTATAGATAATCATCAGATCAGTAGTACTTGACTTTCGAGTGTATGACATTGTTCACGATGTTTTCCTACACTGTACGAGCAAGTAATAACTGCTCACATAAATTGAACTAAGAAAAATTGATACCCTCAGGCTAAAGAACGCATCACCACTTTTTTGACGGTTTGGAATTCTTGGCATACACTCAGAGCCAGTCAGAGGAGTACACAGCTTCTACCGACTAACATTCTCATTTCGCACAGGTTCCTAAAACGAGCCCTTGGGATTCACAAAATACATTAAACCACACAGCCAGCCCCACAGCCAAATCACAGCTAACTGCTGCTTGGAATGCTGCATCCATACCAGAGCGCGCATAAAAATGTATCAGTCAATTGAACTTTTCTCTTTGCATCTCTTTCCGATAGATACAGCTTAAGCTGTAATGTAAAGAGACAGATGAGAACTTTAGTGCACGGTGCAATTATACTGATTATTGTTTTATGAATACAAAAAATATTATATAATACATGATTTTTTTGTATATCACTAAAGTGCTACAAGCAGGAGAGACGAGCCCAACCGTCGTATAGCTGGTCGGGAAGCAGATACGGCTGTGCCGTTTACCAAATCTCCACTAATATGCACAATACCGAGTCCCACATAACGCTTCCGCACTAAGCAGTTGCGCCGCGAAAAAGTATTCAGATGCATTTCCACGAGTAAGGAAAAAAATACTACAGGTAATTTTGAAAGGTAAGGTCGTACAGAAATGTATACACTAGTAATACGTATATAATGCGTAGCATACCTATGCACTACTAGTCTAGTCGCCAAGTTGAAAATGGTACAAAATAGAGATACTGCTCTTAAAATTTTTCACACGCTTATGGCACATTTTTCTAGACGTCATTCCGGATCCAATGAGCTATCGCACATAATTTTAAGAGCAGTATCTCTATTTTGTACCATTTTCAATTTGTCGACTAGACTATACTCTACGTTCTGGGGTGAAATGTCAATAAACGTGTTTTATTTAATTTATTGTTTACTTTAAATTCTTGTGTTGACTCTAGATTGGTACTTTAATCGAATAATTTGTTGTAAATATTGTCTTTGGTTTAGCGAGTACTGGATATTTAAATAAATAATTAATTTACGATGTCCCGACTGCTGTAAAGCACTCGAAACGAGTTATTTAAATAACCTAATTCATTTGTGTTTTTCGATGTGTTTTAAGTGTTTCTTTTGGTGTTAGAGGCGGATGCTCAGGCTTTCCTGGAAAAGAAAAGGTCGAATTTGTCAATTCTCAGAAAACGTCAAGTGACGACGCATCTTTCTTCAGTTTGTTACCAAAGGACCCTGAGCGTCTTTGGACTTATAGCATCCCAATAGAGGAGAAGGTTGCGATGACCGGCAAAGTGGAAGGCACGAGATCCCAAGACCGATCCCCTACTCGCTGGATCGACCAACTTAATGTCCTTACACGCCTTACCACTACACAGTCGCTATGGTTTGCCAAAGGATTGGAGGAAGATATGCCACACCAACACGACCTTCAGTAATGAAGAACGCGACTAAAGAAGAAAGTGTTATTACTTAAAAGTGATCGCCTGTTACAGTAAAACATTTGTGTGTGTTTTTATGGGAAAAATTTTACTAACCAAGAAGGAAATTTATAACAGACAGGAATGTATCTGCCATCTGGCTTGATCACTTAACATCCTATATTATTTCCTCTAAAATAGTATTCATATTTCTAGATGATACATTATACAGCTGTTCTTACAAAGTAATATTTCCAAGAAGTGATCCGTTTTTCGATTAAGATTTCCAAAATTCGCGGCACGTAAGACAAAATAGAATGTATTTGCGAGCAAATCGCGGGCGTTGGAACCTACGATCGATATGTCTATGTGGCTCTTCAGATGATGATAAATTGTGCTTTGTATTTCGTCAATATTGCGGTAAAAATATATTAAACTTAATAATGCTCAAATATCATATAATTGTAATTTTTTGGCACGCAATGAAACAATAGTATGATTTTTTACAATTGTTTCATAGCGATCTCAATTTATTCCAGTTATTCCAGTTTCAGTTAACACGAATGCAGGATATAGATATAAACATGAAGTATTAAATTTTTAACTAGTTTAATCTAATTTAAGAAACAAAATTACATCATAATATATTAAAAATATTTTTTCACTATGAATGTGTCCTTGAATACAGAGCGAGACTAATCACACGAAACAAATGACTAATTATGAATTTATCATTTCTGTTTCTATTTATTACGAAAATAAGTTCCTTCTCATACTCCTAAGTCTTCGAAGCACACCTAGGCCTTTCAGGTTTAGAAGCCGTATACCGAAACCAAATTTGACTTTCAACTATTAAAATTAAACTACACTGAACAACTGAACTAGTCAGATTTAACGCTAACGGGTTACAGCATCCCATGAGAAGTAAAAACTGATCCCATACTTGTAGCTTCCTTATCGTAATAATAAGTCGTTTCCTTATCTTATTACAACAGTGATGTTGATCTAGGCGCGACCCTCAACGCTTGGTTTGGCCAAATTTTAACAAAAAATATTATATAACACACAAGCTCGGCTACGATGGATTCCTAGAAATCATGTCTAAAATGAACCTTAAAATTTGGCGTATGCTGTTAATCATTAAGGTGGGAACTGACCAACGTTACGAGGTGTAATGTAACATGTAATGTAATGTTACACAGCGACCATTCGTGCAGTCAGTACGTCGTGTTACGGGGAAACACGACGTAACACGACGTACTGACTGCACGAATGCTCGCTGTGTAACATTACATTACATGTTACATTACACCTCGTAACGTTGGTCAGTTCCCACCTTTAGGATATATAAATTACGTGTCACGTTGTTTGTCCGCTATGGAAGTACTTAACCGATTTCAAGCTTACATCTCAATTTATAGCCGCAATATTATTTTATTGCAAATTATTTGTTTATTATTTGACAGTCACAATTATCTTTATATATATAATTCTAATGTATGTGTGTATGTCACTGAACTCCTCTTAAACGGCTGGACCGATTTTAATGAATTTTATGTATGCGTTTGGGTGGCGCCCTGGATGGTTTGGATTCACAAATCAGCCCGGCAGATGGCGCTGCAGTTGGTACTTTCATACTTTGTTTAATATCCTAATCGCTTGAAATATCACGCAGGACAACGTCTGTCGGATCCGCTAGTTTATTTATAAAAATGATCAAGGAAACAGATACAGCAACCGGAGGCTATGATAAATCACCATTACTTTTTTTAAGCCGTAAAATGTTTTCCAGTCCAATAATACTGTATACCGCTTGCTTATTTATGATACAGCGCACAATCGCAACGGAAATACGCGATTCTTCCATTGAATGCTTGAATTAATGTTAACTACGAACCATTGTACGAGTAAATGGAGTTTTTATTGTTATTGACGTTCATATGACATCGTTTACGCATTGATTTTAATTTCCAATGGTATGGCCTCGATCGTTTGATATTTAGAGTAGACACTCCACTGTGTTGTCGAGATAAAACCAATATCGAAATAGTAAGATATCATTACAGTATTTATTTTCCATATTTCTTATTTTTACAGTAACTTAATACTAATACAATAGAAAACTATACTAAAAACATAATATAAACAAAACAAGTGAAAACTTAAAACCTAAACCTTGCATTGCAATTCTTGTGAATTTAGCCAGTGTGCAACAATATATATATTTGTCTCACAAGCAATATATATATCTAGGGTGCGCAAGACACGCGTACATGGTGTTTAGAACTTCAAAAAATACTTTTCAAATTTTTTACAATAAGTGCGACCCTAAATTGTGGTATCTAAGTGTTTCTAAATGCAACATCTCGACATCAGCAACTTTTAAGCCGAACGTCCACCGCCGGCTAAACTAAGTTAGTTTAGCTTAGCTCGCATAGTTGAGCCAGTTTTTCATACATGTGCGTCCACCGCAAACTATGCCAGCTAAGCTACGTGAAATGCCCCAGCTAAGTGGAACTTACTTAGTTGTGCGGCCGATCCGTAACTAACTGAGCTAAACTAAGCGCCTCTCACCCCCTTGCCTTACCCCTCTGACGCCTGTCGACATTGTTGTGACAGTAACTCATCAAACTCACATCAAACAGTTTTCCATACTTTTGTGCAGACCGCAAACTATGCTGACTAAGCTATGTGAGCTTCCTAAAATATGCGAAGCTAAGTTAGTTGTGTATGCCGATGCGCAGCTACACGAGCTAAGCTAAGCCCCTTCCGCTACTCCGCACACCCTTTGCACATCCTTCGCCAGTGCTGTCCAGTGTTCTTTGTTGTACCCACTAACACTGACTCACCTTTGGCTTAGCTGTTGGTGTGCACGCTATTTATTTCTAGCTTAGCTTAGCCTAGCTTGCTTGGCATAGCTTAGTTTAGCCTTGGCATAGCTTAGTTTTCGGTCTGCAACCGGCTTAAGCAAAGCTATGCTCGCCAAATAACCCGAGCTGACCTGACAATGCCTTTCAGGCTAAACAAAATCATCCATCGACTGGATAGACTGATCGAGTATCCTCCCTTTAGGTGGAACAATCCTCCAGTAATTTGTTTTTTTATTTAGAGATAACGATTTTCTAATAAGCTGGATTTAAAATGTAGTTTGATCGATAACATAATCAAATTTTAAGTAATACTGCAGACAGTTTATTTAGACTAAGTGGCGATTGGTATAATGCCAGTAATTGGTTAGATTAGATTACAATTTAGTTTAAGCTTTATAATCAAAGGTAAGATTTCATATTCGTTTGGTTCTAATTTGGTTGTAATTGGTGCTACGCTACGTGTACCTTTTCTTTATTTATTGTAATTCGTAAAAAAATATCGTTGTAACATGTATTTCAAGTCTAAGATAAAGTAACGAGTATAATGTTTAGTGAAAATACCTAATTTAAGTAAATAACTATACCTACTATACAACAAGATTATTACTATTACAATAAATTAGAGTAAGAAAAAGCGTTTCAACGTAAAAATGTAAATTATTTTTAAATTTATTAATCTTTATACGAAAAAACAATAATGTATCTTCTTAAAGAAACATCAATCTAAGTAATAGTATTTCATTTGGATATTTTCAAATAAAAAAGCTCACAATGTTTTAACAGTGTAATTTAGCAATTAGTTTTAAAATTAATTAACCTCAGAATATACAAATACATACAGATAAGTATATATTATTATAAACAGAACTTGTTCCATCAAGAGTACACCAAACAATCGACACTTCTACGTAAATACATATTATCTTCAATGAGCCCAAGCGGTTTGATCAATTGAGAATTCTTGACCTACGGATAGAGTATTATTTACAACCTAAAGTAAGGACGTGTATAAAGGATAAAAATGTATTTAATGTGCAAGGTTCTTTTTACGATATTTTTGAGATTTTTGCTCATAAGTCAAGTGCATAGTTTACCAAAGAAGAAATCTTATTCGGAAATAAAATCGTGTAATATTGGTAATTTAGCGGAAGAAATTGCGTCTTATGACAGCGTAGTTCGAGATATTGTGGACTACGTGGTGTCCGGCCCGTTCAAAAGGAAGACCTATGATGAGTCAGTATTAAATTTTAAAATGTAACACTAAGAGGCTTCATATTAAAATCTATCGTTAGTGCTATCCCGAGTGTCGTTTGAATCCATAAGAAAATTAATATCAAGATGTTTTATGGTTTTGTTACGACCTGTGTTTTATTCTATTTTGTGGAACAATTATGATGGCAAAATGTTAATGACTAATAGCCCACAATTTTGCTTGTTTTGTCAGTTACGTATTATTATTTAGAACGCAGCATAAAAGTTAAATAAAGCACATTACTTTAATAGTAGTTTATGCAACTGTCATATAATAGAGGGTATTAAAAGAGGAGTGTTTTATTACCTCATTATTTGCAAATGCATACACTACTTTACTTAATCTCATGGCTGTAGGTAGCTACATTAAATAAAATGCAATATAAAAGAAACAAAAGTCTGTTATTGGTCTTAATTGGCTCGGAACCACCGCGTGGCGCGCGCAGCGTGCTCACCACAGATAATGTTTACTTAAATTGAATTGAAACCTCCTTGGTCGGGACACATTGTACTTTAATAATTAAAAAATTGTTTTAAAGCATTGTTTTGTTAGAAGGATAATGCTTTAATTTATTTTTTAAATAAAGAAGTATGTAAATTTCATTTCATAATTAGAATATATATACCGAATGAGATTATATAAATATATTATACGTATTCCATAGATTATATTTATCTATTGCGGATTTTATGATATCTTGTTATATCAGATCTTACTCCACTCATATCCATCTCAAAATGGCGTTTTACGGTTCCTTCAAACACATCTTGATAGCAAATGTCTTTCCATGATAAGATACAGCAACAAAAAGGACTCGACTTTTATCACGATATCACAATATCTTTGGGGCAGCGGCGAAATGTATTCCGTCGGTTGCTTCCTTATACTCTTTATTATAACTATAAGTGAGGCAAAATCCCTACCGAAAACTTCTGATAAATGTCGGGTTCTTTTGGGCGATGATTTAATAAACGAGATATCATCTTACCAAAATATAAAGGAAGATATATTCAAATATGTTATGGAAGGAGAGTTTAAAAGTAAAACTTATGATGAGTAAGTGATTTCGTTCGTTATACGTATTGTAAAGTATAATTGTAAGAGATCTCTAATGTTGACATTTCTCTTGGTGTTAAGAACATGTCTCCGTGAACGATCGAACCTCTATTCTAAGTTAGGTACTTGTACTTAATTAATACCTTTTAAAAAACCCTTAAGGGTTTACTGAGTTTTTACGAAGGCTTCGTAACTTTAAAATGTTGTGGATAAGAATATAATATTTTTAGACTCGAGAAATTTGTCGACATGTTTGGATCTCGGATGTCGGGGTCGCAGGTGTTGGAAGATTCTATTGACTATATGATCAAGCTGACTCAGGATGAGGATTTGACTGATATAGTTACTGAGGAGCTGGAGGTAAAATATACTCGAAATTTTATATTTTTCATTATTACTATTGTACATAATATTTAAATATTTTGGTTTTAGGGCTTACCTTAATTTAAGTGTTACCCATGGACACTCTCAAAGCCAGGCTCGCGAGAACGTTGCCGGCTTTTTAAGAATTGGTACCTCTTTTCTAAAAAGGCACTAAGTCAAATTGGTTTGGAAATACTTCAGAGGGCAGCTGGGCCCACATAGTGGAGGAGTGCGCAAAAACTGCCTTAAAAACGCTCAGTTGTGGAACAACGGACGTCGAGGAGATGCGGGTAGAATTTCGTATTCTGCCTCGACGTCCGATGATGAAACTCAGCTCCAGGTATTTAATCGAACAACTCCTCTGAACACTCTCTGTGATACATGCGGTAGAAAATGCAGACAGACCCCACATCTTTGAACATCTCCACATCCACATCTCCACGTCTGGTGGAGGGAGATGGTACTGGGGAGCTCCCACTTAGAGGTGAGAACTCCATGTGGGGCCGAATTTGTGCTTTATACAGTTGCAAACGATGGCCGGAGTGCCTTGCCATGCTGAGCGCTACAAGTTTTTTGGAGGCTAATTTAGTCTTTAAGTATAAATGACCGTGAAACTGAAATTCGTTCAATACGTCAAAGCTTGAATTTAAAAAAAAAATGAATTTCGATGATGAAATTGATTGCTCCGATCGGCCAGAAAGTTGGAGATCCAGAAGAAGCTTCGAGAGAAGCGCTAACATTGACCAATGAAATTGATTAATTGTAATCTACTATCAAAATTTGTCTGTTGTAATTGCACTGGGAAGCCTCGAAAATCAATGACCAAATAAATAAGTTAAGTAAAATAAGTTAATAGTAATAATAAGAAGTTTATCATTTCAGGTTCCACATTGGGTTAGAGAACAAGAAAAAATTACTATGTTGGAACCAAGGTCGAAGAATATTGCAGTATTAGGTCTTGGTAGAAGCGTAAGCACTCCACCCGAAGGTGTAACATCCGACGTTGTCGTATTTTCCAGCTTTGAAGAGTTTGATGATGCTCCTATTGAGTATGTTGAAGGAAAAATAGTTCTGTTTAATGCAATCTATACCACATATGGCGAAACATCTTCATACAGAACGCAAGGAGCTGCAAGAGCAGCTGAAAAGGGAGCTGTTGCATCATTAGTTAGATCGATAACCCCATTTTCCATTAATTCACCTCACACTGGTTCACAGTACTATTCTGAAAATGTCACCAAAATCCCTACAGCAGCCATTACGTTAGAAGACGCAGATTTGATAAATAGATTCTATAACAGAGGCGAGAAAGTTGTACTCAATATAAAAATGCAAAGCTCCTTTGAGACTAAAACATCTCGGAATACTCTTATAGACTTAAAAGGAACTAAGAACCCAGAAAAGCTTGTAATTGTTTCGGGTCACATTGATAGTTGGGATGTAGGCCAGGGCGCCATGGATGACGGTGGTGGCCTTTTTGTAAGTTGGGCTGCTCCTATCATTTTGAAAAGGCTAAATTTAAGACCAAAAAGAACTGTTAGAGCCATATTTTGGACAGCTGAAGAGTTGGGATTAATAGGTGCTTATGCCTATGCCGAGAAACACAAAAACGAAAGCCACAATATAAACTTTATTATGGAGTCTGATGAAGGAACATTTGCGCCACGAGGGCTTTCTGTAGCTGGAACTCAAGAGGCTCGTTGCATTATTGCTGAAATTTTAAAATTATTTGAATCTATAAATGCTTCTACTCTCGTTGAAACTAACAGTCCTGGGTCTGATATAACTGTGATAGTAAAAGATGGTGTCCCAGGAGCCAGTCTCCACAATGCAAATGAAAACTACTTTTGGTTTCATCATACGGAAGGCGATACAATGAATGTCGAAAACCCTGAAGAACTTGATTTATGTACGGCTTTTTGGACTGCGGTTGCGTACATTATAGCTGATATTTCTGTTGATATACCTCGATAAAAATTATAAAGTATCTTTTGATTAAACTTTTATTGTCAAAATAGATAGTTTATAATAGTTTTTATTAGTTAAGCCCATTATGATCAACAACGAGTGTCTAAGTCAAAGTCAAACTGAAAGCTCTATGATTGTCCTATGGAGCAGGACCAGCATGTTTCCGAGCATTCTTATCTTGAATATAATCCTCTAATTTGTAATATGCTTGTTAACAAAGTGAACTTTTAATAAAACATTTAAATGTTCGTTCATTTAGTTTTAAAATGTCACAAGGTATTTTTTGTAACATTTAACACAGTACCCCATAAATGATGTTTGAACTTTGGCTAATCTGAAAGATGATTGAGTTATTTTATCGTTATTTCTAGTACTAAAATTATGTCTATTATTTATTTTACTAAAAAGATGTAGATTCTTTCTTACAAACATAATATTTTCATAAATGAATTGGCTAGGTACTGTCATAATTATATTAATCTTTTAAATAGTTCCCTGAGAGATTCGCAACGACGGAGATTATAAATGGCTCTGACAGCTCTCTTTTGCAAAATAAAAATTTACTCTATGTCTGCAGCCCGTCCCCACAGTAAAATGCCGTAAGAAGTTATGCTGTGAAAGTAGCTAAAATTTAACATTTAACATTTGGCAACGTAAATCTAATACATTTAGTTTTTTTATCATTCAGTGCTAATTGTTTACCGTAATCCAATCTTGGACCCAAAGAATAGAGTTATTCACGTCGTCACGATTTTCCGACCGTCGATTTACTTTAAAAATCAATGATGTGTCATCTGCAAATAACACCATCTTCGGTCGGATCTGAATTAATTGGGGTAAATCATTTATGTATACTCAAAAGAGGAATGGACTCAATATTGAACCTTGAGGAACTCCCATTGTAATTTCAGACCCCAATGAGTTTAAGCCGTTAACCTAAACTTTAACTTGTCTGTCTTTCAAGTAAGATCTTAGTAAGTCCAGAGTTTTGTTCTTAATCTCGTAGTGATTCAGTTTCAGCAGATGAGTCTCGTGGTTTACGCAATCGAACGCCTTCGAAAGGTCGCAAAAGATTCCAATGGCATCTTGTGCTTCCTCCCAGGCGTTAAAAATGTTCTTGATTAGGGAGACACCGGCTTCAGTTGTACAACGCCCTTTGGTGAAACCGTACTGTTGTTCATGAAAGAATATGGAGTTTTTATTAAAGTGAAATAACTGAGAGCTGGCAGAATTGACACAGGTCTATAATTATTGGGTTCTTTACTATCACCGGATTTAAACAACGGAACTACTTTACTGTGTTTTATGATCCGGAAAGACTCTTTGGTCTATGCTGGTGTTAAATATGAAAGCTAAATAAGGCGCAATAGTTTCGATGATAGAACTACAGACTTTTACAATCTCTCATCACAAGCCTTCACGACGTACGTAACTGAAATTTTAGGTGAAGTAATGTTAATATGCAATCTTATAAATCTCCACTACGTCACGTTTAAGGTAATGTGAATTTGATTTGTTTATTAAAAATTATTAAGTTAATAATTTTAAAGTCTGAAATAAATTACTTCTTATTTCAGAAAAAAAAATCGTAAAAAAATATCCTTGAAATATGTTTTCTAAAATATCTTAACATTAAGTGACGTGTGCATAAATTTTTTAGTGCAAATATCCGCAAAAAAACTTCACAACTAAATTAAAACTATAACAATAGAAACAATTTATTTTTAAATTTATAAATTGTTAACTAATCTATAACAAGTTACCTAATCTTAATACGAAAACTACACTATAATGGATATTCATATATTAAAAAAATGTGTGCGTGTACTAGGTGTACACACGTAAGAAGTGAAACTTCTTTATGACCTTATTTTTCGAAAAATGATCTACTATATGCAACTTTACAGAAATTGGTTAAATAAAGTTAAATTAGATAAAGTTTAACAAAAGGCTTTTATTATCATAGACATGAATACAAATACAATTATTTCATTTTAACTTATTACTGTACTACTATGTAGTACTAAGATTATTACAGAATTTCATTAATTGTAATAGAATTATTAGTATTACTATCATTGTTATCGTTATTATATATTTTTGTTACTAATGGCTTCGAATCTCTTCGGATCAACCGTGGTAGGGACAAGAAAAAGATGGCGCGTAACCGAAAAATGTGACAAATGTGTGTAAATTTTTTTCCAACGCCGATAAAGAAGTTTGACTTCAAAAGATGGCGCGTAACGGAAAAATGTGACGCGTAACGAAAAAATGTTACACTAAATTTATTTCCAACCCCGATACAGAAGTTTCACTTCAAAAACATAAATTGAAGTAATATGGAACTTGTCAAATAAAAGAAGTTTTTTAGTGTTAACAGTCGCGGAAATCAGCTATACAATATTAAAACAGTTTAATTTAACAATTAAAACTAAAATTAATTAACCTGACAATTTTTGCGTGAATACATAACTAAATAAATACAGCTAAGTATTTCTCATTAACAGAACTTGTTCCACTACGAGTACACCAAATATTATTTTCAATGAACAATAGTCAAGCGATTTGATACATTGGACATTCTGGACCTGGATACGGATAGACAACTTACAACTCAAAGTAAGGAGGTGTATGAAGGATAAAAATGTATTTAATGTGCAAAGTACTGTTTATGTTGCTCATAAGTCAAGTGTATAGTTCACCAAGGAAGAAATCTTATTCGGAAATAAAATCGTGTAATGTTGGTAATTTAGCGGAAGAAATTGCGTCCTATGACAGCGTAGTACGAGATATTATGGACTACGTGGTGTCCGGCCCGTTCAAAAGGAAGACCTATAATGAGTGAGTTTCCTTAACTTACTTCTATTGAATTCTTAGTTCCTAACTTTTATAAATTATACCAAGAGGCTCCATAGAGATTAGTCGTTAGTGCCATATATACTAGCACAACCCGCAATTTTTGCCTATTTGGTTCTTTGGTATATTACATATCTTTTAATGTAGTACACGGCAAAAAATATTAAAACAAAAACATTACTACACATATATATTACATTACAAGTAAATTACACTTTGCGGATTATAGGATATCCTATTATATCGGATCTTATTGAACTCTTATTCATCTCAAAATAGCGTATAATATGCTTCCTTCAAGTACATAATGATATCAAATGTATTTCGACGGTAAGATCTTCTTCTTTCGCGTTCTTCATTACTGATGATCGTGTTGGTGTTGCATATCTTCCTCGATATATTATATAGGAAGGAATGGATCCTTCATGTCTTCAAGAAGCGTCAGCGCCTGGGTAAACTAACGCCTGTAAGGACCTTAACCTCGTGGATCTAGCGAGTAGTAGAACAACCTTGGAGAATCGTGCCTTCCACTCTACCGGTCACCACAACCTTCTATAAGTTATCGGAACATCCGACTGCTATATGTTCTAAGAAGCTCAGGCTCCTTTGATTACACTTTGATAAAAACGGGTCATCACTTTGAGTTGTCTGAGAATTGACAAATTCACCCTCTTCGCTGTCCAGGGAAACCTGAGCATTCATTTTCAACACCACACTTCAAGAGCGTCTATCATCCTACTTTCGGATGTTCGAAATATATTTCGTCGGTCGTTTTCTAATATTCGTTGTTATAATTATAAATGAGGCAAAATCCCTACCGAACACTTCTGATAAATGTCGGTCTCTTTTGGCGACGATTTCATAAACGTGATATCTTACCAAAATAAGCCTTCTTCTTACATCTTCAGCCTTGCGATTCTGTAACTCACTTTACGATTTGATATTCTGATAAACAATAAACTACAAGCTCCCTCCTTATCAAAATGCCAAATCGTAAAATGACCGCTTTACGACTGATTTAAGCGCGACCGCCGCTGTGAAAACCGCTGTGTGAGTTACAGAATCGCAAGGCTGGAAGAAGAGTTTAAAGTAAAACCTATGATGAGTAAGCGTTTTCGTTCTTTATACATAATTTAAAGAAAAATTGTAAGCGATCCCTAATGTTAAGGCATTTCCGTTGGTTTTAAGAACATGTGTCCTTGAACGATCGAACGTCTGTTCTAAGTTACCTACTTGTACTTAATTAAAATGATTCTAAAAGGTATACTGAGTTTTTACAAAGGCTTCGTTACTTTAAAAGGTAGTGAGATATTTCTTACGTCTTCTGTGTATGTTGTAAATAAAAATATATAATTATTTTTAGACTCGAGAAATTTGTCGACAAGTTTGGAGCTCGGATATCGGGGTCGCAGGTGTTGGAAGATTCTATTGATTATATGATCAAGCTGACTCAGGATGAGGATTTCACTGATATAGTTACTGAGGAGCTGGAGGTAAAATATACTCGAAGTTTTCGGTCTTGATTGATTTATATTCCAAAACAAGATGGCGTCACGGTTCCCCCATATTTTTTTATGGCTTTTGTCCCTTTTATTTAAGAAAGATTAGTTTATTGTAGAGAAGTTATACGCTCTTTAAATAACATGAGCTATGTCTATATGCTATGTATTATTCTATTAATATTATCTTTTGTCAAGAAAACACCGGAACCATATTTTGATAGTTTCGAAATATATATCAAACTTTTGATAAATAGGACGAAAATATTTTTTTATTATTATATTGTACAAAATATATAAAATACTACAACAAACAAAAGTAACACTAGTAAGTCAAAGGCGATGTAACATTGACAAGTTCATACAATAGTAAGTTCATTTCAGGTTCCTCATTGGGTAAGAGAACAAGAAAAAATTACTATGTTGAAACCCAGGTCAAAGAATATTGCAGTATTAGGTCTCGGTACAAGCATAAGCACTCCGCCCGAAGGTGTAACAGCTGACGTTGTCGTGTTTTCCAATTTTGAAGAGTTCGATAAAGCTTCTATTGAAGACGTTAAAGGAAAAATAGTTCTGTTTAATCCAATCTTTACAACATATCACGAAACATCTCCATACAGAACTCATGGAGCTGCAAGGGCAGCGGAAAAGGGAGCGGTTGCATCATTAATTAGATCGATTACCCCATTCTCCATTAATTCACCTCACGCTGGTATGCAGCACTATTCTGAAAATGTCACCAAAATCCCTACCGCGGCCATTACGTTAGAAGACGCAGATTTGATAAAAAGATTCTATAACAGAGGCGAGAAAGTTGTACTCAATATAAAAATGCATAGCTCCATTGAGACTAAAACATCTCGGAATACTCTTATAGACTTAAAAGGAACTAAGAACCCAGAAAAGCTTGTAATTGTTTCGGGTCACATTGATAGTTGGGATGTAGGCCAGGGCGCCATGGATGATGGTGGTGGCCTTTTTGTAAGTTGGGCTGCTCCTATAATATTAAAAAGACTAAATTTAATACCAAAAAGAACTGTTAGAGCCATATTTTGGACAGCTGAAGAGTTGGGATTTGAAGGTGTTAAAGCCTATAAAGAGAAACATAAAAACGAAAGCCACAATATAAACTTTATTATGGAGTCTGATGAAGGAACATTTGCGCCACGAGGGCTGTCTGTAGCTGGAACTCAAGAGGCTCGTTGCATCATTGCTGAAATTTTAAAATTATTTGAATCTATAAATGCTTCTACTCTAATTGAAACTGACAGACCTTTGTCTGATATAGCTTTTATTGTTCAAAATGGTATTCCAGGAGCTAGTCTTCATAATGCAAATGAAAAGTACCATTGGTTTCATCATACGGAAGGCGATACAATGAACGTCGAAAACCCTGAAGAACTTGATTTATGTACGGCTTTTTGGGCTGCGGTTGCCTACATTATAGCTGATATTTCTGTTGATATACCTCGATAAAAAAATTTGAATAACTTGTGATTAAATTTTATATTGTGAAAATAGTTTTTATTAATTAAACCCATTATGACGAAAACCAAATACTATGTATAGAGGGATTTATAAAAAGGCAAAATTATATACCTAAGTAAAGGTCTAATCTTTACTTAGGTATATAATATTACGAATAATCTAACTCAATTCCTAGAATATGAATAATATGAACATAAAACTTAGTTATCACATACAATATTTCAAAGTGCCATTTTTCATAACTTGTTCACTTAAAGTGTTCCAGTTACTTTGTAGGATAAAGTTATGATGTATCAATTTCAAATCTTGGCGCAGCTGCTCGGTAGTTACTTAGTTAGTGCAAAACGCTGCACTGTCGTCACACACCTTAGAATTTATAAGAGTTAAATCAATATGTACGGAAAATTTTGACAAAATCTTATAATTTCAAACACAAAATGTCTCTTATTTTTAAACAAATAAATGGATATAATTATCGTTAAAACGCCTTTCGTCAATGCAACTTTTTTAACGAAATTTTAAAGCTATTTAATGTAATATGTATATGGAAGTTAAAAAGAAAAGGCAAACATTTGAAACTTTGAATTGTATAGGTACAATTAAAGAAAATTACAGTATAAAAATTTCTATGAGGCGCTGTCTAAAACTAAGTATTCGTATAAGTGTGAGAGTGTTCAGAGGAGTTTTTCGGACTAAAACCTGCAGCTGAGTTTCATTATCGGACGTCGAGGCATAATACAAAATACCATCCGTATTACCTCGACGTCCGTCGTTCAATAATTGAGCGTTTCTTAAGACAGTTTTTGCCTCCCAATACCACTATGAGGAACCATCTGCCCACTGAAGTATTTCCGAACCGAATTCGACTTAGGGTTCTTCAAGAAGAGAGCGTACCAATTCTTAAAAGGCCGGCAACGCACTTGCGAGCCTCCTGGCAATGTGAAAGTCCATGGGCGGCGGTGTTACTTAACAGCAGGTGAGCAGCTGTCCGTTTGCCTCCTAGTAAATAAAAAATATATAATACTTATCAAGGATAAACACATAAAAGTTTTAAAGGTACTGTTTTGTTATGATATCGTTCCTTTTTAGTGGTAGGTGTATGAAAATACAATTAAATTAAATGAGTAAATTTCTTTCTATAGTGCGTTGCAATAAGTACAATATTTTAATATATGCTATTAACCACGATTCAAGTTCATAAGAATACAAAAAATTTTCAGCATACAACTTGTTTTACTAACTATAAAATACAGCACTTATATATACGTATATCTCATATTTTACGACAGTGTTTCTTGTATGCACCTTTTTATTTACATTTTCTCTGTAGGACTTACAAAACTTCACTTACTCTAGGGCACTTCACGCAGCTTTAAGTTTCACACTTTCAGTACGCGAGGAGCTTTCAAGTCGAGAGCGCGTCTCGTCGCGAGCCTTTACGACATACGTAACTGAAATATTATGTGAACTATTGTTAGTATGCAATCTATTTCGGAGATTATCAGCTCTTCACGTCTAAGGTAAATTTAATGTTTACATTTAAATTTGAAATTTGAAATTCAGGAATTAATAAAATAATAATTTTGTCTATTACTAATTATACTTAAGCGACTAGTAAGTATTAATTTTATTTATAAAGAAAACATATCAAGAGCATAGTTAGACATAGCTTTTTTGACAATGTATTTTAAATACTAATTGTTTCTTTATTGTTTTATTACATGTCTTGCGTTAATTTCAGTCTTAAAGATAATTATTTAAAATAATTACGTATGTATTGATAAGAAGTTAACTGGTATTTTCGTACGTCAAGGGGCCGTTTGTAATTTAGTAGATAATGGAAATTTCTAATTATCATGATAATTACTTTTTCCTCAGTCAATTAATATATGATTGTCTTTTACAAGTAATTATAAAATGAAACACGTATCTACGTAAGCAAACAAATTGAAATAATGTTTAACAAAATTACTCAAATATATTTATAGTTATTTTAAAAATAGGAATAAAACTATGGTAATTTTTTGATTATAATACATAGTTAAAATTAACTATCGAGAAATACATTATTTGAAAATTTACGGAAAAAAATTTAAATGAATCTTGTTATTTTTGTTAATTATTTGGTAGGTGTAATAAATATGAATTTAAAATGATCTACTTGTAATTTAAATCTGAATTTGTTTAGTTGGTTATTATAAGAACGCGCGTATCTTAAGAACTACTGGTTCGAATTCAAAACATTTTTGTTTGAATAGTCCCGTTATGGAAGATTGCTATATAACAATTATATAAACTTTTTTTTTTTTTTTTAAACTCTTCATCTATCTGCAATCAGCCTCTTGGCTTTTATCAGATTTTTAGGGGAAAGGTTGGCAATTAGGGAACGCAAATCCAATAATTTTTACTCCCTCCGTAATTTTTAAACTGTCAGATTGCGGCAAGTTTCGCCCTTTTTAGCCGGTAGACACTGTCCGTCATTTCCAAGAGGCCCGAAGCTAGGGGGTTCACGTGTTGCTGAAGTCTCATTTTGTATCGCACGGTTGATCTTTTAATGTCTTCCTCGACAGTGGCAATTCCCAAATATTTATGGACTTCAGTATTTCGTGTTAACCACAGCGCTCCGCTCATATTTCGCAGTGTTTTGTTTTGTAGCCGCTGCAGGATTTCGATATTGGAGCGGCTTGCTGACCCCCAGAGCTGTATCCCATAGAACCATATTGGTTTAATTACAGTTTTATAGATGAGGAGTTTATTGTCCAAACTGAGTGCCGCATTTCTACCTAATAGCCAGTTCATGCTACGAAGCCTACCAATAGCATGCTCCTTCTTGGCTTTTATATGGTCTTGCCAAGTCAGGCGTCTGTCCAGGTGCATGCCCAAATATTTCGCTGTAGTCCGTTTTGGCAAAACAGCTCCCTCCAGAGTCACCGGTGAGCACTCTTCTCTTCTTAGTGTGAACGTAACATGAACTGATTTCGCTGGGCTTGCCCGTATCCTCCACTTCTTTAACCATAATCCTATTTTGTCCAGGCATTTTTGTAGTTTTGCGGATGCTTCGTTAGGATTTTTATTGCAGGAAAGGATTGCAGTGTCGTCTGCATAGGTTGCAATGACAACATCGTCCGTAACTGGTATGTCGGCTGTAAAGATTGTATAAAGGAACTAATTATATAAACAATTAAATAATTAAATAAATTATTATTAGTATTACAAACTAGAGCGAAGCATCAATAATAATACTTTATTGAAAAGCGTGTGCTTCGTTAACGACAAAAAACCGTTCCCCACTGTAATTAATGTAATTGTATCTTAGAGTTGAACTTTTATAATTTTATTTTAAAATAATGCATTGTTTACCAATATTTTTATAAACATGTTTAGTTTAATCTTAAACGTGATTGTGTTTAACATCATTTGATTATAATCTTGGAGAAATCTTAGTTTTAAAAGAACTTTACAACGCGTAAATTTCTGACATATTTTTTGTTTTACTATATGTAAACTCATATATATATTTTTTTTTTTTAAGATTTATGAGATGATTTTATTTCAATTGGTTTCATAAATTACAGATGAAAGCGTGGAGTACTCACGATCAAGATACGACGCTGTTCTGCTGTCGGGCATTACATGTCAAGCATGCTGCTTATGCCAGTGCTCTGTATACCTTGGTAAGTTTGATTTCAGTAATTAAAACATAATAGCTTACCAGTGTGAGTTGCCCTGATGTTTATCACTTAACAATTTGTTTTTTTCTTTTGATATTTTATCAAGTTCACGGAAAGAATTGAAGGATAATGTATATAAACATTATTTCTAGTCAATCTAGATCTATGAGTATTAGCTTTGTCTCTCTAAGGGCAACGAAGCGGAATGATGTTTACTGTAACAGATGCATGCAAATGAACTAGATTCCCACAATAGTAGCTCTGGTGGATCTAGCATTTTCTTCATAAGAGTCAGTAAAACCTTTTTGGTATTAATTTAACTCATAAATTAATTTGTGACTTTAAATATTTATTGCAATAAATATTTGTATAATCATAACTTTTACGTAATCATATAAATATATAAAACCTTTTTTTTATTGTTTGCGGTGGAAGTTTCTCGATTCAAAGGCCAAGACACATTTTAGGACGCAGAGCCATCGGAATGTTATCATTGTTTTTAAATAAAACCATCACTAAACACACAACACTCAAAATATTTTTGCCTCTAAGGATACAAAATTTAAAAAAAACTCGTGTGTGCTTATGTACACGCGGTAGATACTTCTTTCTACTAAATAATACATCTTTGGCGTAATAATTTTCTATATAATATACATATACTAATCATGATATTTTACAATAAACACTAGATATGTTTTAGTAACTTTGGAACAGACTTTCTCGTAGAAATCATTATTTTGGTTTAAATAAACACGACTCTGAAAAACACTACGCCATGATAGGCAATGCATATTATTGTTGATAAAACAGAGCAAGCGCCAACTAGCGGCCCAGACTGACTCTTTGAACAGATATTGAGGGTGTCTGTTTTTTGTGACGGTGTGCGCGCGCATCGAATTTACTCTTATAATTTTTCCCTAACGTGCCAAAAGAAGTATTACTTCAACATATAATTATAATAGAAGTAAAATATCCAAACATTATCTGACGCTATACTTATTACTTGAAAAAATCGTCAAAGAAATACAAAAGTTGTAATACCGATATATCATATGCCGTACGTTGTGCGACACCAGTTGTTATATTATAAGTCACTTTTACAAAAAAATATACAGTTTCCTTGTATGGAATATAAGAAACTTGATTTGTAGCAATTCTCGTCAATCATAAATAAAAACTTTTGTCTTCTTCATGAAACTTGTCTCGTTTGCTTCACCTCAGTTTTGTTTTTCTTACGAATTGAACAACGCCAAGTCTTAAGAGAATTCAACAAAGTTTAATAAAATTGTTTTTGTACGGAAGCGACAAAACAGTGGAAATTTATATTTCCGCGTCTTAGAATTTACTTCTGTTTTGTAACTTTTACTTGCATTATCTTTCCATTCTGTGGTTGTCAAATTTTTGACAACAATTTTCGACATAATTAATTTTATTCATATATAGTATACTAGTAGACTCGGCCAAGCGTCGCTGTGGCTAAGGTTTTTATTTATATGTATTACATAGTAGTAAACTATTCAAGAGAAACGGCAGGAGAACACAAATCCACCATGCTTTTTTGGTGGTTAAGCCATTAAATTGTAGCTTATGTGAAACGTTGGTATTTATTTTGATAAGAATCAATACCTAGGTACGAATAAAGAGCCTTTTCTAGCGGTGGTATTTTAATTAAAAAAAATTAATAAAAGGATGCTTATTGTGACGTAACTATAAAAGATAGAGACATGCTGTCCCGACATTTTTTATAGATAGTGATGTGTCCTGAAAAATTGTAGTACATCATTTTGTTCTATCTTTTTTTAATATTTTTCGCAGCGCACGCGATTGAAGGAAGTTTTTTGTTTACTTTTTTACACCTTGGGTTAGATTATTCAAGTTTTAGTAAGCAACCCTATTTTTTTTGAAAATGAAACATAGCCTATGTAACTCGGGAATAGCGTAGATTGCCAACGGTGAAAGAATTTTTGAAATCGGTCCAGTAGTTTCGGAGCCTATTCATTTCAAACTAACAAAAAAATCAAATCTTTTCTCTTTATAATATTAATATAGACTAAGTCTATACTTAAAGCTCTTGTAAGTTCATGGGCCATATATAAAAAATATTTCAAACACAACTCACTTTAATACTAGTTATGACTCGAACTACTCCAATGGGGAATAGGCTAGGCACAATTTCGCGTCAGTTTCTAATATTTTTTTAAGTTAATGTACTAATCTATATATATAAAAATGAAACCCGTTTTCCGTTGTCACGACATAACATGAAAACGGCTTGACCGATTTGTCTGATTCTTTATTTATAATATTCCTTGAAGTACGAGGATGGTTCTTACGGAGAGAAAAATTAAAAAAAAATTGAGTGAAAAGTCTAAAAACAATACTTTTCTATATTCCCATACAAAATATTCGTAATAATATTTAAAGGCAATTTGAACTTTAATACCATAACATAAAGTTCAAGTGTTAGTGGAGGGGTTCCGGGAAGGTTATTTTTTTACTAGCTAGACCGTTGTCCCGAATAGCAGAATAAGTATTTTAAACAAATAAAGAATCGACTGTTAGGCGGTACGATGTTCGCCAGGCCAGCTAGTTTCATATAAAATTATACTAGCAAGAAATATTTTAATTGAAAAAAGCTTTTGATATCAAAAAGCGTTATTAAAAGTGCCGGATACACTGATATCAGTTGATTTTCAATTTATTTCGAATTGGAGTATATTTTGTGAGCAATTTACAAAAACGCTCTGTAAATTTCTGTTTACTTAAAATTATTTATCATGATATTTATCTATCTGATAGCATTTTAAATCTGAAGTATATTTTATATTTGAAGCTAAAATATTATCTAATGTTTGGTGATTTAACTACATTTGGCAGCAGGCATAGGCGTTAAACGCCTAACGATTTATTTAGGTTATTATATATTTTATTCTCCATCTCTCTCTACATATATCTTCATGTAGTTTAAACTATAGCTATTTATTAACACCTACATTAACAGGTAACTAAATTATTAAGGAGGCAACGGGCGGCTTTATAGCTGATAAGCGATGTCTTCCAGGCAACCCTAGAAAGGAAAATGAGAAAAGAAATACTAAGGGTTCAAGTGCATAACTAAAATAACAAGTAACAATGTAGTAAAATTAGTTAACTTAAATCTAAAAAAAAACTAAAAGCTAATCTTAAAGTTCGTGCATCACAATGAATAAATATTATATGTATAATAATAGTAAAATGTAATATTATAACATGATCTGATATAAATATTTAAGGTAATAGAAACTTTTATACATTACTTATTGGCTTGCACTATGTATTTACTTTTACAAATAACAACACAAATCATGTTATATTGTCAAAGCACGTCTCTTAGGTACCTAAGATGGCCCTTTTGATTGACACAAACAGTCAATACATAGTTGGATCTCTTACCGTAATTGTTAACTTTAATCAATCAAATCGCAGTTTCCACTTCCAGGCTAACAGATGGTGTTAGCTGGTATTAACTTCTACATTCAGAAATGACATTGCTTCATTAGTCATGTGACCATGAACGCGGTCTCGATAATATCAATTTGAAAGTCTAAAATATTATATAAGCGGTCATGAATAGTATATATAGTATAGTTTTCACATTATGTACTACCTATTTTGTCATAAAGTACAACAAGGTTTTCAGTTGGCACTAATTTACTTGACGTTTGAACACAGCCTTTGAGAAATTATCGGTTTTTATTCAGAGTTGAGTGTAAAAGGGTTAGTTTTTTATTTAGCACAGTTTTGCGCGTTGAAACGGCTTGGTGATTCTTTTCAGTATTTCGTATGCTATTTTAAATGCTATCAGCGTTTATCAACCCTGAAGTCGTACGTTCGAACTCCGGGAAATAAAGAATCCAATTAGTATTTGTTCATACGGTGAAGAAAGAGAGGAAACCATTATATCTAAGCCGTCAGATACAAGGTTGATTCAGTTTTATCAGAATTATGCAAATAAATGTTTTATAAATTTTATAAGTGTTACTTAAGCAATTTTTACTTAGTTTATTACTTTCTTTGATATATATTTATATAGTTGAATAAAATCATTTTATTGTTACCAATCCAGTTAATATTATTAGTACTTAACTATATGTAAAGATTTATTTTATGGCGTAAAAAGAACATCATATTTAGTAAGTAAGTTAGTAATAAGGTGTAAATATTTCTCAATAAATTAAAAAAAAATCTATTACTTAAAGTCCATGTATTTTAAATCTTATATTCGATAAGATAAATTATTAAAATAATGTTAGCACTTGACAATTTTAAATTGAAGGCCAATAAAGTTACTTGTGACTGAATACATTTTGAGAGACGGAGTTATTCATTGGAAATTGAGTTTGAAACGAATTAATTAATTTGTCTAGCTTAGCGTATTTGCAGAAGGTTCTGTAAATGGAGATAATTTAAATCTGATTTACTCAGGCATTTAAATTGTATAATATAATCATTTAGTTCTATATTGTTTTTAAATAAATGTTAAATTAAACTAGTATGCAGTAATTGATTTTCTACGTACATCCGCTCTAACAAGTGCTTAAAGGAAATTTTTACGCAATTAACATTTGTATCTTATTTATGTCTCTGTATCTATAAAAGCATTTATTTATCTTGACTTTACATACCTCACCCAATTTTTATCGCTACTCTGTCAAGTGGTGGATAGATCCTTGGAACTATCTAGTTCCGTTAGTCTTGTGATAGATATCCGTGAGCAACATACATACAGGATTAGCACGTCTAAAGGTATACAGAAACGAAACTTACACGCACGCTCAGCACGAACTTTGACTCCAGCATGGCATCACTTATATATTTGTATTTGAAATCGCTCGAAGTCAATCTTGGGCATAGTTTACGCCAAGTGATGGAAAACGGCGACTAAAGCGAGACTAAGCTGCGAATCTAGCGCCACCAAACTGATAGTACGTCATTAAAATTACGGATAATGATGTTTTTGATTACACAAATACAATTTTATAATAATTTTCTACGTTGTAAAATTTCGCTATTCTATTTTTTTTGTATAAAAATATTTTTTCAATTATTTTTTCCTTACTCTTTAAGGAAAAAATTGATGTTTCTTGCAGTTTCAGATGATATTAATATATTTTTACCATTAAATTTATATGGCTTAATAAAGTGTTCTCTGTAATCATACAAAAACAATAGAAACCTGACAAGTTTGAAAAGAACAATGTTTATGAATGCGATTATGTAAACTTGGCTTGGCCGCGACTCGGCTTAGCCCGGACTTCGACCGTCTTACAATAACATCTCTGAATCTCAGCCTAATAACGTAAGAGTTAACGGCATAATAATATGTTATGTCCATCATCTCCTTGGTTATCTATATATATAAAAATTAAACCCATTTTCCGTTGTCACGACATAACATGAAAACGGCTTGACCGATTTGTCTGATTCTTTTTTTATAATATTCCATGAAGTACGAGGATGGTTCTTACGGAGAGAAAAATTTAAAAAAATTGAGTAAAAAAGTCTAAAAAAACACTTTTCTATATTCCCATACAAAATATTCGTAATACTACTTAAAAGTCAATTTGAACTTTAATACCATATCATAAAGTTCAAATGTTAGTGGAGGGGTTCCGGGAAGGTAAATTTTAATTTTTTGACAATGTATTTGTTGTCTTATCAACTTTCTTTTTTTATCTTACTAGCTAGACCGGTGTCCCGAATAGCAGATTAGTATTTAAAAAAAATAAAGAATCGACTGTTAGGCGGTACGATGTTCGCCAGGCCAGCTAGTATAGAATAATTATCAAGGAAACAGTAACAAAAATCTGAAGCCGAAAATGTTTTATATTACCATTCTTTTGTGACAAATGCAGCTTAAATTAAATAAGAAATGTAAACATTTTTCTTTCGATATCAAGTGCCAAATTTGCATATCATCAAAACTACTTATTGAGTTGTTACACTAGAAACAACTTAATAAGTTAAAATGTTCAGGACAAACAAAAATGTTCTTTTTTATAGAATAATGGGGCAAACCTCGTTTGCCTAATGGACGCCCAAAAAGGGCAGTCGTAGCCCATGGACATCCATTTTTAGTAGGTGCGTTGCCGGCCCTTGAGACACGCATAAATATTGATATGTCAATCCTTTTTTATTAATGACATTATTCTACATTTTTAAAATTTCGAGCGAGGAAAGCACCAGCTCTGGGGTCACCGGTACTATGTACCGTGCGCCAACTTAAATCTTTAATTAGTGCCTGTGCACCCCACCTGACTTTGTTATATTTAATGATTAGTTAATTTCAGTTATGACTCTTTTTGTGAGTGAAACGTAGGAAATGGCGACATCTCTCAATAAAAAAAAACACGAAATTGTAATTTTTCGAATTATTACTGTATTTGATTGGAAGTTCGTGATATACATCAATTGTTATTTATATTCGAAGATAATGTGAGGGTACGTATTAAATTAATGTTTCGACGTCGTTCAACAGTCGGTTGTAATGGTATATTGCTCATTGGGGCTTCGTGCCGCTACCAAGAGGGTACCTTTAATTATACGTAGAATTTGACTATTACAAATTACAATACATTTGTCAGGCTTACGCAGTTATTGTAGTAATTTAATTGAAATTGCAAGCTATCGGGTTCGGTATAATATTCTTCATTTATTTATATTTATAAATAAGTTATAGGTATAATTAATAAAACAGTAATCTTGTCGATTATGTTGATTGTTTTTACTTAATAACGTATAAGAATACTTAAATGGTGAACAAAGCCGATTAATTCGATCTCAAGATATGAAACAGGGGTTAGTTGGTATGGAAGTTGATTTGATATGTCAAGGTCATTAGTACGTCTGAATTGGTGAGGCGCCATCTTTGTGACGTCATCGTTTTGTCCAGTCTGACGTTTGGCAAAGTCTATAGTCGTATTTTTAATTAGACGAAGCCAACTGACAGTAGCTAATGGGTATGTTCCGATATACACTGCGAGTACTGTATAGTGCTCCCACTGTTCAAAAATTTGTTCCGCTATGGACTGCAGTATACAGCCGCAGCGTCCTAGGAAATATATGACGTCACAAATCCCCGCTATACTTCTACTGCGAGCACTGGCGTTTTCGAGGTAAGGTACTCGCAGTGCTTTGATCACGTGATCAATCAAAACCACTTGAATGCCTAACGGCTGATATAACTTACAGTTTAATAACAAACATTTAAAATTCTAACTTACTTTCTTTGTAGTATTAATTCAATTGACAGTTAATATTAATATAGATTTTTTTAATGCGATAATACTCCAATAATAGTTTTTCTTGTTGAATTGAAAAACTTTGATGCACTCATTTGAAAACTGTGTCGAAAAACGAAGCTGACTAGTATACTGGACTGCGTTCCGTTTTAAATTGTAACCAGTATAGCTGGCTATATTGAAACGGTTTCACAGTATACTAAATTGACGGTACTCTGTACAGTGGTCGCAGTGTATATCGGAACATACCCAATGTCACTTTGTAAAATAATGTTGCCATATTTAAAGTAATAGTGATGCGTTCAGTTCTTGTTCAATCAGATGAATGAACAATGAGTGTGAATAGTCAATCATTTCAAACAATAAAAGAACATTATTTCTATTTCAAAATTGTATAAAAGTGCTCTGATATAAGTTAGGTACTAGTACTATGTAACTACAATCAGTTTTTTGACGTCTTATTACAAAGCGCGGCGCGGTGACTAGTGCCATCACCGATCATTAATTCAGGGGTTTTTACTTTGTCACAACACTATTTTTATTTCATTAAAAACTGACAACACCGTAAACGTCAGTTGACTTCGTCTAATTAAAAATTCAACTATAGAATAATTCGCAACCAACAGATACACCACAACATAGATAAGGTTGGGGTTAGTTGAAGTTCTAGTATGATTTGTCTTCTCTATGAAAATAATTTGATATCTTATATTAGGTAGTTAATGCTTATATTATTATAATAATTGAACACCCTTAAACCTCATATCTGTTGTCTCTGTATTTTGGCGTAGACGATGACTACACAGATTCGTGATATATACTTCGCTCAGCATATTTTTGATGGAATTCTCACAGATTTTCCTGGAATAATCTTGATAACTAACCAACCTGTTTTGTTACAGAATATATCAATATTAGTGGTGCTATTGTACAGTTGGAGGATCGGAGTTAATGCCAAGAAGTATAAGGACCTGGACGACGTTTACTATGGTAAGTTCTGTAGCTTAAATAAAAATAACATTTAGATCTGGGACTTAGATTTCTGTATTTGTTTCGTATCGATTTAGGTAATCGCCACGCTTATAAAACTATAAAAGCCTGAGTAAGCAAAATGTACTGGCTCGTACAAAGTAGGTTTAGATATACGAGGTGTCAAAGTTAACGGTCTATATTATTAGTATTAATGAATACATATAATTTCAACTCAAAACTCGCGTTGACCAGTCTAAAATTATTACTACTAACTACTACTTCACCTCCGGATTACGATAAAACCACTCAGATAGATAAAACGTTAATAAATAAGTTAATATAAAAATAAATTCTATACGTATGAAGTGTATTAATTTATATTATTTCACTTGGGAACATAATATGTATGAATCGTCCTCGGCTGTGAAGATTCGTAAATTCCATTCAATTTATTTGTGTAAACCTAGATCTTACTTTTCCCGAATTACTCGAGGGGCGCTGTTAATATGAAGTGGTATTTTCAAGAAAATATTATGTGTGTGTGGAACATGATTTGCGTTGTGATTTTAATAGGGTTTGATATTTAATCGATATCGCGGCCTACTCGATTGCGAGGAACTTGGGCCTGATTCGTAAGTTCTTATATCATTTTCACATGTGTATCAAACTATGAAATGATAATTTCTTATGATTGTATTGATGAGAAGTTTATTATCATCGTTTTAACATTTTTAATAATAAAAACTGCGTGCGTACAAAGTACACGTGTCAGAAGTGAAACTTCTTTGGCAATCAAAGTAATTCGCCCTTCTCACTCTCTCTCAATCTCTCTCCCCTTTTTCATCGACAAAAACGCTGCACATCGCGACGCTATTATTGCGTTTCATCCGTATAATTTTTACCCTCATGCGCCTAAAGAAGTTTCACTTAAAAAAGTGAGCATCTAGAACCCCTCTGTACTGTGACACCTATCCCGACTTTAATATAGAGTTTGTACCACGCGCTATATTATATATATATTATATTGCGACATCAGCGCTACGACTATTAAGAGAACTACATCGAAATTTCATACAAAAACGTAGAAATCGATTCGGTATTGGAATTTACAGAGTATCGTACCGAAATGAAACGAATATGTCGTATCGTGTCATTTCCTGCACCGACTATAAGGGTGGTTAGTATTGAATAGAACAAAATACAGCTATTTATTATTATTTGAGCGAAATATCGTATTAATGAAAAATTATGATTTAATATCCCCCTTTAAGATGACATTGTAGAACTAGCGGGGGAAAACTGGATGAATGTTGCTCAAGAAAAAGAGAAATGGAAAAATATGGAGGAGGCTTTTACCCTAAAAGGGGCCATACAAAAACTAGACCACTAAAAATTTTAAAATAAATCTAACTTAAATTTTGTTTAAAGCTCATACTAACTTTACTAATACTAATAATATTAAGGAATGTAAACTAACCAATTGTTGTATGGATTAATAAAGCTTTAATAAATAATAAATAAATCCCCCTTTAAAAAATATGTATGTATAAATTCCAATAAAATTCAATTTCGTTTAAAACTAACAGCGAATAAAAAAGAAATTAGTCAAAGTCACATTTGGAACGTTGTACGCAGTATTCGTCGTTATTATACTCAATCAAAGTTAGATTGCCACAAAACTTTTCAAATCGTTATATTCTCTAACTTTTTAAACGCTTTATCCACGATTTTGTGAGTTATTTTACTGCTTAATTAAAAATATTAGCAAAAGTCTGAATAAAAAACCTTGGTACGCATTTGTTAAATTAACCAAAATAAAAATTTAAATTTGTTAAATTAACAAACAAAAGTTATTATACTTTTTTTATTATACGATTCTTATTATTCATAAGAATCGGAGGAGTATGGGAACGAATATTGACACGAGAATTGTATATATTAAATAGAAGAATATATAAATTAGATGTATGAACAAAGAAGGATGTATAAAACAAATTCCATTTCTAAATGGTGTCACTTTATTTGGGCCTAAGATATCTGTCCCATAAATTAGGTTTAAGCGGTTGTAAATATTGTACATTCCGAGAGGCATTTTCGGATTTACACAAGGCAATTGAATTGGAAACGGGAATAAGGTAATGCGACAATTTCTTATACAATCAAGAAGATTGCGTATTTTTATAAACTGATTTGATTATTAAATTGATGTATTAAATCTTATTCATTTAAAACCTATATAATTTAGACTATACTTTGAAGAAAAAACATAGCTCATATCACTTATAAGGTATAAGAATTTGTAACATAATATTTGTTATTTTGAAAACAGGCTAAAAATTATGTTCTAGATGTGGTTAAGAATCAGAAGTCTGACGCCTGTACGACAAAAATGTATATTATTTTGAGATACGGAAGACATAGTTTAGTCTTGCTTCTGAATCTCACCTGCTCAGAAGATAACCGAGGCCAAGATTCATAGTCGACTCTTGGCCTCGGTTAGCTTCTATTTCATTTTATAGTTGTATTTTCTCTAAATCAAGAAAATTATAAGTCTTTTCCGCCTAACACAGATTTGGGTGAAAGACATGATTTTCTCACGATTTTTCTGTTTACGGGACGTGTGTTAAAATCGCACATACAGCTCTAGGGCTGAGAATCACAAGCACAACGCTGCTCTAACAACAAACATACAAAAAAATCTTCACTATTCATAAAAAAACACTACAGAATATTCACTCTTTCTTAATTTTGCATTTACTTTCAATATACACAGTTATTAACAAAATCGCAAAATTTTTTGTTAACTACACATTTTATAACGATTGCAAAAAAATTCACACAGAGCATATTTTACCATGGAAGCTCATTTAAAAGTCAAATTTAAAATGAAATTTTCTTTGAAAGCGTTGTAAAAATGAGTGCTCAGGCATTTTAAACGAACGTTTCTTAGAATGAAGTCAACAGAATATTAATGTTCTGACTCACTGGACTAGTCAAGATGTGGCATAGTTTTCCACAATTCTCTAAAAAATTTAGAGAAATTGTTTTGTTTAGCTTTAATATATTTTTTCACTATTTATTATGTAGTGTCCTACTACCATTACATCATTTCGTTATGAATCTTATAACTAATTAATTAAAAGAAAAAAAAAAACAGTTTTATTTGGTACGTCAGTTGTAATACCGAAAAATCAAAGAGTATCTATGAGGTAGCATAGCAAAATGTTCCATATGAAGCTACAGAAAAGGTGCAATTAGTTCAAAAAATTATATTCAGACGAAACGAAGTTCGCGGTGGAAGCTAGAAAAACAATTTAATTCTATGGTTTTTACTCTCAGTTCATCGCAGCGTAAACACAATTTAAAAGAAATATACGAAAGAGTACTTTAAAGGAGTTAAATTAAACTGATTAAGTTTCCTTAAGAACATTGGGGTTAGTATTTTAGAAAAATACATTCAATTTCGTGCAGGTACCCATGAATAACGAGGACATTCGCAGCGAAAGTAAAGTCTGATTATTGGCCTGTTACAACAAGATATCAACGTCATACGCGATGTTCTATACTTAGGCCGGCTCCACACGTTGGCCCCAATATTGGCCCCAACGCTATTCGTCCAACGTGTGGATCTAGAAAATGGCATTGGTCCCAATGTTGGGGCTCGTGTTGGTAGTTGGCCGGCTCGTGTCGGTTTCATCAAAGGAATCTGCGCCAACGCTCGCGATCTATGTCCACACGTTGGCGCTTTGCTCAGTTATGTTACAACACGCCGCGAGTGCGTACGTCGAGCGAGAATGGCTTCCTCATCCACAAAATCGCCACCGGCATGGACAATGAATGAAAAAGTTATAGAATTTATTGAACTTTATCAAGCACATCCAATAATATGGGACGCAACTCGAAAGGATCATAAAAATAAAAATTTAATTGCTGATGCATGGCGCACCATTCAACAAAATGTGGGAATGAATTTCTCAATTGAAGATTTAAAAAAAAAGCGAGAATCGTTAATGAGCACATATTTATTTTATTTATTTTTTCTCAGTAACAAATATAAATGTGCACTCATTATTACTATAAACGCGCTCAGAGCAGTTTCGATATCTGTATCGGACATCTTCACATTGGCCCTGACGGGACAGAACTAGTTTATTAGCCAACGTGTGTACGCCTCACCGAGTTTGCAGTCCAACGTTGGTACGAGCGTTGGGACCCACATGTGGAGCCGGCGTTAGCGGTTGGCAATAGATGCGTTATTGTATTTAAATATTATCGAATATATAACATTTGCATTAACCAATAAGGATATCAAAAGCTTGGAATAGGTCATAAAAAAGATTTTAAAGAAAACAACAGCCTCGATTTAAAATTAACTGTTATAGACATTAGCATTTTACCATGCCTGGTCTGCGGGAGCCAAACCTGAAAGTCTACGGAAAGACTGAAGTAAAGTCGATTAGTGCCGACCAGATTAACAAAATACGAAGTCAGACATCAGGGCGAAAACTAAGACCACAGACGCGCTAATCCACGTCTTACAGCTGAAATGGAAACGGCCATATTGCAAGGTGTACAGGAAAAAGATGGACCGCTAAAGCCGAAAGCTAGGACCTCCAGTCCAGGAAAAGGAAACGTGGAAAGACCACAAAAGCCATGAGCTGACGACATCATAAACGTTTCTGGAATGAAATGGATGGCGGAAGCAAAGAACAGATCCAAATGGAAAGTTCAGGAGGAGGCCTTTAGCAAAAAGGGCTCCATACCACAGAATACGAATTACTGGAAATAACAAAAACTACCGCAGACTAACATCCATCCGATTTGTGATTTATGTAGTATGGAATTAACGTGGCTTTATTATTATATACTAGCTGGCCTGGCGAACATCGTACCGCCTAACAGTCGATTCTTTATTTTTTTTAAATACTTATTCTGTTATTCGGGAAACCGGTCTAGCTAGTAAGATA
Source organism: Pieris napi (assembly GCF_905475465.1). Taxonomy (NCBI): domain Eukaryota; kingdom Metazoa; phylum Arthropoda; class Insecta; order Lepidoptera; family Pieridae; genus Pieris; species Pieris napi. The sequence continues at coordinate 5,786,665 of NC_062252.1, forward strand.
AAAAAAAGAAAGTTGATAAAACAACAAATACATTATGTCAAAAAATAAAAATTTACCTTCCCGGAACCCCTCCACTAACATTTGAACTTTATGATATGGTTTTAAACAATGTCATGGTATTTCCTTCATCAGGATTTAGCTTAAAAATTATTTTTGTTTCAGGTGTGCAGATAGCATACTTTGCGATAATTGGAACGCAAATGTTCATGATTGTCCTTAGTATATTCCTCTTCTATGGGATTTATAAAGTAAGTCTATAATTCATTATGTTATAGTTTGAATTATTAATTCAGTCATATTAAAGAAGATCAAATCGTACCTTGATCCCAACTGCCTCATCTGTATTAATTTTACATTGCATTAATAATAATAGTCAAGAGAGCGATTTTTTTAGTGGTTACTTGAAATCAGATTTTGACTAGAACCGAACAAACAAAACCAAAAACAGCATTTTCAATAATGGGAAATTTCCGATATCTTATAGTTCCGGATGTCGCCTCTATAATGATGTTATGCTACAGTTATGTTGGTTCACAATTGTCTTTCCTTATAACAATTATTTAATAATTCATATTTTGACATAACTGTTTCGTTAGTGAAAAAAAAAAAAAAATATTATGAGTAATGTCTATGGGAACTTATATCAGAAGGTACGTGTTTTTACACGCTTTATAGTAGCTTCACCTGTATGTATGTATGTAACCGACTCCTTCGGACTCGATTTTGACCCACTTTTAACGGACAGATTTAATTAAAACTTTGCGCACCTGTCAAAGATCGATGACAATGCAATAATCCGAAAAAAAAAATGAAAAAAAAATTTAACTAAAAAATAAAAAAATAAATATATAGACGATAGACGAAAAATATGGCACAGAGCACCCCACGCTTTTTCACAATAAAACCAGTATTTTTTGTTCATTACCATTTTCAGCCTAAATTAGGAATTATTTTTCACTTTTTAGTTTGATGTGCTTTAAAGGAGTGTTTTTTAGTTTTTTTAAACTATTATTTATTATTTAAATGTTATCAGTAGTAGTATACATTGCCTGACAAAATCCTCAACTGGTTAGTCATTCTCGCAATTTTGATTAAATTGGCGACACTGAGACGACACGGTCGCTCTATGACGTCATTCGTTCCTCAGTTAAGTTAGTGGCACCGAACGTTTTACAAAGGTTTAGGACCATTAAGAAAAAATTACATGAGATTTGTGTATTTGTTTCATGATCATTTGTCAGTCTTATAGGCAAGTAGGTAATCAGCCTCCTGTGCCTGAGACACGCCGTCAACTTATTGGGTCTGAAGCAAGCCGGTTTTGTCACGTTTTCCATCACCGTTCAGTAGTGCACTGACGGGGTTCGAACCAAGAATCACAGGAATGAGAGTCGCTGAAATCACTAGGCCAACACTGCTCTCATAACGCAATAAAACGCAATGATATATTATGATTATTTGATATAATTTTTTTTTTTTTAGGAAAACGTTGCTTTCTTGGTGCCTTGGGTTGTTGGTTGCATGACCTTCATGGCTTTGGAGGCAATGGCCATGGTTTATTCAAATATTTTAAGGGATCACGTCAATAAGGTGAGGTGCTTTCATAATTATTATCTTTATTAAAACTTTATGTACAGGGTGCTCAAAAAGTCGTGGATCAAACGCAAATAGGGGATAGATGAGGTCATTAGCTACAAAAAATTATTCTACGGAAGGTCTCTAAGCTCAACCCCTGCAGAGTTATCATTTATTTTGCGTTTTTATAAGAAAATTGACTTTTTTTTACTATTTCTTATTAAAATTTGAAAAAATCTACACCTGTAACTTTTTCATAATATCCACTAGATTGGTACTGATGAGGCCTTGCGTTAGACATACTATTTATAGTTGTTTATATAATACACTCAGTATTGAAGATAATAATATTAAGTTATTCGATATAAAAAATTCTCAAATCATAACTTTTTGTTTACTAAAAAATACTCTACCGAAGAGTGAGAGTGTAGTAAAACTTGTAATACAGGATGTATTACAAGTTTTGGAGCGTTTAATAGGGACTTTGAAAAGGTATTACACATGGCCATGAGTCGCTCTAATATCTTTAATGACTCTTTGGCCAACCTGTATCTCTATACAGTTAAATAAAATGAAGTTGAGAATCCGGGGCTTGATGAAAATATTTATAGTTGTTTAATAACTTTTTGAGCTAATTCTCGAATTATAAGTGTATAGAAAAGTGGTTTAGCCCATTTTCTAGTGCCCACTGTAATAATATACTATTATTAAACAACGCTCTATCTCTAAGACTCTTTCAAATTTTCTTTAATTTAACATGCAAAAAGGGACTATCACTTGGTCGTAAGGTGATACAAAAAAATTGCGACGAAACCGGCACGGAGATCTAGAATTTATTGAATACGAAAATTGAAAAACAAGTATCGCGTTTGATGTATTGTGATGGAGTGACTATATCCCACGATAACAAATTCTGTTAATTAAGCAGTTTACTTTTAATTACAGTAGAACCTCGATAACGTAAACCTCGGTAACATAAAAACCTCTGTTACTTCAAAAAATACTATGTTCCCTTCCCATCAGAGCCCAAAACCTCTATAACTTAAAATACGCAACCTCTATAACTTAAATAAATAATCTCTGTATAGGCCCTCAGTAACTAAAAAAAATGTTTCCACAACCTCTATAACATAAAATTGTTTGTGAAGGAGTCATTTTGAAAGAGTGTCAAAACAAATGGTTTCGGTATTTATTGCTTGCACGTGTTTACTAATGTATTGTTAACGTAAACAATACATTACCTATTGTTTGCTTTATCTAAATTCTTCAAAGCTTTGCGGCGGTTAGCTTTTTGACAACGACTTACTTGCATCATAAGTTAATGTGTTAATGTATTCTCCTCTCTATTTGTCATTGAAAATCAAATCGATTTAGAAACAGTGAATTTTTTAAAACAAAAGAAAATCACAGATTTTTTTAAGTAGACTAAATCTTTAGTTGTTGTTTTATTTTTATGTAATGTAAGTTATGTGAATAAATATGATTACATATTTAATTTTCCATTCTTCTGATGCATTCAAGTAAAAATGGGAGCAAGGGTACATAGAAACATGTACATACCTCTATATTAACCTTTACCTAACATAGAACCTTGATAACTTAAAACCTCTATAACATAAAATATTTTGTGTTTCCCTTGGACTTTATCTTATCGAGGTTCTACTGTATAATATGAAATGTGCATGCTACTTTGATATGTCTGATTGATACGGATGTCCCACTTCATGGCAAATAAAGGATGTATTTATCTATACTTAATATTATAAAGAGGAAAGGTTTGATTTTTTGTTTGTTTGAAATGAATAGGCTCCGAAACTACTGGACCGATTTCAAAAATTCTTTCACCGTTGGCAAGCTACACTATTCCCGAGTGACATAGGCATATATATATTTTCATTTTCAAAAAAATTAGAGATGCTTACTAAAACTTGGATAATCTAACCCAAGGTGTAAAAAAATAAACAAAAAACTTCCTTCAATCGTGTGCGCTGCGAAAACTATTAATGATAGAACAAAATGATGTATCACAATTTTTTAGGACACATCACTATCTATAAAAATTGTCGCGACAGCATGTCTCTATCTTTTATAGTTACGTCACCATAAGCGTCCTTTTTTTATTAAAATACCACCGCTAGAAAAGGCTCGTTATTCGTACCTGGGTATTGATCCTGATCAAAATAATTACCAACGTTTCACATAAGCTACAATTTAATGGCATAACCACCATGGTTCCATAAAAAGCATGGTGGATTGGTGTTCTCCTGCCTTTTCTCTTGAATAGTTTACTACTATGTAATATAACAAAAATCTTAGCCACAGCAACGCTTGGCCGAGTCTACTAGTTTATTATATTTAGACATCTGAGACCGAAAACGAAGGGTTTTTAGTTTGTTAGCGAACATTTAACTTCTTCAGGATATATATCAATGTTTCGATTTCCGTGAGCTAAGCAGCTGTCGATCAAAGTGATCATAACCTAGAAACTTGAACTGGACACGTGTGACCTTCCCAATTAATACTTAAACAAAATTACGTTCAGAAGTCCATTAAAAGTAAAAGTTCCGGACATAATAATTTAATTATACTAATTTCCTCCTTCGAATTGTTTGAATTTCATAATTAAAGACGGAATATCTTTGTCGCTGAATGTAGCGAATAATTAACAACGTAATGTAAAAGCCACAGGTCCTAGTATGGACCCCTGGTATAATAACAAGTCTTTAAAATGAGAAAGTGCTTATTAAGAAATTATGACATATCATATTATTTGCTTAATTCTGAATTGTTTATTAACAAATATAATATAATAAGGTACACAGATAGCAAGACTTGGTTCCGCTGGAAGTGTTAGTCGATCGTTAGGTTTAATTTAAAAACAGTTTACCTTTTACAAGCAGCCTCATCCCTGAGGTCATAGGTTCGAACCCGCCTGTGCAGGAAAACGTAACGAAACCAGCATGACTTAGATAAAAAGGCGTGTGTATTAGAAAAAGCAAACGATCACGAAACGATGAATTTATCTTTAAGTGTGTTATTTTCAACGTACAAGCTTCTATTATAAATAAATGTAAATAATATGATTCTCGCATTTTTAATGCTACAAGAGTTATAAAGGCAATACATATATTAAATAATTATTTTAGTAGTAATATACTTAAATAATAATCTAAGTATTTTTATTAAATAGTTTTTTAATGAAACATTGGATTATTTGAATTTTAAAGTGTTCTAATTAAAAAGTTTGCGAAAATTTTAGGAACTTCTGGTTCGCATTGTATAAATCTTCGTGTTGGGTGGTACATTTACTAATATTATAAATCCGTTTTTGTATGTTTGTAACGAATACGAAACGACTGAAGCGATTTTAAAAATTATTGCATAATTAGATAAGAAACATGCATAATAAAAGCTATATTTATTTCAAAAATATTTTAATGATTAAATCTATAGCCGTGCGTGTACAACCATTACCAAACTAACGTGGGTAAAACCACAGTATACAGAAAATAACTAAAAGCTTACTTTACATAGAATTTTAACTATTCGAAATGAATTTGCTTACACAGCCTTCGAAGACATGTTTTGGTTACACGTGCGACCTTGTAATTACAAGTTCATTCCCAGGGACGTATTTATTACTTAATAATCGAGTTTGGTCTAAACAAGAAGCGCGAGATCTTTTAAACCTTAATCTTTAAACATATCACGCAGAAAACAAAAGAAATTTGCATGAAAAAAAGTGTGTTCCATAAAAATCATATTTTGCGAACGTAATTGGCAAAATAAAAAATGGGCAATGGATTTGAAAGTTATTACTGTACCCAGGCTATATGTGATTAAAAATTGTTTAGTAGGTAATCAGATTAGTATTGTACAAAGGTACTTTTAACTAACATAACGTAACTCTCCATTATTTTTTTTATAAGATTCTCAACAACTATATGTCCCGCGAAGTGGAGGACTAAAGGATTCGGAGCCATATTACCTGCAAATTAGGAAAAAAATTATATTCCTTTCGAAGAATAGGTATCCGCAATGATTTCCCTGTCCAAGTTAAAATGCTTTTAAGCACTCAGTCAAACGTGTTTCACTATCGGCAGATTTCTTATGTCGACGTTTAAACTTGGCTCAACTTGAAGAACAATACATAGAAAATGAACGGAATGGATTTTCTTTTAAATTTTTCATCTCTTCTCTCATACACTCGGCAAATTTTACTGCCGCAAATGTGTAAAAATAACTTGATTTTGAATTTTATGGAAAACCCCACCAAATTTCCCAACTTCGCTAGGTATCACAGTTTAGGAGGGCCGTTGAATTTTTTTAGATTTTCCAGACCCTGGACTTGTCAGAATCCTCGTCTCGATTGTTGACGTACAGAGCACGTCAAAAACATCTCCCTAACCCTTCCTTCTCAAAAATAAAAGGTGACGAATAAATGGAACCGTTCTAACCCAGACCCAGTAGATTTACCCAGCTAATATAGTACCTATAACAATATTTGAGTAAACACCAACATGATACTATATGATATAGAATAATAAAATATAAAAAGTCAAATCATTCCAAGACCATTTCTACTAGGTTGGACACATTTTCATTATTTTTTGCTCGGAGGTACACAAACTCCATAAGGTAAATCTGTACCTAGTCGAAGAAAAAGTTGTACACTCTATGGTAACTCCAATGTAGCGCCATTACAACGTTTCATGATATTAGACATCAAAGTTCCGATTAGATTTATTTTTATGTGTTCCATAACATTTTATTACATCTGAATATTATTTTTTTCATGCAAAGCGCCCTCATAACTAGTATATATTTCCGAAGATGTGTTTAAGAATTACTTTTAATGATAAAACGGTAACATCGATTCCGCCACACAAAAAACAATTTATAGAAGTTTTTTTTAATAGTTCTACTCGCCTAATTCAAATTTATTTCTCATAATGTGTTTAAAACAATAAACCATTGCTATAATATATAATGCTCACGAGACTGAGAATTTATAAAGCATGTTCTTTGTTCGTATATAAAAAGTATTTGTTTCAATTTACTGAAATTCGTTGACAGGTTTGATGGAAGAAAAATGCTCTTAGGATATCCTATTACCAATGTGAGACGTTCTTAGGCAATTGTGATGTACTTATTTGAGTATGTTGTATTTGTGGTAACCTTATGATTCATAAAAAATAAATGGCAATGGTTAACACATATCCCAGTATTAGTTCGATTTCCGGCTAAAAACGGGGTTGGTAGGCAAATCATTAATTTGCCTTAAAAGAGACGCAATTTAACTATTCCCTGGCTCCGTAAGCGTGTGTGAGACTATACGTATACTCATTCGTCTATTATGTCTAGCTGCGTCTACGATGTGAAGCAAATGTACTATTTATAACAAAAAACCTAATTCAAAATTGAAAGAGCTTTAACAAAAACAGTATACATTAGTACAATGTTTTCATTAGTATAATTATAATTGAAACATTTCGATATTTGTTCTCTAAACTAATTTAGAGTCAAAGCATTCCATTCTACCATAATAAACGAGTTATTATTTGCCATATTCGCCATTTTAGATGTTTAAATTGGTTTATGTTAAATTCATATCTCTTATCTATATACATATAAATTATATTTAGTCTATAGTCAAGATAAATACCTTTTTAACAAAAATATAATCGATTTCAAAATGCACTGATAGGATTTGTAAATTAAATGTATGAAGTGTTAATTAGTTCACCAGACATTTTTTTGGACGACGGCGCCTTTTTTTGTGCAGATTTGGTCCAGTGGCTTCATCGTATAAATCTCATTCTTGAGGTCGTCGGTTTGAACCCCGGCGTATATATGTACGTAATGTGCGTAATTAACAGTCTCTCATTGGCCTTAGACCCAAAAAGTCGACGGCGTGTGGCATGCATAGAACCAGATACAGATCTAAGGCCCAGATCTAAAAGGTTGTAGCTCCACGGTTTTTTATGGTCAACCAGGAAGATTATGTAAGAAGGTAGATGATAGTCATTGTAAATACATAGATTTTTGGCCATTTTATTATATACGTGTAGTATTAATGCCGCGCATTGCTTTGAATTAATTAAACTAATAGAAAGTTATATATTGGTGGAGTACCTACTTATTTTTAACAATTATGTTGTATGATATTTCGTATAGAAAGAGCAAAATTTAAGCCTAGAGCATACGGAAATTTTCGGTTTCTATATTCTATGGATTTTTTATACCAACCAAAACTCTGATGTTAAATGATACTGCCGCCAATGAACACTCACAGTGCTAGAAGGCTCGCAAGTGCGTTACCGGTCTTTTAAGAGTAGGCTGTATCACTCTCTTACTAATACAAATATCGTCATTTCCTGAAAATAATTGTTGACTTATTGCAATCACGATGTACGAGCGTACTAATTCTTAAAAGGCCGGCTATGCAGTCGCAGCTTCTGGCATTGAGAGTGTCCATGGGCGGCGGTATCACTAAACATGAGCACAGGAGCGTTGGCCACCAAGCTGTCGTTCACAATAATAATATAAAAATAATAAAGCACATCAATAACTCATTATTTTGTTCCAGCAATTCGACGCGATGTGTAAAGCGGAAATTACTTTTCTAATTCCGAGAATATTGTTAAATGTAAGTATTTAAAGCAAAATTATATTCAAATGTAGGCAAAATGATAAGTACTCCAAGGAATACATTATTGTACAAGTATGGGTTGAGTAATTTGATTTGATTTCACTGTTATACAGATTAATATGCTTATTAAACACCGAAGTTCACACATCAAAAATTTTTTCAATTCAGGTCAAAGTGATGTAACCATTTTCTCTAAAATTTTATAGAAATAATTTGCTTGTCTTGGAAAAAGTTGTGTATTAAAACATTTATAACTTCAATGATCTAGTGGAAGTGGACTGTAGAAAGTGTGGTATCAGCCTTGCGATTCTGTAACTCACTTTTCGAACTCTCACAGCGGCGATCGCGCTCAAATTAGTCGTAAAGCATCATTTTACGATTTGGCATTCTGGCATTCTTGGAAAAGTGAGTTACAGAATCGCAAGGCAGACTCCAATCGTCATTATATTTTTTCGACAAAATCTCTAAGTTAGAAATTTGAATGTGACACCGGTTTCAATGCCTTTCGGACACAGAATTCAACGCACTGTGAGAGTAATGAAATGGAGCTATAACATTTCCCGTGCCATCCCAATAGGGTTATTGAGATTCTTCAAATAAAAACACAGAAAAGGCTTTTAGTAAGAATAATTTCAAAAATATTGTTACAGTGTTTATGCATTGGTTGCGTCCTGCGACTATATCACCTCCTAAGAGCAGGTGTGACTTGGAAGGGGGCGGCTCCGATTGAGCTGTGACTATTGCCCAAAGAATCAAAGGACTCCACAGTTCCTTGCGAATCGAGCCTGTTGCTAGGCAACGTGGAAAGTGATACAGACGCTAGTATGCATTCTCTATGACAAACTGTGTACGTGTAAAATCCGTATTACGTTGTGATAAATTGAGTATTGAATTTTTGCATATGTGTGTACAAAGTAAATAGCGTTATTAAATTATTATGTTCCACTATGACTACGTTGAGTCTAGTGTTTGTAAATTGATATTGTAATAGCTATGCCATAATGAATACTTTATTTTATATTTAGTAAAGAACGTAGAACCGCTTACGACCAGAAGAAGTTATAAGTAATTTCATGTTATTCTTGATAGAAAATGATACGCTTTTTATGGCTTTCAATACCCTAGTACTCTAATGGTGAATAAACGTGTCCGAACTGATGACCTCCGGGCTTTGTGTCGCGAAACTAAGAGTTAAGTCTCGATTTAGAGGGGTAAGAATTTGAAACAAAAGACGAATCTTACGTTTGACTGCGTTTGATTGGTTGGTCAAACGGATATACTACATGTCACGTGTCAAAACGAGAGGCGCCTTTGACCAATTAGAATGAAACGGAACGCGCCACCATTTCCTCTTTCATTTTACAATATCACACTGAATCATACTCTTAACTTGTTAAACCATACCACGAGGGTAGAGGCGGAATCATTTTCTGGCATAACTCGAAAGCGGCAGTAGAAAAAAAAAATTACTAATTTTTATCTGTTACTAATAATTGTTGAAAGTAGCTTAGGTATATTGTATAAAACATTGTAAATATTGTAGTAAAATATTTTTTGATATAGCCTTAATACATTGCTTTGAGCGTTATATTTTATGGGAATGTCAGTTTGTATATAAACATATTATGTGTATGTGCTGTCGTATGTAAAATAAATTATTGAATGTTCTTTCTTGAGTTTTATTTTACAAGTAAAACATATTATTTATATTTATTCATAAAAATACATACAGTATCCATACAGTACTAAGCTAATACGAAAATGCCGAAAACAATCACTCTGCGACCACATAAAAATGTCGATAATGTCGGAGACAGTATGCAGTAGGTGCAATGTCTTTGTTAACGAGAATCTGTACGAAAGCTGGATCTAGCCCTTGATATCGCAAACAACCTTGGCCTTCAAAAGTTAAAGTGAAAAATCATTTAGGTAACACAATGTACAATTGTACACTTATGAACGTCAATAAAGAAATATACATTAAATGCTTCTAATTTTACATTTACTGTTAGTTCTCAAATCAAGGGCGTAGAACGAAAGAGAAGAACTGGCATTATACTCTCCGCCAATCTTTTTAATCGCCAGGTTTTTTTCTTCACACAACGGTTGTAAAGAGCTGCAATAATTACACCATGTTCCACATGACATTTTAAGTAATAAATAATAATAATAAAATACATTTAAAAGAAAGATTTGACCTCTATCAGCAGGAGGCATGGTGACATAGGAGCACGCACTTACATTTTCGTGGGAACAACACGCAAATACATAGTCGAAATAACTAACATCACCGCATACACGAATTCAAGTACGACCAGTCACCACAAGTAGCACCCGTTTAAGAGTATGACGCATGGCCAGTCATCGGCCCCCTCGCCATTTTTTAGGGAGAGAGACAACCCGCCGTCACACATGTCCCCTAGGTACAAAGATTCCGAGTTCTTGATGTACACTTGGGTTGCTCACCACACTCCAAGACATTAAGTAGATAGTAGGCCAACAGAAAGTCCCGTCTTGTTTCATAACACATCATCGAACTTTAAGTAAACTAGAGAAAAGGCAAAGAAATCTGACTCTCCACATCCCCTAGATACGTATAGTCCGACCACCATTACCTTAGGTAATAAAACTATAGGCATTAATACTTATACACCAGAATACTATAAAAATAATGGTCACAATATTTGTATGTCAAGACCGTAACTTGGCTTGAGACATTACGTAATTTTCTACCTGTCTAGAACAGTACAATATTTCCCTCTGGTAAAGATTTTAATAGTAACTACAATTTCTTTGTATAGAGGAAGTTTTTGTCTTAAGGAACAATTACAACGAAGACGTCAGTTAACCTAGATAAGGTTTTAAATATACTAATGATAGTTTGAACTTTATTGCAAAGAAAGAAATACATATGTCGCAGCCAACTACCTTAATTAGACTTTCAATTAACAGCCTAGTATCTTTGCTAAACAGCGCCGTTCAACTAGCCTGAATGATATTCAGCCATTTGATCATCAACAGCTAGGCAAATGACTTGAATCGATGACGTTAAATTACTTGACTATCCTATTCATTCCACTTTCTGCCACCTACTCCCAACTGTCAATGAAGCGTTGGAAAACGACAAATTTGATGAGTTTTCTAAAGTTTAATCGTATGGAAGAGCGTAGTGACACTAAGAGTAAGCGTAAGAACACTACTAAGTTATATATATAATTTTTATTTCTGTCACATGATCGTACGAATGTCCTAAGCATTAGCCAGCCAGTTTATTAAATGTTGTAACAAATGATACGGCTGTATATAATTCAGACCGCTAGTAAAACGGCGCTGATTAGTAAAGAGGCTAGGCCCTTGATTGAACGCCTAATTAAGCTGGTTTGCTGCGACAAATATACGGTAGAATTGTATCTTTAAGTTAAGCTCATCTTCTTTTTATTTATTTGCATTTCTTTAAAATAAATCAATGTTTTGTTATAATATGGAAAAAACAATGTAACAATTATTAATACAGAAAAATTGATTTTACAGTTTACTGCGTGTTGTTCCCACTAGAATGTAAGTGCGTGCTCCTATTTCACAATGCGTATCATATCTTTGTTTTTTTTTATATTTTTAATTATTAGTTAACTGTTAATTACTTTAGATGTCATGTGGAACATGGTGTAATGGTTGCAGCTCCTTACAAACATTGTGTAAAACAAAAAACTTGGCGAGTAAAAAGAGTGGCGGAGAGTTTATTGACAGTTCTTTTCGTCCGATCTACGCCCTTGATTTGAGAACTGGCAGTAAATGTAAAATTAGAAGCATTTAATATGTATCTCTTTATTGACGTTCATAAGTGTGCATTGTGTTACCTAAATGAATAAATGACTTTGACTTTTGACTCATAATATCATATTACGTAGATTAATTTAGTTAAGGGCTTAGCCAAGATTAATTAAACAGTGTCGAACACAAGTGACATGAAACTATTTGCAAGATTTCATATACCCAACCACTCAGTTCCGCAACTTACGTAAGATTCGCGCAAACATTTGCTTTTATTTGTGAAAGAAATCGTGGGAACCAATCTCAGTGTGCCTCGTTACGACCACTTAGCTTTTTACTTCGTTACTAAAAGGTTTTATCTCGTGTTCTTGAATTTCAAATACAGCCTTAAATATACACGAGTCTACGTAAGTAATTGCAGAGTCGTATTTTTATTTCAGGGATTACAGGCGAAGTGCGTATCGCCTGCATGTTCTGGGTTCTGAAGGCAGTTATAAGTATAAATGTTCTGTGTATGTCTTTCATACATTTACTTAATAATTTCTGTGCAAACAGTGTTTAAATTAATCAATAAAGCTTTATATAAATTTGACGAATACTTAAATGATCCTAATCCTTGGGATTGAGTTGCTCCAGTTCAAACAATTTGTATGACTCAAAACTTAGCGATTAAAAAGAGTGGCGGAGCGTTTCTTGCCAGTTCTTCTTGCCCGCTCTACGCCCTTGACGTAGTAGCCTTGCGAACTGGTAGCAAATGTAAGTTTACAATTAATTTAACTTCTTTTTGACGTTCATAAGTGTACTTACTTGTTTACCTATAAAGATATTTTGAGTTGGTGGCTTAGTTTTCTGCGCATTATAAAAGTATTAAGGAAACGAGGTATTACAATTAGTTCTTCTGGGGTTCTCAACTCTTCGTGTTTTAATCTAGGTGATTTTCAGCTCAATTAACACTTGCTTGTACTGTAAAATAATTCATTATGAGAAAGTTGTCGAGCCAGACCAAAATCATACCTGAAACAGGCGCAGAACTTGTTACGTGCCTAATTAATAAGTTAAAATTTACAAGTTTGTTTCAGAATATTTATACTTGTACTTGGTAACTTATATATAAAATTAAGATATAAATACGGATCTCTGATACTGTGAAACACTTAACCCCCGTCCTTATTGTAATACAAAATTGAATGCAGACATTATCCTTAATAGTCTACGTTCTCGGTTTCTCGAGGCGTCATTATTTCGTCCGTCCCACTTGATTTTTCAAGGAGGATTTAACCGGGTAATCCTGTGAAGATTCTCACATGTGAAAAAGAAATTGAAAAGGTCTACGTCTCTATAAATAAGCCTTCAAAGCCTACGAGGGCCGAGGGCTATTAAATGTGCTTTAGCTATCCTTTGTCACTGATACCAATTTGCCTGCAAATCCGGAATGTCGCGTACCATTTACGACTCGACGTTCCGAGTTATCACTGAGGAAATCTTTTGCCGCAACCGGCACGAATGGCAGTTTTACATTTCATTACAGATAAAGATGTATTGTTTAAATGTATATAGATGTATGTATTTATATATATATATATATATATATTCATTTTTATATATATATATAGATATATATAAAAATGAATTGCTGTTCGTTAGGCTCGCTAAAACTCGAGAACGGTTATACCGATTTGGCTAATTTTGATCTTTAAATATTTGTGGAAGGTCAGGGAAGGTTTAAACGGTGGGAAACGTAAATAACAATCAAAGAAAAATACTAAAAACGACAATTGAATTTTCTAATAAAAACTGTTCTTAGTTGGGAAATTGGACGTCTTTTTAGAAATAAAAAAAATGTCACTTGGTTGTCATTTATTTGTAGATTCTTTCAGAAATATGTGTTTCATAGTATTAGTATGGAGTCTGCTGTATGAGGTCCGATTTCTTTGGTTTGTTTTAAAAGGTTTGGTACAAATAGATGTTGCTGAAACAAAGTTCACGGGGTCATCTAGTTATTAATAGTATTTATATTTAAAGTAATATTACTTTTGGTTAAATGCAATAATATAATTTATTATACGCAAATTAAAACTGAGTTAAGTGTGTCCAAGCCAACAAATTAGCTTTAATCATTGTAATATTAAGTTCTTGGGTACTTTAAGTACCAAGAGTCCTTAGCTTTAGCTAATTTACACTGTAGCATTTAAGTCATCACGAGAGGCTCTGATTATACATTTTTGCATCTGTTCAATCAATAAAAGTAATCGTAATCCATACTCGGCCTCCAACCTCAATGAATATACTCGTAAAATAGAAGACTCTAAACCGCGTATAAAGGGAGCCCCAACTACAAAGGAAGCCGCTAAAATACAACCTATTTCGAATGAATAGTGGAAGCCGCTAATTAAATTCTATGTACATCACCTAGTTCCAATATAAATGCTCGTAATTTATTTCCGGATGTCGCGAGCACTACAGTGCGATTTGACGTGTCATAAAGCAAATGAGTTGCATACAGCCTTGCGGGAATTCAAAGTTGGCCGAACTTTGATCGCAATTTGAATGAAATATGTGCTGTGAGTTTGAAAGGAGTTGAAGTATGCCTCGCTGATTAAATGCTCTATAAATTTTACAACAAGAATTTATATGGAAAATTCAGAAACGGTTTATCAAATCGAATAGTTGTTTGACTAAAAATATTTTGTGTGTGGTTTGGTGTTCAAACTAGACTTCTAGAAAGCCAACGAGATTCTATAGTTATATGTTGTTTTTTAGAAAGTTCGATGTTGTTTTTTTTTAATACTCACAGCGCGGTTCGCAACCTTGTGATCGCAAGGAACAAATTCTCAATTTTAGGATCGGGATGGCTATTGGAAGGTACATACTAAGGGCTCAGCAGCGTGCCAAGGCCAAGATACTTGAAAAGGACAACTCTTGTTCTGCGGAGTTATTACTTACTTCTTTTTTTGAATGGAATCTCGCTGTTGGCTTTAAGGGCCTTTACAGTTCAGCTCAGCTGTTTTGGCGAGCGTAGCTCGGCCTGAATGGGCGTAAGTCATATTGAACTTGTATTTCAGTTTATATACCATGTTATATCTGACTATTTTTGACGTTTATATATGTGATGAATTCGCTTCAAAGGTATATATATAATATTTTGCCAGGCTATTTTCTATTTATTATAAAGAGGGCTTAAATATCACCGTCATGCTTTATGATATTTCGAAATATTTAAGAGAGAGAAAATATAAAAAGATACTTATTCCGCGAAAGCTTGACGAAGTTTGTTTAATATGAGTATGGAAACTCTTTAAACGCTTATGAGTCTTAATAGAAATAGAGCCTTTAATAGTTGACGTTGTTATAAGAACTGATGAAATAAACATTAACATTATTTAAGTATAAAACTTCTACAAACTATATAGCTTTAAGGTTTTTTCAATATGTATGTGGTCTTGGATTCCATTTCTGAAAACAATAAAATACAGATACACAAATGCTTCCACCTCATGTCTCATTGTAAGGTTACTAGACGCCATTTCATAAAATTAAAATGACTGAAATTTAATTCATAATCGGGTATAAAATGCGCTGCATAATGTATTTTTGAAATCATTTGCATAATACTGGTGTCAGATGTTAAAATGGAGTTTACCGCTTTTAATACGAAAAACCATGATTCAATATTTCGTACTACCTAATTTAATAGCTTCTGTTGCGTGAAAAGATATCAACAGATTTTTCTTTTATGACACATTAATTTAGCAGGGGTTTTTTTAAGTTATAAGTTTATTAATCATTCAATATTTTTGGTACTTGATTCTTAATGCTAACGAACAAATGGTGTAGAAATTGATTTGTTAGGCCTACAACGCACTAGCGGCTGGCCGTGATGCGGCGTGCCGCTGCGGTAGGCCGCGGTATATACGGTCTGCCGTAGCGACATGCCGTATTCCGGCTAACCGTCCCTATTGCGGTCCTATTGCGGTCTGCCGCAATCGTCACTCGTCAGTGCTTCTTGAAATATTACAAATTCAAATTTAATGACGTGGAATAAGTGATACATGTATGTTATGTTCCATAATAAACATATTTTATTTTTTTATTTTTTACTCTTTTAAAATAGGTTTACAATATTTGGTTTACATTTGTTAAATAATTATATGTGACGACCTAGGTAGGACGGCTAACCGCGCCGAGTGCGTGGAGGGGACGCGGCGCGCCGCATCATTCAACCGGTGCGGCTCGCCGCAGCTCCAGATCAACCGGAGCGGTTGACGGTTGACCGCAAGTCAGTGCGTTGTTATCGTGCGGTTTCATGTAATAATCGATGTGCGGCCAGCCGCAGCGGCACACCGCATTGCGGCCAGCCGCTAGTGCGTTGTAGGTCTTATGTGAAGTGACATATTTCAATATACCGTTGTTTCACTGTCTTGTTAATAATAATTTTGGTCAGTAGAAAGATTTTATTTTCCACGGAGTTGGTTGGTTCGTTAAGAGTTATAAGTTTAAGTGACAGTAAATGGTGTCTTTGGCTATTTAAAATATATATAACATAGCTTTAGTAACAGAAAAATAATAACGTCATGAAATATAATAAAAAACATTCAAGCATTGGCAATTGATATATTTTGATCACGTCATAATAACTCATCAAGTTTTACGGCCCGCCGCCCGTGCGAGCTTTCCACTGTTTTCCTCGATATTTTCCCATTAAGCTCCAATTGAGAGGTTTATTATGATCGACGTAATCGTCTATTTAGATCAATGTAAATATAATAACGCACAACGCAATTACTTTTTATCGTTATCATTGGGTTTTGTGTTGAATTAATGTAGATATGTTACAAGGCTACGCTGTACAGTGTACCTATTATCCAAAGTATACTAAATAATTTCATAATTGTATTGTAATCCGAGTACTTAATAAGAATCTTAAACTAAAGAGTCATTGAGAAAGGCTGTTGTGGGGGATTATTATTAACGGTGTGTCAGTGTGTGCGTATGTGTGACAGAGAAATATTATAAGCTAGTATGCGCTTTGACTAAGTTTTCGAATCTGTGTAATTTATAAACATATGTAGAAGGGCGTATTTCTTGTATTCTAAGTTTTTTTATAATTTTTAAGTTTTTTAAGGGGGCAAAGAAGCCATCGCAAAAAGGGCAGTCATCGCAGCTCATAGAGTTTTAGTGGGTGCGTTGCCGGCCTATGATGAGTATGTTGTTTTTATAACTTAATTGCGCCTTTCAACTCTGAGATTGTGCGTTCGAATGAGGCATAGAAAGCTCATCACCAAATGCCTATTAAAAAAAAATGTTTACGAAGCAGATACGAAAATCTGAGGTCCTAGAGGTTATAGCGCCAATGGTTTTTTCTATATGATTTAATTAACTTTCTGAATCCTTGGTGATTTTCTTATAAAGCATTTTCTAAAAGCAAAGCGTTGTCCGCAATTTTGTATTGACTTTTATACACTTATGCTAAACAATATAATTAGCAGTTATAGTTATAGATAATATATAGATATATAATTAGTATAGCTACGCTGTACATGTTCGTATTTGTCGTCATGTATCGTAATAATGTATGGAACATGCCTTTTGAAGCCCAAATTGATAGACAGAATTTACATTAACCGCATAATAATTAATTATACTAGGAAAATTACTTAATCATTTTCACTCAGAATTCTCGCATGTCTTAATGGAGTTCGTTAGTCTTCCATTTATGTCTTGATTTCAGGCTTGAACACAATCATTACACTAATTTGCACAGCAAATTAATTAACTTCACAAACAAAATGACATTATGAAATGAAGGTTGGTGCTTGCGACATCGTCTTCGTTGAATCAAATAAAAGTCAATTTTATCCCTTTGCCGGTTAAATAATAATAATTATAAATTAAAGTTAAATGAGGATTTTTAAATAAATTAAACGACCATTTTTTATTTTTTGAAATCTTATTCTCTATCTCGTATGCCTCTTTCTAGGTAACTGAAATCCTTTATTATTATAGCTGTAAAGTTATAGTAATTCCTAAATCTTGTAAGATACATTTTAACAAATACATTACTTAATGTAGGTGGTTAGCGTATTTTAATCTTCAAGTCTCAACTTTTGGATATACCGCGCGCACATTCCAACTTGGTTAGCAAAGCATCACTCACGCGAGCAATACATATAATAATAATTTCTGTGAAGGAAGACCTAATTGTTTGTACACTGGCTGAGTTCACAAGAGTTGCTTCCTATATTATTAGTTATAAGATTTAGGTATATAAATATATTTTTTTAATGTTTTTTATCTAGGTTAATTGGTGTGGGTATAAATATTGTGTCGTTCTATCGAATTAGTAATTACTGTTAAGATAGAATAATGATATGGAATAAATAAATAAATAAATTTTATATATTTACGTTTTTAAAATACTTTACAATTTCTTAGCTAAGGCATTCGTTGAAAAGTAACCGAGACGTGGTACAAATCCACCAAGAAATCCCTAAGCTTCGTTTTAAACCGCACGTAAATACTGGACAGTAATTACCTGCGTCGGTTAGCTGCAGCAGAGCATTATTTGGCCAAATTGGTCGAAACACGAGGATTTGAGGTTGACGTTACTGTGGTGTGTACTGTGTATATTTCTTATCTCTCTGTGTATTTCGTAATCAGAGATTATTATGACTGAAAAAAGATATCTAGACATTTTATGATGTGTTTAAAAAAGAGCAGTGTTGGCTTAGTGGCTTAAGCATGTGTTTGTCAACTCTGAAGTCTTGCGTTCGAATCACAACTGTGTACTAATGGACTTACATATGCCATATATGCCGATTAACTTAGCAATTAGGCATATAAACCTGATTGCTCTTGTTTGGTCCAATAATTGTATTTTTTATGAATGTATTTAATTAATTAACCACCTGTCTAGAGTTTGCCCTGGTGAGCTATTCTTTATTAAAAGTGAGATTTAAATATCTTATAATTACATTTTTAAGTAATACCAGTTACAGTACAACACAAGCTTTAGTAAAATAATGTATGTAATATTTTTTATATATATATATAGAATATCCTATATATATATGGTCCTAGAATACCCTATTATTACAATTGTCCTGTTTACAAAAACAAGGATAACTATTAAAATTAGGAATTTAATTATTGTGATAATGATACAATAATGTAAAAATTATTTTATTTACACTTCGTTGCAAAAAAAAGAGAATGAAACACAATACAAAAAAATTATAAGGGATGCAACGGGCGGCCTTATCGCTAATAAGCGATTTCTTCCAGACACTTTATTTGATTTCAAACATTTATTATTTACAAAATTGGGCCAAATAATGATTACACCTCAATAAGTAATATTGAAATAACATTGCTAATAGTGGTCATGGAGTTTATACATTGCATTTGTATACACGGTTTATTCAATTAATAATTAATAAAAGAAATACATGACTGCACCATATAGGCCCACTAAGAAACATGAAATAAATCAAGCCAGTATCGTTTATTGAAACGTCTACAAATTATGTCCCTATGAGCCACGACCTACGTTATGTACTTTTGTACCTCAGATTATTTCCAAGTACACCCACTTGTGCGCTGCTAAAGCTTGTCATACAAAATTTACTGTTAAAGTATCCGGAGGCATTAAATCCTAGTAAATTAGCAAATTTCTTTTAGTAAAAGCAAATTTGCAATTTCTATTGTTGTTTGTGACTTAGCGTATTGTTTGCGAGGTTAATTTTTGAATATTGTTAATTTTTTGATTTTTAGTTGTTTTGCCATGTATATTATGTCTAGGAACATTTTTTAGTTCAATAAAAATAACTATCAACCGTAACAAAAAATAGAGGTTGATCGTAGAGGGGTGAAAATTAAGGGTTGTATGTTTTTTTTAATGCCACTTAAAAGAAAAACAAATGTTATCCAAAAAAATATTTTTTTTGGGTGTACACCTTATCACTTAGGGGTTTGAAATATAGATAGTAGCCGATTCTTAGATTTACTTAATATGCATAAAAAAATTCTCTAGAATCGCTCGAGCCGTTTCGGAGGAGTATGGGAACGAACATTGTGACACGAGAATTTAATATATAAGTTGATGATTCATATTGTTTCTACTAACTATAGGCCATCTACATACCCTTAACCTTGGTCAAAGCTAAATAACGGGGTGAAGGTGAAGTTCAGATTTATGATTCGTAATGACCACTCCAATTTCGTTCGAGTCGTTCAGGATTTTCTAATTCCCGTGATTTCCTTTAAGCACGCGATTTGCTTATGAAAAGGAAATTTCCGTCTTGTAATGGCCGTAGTTTTGGAACATTCTGCTATCTTTAACGCTTCTATTACTCAGTGAATTATTAGTTGTCGAATATAATATCTTATATTCGACAACTTTTCGATATAAATTGATACCTTAGGAGATGAACATTAAATACAATATTGGTCGTTCTAATCTCCATACATCACACAGATAGTTGCTTAGTTAACTATATTGGGAATGAGTCCATACAATCTTCAATGTAGTATTACACAATGTAATTAATGCAATTAATTTGCTAGTTTAGTACTTATTACAATATACATAGAGACTCAAATGCCTGGCTTCTAGCGCTGCATGTAATGTCGGGCATGTCTTCAATAATTCATAAGCCTGTTTGGTCGCTGATAATTCATCTAATGGGCCATACATTCGTTACGATTATAGGAGTGGTTTTCATGGCCACACGTTTCTATTTTTGAACATTTACGGTGTCACAGAGAGATTTATGAAATCTCACTACTAAACTAAATAAATTTGCCATATTGCAGAAAACCATTGGAAGTAGTTTTTTTTTATATTATGGCAATAGTTTTAATTGTATGCCAGTTTCAAGTAAAATTGGAAGTAGTTTCTTAAAATTACAACAATTTTTAAGATGACATCCGTCAGTCGTCATCTGTCAAGTTGGTGTGTCGATTCGATTGTGCGTGATCTAACTCTTGAATATTCTTAGTTCTAAGATGTGCGTTTAAATGACATAAACTGTTAAAAGACAGCATAAATTATGTATGATGTATTGGGTTGGGCGTGAGAGTGACGTACCCGAATTTGATGATACTGATTATGCAGGAATCTCGGGGACCCTTGATTGGAACACCTCCAAGTGATTTTAGCTTCAGGAAATGCGTCAAAGTATTTAAAAAAAAAATTTAAAGTTTTGTGAAATGTATTGAAATTTATAAACAATCCGCCATTATCTAACTTCTTTTCTAGTGGTTATAAGAGATGTGACATTCTCGATTTCTATTGGTTATAAGTGATGTTTCATTGTCGTTTTCTATTGGTTATAAGTGATGTGACATTTTCGGTAAATTAATCGGATCGATTATTTTCTCATTTGTTATTTTGGGGGTTTATTTGTTTTTTTTTTTTAATTTGTGGGGGGTGATTACTACACCCTCCCTCCCCCTCCTCACCCCCCCCGCAACCCCCAATTTGGGTGCATCGTTTTCGCATCGTTACCCTATTATTTATTTATAAATTATTTATTTATAAAAAAAACCGCGCCAAAGAAGTTATAATTTTGCAACCAATCTGTGTATTCGATTATAGGTGCGGACGGCGTGCTCACACATATTTTATAACATACCAATGTTAACAATCAATAAGTCTACACAGAAAAACATTATTATAGGATCACAAAAAAAATTACCTCAAATTACAAAACATAGCACAAAAACCTCTAAGACTAATATCAGACCTGACCCAGACCGCCCATCTGATTACAGAATGACCTTCCTGTAATCGGATGGGCGGTCCAAGAAAATATCTAGTTAATTTATTAATTAATAATAATTGTTAATTTTGTGCTCCCAGTAGCTAGAGTGGCTATTGGTTTTTAATATATATGATCAGTTAAAGCAAAGTTTCCGTATATTGAAAAACTTATTAAGTAAAAACACTACCACAGCATATGTTCCAACACACCGCATCGCCTGATATTTTGCCAATTTTCAAAGGCACTATGCCAAGAGGGTATCACCGGTCGCGTGATCAATTGCATACAAAAACTTTACATACTATTCAGTTCGGAACTTAAATTAACCTTCAAGCTATAATAAAATATGTCTTATGCCCAGTTTTTGCATAATATCCAAAATACTATTAATTGAAATGAGTCATAAACGAGGCGAGAACGTATCTAAATGAAATTGACGTAAAGTCTTACTAAAACGATTGTCACATCCAGGGGACTACACAGGCTACAGTGAGAGCTAATATAGTTTGGTTTCTTATATTTTTCAGCTATAAAGGTGCTTAACTGACG
The DNA here is from genome assembly GCF_905475465.1 of Pieris napi. NCBI lineage: Eukaryota > Metazoa > Arthropoda > Insecta > Lepidoptera > Pieridae > Pieris > Pieris napi. The sequence continues at coordinate 5,808,970 of NC_062252.1, forward strand.
GGTTTGGAATTTAATTTAATATAAGGATATAAAAGCTGGCAGCACATCTATGGACTCAGAGTATAAGTCCAACAATTCAACATCAACACATTTTATCACATCCTGCAATTCAATACATTTAGCTTTTTTAAAGCTAAAGTAAAACTTTAGTTTTAGTGTCCCTTCATATGCACATTCAATCCAATGTTACAATCCTTAGTTAAATCGGACGAGGCATACTAATTATCCGCTTATGACAGATATAAATGTTTTTTGATCGTCCAAGCAACTGAAGTCTTAGGACTACTAACTAAGAACTTTGAGTACAGACGTTAGTAATTAATTTACGTAATTTCAATTTGGACGAAACATAAATTAAAAGGGAAACATATTTTGTGTTAATCTATAAAATCTAATTTTATTTATTCATGATACATGTCAAAATTAAATAAAGTTGGAAGTTATATACCATACATAACCATACGTTTACTACGACTGGGCGAGAAAAACTGACAAGAACATCTCCGTCACTCTTTATCTATTTATAGTTATTATTTAAACTACATAATTAAAATGAATAAAATCCCTTTTGTATCACGCTTTGATGTTTTTTTTTCTACGAGCACCTACAATTAAAGTTAAATATGCCATTTTTAACATTGTAAACAGGTCACACTCAGTGTTGATGGAATATACAAATTGGATCTTGTATTCACATCATGTTTACACAGGAATGAATGATACGTTTTATGGTAACACGTGCGTAAATATTGAAATTTTTATTAAATATTCGCTTATTTATGAGATTATGGTTTAATATTTTGGAATACAATCATTTTTGACTTATTTTAGCTTCACCAGATTTGATATCACAATGCATGTTTGACCCCGGCGAAATTTTAACAATTTAAGTACCTTAGATTTATTTTTAAACTAGAAAGAATTTTTTTTTTATATTATTTATTTAGATAGTTTAGTTTTGTTACGTAGTTCTGCACTTCTTGCGCTTGCTTCTTATTTATTATTTTCATAAAAAGGTTGCCTTAAAGAGATCGCTCAGACGCGATTTAGCCCGTTACTCTCGTTATGTAATTATTATAAATTGTACAGACTTTTGCTAGGAAGTGGTAAATAAAAAAATAACGAATATAAAAGTAGTTATAGGACGCTTACGCAATTTCGTAACGATATAGCAGTAACGATTTTGCAATCATCGGCTAGATATATCGGCGGCCTAAAACCTGGAGGGTGCGTGCAAAACAATATATATTTTGGCTTAAAAAGCTGATTAGAAAATAAATACTTAAAAAATCAGACGTATATACGACTACGTTAGGAGACTTAAACAAGTTACTATAAATACATAAGCACATTTTAACTCTATTCCTTACACTATAGTATCTGCTATAGTAAAAATATAGTTGGATGCCTCGCTCTCGTCAATAAAAATCCACTCAAGAGCTGCATTCAGTAAAAGTACTCCAACACGTAAGTAGCATTGAATGGAGATGTTTTAAAAAGAATTCCATTTCAATGAAAAATACGAGAAAAATGGCTTTAATAATAATGAAGAAAGCTATCAGTATTAGACTATTAGTTTGCGCGCTTTGTGATGGCGTGCGTTCGTACCGCGACTCGGCACCGCTGGATTTGCTAAGGTATCATGTCTTGTTTATATGGTGAAGAAAATCGCGACACACACATAAATAGAAGAAGGCTGATCACTTTCTTGCCTTTAAAGAATAAAACAATTGGAAATCTCAGGCGGTTTGTAAAAGTTTCTAATATTTTAAGATAAAAAGATTTAATAGTATTGCATAAAAAAATCACTTTATAGACAGGCTACATAAATATAAAGTATATTTGCTTGAGGAGAGCTTTTATTGTGAGAAAAGTTTTCCCAGTCTCCCTGGAAACCGCACAGAACCCAATAAAACACATCTGATCCATTCAGTCTCCTTAATCGAATTTCGTCCAACTCTCTAGAGAATACCTAGACTGGGAGGATAAGTTAAAGCTTTTCATTTTAATTATGATTTCACATAGATAATCTACAATATTCTCGAGTGTAATTCTAAATAACAAAATACGATGAAGTAACTTTGATAAATAAACCCGATAAGTTGCGTTAGTACGATTTTATTTTGTTGGCAAGACCACATCTAAGCTTCCAAATGAAAACTATTGGACCAGTAATCGCGGCGTCCAGAATAATAAAGTGTTCGGATCTGCAAGGTAAAGATTTCAAACGTACGTTTGTTATTGGCACGTATTACACAGAACATTTAAAAAAAAATAACATGTCGTTCCAATTTTAGTAATATTTATCTACTGACTCTTTTTAACACTAAATAAGGATTTTTTATACATGTGTCTTGACTGAGACATCATGGAACATTACGACCTTTTTTTATATTTATTGTTGGGAAATCAATTTACTGACCCCCGCAACGGGGCAACGATTTAAAAGTGACGCAGAGAGTGTGGGAGTCAGTCCGTATTGTGCAATGGACACCTACCCACTAAAACCCAACAGCCCCATCTGTTCACTATGGACGGGAGGCGCGGTAACAGTTTCCCTTAATCCGTGCCTATGGAACATTACGACCTAGTCTAACTTAAAACTAATAAAGATATTTAACATAAGAAAGTGTCCAATTACACTACTTAAAGTCTATATTAAAGTGAAGACACTCTTTTCCTGTGTTAAATTTTTTCACATACATTAAGCACTTAAGACTAACTTGCGCTAACACCAATTCACTAATTTAAATGGTTTTGTCCTTTTCAATCACCTCACTAGGCCCGTGGTGTCAAACAGTTGAATAGCCTAGTTGAATAGAATAGTTTGTTTTGGCTTTCTGTACTGTCTAAGTGTTTGTTTTATAATAGTATGTATGTTAGCTGTAAGATTACATATAATTAAATAAATAGCCTCGACATTCACGTGATAGTGGAGACTGGAGGCACTGTGGGCAACAGCCGTCTTTTTTTATTATTGTGGCGACGTCCTCTACATTAAGATCCCGATGGGAATCGTTGTACGAATGTAGCAGTGAGCAAATTATAACTTTGATGACAATGGCTTAAAACGGAATATTTTCAGTGCTTACGTATGTGTTGTATCAAATATTTGTATGAAAAATATTCTTATTAATTTTTCATGCAAACTGTTTTATTATTGTTTAATACTTTCACGGGATCTCTTGGTAAAATACTGATGCCACCCCTAATTTCTGAATTTGAGACTTAGTTTAGAGGTTTTTTGTGGGTATATTTAAATAGCGAGTTCCACATTTGGTGCGAAAGTACATTTCCCATGACAGAATCGTTTAATACTTTGTCGAATTAATAATGATCAATTTGTATGTCGAAGTAAATATATATCCCGCAAATAAGGGCAAATATTCGTTACAAATTACTGTGAATTTCGCAGAAACGTAATTCGAAGTTTTCAGGAACTAGCGATTGGGAGCACTTGATTTGCCGAAGTAAATACAAAATTTCGTTTTACTAGGATAAAACATGAGAGAGTATTTTTAAAGATTTTCAAGGAAGAAGTTTCTAAATTTTATTTTTATTTTTCTCTTATTTATATTTTTTTGTTACATAAAATACTTAAAGGTATAGTCCAAGTTTCAATTTGATATGATTTTTTAAATATTATTTAATGAATAGGTTATGCACAAGATAAGCGAGTTTATAAATAAAAGTACTACAGATCTCTCTTATTATATTTGCATAAGGTAAATTCCGACATCTAAGTTTATTTCTGTTGATATATGTACTAATAATTCTTAGTTACAAAATTTGTATGAAATATAATTTTTTTATTTAAAATTTTCAGACTTATAATGTGTGTAAGTATGAATCAAATTGTTTTGGTAATTTTATCGTTAACAATATAAGAATGAGGCTTAGCTTATTCGACCAATAAGATAAGCTTTGACAGTTTCTTATTCACAACATAACAAAGCAAAGGCACAAGAAAAGTGTTCCAAAAATTAAACCACCAAATTAAATAAAAGTGTATTTTAATGAATGTCAACATTAATTTAAGAAATAAATTTTTATTTACTACCAGTTCCCAAGGGGTAGAGCGGACGAGAAGAATTGTCAAGAATCTTTCCGCCACTCAGTATAATCACCAAGTTTTAGTATACTAGGAAATTGTAAGGCAATCATTACGCCATGCTTCACTTGTCATATTGACACAAAAAGTATTGGATTGGGTTTTAAATTACGACTTGACAACACGCGTTTCCGGCAGAAAAAATCACTTGGAGGTGTTCCAATGAAGGTCCCCCGAGACTCCTGCATAATCAGTATCATCAAATTCGTGCCACGTCATTGAAAACACTTACCAAAGTATTGATAATAATATCTCTATAGTCTATACTACTACATAATGTACACAACCACACAGTGGCGATAATTCTAATTATCTCCTTATTAGAAAGATTTTTTTTTTTAACTTCTCTAGATAAAATAAAAATAATTTTCAAACTTATCCTACACTCAGATAAGCGGATCAATTTCTAAAGCAAACTTTGTTGTCGACTTTGTGATTACGTTACTTTGCTTAGAGCTACTTTGAAAGCACAATAAAACCACAAACATAATCTCCCTATATTTTCTCCAGTTTTGCATGATAATAATATAAATATGTACTTTTGGACTGGTCTACATTAACTCTTTGTTTCTAGCTTAAGAAGAGAAGAGAAGATTGAGAGAAAAAGACACCACCGTAATAAATTAGCTGATATCCGTTACAGAAGTTTTATTTCAATGAGTTGTACTCGTAAACCATAGACAAATATTATTGAAGTATATATTGTGATAAAATCTTCCCTTGTACTAGAATTTAGTATAATGGAATAATTCTCCGACATTATAAGACAATGTGGGCTGGAAGCCTGTGGTTATAGTGGTTTGTTCATTCGGCTTTTTCAGTAACAGAGATAATACGGGATGTCTGGAGTGTGTTGAGGCCTAGGTAAATAGTATGGGATACCTAAACTTTATTCGCATATCAAAGAGTCGCATTTGAACAAATATATCTTTATATATATAATTCTTCTGTGAGTGTGTATGTCACTGAACTTCTCTCAGACGACTGGACCGATTTTGATGAAATCTTTTGTGTGTGTTCAAGGGGATCTGGGAATGGTTTAGATTCACAAATCAGCCCGCCACATAGCGCTGCAGGCGCTACTTTCATACTTTGCTTTACTAATCGTTTGAAATATCATGCAGGACAACGTCTGTCGGGTCCACTAGTATTATATATCTTTTAAAATACAAAAAGTACCTGGACAAAAAAAATATTATAAAATTAAAGCTTACCTTTTCATTTTCATGTTCATTAAAAAGCTATTTAATCAAATCGTACTTAAAAAGATCTTTTAGGCTACAGATAATATAGGTACTTACTCTATGTATAAACACTATTGTCAAAAAAATATACATGCATATTGAAAGTTTCTATTGAATTCATACAAAAATTCTAGCACTGAATGTTGCACTAGTTTTGAACGAATAATTTGATCGCGGAATATCGTTGAATTTAATCCTTAAATCTGCTTTCCGAATTTGCAAGCGGTCGGGTAACTCAGTATTTCGGAGCCATTCACTTTATTACTAGTTATTACGAACCGCTGTGTATTTCCACAATGGCCTGAAACAGAGACACATTCGAAAAACGAAATGGATTTTATTTAACGTGTTTCATCGGAACATGTCTTTGGATAAAAAAAATCATTCCAATATTTAAAACCTTAAATGAATAAAAAGTCCTTTAATATAATATGAACTAAGCTCTTTCTAAAATTCAAATAAAAATTCATAGATTGAAAACAATGAGTATAGAAATTGAAGGATGATTATTAAATCGTATGGCATATACGAGTGTCAATTCAATTACGTAGTTCTGTGTATTACGCTTCTCCACACATTTGACAGGCGTATGTCAAGTGTCAAAGTGGTTTACAGCACCATCCAAGTGCCGTTTCCATGCACGTTCGGCTGATATTTGACAAGTGGAAATGACGTGTACATGGCACGATTGGACCGGATAGAGAACACTTATGAATATTGTCAGCCTGTGGGGATTATTTGATACAGAAAATAAAAATATGTCATAATAAAACAAAATGCACTTTTTTTATGGCTCTGGCACGATTTGTGCATTAGCCAGCGTCAAGTATAGGATTTTTTAGAATTCGTGCTTGTCTTTAAAAATTCGACCGTGTCCTCCATGTACGGTTAACGGCACTCGCCCGGTACCGCACAACCCTCCCAAAGGCCGAGAACAAATTTAAATTAAATTAAAACTTGCCCTCGAACCGGGAATCGAACCCGGTACCCCTCACCTAGCTGCCACTTAATAAGACCGCTAGGCTATGAGGCCCCCCAAAATGCACTTTATTGGTTACAAATTATTATTATAAATAATGAATAATTCTTCCTTTATAAAGAAAAATGTTTAAGTGTTGCGTAGTTAAACGCCATTATAATCATAGTTTATAGAAAACCTTTTCTACAATCCTTAAATACTTGTGTTTAAACTCTTGCAAATAAAGTCGTTTCTTGGATGTTTATTACTGTCAGAAGATCGGAAACTGGAAACACGATTTAGCGAGTTTTCTCGAAATGAGAAATGATTACTTCATAGTATGCATTTAAATATAGTTCCACCAGGCGGATCGATTATATTACAACTGTAATATTGTATAATCACTTAAACTTGTATTTTTAATACTGACAATATACGTATATAAGATATATTATTAAGGATTTTTTAAAATGAATCACAAAATTGTTTCTCTGAAATACAAAGTTTTTATTTTATTCATCACATTTTATAATACAATGCACTTATGGTCTAACTATAACAATTATTCTCACCTGAAATGAAACGACATTTAATGTTCACTTATCCTTTAATCTTTATTTTTATAATACAATGCACTTATGGTCTAACTATAACAATTATTCTCACCTGAAATGAAACGACATTTAATGTTCACTTATCCTTTAATCTTTCTTTTTATAATACAATGCACTAAATTAATCTGCACGTCATCCGCCATTTTATCGCGCGTCACCTACCAACTTTTACAGACAACTTGTAACGCGCCAAATTCACATGAATGAAATATCATTTCATTATCCGTATATGTCAGGATATAATAATTCAAGTACGGCGTAAAGGTCATTCTCGTTTAAAAAATGTCTAGCTTCACCAAACCCACTTCTATATATCTCAGGTTAAAAGCATAAATAATGAATTTTTAACAATTATATGAATATAAATAATACTTGTATGGATATAAACACGATTATCACGACTGTTGTATTAAAAAAAATATTTAAATGTTTATGCTTACTTATTTCTATCATCAATGTAGACAATGGTAACTGCGCAACGTGTTCGTTTTTAGAAGGATATTTTTGGTAAGACGTGCTCACGCGAAAATAAAGTCAATAAATTCTTATGACTTGCTGGAAACTGGCAGGGTCAGAGCCTTGAAATGTGGATGTATTAATGGGAACGTCAAGCGGGCGCGAATCTATTTGAAATTTTGACTTATCTCGGGACAACAGTTAAAAGTTACATCGAAAGTGCATTATTATTTTATGTATTTACATTTATACAACTAGTATTTACTTTTTTGATCGCTCTTTATTTCTGAAGGTCGTGTTCGACCTCTGCGCCTTTGATTGTTCTTATGTAATTTTTTTATCGATACTAGAAAATAGATTACGCCACTAACAGTGGGCGATATATTGTCTTGTGATCTTTTTGGTATGACTTACTTGACTTACTACTTACTACGAAGTTAAGTAAGTCAAGAAAATAGATTAGGTACGCCACTTACAGCGGCCGATAGATTGTCTTGTGATCTTTTTGGTATGACTTACTGGACTTACTACTTACTACGAAGTTAAGTAAGTCAAGAAAATAGATTACGCCAGCAGCTGATATATAGTCTTGTGATCTTTTAGATGCGACCATAGACAAACTATGGCATCGTCCATACAGTGATAACCCGATCATTTTTACTTAGAACAGTTTTTATGACGATGTTTTAAAGCTTAATGCAAAGATGACTTAAGTTTATTCGTAGCAAAATAGCTTCAGTCCACGCTGCGCTCAAGTTGAAGTTACAGCCTTACGGTAAAGAACGTGACCGCGCTTATGTTCTTATGAATTTCACGAGCCTTTTATTGAACTGAATAATGGAGCCCTACAAATGGAGTTGAACAAATATACAGGGTTATTTTACAAAGCTTTCGACAAAGACAAAGAAAACAGCGGTTTTATTTCCATCATGATTATATTTACTTAAAGGCTTTATTCAAATTTAGAATTTTATGTAAAATATAATATTATAAAAAATATGAACTTGGTTCTGAAATGTATTTAATTTCAATTTGTGCCACAGTCATAAGTTTGAAAAGTTTAACGTCCTTTGGGGTTTTTGAAGTTGTCTAAAAGCTGTCTAGAAATAAACTGCCCAAGTCTATTTGGAATAGAAAATAAGTTATCGAAACTAAAATTTAATGCAATTACAACGAAGCCACAAAAATCGTCATAAAATAGATCTTATTATAAAATCAAAGATAAGTTTATTTTAACATAACAAATACCTGATTTTGTTGTTTTTTAATTTTACAAAAATTCACAGCACCTCAAAGTGACTGAAAAAATTATTTCATAATACGTACTTAGAAATGCAGCATGTGTCGTAGAAATGTTATAAAAGCTTTAAGTTCTTGTTGCAAGCTTTTAGTACTTTATTTTTGCTCTCACGTTATTTCATTGTAATCTCTCTGACGCTGGAGGAATCTTAAAATGGAATGAATTGTGAGAGTAGGATTTAAATTTACGTTATTTTGCTATGCATTTGGCATTGTATAGTCACAACACAAATGCATCATCTTAATAGAATCTAGTATTCAGACTGTTATAAGTTACTCTATAAATAAACTTTAAATAATGTAATTAAGTAGTGGAACCGATATAGCCGCGAATTTTCAGTGACAATGCGACAATAACGTAAAATCGTTTCGCTGAAAGAGAGGGGAGAAACAAAGAGGTGGGTATTGGTTGTTTTGTAACTTTAAGTATTAGATTTTTGTACCTATTTCATATATTAGGTCCGTACATATGAAATTGGCGTATTTCGTACTGGCCACTTTAATCACGATGTTCTCCTCTTTGGTAAGGAATTCCAAATTCAAATTTGTACAGCTATTTACTCATGTATTTGTGCTTCGATGACCGTCATTCATTTGTTTTTTTCTGTTTGCGTCACTTATTTTACAAAATGGAAAACGACTCGAAGGGTGAATGATGTGTATGGCGGTCATGTTGCAAAAGAAAACACAGTTCGTTTTGGTCCCAACGTTTTCGTTCTGGAAATTTCGACCTGCAGAACAAGCCCCGTGGACGGCCTGAGACCCAAGTTGATAATGAAGTATTGAAGGCTATTGTGTACGATTTTACGTCATCGTTTTTTCATGATGTTTGTCACAAGCCGAGCGCGTTTACACTTAGTGAGGTCATCATAATCATTCACATCGCACACCTAACTACTAGTATAGATAGGGCAGGTGAATTAAACATAAATAATTAAATATTTCACAAACAATATGTCCATGATAATATTCCCTTTGTATTTCAATTTTGTAAGCGTTGTTTTCGCTGTGAATGGCACTTAACAGATTATTAAGAGGTATTTGTGGTAACAGCAAGAATATCTCTTTATTAATAAACAACAGTGACATTAAATGTTTGTTATTATTACAGATATTAAACTTTATGTATAAGAAAAGTTAGAGACGCTACAACCTTTTAGGTCTGGTCTGCCTCAGATTTGTATATCTGTTTCGTGATCATGTGTTTTCTCGAATAGGAGAAAGTGACTAGACTCTTGTGGTTTACGCCGTCGCGTGGCGGTGAAGCCTCACCTAGAATGTCCATTGGTGCACAATCGGGTTTCGAACCTAATACTTCAAGAAGTGTGAGTCACTGAAATATTTCCTAACCAATTAAACTTCATTCAAGAAAAGAGCATACCAATTCTTAAAATGCCAGCAACGCACTCGCGAACTCTCTTGCACCGAGAGGTTTGAATCCTGTTCTATAAAAAAAGAGTCGCACTTTGCTTATAGTTAAGCTTAAAAGCTTCTTCAAATATTTATATGAAGAATCTAAGTCTTATGCTTAGCACTCTCTTATAATAATAATAACTTAACTTACGCTTTTCAACATAATATCACTTAACAAGTAAACATGGACAAAGTATGTAATTGGGCCGTGTTAATACTTTTAGTTTATATTTAATCAACTAGTTAACAACATAATGTTGTTAACGACTCATTGGTCTAGTGGTTAGTACCCCTGACCACGAATCAATGGGTCCCGGGTTCGATCCCCGGCTGAGACGAACATCGATGTGATGAGCATTTGGTGTTGTGCTTAGGTCTTGGGTGTTTAAATATGTATTTTTATGTCTATCTATCTATAATATGTATGTATGTATCCGTTGCCTAGTATCCATAACACAAGCTTCACCAGCTTAGCATGGGACTAGGTCAATTGATGTGAATTGTCTTTAAAAAAAAAATGTCAACATTCCGGTTGGATTATTTAAGTTAAAACATATACTTAAACTAAACTTGAATTAAAATACAACATAATTTCAAGACCGATAACAGTCCTATGGACAAAGAAACGCATTTTTTTTTCGTTAGATGACGTCATGTTTTTGTGGTGACAATATGAAGATTTATGTGAAGTCAATAACTTATAATATTGAATTTATAGAGAATGGTGCCATGGACACTTCTATTAAAAATAGACGAAAATTATTATCTGTTAGAATACACGAAAATTTTGTAAGGAATTTAACTGCGCCTCTTCAGAAAATATTATCTTAAAATGATTGTTTAATTAACCACTAGCAAAACCAAACGTTATAGCTTTGAAAGGAATTTTTAATAGTTTTGGCGAAGCTCCAAAATAAATTTTACCAAACTCTTTTTAGAATTTTCACTAACGTAGCTATTTTATAAAGTTAATAAAACAGAAACTATGTTGGCTAAAAGTTTTCACATATTTTAAAACACTATGGAGCATATTTTAATAACGCTTTATACGCACTCAGCACTAAGATGGAATTTATCTTTATGATGTAAAATCCCTTATAAAAACTAAATCAGTCTTGCGCTTTGCTTTTACTTTCGTACTGTCTTCCACATTTGTCTCTTTTCATCACAGTGTCAATATAATTTGACAGAAAGAGACGAAAGATTTACGGTGTAAGATTTTTTATTACGGTGATTTGAATTGTTTTAAATGTTTATATATTATGTGATGCACGGCGTAGGGTAACGGAAAAATTAATTAAAGCAAAAATTTAATAAAAAACTACATTGCACGTCAACAAGTTGTAATAATTTTTAAATCCATAATATTAATTCAATACATTTCTGTAATGATTTTAGCTGTTGAATAATAACGAAACCCAAACCAACTATTGACATATAGGTACATAATATACCAGTGGTATTCATTCTTTTTAATAGAAGAATAGACTGCAGTAAAATCAAAGACTATTTATACGCGGGCATTGAAATGGAAAAGCTTGATAATGCGCTGCCAACACAATTTAGCCATGCTCACTGAACTTAAAGCTCATGGATAGAACAGAAATAAATAAACGTTATTTTACCTATAATTACATAAGGCCAAGGGCGATAACGTATTGTTGGTATAATAAAAATAAATTTATGTTAATATTGGTAAGATAGCAATTTTATTGATTATTTTTTACTTAATCGGATGTATTTTCTAATAACGTGTCAGTAAACGTAAAAAAAGAGCAGTAAAAAAGTAAGAGCAGTGTTGGCCTAGTTGCTTTAGCGCGCGACTCACATACCTGAGGTCGTAGGTTCGATCCCCGGCTGTGCACCAATGGACTTTCTTTCTATGTGCGCTTTTAACATTTGCTCGAACGGTGAAGGAAAACATCGTGAGGAAACCGACATGTCTTAGACCCAAAAAGGCTTATTACTACTTGCCAATTAGTTGATAATCTAACTGGTAATGGGGCCCAGACCGAAAGAGGTTGTAGTGCCACTGATTTATTTTTATTTAAACGTAAAAAAATACGTTAAAAGTTATATAAGTGTTCAATGTTAAGAAACTAAATGTCTTTATCATATAAAAACGTGACAAAATATGAAAATAATATATTACAAAACCTTTAATAGCCATGTTGGGTAGTAATTAAATTTTATATGTATATAATTTGCTAAGCACATAAGCCCCTTAAAAGTTTAACCGACAAATGAGGTAAACAAAACTTGTAATCTCCTTTGTACAGAATACAGCGAAACGTTGGGACAGTGTACACAAACTTGTATTTAACAATTTGTGGGGATCCCTTACCTGCACTTAGCTAATTAGATGCATGTGTACTTTAAGGTTTATGTTGATAACAATAGTGTTTTTCAGTAAGTGTTCTTGTGAAGTTATCAAAGTCAAGAATCATCTTGCTTCAGTAAACAAGACAGTATTAGAAAAATATTAAAGTGTTGTTAACTGTTAGATATCTTTTTAATGTTTTCTATTTGCTAAAAGCATCTCCAGAACCATTTTTTATCTTTTCTTTAGATTGCATTAACGGAATGGAGGATTCAGGAAATTGCTCACAGATAGAAGAATTGTTCCTTTGATATATTATGTATGTCTAACAAATCCTAGTTTTACTTTGAAAAACTAATTAGGGAAATATATAACATATAATATTTTATTTACAGGCATGCCAAGAAATAAAGGATGAAGGATGAAGTGATTTTTAAAAATTCACACACACTGAAAAAGTCATACTGCTTATAGTTTTATTTTTATTATTTTTTTTCAGTTCAAAGGTCTTATGGGAAATTTTTAGTCTAGCCGTAAACCATGTTTTTCTAAGTGGATTTAATTACCTACAAGTCGATTATAAATTAAAGTTTTTAATAGATGCTTTAAAAATCAGGATCGTGTAAACTTTTGAAGTAAAAAAAATTTACCTAATTTATTTAATTTGAATGTTAAACAACATCTTGATTGTTTTTAATTAGACGCTTAGACGGCAAAGATGGATTTAAAAATGGGAGTAATTGATGAGTTCCGACGCAAAACCCGCTTACAATATCAATGCTGCGTCCGGACAGGGGAATGCTAATGAAGGCACAGTTTGTTTTTGGTTTAAGAGTTTTGCTAATGTTAACTTCGACGTGGAAGATCGGTCCACGGAGATGAATATCGCTGAATTAAAGATGATGGTGAAAGCCGACCCGAGGCAATTCATCTAGAAACGTAGTGGCATAGTTCAACGTTAACATACCTACAATAGTCAAACATTTTGCATCAAAGCAATTGTACGAGTAGCTGTCACTCCAAGATAGTAGATAACAGTATTACTGGTGATATCAACAACGAAGCAGAGCTGGCACCATTTTTGGTCAAAGCGTTTGTATTTCTTTTTTTATGTGTGTATAAAATATATTTTAAAATTAATATATATTTTTCAAATATATTTTATTTCTTTCAAAATAACAAAATATGCAAAATGTGCCTAACGCTTTGACTAATCTGATCGTCGAAACCTTGTTGAACTACATCAAATAATCTTTTCTTCCCAGGACGTAGTACAGAATGCTTTTACAGAGTTTTTCAAATCTCCCAGAGTTGTCGTTGTGTTTGTTGTTTAAAGTTATGATAAATTACTTTTAATAATAATAATGGCTAAGGAGTCATTATTATTATCGACCATTGAATAGTCGTTAGTTTTTAAAACTAGCAACATTGCATAGCAAAATCAAATAAACCACAGAATAGTTTTGAACTAATTTGACTTTGCTGTTATTAAATTATAATGACAACGGCAGCTGACACTTACACATTAATAATGAATATTATGATATTATAACAGACTGTCAAATAGTCTGTTAATTTGTAGATATATTAATATTAGCAAATCAAATAAAGCACAGAATAGTTATGAACTAATTTGACTTTGATGTAATTCAATTAAAATGACAGTGGCATCGCAGTGATACCAACGCTATTGCTCCAACATATTTAATGAAAAGCCTAAACTACAGCTATTAGATATTTAAAAAGCAGTTAAAATTTTTTTGGAATCATTGTATGGAAACTCGTTATTTTTTTTGAAAGCGTTTTCACAATGTATGTATAAAGTCCCGTAACCCGTCTAATTATGTTTCATTGATATTTTTAACCCTACAATTAAATATGTGTTGACCTTGCCTAAAGAAAAAATATCAATCTAACAGGCGAGGAAAGCAGTAAAGTATAAGCAACTCAAAAATATATAAATGTATATATTAGACAGAAATTATAACCCTATATTCAAAATAACTCATGAATTTCAAGATAAAATATAGAAGTAAGCAATAGATATATAACGTGATGAAACCAAGCCAATAAAACCGTGTAAAACGTATTAAAGTAGCGACCATTATTCTTCAGGGAAGCTAATGAAGGAAAAGTTAAGCGTATTTGAAAAAATACCTAAGTAGTCGTGTCCCGAGAATTATTCACGACCGTCTGGAAATGTTCCTGCATAATTCAAACGAGTGAATATTCAGCGCATCGCAAATTAACTTTGAATATATAAATCATTGTTATTGTTGGGTTCAAGAAAACAAAGACTTTAGTCTACTACTTAAGTCAGTCATGTTTTAGAAGCTTTTTTACAGTTTTTCATCAGCAGTTTTATAGTTAGATATAATAATAATCGAATTTCGCTACAGATTTATAGCTTACTAGCTGATCCGGCAAACGTCGTTTTGCCATGTATATCATTAATAATAAAAATAGGGGTTGATCGTAGAGGGGTGAAAATTAGGGGTTGTATGCATTTTTGTATGCTATATCATAAAAAAATAAGAACAAAAAAAAAATCTAAAAATTTAAAATTTAGACTACCCTTAACATTAAGGGGGATGAAAAATAGATGTTGTCCGATTCTCAGACATACCCAATATGCACACAAAATTTCATGAGAATCGGTCAAGCCGTTTCGGAGGAGTTTAACTACAAACACCGCGACACGAGAATTTTATATATAGCTTATATATCTTGGCAATTGTATTTTTTATTCTTTAATAATTTTTCTCTTCATTTGCCTGACACATATCGACGAATTAAGGTCTAAAACATGCCAATTTGTACCAGCAATGCGCTCATAGAAGGTAAAGTCAAATAAAAACTCGGAGTTCAAACGCCCGCCCTCATGGTTGAAAAATACATTGCTTACATTACTCCTTTATCTTTTCATAATCTTAATGCAATAATATATACTTAATATATACAGGCGTCTAGGCTCCGAATATGATTTTGTCCCATTCGGTGTCGAGACCTTGGTCCGTGAGGTCCTAGCGCTATAAGGCTATTTAAGGAAAGAGCAAAAAGGTTAGTCGACATCACAGGAGACCGAAGAGCTGGCAGCTACCTCGAACAAAGAATTTGTCTAGCTATTCAAAGGGGGAACGCTGCCAGTATCTTCAGAACCCTATATTATATTTTAAGGTTAGAATGTATAATAAATAATATAAATGTTTACCTGTAAGATATCTAAAAAGAAAAGATAAAAATCGTTATCTATAATTATTCATTATTTAATAACTCAGTTTAATCTATCTTAAAAAAGAAGTGTTCATGTTCCAACGCCTGAGTTAGCAAAATTGCTTGATATCTTGTACTCAGACTTATTTTAGCGTATCCATATTACTTTAATTTAAGTTCAAATTATAATCAAAATAAAATGTACTAGATATATTATGTAAGAGTCTATATTTTAATATTCATTAAAAAGAAAATGTCTAGTCTTTATTTCTGTTGCCAACTGTCATCGACATAAAACGATTCCTAATCTTTTTATATATATGGTTTATCGTTTCAATTGTTTAATAAATTCTGTAGTAGTTGTATTATGTTGTCCTAAACAAACATTACGATAATAATGTGGTCTTTTAAAAGTAAAAGACGTCTATTATAAAATTTTATTTATAGACCGTATAAAGCTAAGATTGGGAATAACTTGAAATTTTCATTAAAAAAACTCGGTTCTAATTTAACTTTATAGTGACTTTTCTTAGATCTACTGTGAAAATTTATTAAAATTGAATATTGATAGCTCGCAGTTTAATATAACTTTGACTCAACTTTTGCAAATTGTTTGACCTTTGGTAGACTAGACCGATTCAGATATCTTCGTACTTACATCATCTAATATAATACAGAGTTACTCATAATATCCTTTTATAGAATTATATCCCACACTATGAAGTCAGGAACGGTGTACTCTGCCACAGGAGCGACATGCTTCATGCTGAATTTCCGTAGCGCGAAATATTTTTGTATATAGAAAAAACGCGAAATATAGTCGGACCCATCGGAGACTGGATTCATAGACTCATGATATGCAATAAATATTTTCAAATATCTCTTAATAATAACTCCATAATAAACACGTATTTATGGAGAACGTACGACTTTTGTGCAGTTCTTATAGCGACCTTGAAATGTCAGCAATTAGTCTCAACTGCGTAGTAATTACACTGTAGCTCTTGAGGTTCTAATTACATAATAGCACTGGTAGATAAAAAGCTAAATTATTTTTTTCTCTAAAACTGTTAATAGACTTCGTTTTCAGTTATTAATTTAGAAATGGTTGCTAGCTTAATATGAACTTGACATCTGTTTTCCTACTTCACGCTACCTACTTCAAATTGTAATGGAATTTTCGGTAAAAGTGAGATAGATATTATAGTGTGTACGTATGTAGTAGTACGTAGCTTTGTATGAAACCTTATTTATTCTTATCTTTATTCGAGTTCAATCAACAAAAACATACATTCATGGTCAAAGATGCCGTAGGGCAAGGTCGCATAAAAAGGTTTATAGATGTTTAATAATATGCCACACAAAGGCCTTCGAAAATTTAGCTTTGAAGTGATACTTGTAATTTCCCTTTAACATTTTCATGTAATAATATTAACACTATATGAGTATTCAATTTTGACCATTTTATTAAAATTCCATTAGTGTCTGGTATCCCTAACCATAACGGTTACCATAAATTAAATAATCAGTGGCGCTACAACCTCTTTAGTCTGTTTCATGATGATCTCATGTGTTCAGACACACGCCGTCGCTTTTTTTAGTCTAAGACATGTCGGTTTCCTCACGATGTTTTCCTTCACCGTTCGAGCGAATGTTAAATGCGCACATAGAAAGAATGTCCATTGGTGCACAGCCGGGGATCGAACCTCCGACCTCAGGGATGAGAGTCTCTGAATCCATTTGGCCAACACTGTATTTGTATTTTTTGTATTTTTTTTTACTGCTCTTAACGGTTACCATATTCTCTCAAATAATAAAACTGGCAACACTGAATGATATTTTATGATACAAATCTACGTTTTTATGAAGATTCGCGGCTGTCGGGTCTTTAATGATATTATTTGTGAATTACGTGCTTCCTCGGAACCCTTTAAGGAACTCATTTATCTGAATTAGCCTCAGTCACATCGCCGAGAAAATTCAAGCTGAATAAGTTTTAGGCAAAATATTCCAAACTTTTTTTATACTAATATTTGAAATGAGATTACAATGAAATCGGCCATTTTTAAACCAGCCCTGCGATTCTGGCATTCTGATAAACAATCAACTACAAGCTCCCACCTTTTCAGAATGCCAAATCATAAAATGACTGCTTCACGACTGATTTCAGAGCGACCGCCGATGCGAAAACCGCTGTGTGAGTTCGAAAAGTGAGTTACAGAATCGCAGGGCAGAATGAGAGTTAGTACGGTTTGTAGTTTAAGACACCATGCTATTTTACATCTGTTTTATATGTACATACATCGTATATCTACATTATCTAACATCCGTCTATAACTATAAACCTCAATATTATTCTTGTATACACGAAAAGCTGTACTGAATAAGAATGTCGCCTGAAGCAATCGTCAACACAATATTGTATACGTCTCGAATCGCGAATTTATTACGTGCTCTGTAAACCTCCGAGGTTGGCGTAATATATTTCCATGTATTTAAGTGTCTATGTGACTCATTTAATTGCATTGGTGGTTTCTTCAAAAGGCTTATGTAAAATCAAGCTTGATGAACAGTTCTCTCTGAATTCCTTATATTTCTTGCTAATAAAAAAATAAATAGAAAAGTTCTCTCAAATGTACTAGTACTGCCCATAAATTCTCTATACACTTAAGTAAACCATGTATGTGCTCATTTGAAAATAGCAAAGAGATTTCGTCTGTTACCTTAAAATATTGAATATGGGTATGAAAGTTATAATTTCGTAAATGTTCGAACCTTTTTGTATTTATTATGTATTCCATTTTTGGCTATAATACCTTTAGTAGAATGGTGTTATATATATAATTTATGTTAGCTCATTACGAAATACAGGGTGTGTTAGTAGAATGGGAAAGCAAAGGACAGCTTCTGTTATGCCGATGGGTAGAAATCAGATTTCTGCAGTTCCTTGATACTTTTACCTATTACCCAAGACTCTATTCCTTCACCGCATTGTTAAGTATTATTTTCCCCGTCAGATTATATTATATACAGCCGAGCTTCGAATCTACGTCTCAGTGTTGAGAGTCACGTGCCAAGTCCATATCACTGCTCTAAACAACTTATTGGCTGCACTAAAACTTTATCAGTTTATAAGGTTCTTAAAGATACAGCTTCTCCTACCTGTGCCAGTTTACGAGGCGTTAAATAAGAGACTTTATAGCATGTTTCGTTGCTACTTGATAGTTTATACGCGTTGAAACTTCTAAATATTGTATAGTTATGTTTAAAAAAGTGGTAAGAAAAAGCACCTTTGTGCTTAGTCCAATATCAAAAATGCATTTAACATTGATATATCACTTATCGTGAGATTAAATTGCTTTATACAAATATGCGATATCAAAAAAGATTCAATTTACGATACGCCTTCAATAATATCTTATCAAGGTCAGGGATTATAGATACCCAATGGGACCGGAACTAGGCACGTAATCGATTCTGAAGTGTACAAACAAATCGAGTGAATCGATCACATTGATCGCTTGAGGCTGTTGGGACTTGAGGAAATACAGCCTTCAAGGTAATCACTTCGATACAATCTTTAGAAAAAACATGCTTTTCTCTCGGAAAGTGCAGAGGTAAAACCTCTTATCAATAAACAAAATATTGTTTTAATCGGGTTCAAAAGGTAGCTATTGTAGTTACAGTGACAGCTGTTTTGTTCATAAGTTATTTCAGTCATACTAGGTTTATAATATAATTTATTTGTTCTATATGTTAATCGTTATAAAGTAGGAAGATGTACTTTTCGTTTTAATTAAAATTTTATGAAATCAAACTGGATACTTTGTACGGTCTTTTAGTAGTTAATCAATATAATATAGTAATTAACCGTATAAATGAACCGTGAAATCGAAAATAAGAAGAAAATAAATCAATAAGTAAGGAGTCGTTCAAGTACTACGAAAGCAGATTTACAGCAGTTTATCCCCCCCCCCCCCCCCTCCTCTTGTCAGAAAAAGTAAGCAAAGCTCTCAAAAATAATAGCACATAAACGTATTAATTTTTGTAGGATTCATCGAAAATGCATTTCGTTTTCAAGCATAGACAATTTGTGGGTAAAATGTATAAAAAAGTTAATAATTACGGTTGACGTTATCATTAATTTGCCCCCCCCCCCCCTCACTGTATTCCATTGGGATGTTAGGAGATTTTCTAAGGCTGTGTTTATGTAAAGGTATCACCTCGATCCTCAAGTGAATATTTGGGAATCATCCATTGTATGTTGTTTTATCATTTCAAACTGTATTTAATATTCAACGCTTTTCGAGTATACAAAAGCATTTCTTTTAGAAATAAATTGATACAATAGAAAGTGATAATACAATTCAGAAATTTCATTAAACGCTTCAATTCGGTTGTCAAACTTATTCTTACATAGATGCTATGAGCTGACAATTTATACTAAACAGCAAAGGCACTTTTTTTTAATAGTATGTCATTCAAAATTTTTGAAAATAGAATAATTGTTGTACTAAAAGTATCCAACCTTATGTATTCATTTGTAGAAATATATGGAAAGTTATCCACATATGTCTACACTCATAATATAAGGATGATGATTGTATGCTATGTTTGCCAGTAAGTTTGACACATTGAAAACTGTATTTTATTTGTCTTCATGTATTAATGTGCCAAGCGTTGGCAAGCTTTTATAAATAAATAAATTAATTAATTAAAGCTACCCAATTTAAAAACATCTTTCTTCATTAGAATCCTATATTATCCTTAAACACAGGCTATAAAATATATTAATAAAAATTGGAATCCGTATAAAAACTTCGATCATACACAAAGTGTGAAAAAATTCCTAAATCGCGTACACTGTGCAAACTATTGACAATAGAGCAAAGTTATGTATCTATCGTTTTATAGAAGCCATCAATATCTACAAAAAGACCATAGTACCGTATTTGTAATATATTTAATCAAATTACATTTTACTTAATGGGTTTGTTTCCTTTATTTTGTAATAAAAAATTCATTAAAAAGATATACGCTAACGAAGTTATACACATTACAGTTATAAATTAAGCACGCGGAAGCAAAAAATGTATTTAAGTCCTAAATAAATATTGTAATGATATTTACATTTTCCCTAAATCTAAACGTACGCTGCCAAGCATGGAGAATATAAAAAAGGTTCATAAATCTACGTACGATAAATTTATGACTCCCGCGGTCCCAATATTTTAACTGACCCGAGAGAGCTGTTAAAACAACGAAAAATTCACCGAGAAAAACTATACAATAATTGTTGTTCAGAATACCTACATTAATGCCTACATTATTTAACTCAACAAAGTACTTAAATGCATGTATTTAACGAACATGTAAGGGTGCGTCCACATCTGGCGAATGTGCCGCGAATGTGTAGCTCGCGAGCCGATTGCGAGCTGCGCGCGTGCAGGCACGGCAATGGTTTGGTGCGCCTCTTTAGCGCAACTCATGCAAGGCTCGTATAAGGCGTTAACCTCCAGTAATCAGAAACGAACTGAACGCGTAAGTTAGGGGTGCGGGGCTTGAGGCGTGGGCGGAAGGAAGACGCGAGCCGCTAGTGCGCCACCCGCACACTAATCGCGTACGGCGCTTCGGTTGCGCGCGGGCGATGCAGGACCGGCGCACGAATAAAAATGCACGCGCGCAGCTCGCAAACTGCCATATTCGCCAGATGTGGACGTACCCTTATATCCGATAACGATGACTACGACAGCCCATTGACACCTGCAGTTCCCAAAGAGTGTGTTGGTTGTTATAGATGTATTGTAGGTTTTGTTTTACTCTACTGGCAGTCCTCCACTATATGACGGAGTATAAGCTCACCAGCTGATATTAAGTAATACCCTCATAATACGAAAATCCTGCGAGAATATCTATATCCTTGTAAAATGTTTTTTTTTATTCCGTCGTTCCTGAGTCGTTTTGTTCCCTTTACCAGCGATTCCCGGCTAGTGGTGAGCTGCAAAAAGCAACATTTAACTGAAAAACAGAAATACAAATGATTTGAACAATTAAGATCTGAAAAACACTTGAAATGTTATTTTAAACCACATTTTCTTTATAAATATCGTTAAATACACAAATCCTTATTACATCCAAATGAATAAAGTAAATTCTTATATCTGTATAGTTTTTGTTTATAACAACAAAAGCAATTCATCTTCATCCGTTGAAGCGCGGACAGCAAGATTGACGACCGTAATTGTATGGAAGAACTTGAAGGAAAGCTTTGTTGTCGCTTCGCTAGTTACGCAATAAGGAAAAACTATTATTTCCAATTGAATGTTATTACCCAATTCACAATCATGTGTACGTTACAAAGTGCACAATATGGAAGACACCACCAGTGGCGCTACAGCCTTTTTAGGCTTTGGGTCTCAGATTTATGGATCTGTTTTGTGGTCATTAGATTTTTTCATAATTGGTAAGTATACATGTACCTGTCTCACCCTGTCGACTTTTTGAGTCTAAGACATGCTGGTTTCCTCACGATCTTTTACTGTACAAGCGATATGAGTGAGTGCAAATGAAAGTCTATTGTTGCACTGCTTAGGGATAGAAACTAGGACCTCAGGAGTGATAGTCGTTCTCAACGCTTATTGAGTTTTAGAAAATTTAAACCCACATGTCTAGTCCAAACGTAGTCCCATTTTATAAAACACGCAATAATATGGGTGAAATTTCATTATTAAAGTGAAAAATCTTTCCATACACAATAATTGAAACCAAAATAAACTGTCTATGTATTTCAATGCATCATTTGCAACAAAACCGAATAAAAACTGTTCTATTAGCTTCTAACTCGACCTTTGGTAATTACGTCACCTAATCTGTTAAACTTTTGCTTATAAATTACACGAATAACGTTTCTCTTGTTAGCAAACATCAAAATTAGACACGAAAACAGATTGTAGATGAAAACTCCCTAGGTATAGAAACAAACGTTGTTCATTACTAATTATTCATTGTCTAATTACAAATCAAAACTTTCTCATTCGCGTGACTTGAGAATAAACAAGTGTTAAGACACGTAAGGAATCGGCACGTGCACATACACATACATATTATATAACCAATTTCTTAAACTGTCAAAAAGTTTAGACTTAAGGTGGAAACATACTACTAAAACGCCACGCGACGCAACGTGTCGACACCCGATGTCCATCGTGCACATTACCAACACGCGACACCACGACTTAAATCCAATTCGTAGAAATTCCACACAGTATGCATTTTCAGTAAGAAAAAAATTTAAGGAATATTTAGGTGGTGAAGGCGCCGTTCCGTGGCAGCTTGATATTGTGAGGAAAGGTAGACAAAATTAAATACTTGCAACTCATACAAAAGTCAAAGTAAAAGTGAAAGTTTTATTAAAATATAATATTTTAATAAAACTTTCCGCTTGTATTCATTTGTTCGGCTATTTCTTCCCATACATTATTTCTCACAGTATGGTCGCTGTATTGAGCTAATCTCATGTCATATAGAACAGAATATTGTTTCACCAACTCAATTAATTGTTGGTCGTTCATTTCGCCAAATAAATAAATCCAAAAATATGTAAGTATATAAATTGACATTTGTGCCAAAAACTCGAACGTTTGACGCTTGGCGTCAACAACACGACAACACGCTGATCCAAATCGATTGGATGTTACCGCGTGTGATCACATGGCGTGTTGTATATGTGCACCTGACCATATTAAATATATGGGATTGATAAGTACTGACATGCGTCGGATGGCGTGGTGTAGCGTCGCGTTTTAGTAGTATGTTTCCGCCTTTAGGGTTGCCATCTTCAAAGTCAAGGGATGAGCGGGGCGAGGGTTAGGTTAACTAGAAAAAAATGGCAATTTTCTTACACCGGCTATGCATTAATGGTTTTGTCTATATTTAAACGGTTCGTACTTGGTCATACGAAGTAAAACTTCGTGAAACCTATGGATGTTAGGTCTATAGACATGGTTCTATAGCATGTAGCATGGAACAGACAAAGAAGGCATCTCACTTGCCTATAAAGAAAAATTAATAAGGTAACTGATAAAGAAACCTGTCCAATCATTGAAAATTTAAGAAAATCAAAGTGAAGCATCAATTATAATAATTAATTGAAACAAACATAAATTCAACAAAGCATTATTTAGCACTATTCTTTTCCGCTTAAAACGTTCATAGTTCACTGAAACCAGAAGCATCTAATTGGTATTTAATTGCTCCCGAGGGAAATGATCTTGAAAACAAAACGAGTTTCGTTTAACAAAATTACGCAGTAAATTCTTAAAACAGACTTTAAAGTCTGTGATAAAAGAATATTGCAACCCTCATCCATGATCGGTTAAATCACGGCTGTGTATGTTTTTTTTATATTAGTAGATATATATTATATATCTAGTCCTATAATGAAAGCTAACATCGTGAGGAAACCGGCATGGCTCAAGGCCAAAATTTTATGACATGTCAGACACACAACATACTTTAAAATTAAAATGTTTGACAAAACGGATGCAATCTGAACCTCAGATATATTTACCTATATAGATTTGTAGTGCCGCTAGATTATGATTATTAATGATAGTATAAGATCCCGATATACAATGACCTTCACCGAGATGCTTATTTAATGAAACGTATTTTATATTTAATTTAATATGTCAATAAATATAATCCATATGGGTTGCCTAGCAAATTTCAGTCCAGAGTATGTTTAATTAAAATTATTATATTTATTGATATATAATAGGATTTTCATTAAATAAGCATCTCGGTGAAGGTCGTTGTATATCGGGATCTTAGACCATGAAAGAATATTCACGTGGGACTTAAAAGTATATCAAGGTCACTTAAATCAACGTACGCAGTGTAGTAAATGCGTTCCATTTTCAAACCATTGCCACGCACGTTACATCGAATAGCTATCCTAAGTACGTATTTACGACTGAAAATTTTGAAAAGCGTAAACGGAATTAATTGAAAGCAAAAAATGTATCGTGTGAATAGATTTCGCATTGTAAAAATTATGTATAGGTTCATTCACAACGAACGCACGGTATCCTCTTAAGTTTTAGATCATCATTCCCCAGGCCCGTTTCGGCCCGATTCAAATACGATGTGTCAGCTGACGTTGCTGAACAAAGTAAAAGGAATATGTAGGCACCAACTTGAATAAGAAGTTGATCGATACAAAGTCTGTGTCGAACACAGCAAGAGTTTTCGCTAACAATAAAGTGAACCTTAAATTAAGCACACAGGGGTGCCAAAGTAGCTTCAGTGTTTTGTTTTGTTTGTGTTTGTACTTTGTTTGGTTTATAAGTTATGCATGTGTGACTAGGGTGACTTAAAGGTACCCGTTTTTGAAAGTTTTCTTGTCTTTGTCTATTTTTTGTAAAAACTATAAACTTCGACTACTAATGTAACTTTATTACCATTTAGACCATTTGTATCTGTTAATATCCAAATGAAATGGTAAGAAAAACAAAAATTAATACCCTCTTAAAAAAGGGTGCGTGTACTTATGTACGCGCGTAAGAAGTTATACTGCTTTGGCATTATTAAAAATAGTTTTTGATTGCATGCAAATAATTTATTACAATTAAATAATCAAAGACTGGAAAAGGAGTCATTATAGTCAATATGGTTCAGTTTACATTTGAAAAATTAAATGAATAAATATTTATTATTATTCTCTTACATTAAGTGTAACATAAATTCTATTATTATTCGAATGTTTTTTTAAATTATGTCCAATGCCGTGTAGCATCTTCCGTGTTCTTCATTCTGTTAATTTTGTGTCACGGTACGCGCGTATCGTAAAATTTCACTCTCATCAATTTTTTATAACGAGCTTAAAGAATAAAGTATAACTAGTAAGTATAACTTCAAAAACACATATTTAATCGGTTAAAGGCTTTCGAAAAGGGAATTAACGCTTTATTTACTTTTACTTAAAAGACACAGATCCGTCTCAATCCTCTTATCAAATAGGATTACTTCATCATTGAACACAGTAGTGTATAAAAGCTTCGGTATCAACGCTGACAGTGTACAAAAAGGGAAATAATACGGCTACCCAAAGTGTTATCCTTATATCATATTTCCTCTCCTGTAACGAGAAAGCTTGGGAAAAGCTTGCGTATTTACTGTTTTCAAAAATGGAACACAATTAGGCAAATTGCAGAGAGTTCGGTATATTTTCGTAGTTTTAATAATTGGTTGATGGTGAACATAAACATCAACACTATTATCTTAACATAAAGTTGACTTTTAAATGCACTAACAGCTAAAAAATAAATCAACCATTTCTATGGAGCTACTTCGAGGCTAAGCTGCAAAATTTCACACCTCAATTATTACACGCTTTATATTAGCTTCACCTGTATGTATGTATGTATGTAACCGACTCCTTCGGACTCGATTTTGACCCACTTTTAACGGACAGATTTAATTCAAACTTTGCGCACCTGTCAAAGATCGATGACAATGCAATAATCCGAAAAAAAAAATGAAAAAAATTGAACTAAAAAATAAATAATACTTAAAAAAAACTAAAAAACACGCTTTTAAAGCACATCTATAGGTTGCTCGATAGACGAAAAATATGGCACAGAACGCCCCACGCTTTTTCACAATAAGACCAGTATTTTTTGTTCATTACCATTTTCAGCCTAAATGAGGAATTATTTTTCACTTTTTAGTTTGATCTTCTTTAAAAGCGTGTTTTTTAGTTTTTTTTAACTATAATTTATTAGTCTACAGGCGGAGTAGTTAGTGAGTCCTACTCTCGGGTTTTTAGCCGGGCTGTCTCCATTACATTTTGATTCGCATTGTTTGCATTTTTGTTAACCTATGGACCCAACAGTATGTCTCGAAAATGTCTGGCCTCAAGAGACGTTTCAAACACAACTATCCGGTTGCCGATTGGGGCAGCCATTATTGAGATAGACTTTACTATATTTCCAGTTTGACTGACCACAACACCGATGATATGAACGTTTTATCTGGACCAAATATTATTATAATTGAAATAAGAGATACATGTGTTGCCTGGTAAGTGAAACGATTAGTAGTAACTTTAGGAAAACATTATACTTTTAAAGTATATTAATGATCTTAATTTAGTTAACAATTACATTTTTTTTCGTTCGCGTGGAAATATGAATAGAACAGTGTTGGCCTAGATGCTTGAGAAACTCATCCTTGATGTCGTAGGTTTGATTCCGGCTTTGCACTCTGGTCTATGTGCTCATTTCACTGGCGCACTTACGTTGAAGGTAAACATAGTGAGCATACCGGACTCATTCATTAGACCAGACGGCGTGTGTTGGGCCCTACTTGCCTATTAGAAAAAAAACAAATGATCACGAAACAGATACAGAAGTTTCAAACAAAAAAATTTGTAGGACCACAAGTTTTTTTTTTGTTGGTAGAAAGCGTAATATGGAATTTACTCTTACAGATATAGAGATAAAAATATATTTAAACCTTCTTTCCGACTGACTCTGTCTGGTACTGAAAATTGGATGCGTAGTTTCAAAATCTAAGCGTTACATACGATGTGTAAAAATTAATATTTTTATAACTCAGACTCTACTTAGTCGTTCAAGACCAATACCAATTATTAAAAGGCAACAAGGTTAATGCGAGCCTTCTGACATTGTAAGTGTCCATGGGCGCTGGTATCTCTTAACATCAGATTAGGCTCCTACTTCTTCGCGTTGCTCTAATAAAAAAATTCTAAGCTTATGGTTGGCAGAAACATCAAGTTATCCCAAACATCTAAATGTTATTTTGAAGCGATTTGTGTTGAATTTTTATGAATTGCTAAATTTGACACATGAATTAAGTTTGCCGCAATTTAGTCTCTTTTAGTTGTGCAAAGTTAAACAGAAACGGTCTCGTGAACTAAAACTACTTTGAGAACTTAATTTCATAAAGTTTTTCTTTAAGTGCATAACAGTCATGCCATATTTTATGATTGAGGTTTATAAAAGTATTCTGTAAATAACTTTTCAAACTTCAAAGCTTTGTATAAAGAATTGTTATGGACTTCGAAGTTCGATTAACATAACGTTCAGTTAATTTAAGTTCTTTGATTGCTTCCTTTGCATAATATCAAGAGTATTTCCTGTTTTAAATATTTCCTTTCAGTTGTTAGCAACTTTCAGTCTGCTTTCTTCTAAGCCATATGTCTGTACTTACATTGCTTGAATTGTGAACTATTTATTTATACATTTTTATTTCAAAAATATACACCGAAGATGGTCGCGGTTTAGCTTTATTCGACAAAAATTAAATCGTCGAAAGTTACCACCACTGTTTTATTCCTTCTATTTTTATCTCAATTATAATAATATTATTAAAAGAGGTTTTATTAATAATACTTATTTGTAACAAAACGTTTGCGCGCCAAGTTTGTCTTCAGAGCTACAAAACGTACTAGGCGCACGCCGAAGTCAACTTATGATAGAATTCTTGTATTAAGTCTTTTTACAGATTAACAAATTTTTCAAAAGCTACCTTTTGTTGAGTTTTAAAAAGGGTGTATCAATGGGTATTGGTGCAATCATTCGCGCGCCGGTCCGTAATAACAATTAGTTATGTAAAAAATTAAATTAATGTAATTTTATTCTTTTTTTTTCTGAAATGGATTGGCTTGCGATAAAATATATCGTGTAAATTTCAAATCATGATATATATACGTCATAAAATGAATTGAAAGTGTCAAAAATTGGTTAGTTTGGATTTTTATTCTATCGAGCGAAGTTATTTAAATCGTGTATCTTTCAAAATGGATACATAAACTACTCAACTCCACCATATATTTTTTCTATTTGCCCTAATTCAAGAAACGATGACGAAAATGGAAAAAAACAATGTACTTTTTTGGAGTTTGGCGACCAGATAGGTCCTTTATTTACCCCAAACTTAGCCGTGTACCAATGTAGTATTATTTCCATGCACAATGGGCAAGTCTCATAATAAAAATAAATCACTTGTGTCACAGAACGTTCATATTATATTTTAATAAAATATACATAAATCTAAGTTTAACTGTATTCAAAAATCACGAAAGCTAATAAAAACTCATTGTTTAAAGTTACACAATTTACTTGTCTAAGATTATGAATGTATTTGAGCAGAATATCATTAGTAAATTGGAGCAGGAATTCCTTAGATTTCTGTAAATGATAGCTTCCCTTTTTCTCGTACAATTGAAAATAATTGGAATCGTAATGCTTTGACTGGTTCTGAAACGTTTTTTTCTACTACTAAATCTCTCTTTAATGGATTTCTCAAGAAAGATTACAGATAAAAAATGGAACTAAAAAGACTTAACATGGCATGTGATTGAACTCTTTGTTCAAAAAAATGCGTTGTATTTTGTAGGATTAAACTTAAAACAAAAGACACCAAAGACCTATGTTTCAGAAGCATTATAATGTAAGTAACATTGAATATAATAGGAATACAATTTTATGGAAAATTTTGGCCATGGTGTATTCTTTATTCTGACGTTAACGTTAACAACTGGAGGAACAGTATCAGCCTAACTGGTAAGCGATAATTGTCCATAAAACAAAGAACTCAATTATTATAATAAAATAAATTTGAAGAATACCTAATATATAACATTGTTATAAAGTATTATTCATAATGTCATGAACTCGTTCGTTTTGATAAAACATACTATGTTAATGTTCTTAATTACATTTCTACTGCGTATATGAGTTCATAGAAGTAAAGATTACACCGAAAAATAATACGAAATATCATGAAAAGGGTATAATTAATTGAATTCGTTTTGAATTATACAAAGGTTTTGTTATTCGAGACACGTAGCACTTGAATTCGGTTTCAGCCGTTTCAATTTGCGCCGTCCACTTCGTTCTGTTTGAGTTACACTCCATTCATTGCTACTTCAAACTGGGACTATATAGAATTTGACACAATTTATTGACAATGTACGCTGATTAGTAATTATGGACTGTATTTACTTAAGATTTCCTTAAATCTTTGCCTATTACAAGAATTTTACTTGGCACACAAGAATGACAGTATAACATTTTATAGCGGTAGTCTACATTAAAGAAACATTTTTAGTATTAATTGCTTTGTATCTTAAATGTTAAAGGACCTATCATATAACCTAAAGATTCTGTGATTGATTCTTGGCAAAGTAAAAATTTGTTTCAAGGTAATATTGAAAGAAATGTCTGCCATGTATTGGGGGTAATGAGACTCAATACAACACATGTTGACATCAACGCATAGCTTATAATAACGTCCGAGCCAATAATTGAAAAGGATAAGACAATCTAAAGCTAGGGTTTCCTAGAAAAGCGGTGCCGTTATCTAACGACCGTAATGTAGCGTTGGGTGACGTCACCTATACGTTGTCTATAAATAACTGGTTTCCTAGAGAACGTTGGGTAGGAAACCCTAGCTTAGATAAAAACAATATTTCACTTAAAATAAAGATGGAAATTTTAATTTATTCTCATTCCGCAATATGGCATTCAAAATATAACGCAAATAAATCATCACAATCCGAAAAAGTATAATACGTAAAATGCCGTTTCGGATACTGGGATAATTACAAAAGCTTCCCAATTTATGAGCATTTTCATAAATCGGTTTCAAACTGGATCATTTACGCATACTTTAATAAATAATTATTTTCCAAGATGCCTTTCTTTGTACTAATTGTTCCTTGGTAGAATGGGCCTACTGGTTTTTAACTCTGAGGTCGTGTATTCGATGCGCAGCGGCGGGTTTTACTATCTATGCATGTGCAACAGCTGTGAAAATATTATTAAAATCAACAAAAACTACGTCATTACAATTTATTTATCTCATTAATTTTATCATTTATAAGATAATATATACCTGCTTTGTTAGAATAATGAAGAATGATGGAAGTGACGGAATGACAAAAGAAAACGAGGAAGACAAATAAAAAGATGAAAGAAGAAAGAAAGATGTTGGAAAAGTAGCTGGCCCTCTGTGGCTACGTAAAGCTAGAAACAGAGAAGAGTGGAAGCCCTTAGAGGAGGCCTATGTCCAAGGACAAGCTGTATAACAGAAACCAACCGGCTTGCCGATTAATTATTAGTATTTATTTTCATTAATTTTAGTGTTAATTTTTTTGTATTTCACATTTGTGTTTTGAAGGCTTTGATTATTATTATTATATACCTGCTTTAAAAGAGTGTTACATAAACTAACAGTATATAAATTAGTAAGTTGTGATATTTTATTTTCAAAGAGTATTTAGCTATAATATTCCAGACACAATATTTTTGTACTAGGAGGCTTTAATTGATAAAAACCCTCGTGCGACATATGGACAGACTTTGGATGTCAACGGGGGAATGTACCTTTGACTTGAAAATATTATTCACTACAGTTTTTTACATTTTCTTTGTCAAATCCATATGGCAGCTACATATTTATGACGTAGGTTGACGCCTAGAGTTGCCATGATATTTGCCGTCAGAACCATTTTATAAAACAGGGAACATAGTTACGTATTTGTAGTATTGTAACTATACTACAATGTTACTTCCAAATAAAATAATGGTAACCATAGTAATTTTACATTTTAAAATATCTAAGGCCGAAGCAAGTTTTGCATCTGTATCCATTATAATGAATGATACGGCAATTTTATTGCTGAATAAAAGAAATTATTATTACGTTTATGTGAGTAACGAATTATTTCAGGTATAAAATATTGCAATGAATGTAATTTACATTCATTGCAATATTATATTCAATTTAAGAATGTAATTTACATTCTTAAACTTGTATAAAATGAGAAAAAGAAGATGGGCTAAACAAAGACCAATTAATTCTCAATAAGTATTTAGAAACTTATTTGAATTTTTTAATTACAAAAAGAACGAACTAATGAAAGAGAACTTTATCTTTAAGAAACAGTTTCCATGACCAAAATGTTTGTATAAAGATTTTCCTTGAAATGGCTTGACCTATATTTGAAAAATCGGAAATTTGGTGTCAATAAGAAATGAACTATGGTTCACCCTCATCAACGGCTCATATATGAAATTCCTCCTCTATTTATGAAAATATCTTAGTAAACCCAAAGTTTTAACTTTTTTTTAATGTTTAATGTAACATTTTATAGCATATGGATGCTCACGATCTTACGGAAAACCCAAAAATAGTAGTTAGAAAATAATTAACGGTAAATATATAAAAGCGGTTCCTCGAATTTTGATTTTGTTCCGTTAGGAGTAGAGACTCTTAGGCCGCGTGGTTCAAGTGTCCAGGCGATAAATAACGATTCAAGTTGGTGCCTGGTAAATAGTACCGGCGACCTCTGGTGTTACCTCGCGAAATGAATAGGTATCGCAATACGGCGAGACAATGACAACATTAAAGATGGAACCAATATTTTTAATTTATTTAGTTTTCTATTTATCAATTTTGAATTATTATTAATACAGTGTAGGTTAATAATGTTGATAATACTATATTGAATAAATAAATGACGTCATTATATTAGTTATATTCGATCTGAATAGATGGATAATGCTGAGTAAAATTTGTTAAAAAAAAAGTCGTTAAAATGATGTTTTTTTTTAATTCTTTTATGAATGCAATACTGATTCCCAATGAAAACATACTTTTTAATTAACATAGTTAAGTGACTTGAGTATCATTTGTTAGTGACATTTCTGCAATAATAACTTAAGACTAATAATAATTGTATTTCTCAGAGACGGCAGATACTCTAGGCTGACTGCTTGCAATTAGCTTGTGTTAATTAATACGTACCTTGTACGATACTATATCGATTCGTTAGCGAAGATTCCAATTATAATAGAATCGAGTAATACTTACTTATATAAACTAATCAAAATATAAATTATTCATAGGAAATGTCCACTACGACTGTTAGTAAGAAAACTAATGCTGCTTAATTTATATTCATTGACATTGAAATGAAGGGTGTAGAACGGACAAAAAGAATTGTCAATAAAGTCTCCGTCACTCTTTTATTCAGGCGTTTTCAGGCGTTTTCAGGGCCTGGACCTTTTATGTTACATTTTAGAGTGAACTTTCTAGGAGTAGACCATGGACGGAATTATTCGCGAAGAAGAGGAAAGATCTGAACCTTCTCGAAGACAGACTGAACATTTTAGAAAACTGTACGACAAGGATGAGGTAATTTTCGAAAGAGATAAAGATCTTGTTCTAGGACTGTGAGATAAGGATACAAAACCAGCTACTAAGTAACAATCATGTTTAGAAAGTTTTCGAATATAATTCATAATTATTCCCAAGGATACATAAGCGGGCCGAAACGCGACCAGTGAATTGACCAGTAAAAAAGTGGGAATAGTGACGACAAGTGATTAAGTACTCTGAAAGTGTTTAGTGTGAGGTCATTATTAATAAACGTTCACGTAAAAAAGAATAAATAATCTTTTGTGATTTACTCTCTAAGCTAAATTACTCTTACATCTATCTCTTTCTGTCAATATGACTTTACGCTGTGAGAGACAAATATGAGTATTATTTTAGTTAAAACGCTGCGATTGAACAGTTTGGTTTTTATTAATAATAGGATTAGTTATGGTTAATAATGTGACTAAAATGTGTCCATCTATGTGTCTATCTAACACTCTTCACAGGATTTTTCATAAAACACAATTAAAAACTAATTCAAAAAAGTGGTTATTTTCATTTGCAATTCCGAGTTTTCTCTTTACAATCGACGGGCTTGTGACAACTTGAATGGACCATTTTTGCTTTCAAAGCAAATGCAATATTTTACAATTTAATTCGAAATTTTCGATTTGTGTTATAAAAATACAGAGCAAACACTGCGCTATGTTCCGTACTTGGCAGAAATATTTCTGCATTTGTTTATGTCACCAATAAAAATAGTTTTATAGAAATGAAAAATTTTACCTTACTTTATGCTATAATGATAAGCCGAAAGTCTTGATAAATTAAATTTCGTTGTATTTTTACGATATCTCAGATTAAGTAATGGCCACCGCCCAAAGATACCCTTAGTACCTACCAGATGTGAAAACTTGTGCGTTCATTCATGCAAATTAACTGATAAATTTACACATGTTTCCCTGATGTAGGGATTTAAAATTAAATATCATTTATTCCCTATATAACGTGAAAACTCATAAACGTAAAAAAAACAATATCATAATTTACATTTACTGCCAGTCGCGACTCAATCAAGGGACGGAGCGAGAACTGACAAAATACTATTTATTGCGACTTCTTGGTCGTAGTATTTCTTAACTTAAACATATATAGTTTGGATATTTACAAAAGAAATTATTATTAAAAGAAATAAGAAAACAAAACACATACAGAAGAAGAGAGAAGGAATCAACCTGAAATACAGAGGACTCTACTGGCTTCTTGGCAGAAATTCCGAACTGTCAGAATATAATAAGCTACTCATCTACGAAATGTTCTTGAAACCAATTTGGACATACGGGATTCAACTATGGGGTTCGGCGTGTGACTCTAACATAAGTATCATACAGAGGGTTCAAAATTACATCTTGAAACAAATATCGCTGGATATTGTGGTATGTCCGTGGTTTATAAAACATCGAAGATTCATGAGCACCTCAAAATCAGGACTGTCAAAGAGGAGATCAAGACCTGGAGTATGAAATACAAAAAAAGGCTAGAAATGCATCCTAAGTGCATATGCATAATATAACTTGCCACGCAACTAACTAACTAACTAATACCGGACCTGATAAATAGGCTTAAAAGGCGACCAATCCTAAGTCTTGATAGACACGGTTGAAAGAGAGGAGCAGTCTCAATGGAGATTTTGCTCTGAACGCCTAACAGCTCTCAATACATCTCTAGCTGACTGATTGCAAGATAGAAACTTATAAAAAAAACGAAATAAAAGAATAATACTAAAAACTATTGTCGAAATTACTTGAAAATTAAAGATAGGCGAGGAAATAAACGGAGGGCGTAGGCGGCTCGGAATTAAATATTTGTCGTCATATACATATTAACGTAACCTGGGTCGCCAACTGGCAGCCTAAGTGAAAAAAGACCCCTGTAAATGAAAATAAATTATGTACCACGTTGACCCTTACAGGGATAGTTACGAAATATTGTTTTTAAAGAACGCCGACGACGGAGCAAAAATCTGCGGACGGATCGTATCTTATTCAATTATAACGATTAACTGATTTTTGTTTTTTTTTAGCCTTTGAATTTACTGAACAGTGTTTTAATACTTGTTCACCAATAAACCGAGTTCAGCAAAGGAAAAGTTCAGGATTTAAAAAAATCTAAATTCAAATAGCCTTGAACCGCTGTTTATACCTTTGAACCACAAAATGCCGATGTGAATGATCAGTTCAGATATATATTATTAGACGATTTTGGTTTTCTGGTAACGTAAGTAATTCGAAGGAGTTAAGAAATGTACCTAATTCGGAAAAGAACGCACTCAAAACTTGAGTAATAAATTAAATCCGGTATGCGTTATGATTTTTATGTTAAATATGGTTAAAATAGTTAATTTACACAGTATTAACGTGGAAGGTTTCGCTATTATTAGATATTGTATCGATATAGGTTTTTATTATTTATATCTTATCTTAATATATATAAATTACGTGTCACGTTGTTTGTCCGCTATGGACTCCTAAACTACCGAACCAATATCAATCAAATTTGTACACCGTGTGCAGTTCGATCCAACTTAAAAGATAGGATACCCGCTCTCAATTTATACCCGCAATATTATTTTATTGCAAAATATTTGTTTATTATTTAATAGTCACAATTCTAACAGATGGCGCTGTGTTGAAAGTACCAACGTTTCACATAAGCTACAATTTAATGACATAACCGCCAATAAAGCATGGTGTACCCCATGACTGGTGTTCTCCTACCGTTTCCTTTGAATAGTTTACTACTATGTATTATAGCAAAAACCTTAGCCACAGCAACGCTTGGCCGGTCTGCTAGTAATATTATATTTTTTTGCAAAACCGTAAGCCTTTTCTTAAACTGATTAGATTATTATAGGTTCCTGAAGATTTACACATGAGTCAGCGGAATTATACAGTTTAGTGAGAGAATGGCAAATTTTCAAATTATCTTTACTCAAAAATACCATTAAACCAGATTCACAAAGGAAGAGATACACAAATTTAAGGAACATACCTTACTGGATACAAAAATGTTACCTATGCAAAAATAAGAAAAGTGAAAGTGTGGCAGTATTACGTAACAGAAAAGATTTTTGATTATCTTTTACATATATTATGCACAACAACGTAGCAGGAATGAATTTGTTTTTGAAACTAGACCAAAGTCATGACCAGGGGGATATATTTTTCCGTAGAAGTACTAATAATTCAGAAGTACTCCTTCAAATTGTGTTTCGCTGTGATTGTATGAGACAAATTAGTTATTCAACTAAAACGGTGCCAATTAACTAATTTATTATTAATGTTATTTATTTAGCTATCTACGTTGAAAGCCTAGCAAATACAGTATAAGTTCAAAATTTCACAATTTATTACGATCAATGCTTATATGCGAATGAAATCTGCCTTTTGCAATTTAACATAACTATTATCCTCAATACACATTTCAATTAAAATACATTAATGCACAGATCATATAAGACCCTTTACTCTATTAACTCCTGTCGGTACTATAAAAATTTATACAGGTTATAAAACCTACTAAATATGCAGGGATAAAAATACATTGATTGATCAAGTAACGCATTTAACTTATTTATACAAAATTAGAGTATTCCATTTTCAAATAAGTCTAGAAAAGTAATTGCAAAATGACTTCACTAGAAATTGAATACGATTTCCCCTTACATTACAGTGAAACTTATGAAATTCAGCTGAAACTATAAAAAACGAAGCCTTATTTGTAACCAAAGGAAAACTATTTGTCAACCCAATCAAATATGTGACGAGAGAGTAAACAGAGCGTGCATGTGGCGAGGGTGTGATCAAATTCAATTTCGCACGATGGCGTCACCGATCATGTGAATGTTGGTTGGGGCTTTAGCGAAATATTATCGTAGCTGGGAAGCTCACGGTCACGCTCGCAGTAAAATCAATGTTTCGTTCCATGGTAATTGGTTTATTCATGATTGTATTTAAGTTCGTAGGGATAAACTGTAAAGAAAATGGCAAAGACGGCTACGTTTTAATAAATGATATTAATTTGAGCCACCCTTGTGTCTTTTAAAATAAAAATCAAAGTCATTTATATATATAGGTAACACAATGTACACTTTTGAACTTCAAAAAAGAAATATATATTAATGCTTCTAATTTTACATTTAATGCCAGTTCTTAATTCATGGGCGTAGAACGGAAGAATAGAACTAGTTATAAACTTTCCGCCACTCCTTTTAATCGCCAAGTTTTTTATTTCACAATGTTTGTAAGGAGCTGCACCATGTTCCACGTGACATTTTAAGGAAAAAATAGTTAATTAATAATAATAAAATAAATGAAAAACAAAGATTTGTCCTCTGGAGGCATGGTGAAATAGGAGCACGCACTTACATTCCCGTGGGAACCACACGCAAATACACAGTCAAAATAACTAACATCACCGCATACACGAATTCAAGTCCGACCAGTCACCACAAGTAGCACCCGTTCACAAAAAAAGTTTAAAAATAGGAATACGATGATACTGAATTGAAATGTTTCATAAAGTGTGCGCATTTCTACATTAAATTGAGTCGTTATTAATAATATCAGTTAACAACAGATTTACAGATACTCGTCAGGCTTCGATTAGACGTGAACTTCAAAGCTAACGAAAGCTCAAAGCTAAAGCCAGGACTGCAGCCTGTCTCTAACGAAGCATTGCTAATGCACGGCATTACATAATATACAGTCACTTTGTTAAATAAATGGGCACTTAGTTGCTCTTACTATGTTGTATGTGAATCTATCACATGATACTTATGCATACTAAATCTCTATGATATGAATATAATTTTTTGGTTGGTTATATAGCTTGGAAGAGACGTTTAAGCCACCAAGACTTACTTTCTATGATGAAACTAAAATAACATATATAATATATATACATTCAGCTTTAGTAAGAATTTAAAATTCGAATTAAAAATTATACCTACACAATATTATATTCCGAAGCATGAATGTAATGTAAACACAATCAATTTTTAAAATATATTTCTCGGAAGACATAGGTATTTGATTGCGTTAGTAAAATCTAAGCTAAATGCTAATATTCATTTATATTTTTTGTTTGTTACGTAATGCATTCTTTTTAGACGTTTTTATAAATATTAAATCTTTGTACTAAGGTTAGAAAGAACCGAAATACGAAATTATTTATAATTCAGTTTCCCGTTAATAATACAAGTGCCTTCGAATTCAACATGAAAGACAGCTTCACTAATGGCTCCCAAATTTTTAAGAAGATCTTTGACATTCCTTGATACGAATTAAGTTCCTTTTCCTTTTTTACCGATCACAAATAACCCGGGTTCTTTTTCTATTTAATTATACATATTAATACAAAATTTAAAAGCAATATGTGTGTATTTAACTATATGAATAGCACGTCATTTATTTTTTTATTTTAATACACCCTTCGAATTTTACATGTCTCATTTTCCCTTCGATGAATTTGTTCTATTTTCTAGGTTTTTAGCGGTATGTTCAAAAATCGCAGTTTTATTTTATTTATTACGTCTCAACGATAATTAAATAGATGTTCAAGATATATGATATGATAGGTACGGCATTTATTTACGACGAGGCACACGATTTGTTCCTAATACATAAGAGGAGCATACTATCAGACTAATTTTAATCTTTTATTTTATTTGTAATATAATATGAATACGGTATACCGTAATTATTATATTACTATCTATAATAATTACGGTACAGTATAAATAATTATATACTATACTATAATTACTATAGTAAAAAGCGTGGAAAATAATGCCAGTTCTTGTACATTTTACGCCCTTAATTTGAGAACTGGCAGTAATATGAATTTCAGTAATTATTTAAAACTTTATAAGTGTAAAGTTACTATGATTAAATATATTTCAACTTTGACTTTGTTTTCAAGACTCGATGTGATAATTATAAAACTCGCATTAGAACAATAAAATCAATTTATGTACCTCTTACGAATTCACAAATCCATCCATATCAAGTAGGCCCTTGGAATCCTCCTTCTCTTTGTTGACCGCTCGCCAAACATTAGAGGAATATCCATCTCATATACGCTTTTACGTAGGCCTGACTGGGCCGAATCTTAATAAAGAGTTTTCTGTTACCGAGTGAATATTAGATGCTTACTAAGTATTATGTTACAAAAATTTTAGTTTAGGGTAATTGATAGTCTGCATTTTTATAAAGACATGTTAAGTGTTATAGAAAAAGGGGCAAATGGGCAGGAGGAACACCTGATTTTACTGTCAAAAGGCTTGCAGGTGCTTAAGAGTTGGTACGCTCTTTTCTGGTCTAAATCTAATTAGTGTGGAAATTCTTCAGTGGGCAGCTATCTTAAAAAACGCTCAGTTATGGAACGATGGACGTCTCAGTGATACGGGTGGAAAATTGTATTCTGCCTAATACAGTAGATATATGTATATGTATATGAAAGAAATATATTAGCTAGCAAAAATATAAATAACTGACTAATTATATTTAAAAAATAATGCATTCTAGCTTAGAAGTTTCCGAAATTTTGTAAAAAAACTGACGATTTAAAAGAGCGACGAAGTTTTTATTGCTCGTTCTTCCCATCGGTCTACAAGGGCGGCTTGCCTTAGACCCAAAAAGTCGACGGTGTGTCCTAGGCATTGGAGGCTGATCACCTACTTGCCTATTAGATTTAAAAATGATCATGAAACAGATTCAGAAATCTGGGGCCAGACCTAAGGTTGTAGCGCCACTGATTTATTTATTTATTAAACATATTCTTTAGTACAAATAAATCATATAGCCAGTAGATTTATTATAACCACCAAACCATGTGATAAATGATACAAACGCGCAAGTTATTCGATTGTTTGTAGCTTTCTACGATGAATTATATATATTTTTGAGTTGGGTATAAATACTCCATAAGATACGGATACGGTAAAAATAATATATTACTGAATCTCTCATCATATAAAATCCCAAAACCTATAACACTGTGTGCTTTATTTATCACTCGAAACAATTATGATTTTGTTGGGTTTGAACTTATGATCTCAGTCTCTGAGGGCTTATGCAGTGGCGTAGCTACCTAGGGGCTAGGCGGGGCAGTGCCCCGGGGCCCTCAAGCTTAGGGGGCCCTCAAATCCTTACCAGAAATCTCGATCGAACTGAAATTTTTCTCCCATTTTCAAAATAAATATGACAGGTTGCTTATCCAGTAGCTTAGCATTTTTAAAGTATTTGTATATTTTTATTTGATAAAACCTTATCAGTTTACACAACAGGGGGCCCCATATTTCAATTTGCCCCAGGGCCCTTGGTTGCCTAGCTACGCTACTGGGCTTATGATGCCTGTTTGCGCCACCGAGATATACAAAATAATTTAAAAATATGCGTTACTTATAAAACCTACAACATCTCACATAGTTCGAAACAATTATTATTATATTCTAAGATTTGGTTTGCACATGTGTTTCACGAAGTTAGGGCGTGGCTTACCAAACTAACAAGTTTAGATTAATGATACTCCTTCGCATATGGTGTACTTAATTAGGGAAATCTGAGGCGGAAATTCAACCTTTCAATATCTTATTTAATGGAAACTACATAAAGGATGTGTTTATAAACCACTGTTTTATATATTCCTCCCAAGGAATTTTGCCAGAGTTTGTCTATGATTGAATAGCAAATTAGCTATATAATGTCTATCGCTAGCTTGAATAATCTACGAGGGCACAGACTTAATTTAATAATAAAAACTTTGAATAAACAACAACATCTTTCACGCGTACAGTGCGACTGATGACAAAAAAGGTATGTAAAATTTGACACTTTATACAATCTTTTCTAATAATAAATCAAAATCAGTTGCGCTACCTTTCTAGGTCTAATAGGCAAGTAGGTGATCAGCCTCCTGTGCCTGCAACATGTGTTCGACTTTTTGGGTTTAAAGCAAGCTGGTTTCCTTAATGTTTTCCTTCACCGTTCGAGCGAATGTTAAATGCGCATTTAGAAAGAAAGTCCATTGGTGCACAGCTGGGGATCGAAGGCCAACACTGCGGCGTTAAATTACTCGAGCACCGGTAAATATTGACACGAATTAAAGGTAGGTTTATGGTCTCCTCGTAGTGGTAATAGGATATTAAATTAATGTTTTTCATACAAACACAAGTACAGGGTATATATAGAACTATACCGAATCGTAAAAACTAATCCTATTGACAAAAGTAAATTGTCTTTGAAGAAGGAATAAAAATAGTGCAAAGTAACAATGATGTAACAAGAGTTCCAGTAAATTCCCTCTAGAGAGCGATTTCAGTAGATTGACACTTCTAATTAAGGCTCAATTTACCAACTCTTTTCGTTTTCCGCTTGTAGCGTTGCATTTATGTCTCAATTACAAATTTTAACGACGCATTTAGTTACATAGTTTTTCCAAATTGTCGATCATGTATTACTAGAATCTCGTTTCTGAGGTCGTAGTTTCTACCAGTGCACAAATATACTTTCTGTCTATGTGCGCATTTAAGACTCTCTGTTATGGTGGGCAGGTCTTAGAGCCATAAAGTTGATAGCGTCAGGCACAGAAATCTGATCACCTACTTTCCTATTGGAATATACCAATGATCTCGAACAGATACGGAAATTAGATCTCAGACCTAAAAGGTTGTGCCGCCATTTGATTTTTATTTATAAAAAGTTCGAAATAACCTTACGAAATTATAATGTTATAAGTTTCCTAAATTCGTCAAAGTTCTCCTTTTTACAACATTGTTGTTGACGTTAAGTTCACAAATATCCGTAATAAATTCTTACACATGAATAGCATTAAAAGTAAATTAATTTCACATTTTTTATTGTATTACTTTCTATAGGAATACAGAATCGTTTTAAAAAATTCTTAAAGTTATTCAAAAAATATTCATAACTATCTTTAATAAATAAATATGAATGAACAAGAATGACAGTTTCAGTTTAAACATATAACAGGATTAAAATGTTGCTTTAGATTGAACAACCAATCTCTAGACTAAACATTTAGTCTATTTTTAAACTACTAAAAAAACGAAGTAAGAGGGCATAAACTCGTTCTTTTTTGTGTTGAGTATAGTGTATGAATATAAACTAACATTTATAAATAGCCCGACAATTTAAGGTAACAAAAGCAACGTTCAAATTATAGCCATAATTTTCCGTTGTACTCCGATAAAATAGTAAACATTTCGACATCAGCTAATGGACTCCTGTACCTGTGGGCGATGGGCTTTTAACTTATGAAGCAAGGTTATATTCTCCGCGTATTATTTTGACCTTTGTCCCGCCCTTTTTGTTTTATTGCCGTAATAAAACCGCACTTTACTATACCGATATGTTCACGTTTCTTTGA
The DNA here is from genome assembly GCF_905475465.1 of Pieris napi. NCBI lineage: Eukaryota > Metazoa > Arthropoda > Insecta > Lepidoptera > Pieridae > Pieris > Pieris napi. The sequence continues at coordinate 5,851,238 of NC_062252.1, forward strand.
CACTTTCTTCACGATTGGAGTGAATCACTTGGTGTTTACAGAAAATGAATATGGAGTGAAGTAAATGATACTATTTAGGTTAGATTTAAAAGGCCAATCTAGGCTAGGCCCTGTTAGGCCTGCAATTTAAAGTCAGGCGTTGCTCTGCCCCGGATTTATTCTTTCTACGTCTGTTAGAAAAATAGCACGTTTTAGACAATTTAAAAATCTAAGACGTGTGTAAAGGCTGATAAATGAAAGAGTTGCAGATAGTGTGACTAGATTATTCTTAAATATCTAAGTATAACGTCTCATTCACCGTCACTGCCATTCGGTTGGCGTATACCTACCTGAAGCCGTGCAGAGCTCGTAAACTAAATTTACATTTAAGAAACAACTAACAACACTGCACAATTAAACCTCTTATATTTTTATGTATGTCTATTTTTATATTAATTAGTTTCGTGTAATATTTAATGTTTATATTATTTATGTTTGGGTTTTCTGGAAGAAACTGAGTCTGCTTTTAGCAGGACCGCCCAATTACTTACTCGTCTTCATTTATTTCATTTTACTTTCCTTCTGTTTCGTGTAATTGTCATGATGTATTTTTTTTAAGTAACAGGAGTCAAACGGGTTGGAGGCTCACCTGATGTTAAGAGATGGCCGCCCATAGCCACTCATATGCCAAAAGGCTCGCAAGTGTGATGCCAGCCTTTTAAGAATCACGCTCTTTTCTTGTGTAAAGTTATTATCATATGTGGTTTAAATTTAACGTAATTAGTCGTGCATGTCTAGTTAGAATTAACAGATTTTTATTCTATATATTTACTTCAGCAGCAATGATTTTAATAAGATGAAATAGGATGTAAGACGAGTAAAAAACAGTGGAAAGTCAAGGTATTTTTGCCTTCACATTAAATCATCTTAGTGAAAAATGATGTTAATATTACCCTCGTTGCAAACCCAAATTTGGTACATCACTCATCTTATTTTGACAGAAAACGAGGGCTTCGTGGGGTTTCTTATTAAGACTCAATCAATATTTTTCACGATACTTGTCAACAGCACTGATATTGACGTTTGAATGACAGAATTGTCAATTGTCAAAAAGTCCTTTCTAAATGCCGCTTAAGTTTCATTATTCTGTAAGTATTTTTCGAAATTATATTCTGCGAGGAGAAATATATGAAAAGTTAATCTCCTCAAACTTTCAATACAGTTTGATGTATTTATCAGATTCAATCGAAAAAATGGTAAAAGCTTTCCATCGATCGGGACTTGCGTTGCGTGTCAACAATATCATAAATCCTTACTAAACATTACTAATGATGACCGTGCTATTTTGGTACTCATTACGAATAACAAAAATTAACCGTTTATAGTGTCTCGTTATACTGATAAACATCGGAATATAAAAATATAGTCATATTTTTTTTTATGTACCTAATAGGAGGCAAACGCGCAGGAGGCTCACCTGATGTTAAGTGATACCGCCGCCCATGGACACTCACAATGCCAGAAGGCTCGCAAGTGCGTTGCCGGCCTTTCAAGAATTGGTAATATTTACGCCTCACGCATAAATTATCACAATATGAAATATATTTTACAAAGCCTTTATACATTTTTAAAGAACAGGGGCAAACGGGCAGGAGCACACCTGATGTTAAGTGATACGCCGCCCATGGACACTCAATGCCAGAGGGCTTGCGAGGGCATCGCCGGTCTTTTATACTTGAAAAAAATACGTGCTTTTTTGTACTGAATATTTTAAATCTTTAATAAAATCGAAACATATACTGATTGAGCTCTGGGACGCAAATTAATACTGTTATTGGAATTTCATTAACGCTTTATGGAATTTTACTTAATAATAATTGGATATGACATCGATTTTAGAGTGACATTTGCATGTGTACTTTACGAGCAAAGGCTCAGTTTGCTCACTTAGGCCATCTACTTTATAGCCGTGGCGATTAGGTACCTAAATAGTTGGAGTTACGCCCTGAGAGTATATCCAGACGCAGGAACTCTCTTCCGCATTTGCATTATAGCATTTATTTAATTAAATTAGTTTGTTTAACGCGGATTATATGTTATATTTTCACATTACTTAAAACATTTGACCCAGGAACTGAACATGTTCATTTACGAGTATGTTCGTAAGCGACTTCTTCTTTGCCAACTAAATATATGTTCATATTCGGATATGAGATATTTCTGCGTCTTTGTTTGTGTTGTACAAAAAAAATTGTTTTAGTAATTTTTGACTCACAATTGTTTAAAGACACGAAAGAATTTCAACCTAAAACAATTATTTTTTCATCGGTTTAATAAAATGAGGGACGCGATATGCGTCAAGCATAGTGGTCATACATCATTATATAGATACTAGCTGCCCCCGCGAACTTCGTTTCTTCTTAATGCCTAGCCTATCTTTTTAGTAAATATCTACCAACATGGAACATTTTGCTATGCTACCCCAGAGACTATTCGGTTTTCCGGAATGAAAACTTTTTCGGTTTTTCTGTAATTTTGCTCTATATAAACCTCAGAGTTCAAGTCGTAAGATTTAAGTTAACAAATAAAAAATATGGGTTGTATGTATTTTTGTTCTATCTTAAAAAAATAAAAATATAAATATTGTGAAATTATGGTTCAATAACTAAAGTACTTAAGCCTATAGCATACATTTATCCCTTTTTACGCATACGTAACCATTGCCACTAAATGGTGAAAGTAATTTCCGACAAAAAAGCTGAAAATATCTTAACAGCCAAGTTGCAACACAAACTTTCACGCTAACGTACATCGAAGCTGATTACAATCCGTAAAATGCGACACCAGCTTTATCTAAAGCGGAAAAATAACGCCCATTTTCTATTTTCTCGTTACGAGAAAGATATAAGTGTTCCTTTGTTGATTTTTACGGCGTACTGGAATTTCGAGCTGTAAATCTTATTTCTTTGGACACTTCGATATTTCTAAATGTTCGAATTTATAGCCGTTTTTCATGAAAATTAAAGATAAGACTGTTTCAATTGAAGCACTACAATTTGTGAGAAAAAGACGAATCATAATAATAAAACAGTGTAAATAAATGTTTGTGTTAATGAATATATATAAATATATTGTTTTGAGAGTTCATTCTGTGGTTTTAAACCATTTCATTGGCTTTATTGCTAAGCAGTAGGCATACGCTTGTCCCTGCAGTAGCATCCATTTAATATATTTTCCTCGCGGAGCTTCTCGTTTTCTTTCAAAGTTCGATCTGTTCTGTGTACGTACTTTTATATTATTTAAAGCAACTTCAATGGGTTTTGCATGGTTATCATGGTAGATATTATTGCAGTACCATCAGTAATGTATATGAGGTACAGGATCGGCCCTAATAAACTTCCTGGTGGTATACCCGCAATGATTTCCATCAGTTATGAGTATGAATCATCGTAGCTCACCCTGAATATTTGGTTTTTAATGTCAAATTTGATACATTTACATTTGATAAAAGTCTAGGTAAGACTTTATCAAAAGCTTGTTGACTAGAAATATAGTTGCATAATTTTTTTCACTTCAAGAGCCTGCTATGGTGTTAGTAAACATATGAACTTGATCAATAGTCAAGTGCTTTTCTCTAAATCCAAATACATGTTTAAGTTTAGTTTAGTTTAAGTTTAGTTATAAGCTTTATATCTTCTAATATTGGCTTGAGCCTTTTTAGTTAGAATCTTTCTAAAAACTTGGAGAAAATAGGAGATAGAGATAGGTCTATTTGAACTTGTTTCATGTGGTGGTTACTCTGGATTGGGAATCATTAAGACTTCTGCTAATTTCCACAATCGTGTAACATATATCTTATGCATTCACGAAGCCTTCACTATATTTGTTAATTTTACAATTCCCTTTCTAGGCAAATAACTTAAAACATATCCTGTTATTTATTTCACGATATAAAAATCGTGTCTCATCTTGTTCATTGTTATTTCAACTGTAGCTAGTTAGTCAAGAAAAAAATAATTTCTTTGCCACTTTTTTAAAGGAAATACGTGGACAATAGGTATTTTCAATGGTTTTGTGGTTTTCCGAGGTGAAGGCTGTTTATTTTTAATACTCGAAATATTTTCTATTAAGTTTTTCATTATCCTATCACAATATGATTTTATATGTCTATTTAGTTCTTTTGTTAAATTGTTAATTATCCATACATCTTCAGTTTAAACGTTAATTAAAGCGGTTTGAGGTAACATATGTTTGTTAATTAATTTGAAGCATAAAATACACAACACAGTTAACTTATGGAACCAAATTCAGTTGGGTAATTTTCTTAATTGATTATAATTCTAATATTGCGTCAATTACAGTGCTCAGTTATACTAAATTATGTTAAGACCAACAATTAACTTGAACAGACAATGCGAATTGGTTTAACGCAACCTTATAGAGTAAGCTTCAGAGACGAGACTTAAGCTGCGTATACATTAAGGCCCTTCTCCCATTACGATACGCCCGCGCGACTCTAGTCTCGGAGACTAGTCGCCGCGAAGTATCTCACATACATTTATATGGACACTCTCACATTACGATACTGGTATTCTACGCGTTCGCGACTAGTCTCGCGATACCCGCCGTGTTGGTCGCTTGTGCGTCGCGTCTCGCGCGTTTCGACAAGATGGCGGCGGAGCAAGAAACAAATATTAAGTTTGTACAAGAAATTGAAAAACATGCTTGTTTATATAACTACAAACTACCTGAATACATGCGAAAAAATATAATAGACAAGACTTGGGCAGAAATTGGGAACAAATTTCAAATAACAGGTTGGTTTTTTTTGTACACATACATAGTTTATTATTATCAATGTTACATTGTATTCTGCAAACAGGATTGGTATTGCCAAGGCAATGAACCTTGCTCAGATATAAAGTAGTTTGCTAAATAATTTCGTTGATTATGTGGTGACATATTTGCCGTTATTTCTATATTATGAGGTGGTATTGTCGTTGTAACGGGAATAGTGACCGATCTGTTTTGTATAAACTCCCTTGGACTATATAGAATACCCTCACGTTTTCGAACATAGTTGTGTAAAATACACACTGCTTTTATTATATTTGATACTTTTTCTATTGTATGACATCTTATAGCAGTACTTAATACTTGAAATTTTTCAGCCATCATCCCAAAAGCACATTCAATTGTATTCCTCCCTCGGCTTAGTCTGTAGTTAAATACCCTTCTCAAGTCATTCAAGGTTCTTTGGGGATATGGTCTCATCAAGTAAGATAGAAGGGGAAATGCCTCATCCCCAATAAAATAGTATGGAAATTCATAGTTAGATTGGTCATTAGGAAGTTTGGAATGTAAAGGAATATTAAGACGTCCATGTTCTATCCAACGTTTGATCCTGGAAGCACTGAAAATTCCACCGTCGCTGTTCCTACCCGCATAGCCAGTCTCGATAACAGTAAATAATCCATCGGAATCACAACATGTCATTAAAACTATCGAATGGTAGGATTTGTAATTAAAATTACTTGATCCTGAATCTGGTAATTTTTCTATTCTGATGTGTTTACCATCACATGCCCCTAAGCAGTTGGGTAAATTCCAGAGGCGATCAAAACGAGCAGCAATGTCTTTCCAATGTTGCACATCTGGTAATGGCATATAGTCTCCATTTAATATCTCCCATATTATAACTGTCATTTCAGCTATGACCTTGCAAATTGTATTATCTCCTCTTGCAAAATACAATCCTAGGCTTACAAACGTACAACCTGACCCCAAATATCTGAAAAACAATTAATATTAAGGTTATTTTCAGGATCAGAAGCTAAAGAAAAGTGGAAAAATCTACGTAGTGTTTTTGTTCGCCACTTGAAACCGGCCAAAAGTGGAGCAGGTACTGCACAAAAAAAACCATACTACTTAGCAGACTATATGCAATTTACTGTACCCTTCATAAAAACAGCAGGAAAACCATCAGGAAATTTGAAAGAGACGATAGAACCACAGACACCTGATCTTGAACTATGTGAACAAACACAGTTCACAGAAAATGTACCTACAAGCACTCAACCAATCTCGCAACAGCAATCATCTCTTCCTTCTACTAGTACAAACACTCAACCAATCTCGCAACAGCAATCATCTCTTCCTTCTACTAGTACAAGCACTCAACCAATCTCGCAACAGCAATCATCTCTTCCTTCTACTAGTACAAGCACTCAACCAATCTCGCAACAGCAATTACCACCACCACCACCATCAACAAATAATAAAAAAAAACGGAAGAAGCTGGAAGAAACTCAAGCCGAGCAAGACATTTCAGCTTATTTTAAATTTAAACAATCTAAAATTCTAGAAAACTGTGACAGTACTGAAAATTCAAACAAAATGTTCTTACTGAGTTTACTATCGGACGTGAACAAAATGACTGATAGTCAAAGAAGACTGTTTAAGAGAAGAGTGCTTGCATTAATAGACGATATAATGGACCAAAGTAGTGAAAATATGAATAGTCCCATCACACTTTATTCTACTCCTTCACCGATGAGTGCTGCCGAGGTAATAAGTACGCCAATTACCATAAACGAAAGTCTGAATGTAGTACAATCAAATACTGCCAGTCTTTATTATGAATCAATACCTATGTTATTATCACAGGAAGATGAAGAATAAGTAATAATTATAAAGTACTTACATATTAAAATTTAATAAACATTTAATTACCTACATATGTCACAATGAAGTATTATTTACCTTAGGGTTATCAGAATCCTTTCTTCCGCACTGACACATTCTCTAAATTTAGTATTTCGTTGATGTATAGCTGGTTTTAATAATGTAACAAGATGCAAGTAGGTCTCTTTAGACATTCGGTAGAAAGATAAAAATTTCTTATCATCATGTTGTAGTTCTTGTGCGGCTACAAAAACTCTACAATTTATGTTTCTTTCAATATATGGATGAATCCAGTATTTTCTACTCTTGCGTTGACGTCTTCTATTTCTATAAAACAGAAAAACTGCAAGAGCTTCTTCGTCACTGGAGTCGCTCGACATAACGTCCGTCTACAAAAAACAAGTTTGCACAAATGATGAATTTAGTAATTTTTCAGTAGCATAATATGCGAGCGTCGCGTAGCGAACATGTATCCAACTAGTATTATACTCGAGTATCGTAACCTACAAGTATCGTAATGGGAGAAGGGCCTAAGCGCGGCAAACCATCGAACATTGGCGCGCGCGGCGGCCGCGCTCTATGTAGACGGGATCGCCGCGCGCGGCGACTCGAACATTGCCGCACTCGAACGTGCCGCGGGTCGATCCGCTCGCTGTCGGTTTTTGAGACCGCATCAAAGGAGCTTCAGTCGTTGGCTCGCGCGCAGTTGGGACGGTTATAGTTTTGGTGATTTGGCTCGCGCGGCGAATACGTAAAAATGGGTGCGTACATATACAGTTGTACATATATAAAGTTGGATTTAAATATTGATGACAAAGCTATAACTTATAAAGTGACTAATATAACAATTATATATTAATTACATACAAAAAAATGGGTGCGTGTACTTATGTACGCGCGTAAGAAGTTATACTTCTCTGGCATTATTAAAAATAGTTTTTGATTGCATGCAAATAATTAATTACATACAATTAAATAATCAAAGACTGGAAAAGGAGTCATTATAGTCAATAAAGTTCAGTTTACATTTGAAAAATTAAATAAATAAATATTTATTTTTCTTTTATTTTTTTTACAAATAAGATGGTGAATCACAATGGAAGCGGCAGCCGCCCGACCACGCGCGTCCATACTAGCAGGTTTACAAGAGTGAACTGGTCTGACTATCCGCCGCGGTCTGTTCGTGATGGATCGCCTGCCTGCGCGCGGCAGTCACGTCCAACTAAATTTATATCTAAATATTGGCTCGCGCGGCAAATGAAGGTCAACTCTGGTCGAACATTGGCTCGCGCGGCTGCAGCGCTTAATTTATACGCAGCTCTAGCGGTAAGAATGACTTCCGTATGTCAAAAACGTAGTGAGCATTCGAAATTAATTTGAACTCCAATCTTACCCAAAGAGTTATTTTGGTTTCTAAAGATAATAATGTATAAGTGTGACACAAAACAATAAAGCCTTAAAAACAATATAATTATTGTTCAAAAATAGTTTAAATATTAATTTGTGATATGTAGAAATCATAAATTTAAATACTGTTTAATTGTTATCCTAGTGTGGGGGCCAGTGCACTTTACTTTATCTAAATATCCGTATATTGTGTATAATAAAGTTTTTTTCTTTCTTAATACCTTTTGATGTCGTGGATATACAACTTTTTACTATAAAATTAGTATATTTAATTTCGTGGTAAAGCGAACTATAAGTAAAGATAAATTGAGAATACATATCGGCAGCTGGCATTTCAATTTTGTGGGGAGAATCAATCTGTGGTGAGTTACCACAGACAACGAATTTGAAACTGAATGATGAATTCTATGTTTACTAAGGGAAGTTCGTATTAATTAAAATTATTGGTTGATCATTTTAACATCATTTGTAATATTTAAACAAGGTTATATGAAAATTTTAATAACCAGATTATTTATTAGTGACTATAAGACCTATACAATTTGTTATTTTGAATTGTAATGAGCATTAGTTTTGAAAATTAAAATTTAAAACATTACACGAACCGAAGCTCAAAATCAATTTTCGACAAAATAAAACCTCATTTTGTGTCTTGTAACTGACGTATATTATTGCTAAAATTACATAAAACTATACAAATATTGGTGCATATTTGAATTTATAAAATACAACAGAAAATAATTTAAGTTAAAAATTATGATTTCCAATAAAAAATACGCAAGTACGCAAAAAATTACGAAGATCGTACTTTAATGCTAAGGTTGACGAGGGTGCTTCAAGTTTTATTTTGCCCTCGTCGCCTGTCTTCGCAGATAATGAAGCAAAAATTATATTAAAAGTATTCTTTTGAGATTTTATAATACCTAAAAAATTAGGTTCTAAAACGGCCGTGTTCAACTATTTGTATATTATAAAAGCAAATTTGTTTACATACCTAGACCTCTACATCGATTATATAATAAAAATATGCTTTTTTACTTAAAAATGAATGAATCAATGGCGTCACAACCTTTTTAGGTCAGGGCCTCAGACTTCTGTATCTGTTTTATGGTCATATGTTTATCTAATAGGCAAATTGGTGATCAGCCTTCTGTGCCTGACGCACGCTCTCGTCTGTTTTGGGTCTAAGGCAAGCTAGTTTCCTCACGATGTTTTCCTTTACCGTTCGAGCGAATCTTAAATGCGCACATAGAAAGAAAGTCCATTGGTGCACAGCCGGGGATCGAACCTACGATGAGGATGGGAGTCGCACGTTGAAGCTACCAAGTCAACACTGCTCTTACTTAAAAAATACTATAGTAAATAAAGACTAAGTCACTATTAGTCAAGCAAATACAAAGACTAACTAAGACTACTTTATTTACGAGAATTAAAAATAAAGACGCAAAAAACTCTAAACATTATCTAATTTTAAGTTTAGTGAATACTTGAAAATACATATAATGCAAATGATCATGTTCAAAGTAACCCTAAAGTTCGCGCCTTATCCAGCCAATCAGATCGTGACACGTAGCTGCCACAGAGTATACGCTTTCCGGTGAATGCAGTCCGTCCATGAAGTACTCTAAAGTTGTCGAATGCTATTAATGTTCCTGTAAAAAGAAATTTAAATGTAACCAGTAATATAAGTTATTAATCGAATGGCAATGAACATCATTTTGGCCGACATCTAAAAGATCTGATGAAATAAAATGATAAGAATCCTCACAAGTCGCAACTAACTACCATAAAATTAAATAAACCTGAATCAGTCTGACATAGTTTAAGCAACGTAGCGAAGTAGTTCATATACAATAAATTGTAAAATAAGTCAATAGGAAATATTGCGGAGGAGATGAAATAACAAAAAACTAAATGAAAAAAAACAAGCAATCGTGTATGTGTATAATGTATTTTTTATTAAATACAGTAATGTATTTTTACATTTCACTGATTATGTTATAGGCTAGCTTAATGAATGAATAAAGAAAATGAATTATTCAGCCAAAATTAATACCTGGTATTAGTTTAATTTGCCATTGGTTTTTGGGATCTTCGAAGTATCTCGCCAGATTCCTAAGAGCACGGTAGTATGTTCTGCACTCTTGAGAATTTTTGAATGTCATCGGAGACCGATCATAGGAATTAAATCTATAAAAATATATTAATTAAAAAAAAAACTTTGTAATTGCCAGACAAAGGGGCGACGAATAACATAATTATTATATTCTATTAAATAGGTATAATTTGTATTATATACCATAATTGATAGCAATATACGGAAAATAAATCATAAATGTAGTGTACAAAATTAATTAATCACACACACAGCGAAGTTCGTTTCCGAGGATATATTATTGATGTGAGAGAAATAGGCGAGCAGGCCGAGATAGTATTTTTTAACAGAACAAATTTTCTTAATAAGAAAACTTGAGTTAAGAGACATTTTATTTCCAAATCATTTATTTCAATTAGACCACCTAAAATGGCACTTTTGAACGTCAAATGAAATATAAAGATTCGAGATTCTAGTTGCCCCTTCCAACAGGTAGTTTCGTGGAGAAGAATGGTCAAGAAACTTTTACACTTACCTGATATGTTTAATATTATTAAATGTATCCAACTGAATTACTGGCGCGGAATGCTTCTGGAAACGTCCATCGCCAATATACTGCGCCTCGACTTCGAATTTAGTGAGAAACTCGAAATCTTCCGGATGTTCTTCTTTCAGTTTCATAGCGGCGTAAAACCCATCTATGAAGACATTTTCACCACCTGTACCGTTTGTATGTTCTGTGCAATGGAATATTTGAAGCCTGAAAATTTAAAGACAATTTTTTTTTTTAAAAGACAATTCACACCAATTGACCTAGTCCCATGCTAAGCTGGTGAAGCTTGTGTTATGGGTACTAGGCAACGGATATACATACATATTATAGATAGATATACATATAGATACATATTTAAACACCCAAGACCTAAGAAGAACACCAAATGCTCATCACATCGATGTTCGCCTCAGCCGGGGATCGAACCCGGGACCCATGGATTCGCAGTCAGGGGTACTAACCACTAGACCAATGAGTCGTATTTATATGTCTATCTATCTATAATATGTATGTTTATCCGTTGCCTAGTACCCATAACACAAGCTTCACCAGCTTAGCATGGGACTAGGTCAATTGGTGTGAAATGTCTTTAAAAAAAAAATGTCGCTGCAAATTAGAAATTTCATTGTTAAAATCGTGAAATAGAATAAATATTATTAAGGCGTTACGAAAAGTAATTGTGAGTATTAAGCGTTTATTCTATTACGTTTTCTCTTTAGAATTGAAGCTTCTTTTATAGGGCTATCAACACCGATTCGGTATTAACTTGCCTGAACCAATTTCATTAAAGTCTAATAAGCGAGACAAAATCTAATATCATTCATTTTCACGGTTCAATGCTAAAGGTTTTACCCTAAGAGCCGACGGAAATAAGCGGAAGGTCGGGCTTCGGACTGAGTTTAGAACCAGGTACTTGATAATCTTTTTGGGTTTATTGAAAATTATTGCGGTGTAAAATTTATTTTGGAATTAAATTTGTATGTGTAATTAACAAATCCAAATCCTATTTATTGTTTGTAAATAGATTTATTTAATTAAGTTACATAATTGTGTAATCACACATTTGCATTTACAATTCACATTCAAGGATCGTCATGCTCGCTTAAATGTCATTGCTTGAGGCGGCGTCCATGCGTCGGGTTGTATCTCTCCCTAAAATATGGCGAGGGGGCCGATGGCTGGCCATGCGTCATACTCGTGAACGTGTGCTGGTCGTACTTGAATTCGTGTATGCGGTGATGTTAGTTATTTCGAATATGTGTTTGCGTGTTGTTCCCACGAGAATGTAAGTGCGTGCTCCTATTTCTGCTGATAGAGGACAAGTCTTTGTTTTTAATTTATTTTATTATTATTAATTACTTAAGACGTCATGTGGAACATGGTGTAATGGTTGCAGCTCCTTACAAACGTTGTGTAAAAAAAAGAGTGGCGGAGAGTTTATTGCCAGTTCTGCTCTTCCGTTCTACGCCCTTGATTTGAGAACTGGCACTAAGTATAGACTAAAGTTAGAAGCGTTTCATATACATATCTTTTGTAATGTATTATGTATTTGTATAGAGGGCAAACGGGCAGGAATTGGAGGAGAAAGACTTCCAAGTGCGTTTATGAATTTGTACGCTCTTTTATTAAAAGACCCTGAATCGAATTGGTTCAGATTTTTTTATTAATTAATATAATTAATGATCTAAAAAATTTTTTGTTAATTTATTGAATCAACAATTCATTAAAGCTCCACCAGCCGTGTCCATTACGAGTTTATTTATATTTCTGGACTTGATCTTTACTAAATAATAACGTTTATTTAAGTTCACCATAGATATAATCGACACCTAAAATAGTTCTTTATTCAGTTCTTAAATCAGTCGTCATTAAAAATCGTAGCTGAGTTGTAGTCTAAATAACAATTAATCTAGTCTATCTAAGATAATTTAGATAATGGAGTCGGAGACTGAGTACAGCCGTTGAGAATAAACAAAAACATCACTTTCACAACGGGGATAATAAATATTTTAATAAGAGCATGAAGTGTACTCTAAATTCAAGAGGAACAATGAACGAGAGATTTTTGAGGTTACCCCTAGCGTGAAAAGTTAAGGGCGCATCTCTGGTTCAACATTACTTCCGCTCTACCGTACTTTACGAACCCTAACCGTAAGAAACCGTCCGTGAACGAATTGCTAAACAGATTTTGGAAACACCAGTATAAGAATTATAGTTCGTAGATATCTTTGATTTACGAGTTATAATTAAACATATTTTGTGTTCCGAATTTGTAACATTGTCTATCATATATTAAGAGACTCGTTGCATAGCCATTAAATAACTTTTATTTAAGTAGTTTTATGATTCTGAGGGTCTACTAAATTAATTTATTGGGTTACATTTTTAATGAGTAGTACGTTAACTAATTTATAGTATAGTAATTGGTAGCTTTTAAGCCTAGGGTAGTTTTGACACCCTTTAAGTATACGTACAACTTCCTAAAACGCTTTTTCCTGGTTTGCACCGAAAATTGGTTTTAATTCTCATAATATTGGCCAAAATCTTTCCATCAATGATAATAATATGGTATAGAAGCAACCAAATTCAAAACTAACGCATAATTAACAACCTGCCTTGCGATTCTGTAACTCACTTTTCGAACTCTCACAGCGGTTTTCGCAGCGGCGGTCGCGCTCAAATCAGACATGAAGCAGTCATTTTATGATTTGGCATTCTGAAAAAGAGGAAGCTTGTAGTTTATTGTTTAACAGAATGCCAAATCGTAAAATGACTGCTTGAAAAGTGAGTTACAGAATCGCAAGGCAGTATGGCATATTACATACCAGCACAAAATTAACCATTCGCATTCTTTTCTATGTGTATCTCAATACCCTCTGTTTGTCTCAGTCTTACAGATATAATCAGGAAAGTTATAATTCTAGTATTATATGACATGATATACATATAAATAATAGTTACCCAGCTGGTTCCGTGAAATATGTATTATCGGTATGTTGTTTTAAGGCGATGTTCATATAAGCTGTGTCAGCATGTTCTGGATTTGTGCTCACCTTCCACATCCCTCCAAACATAGTATGCTGTACACCACCCAGAGCTTGGCAGATTACCTCAGTCGCTTCCATTGTTGGCTCTACCTAAATGAGAATACGCCACGAGGGTGAAAATAGTGTTAATTTATGTTGTACTTATAAGATCAATCATAAAATTTAAGTAAAGCGCCAAATGCGCCATGCAATGGCGCCAAAACCCAAGACACGCGTCTGCCAAACCGAACGAACGCTGCCACAGATAAGTTAAAATATTTAAAAAAAGAACGTTCTAATATCAAAGATGACAAATGGATATATTAACTTCTTATAGAGTAACCTTCTTATTCAAAAAAACCAAATCAGTGTAATTGTATTTTAACTAAAGTACGCTTTTGTATCTTTATGCCAGATTATATATAGATCTTTATGCCAAATATTCACTGTAATTTAATTAAAGAAGTGCAATTAAACCTTTTTTTAGGAATTATTTGGACCTTTCGTAATGACAATGTATTTGTTGTAATGTATTTATATAGTTTCGTTAAATTATGTGCGATGTTTTAAAGTTAGTTGACCTTGAATTTTACGATAATACATTTAAGAATCATCATGTACTTTTTTAGCTCGAACACACAATTTCTATGATATATACGACTATAGTCTATAGCAAATTCTATTTACATTAATATAACTTTATGACAACAGATAACGTATTTAAAATTTGTACATGTTCCTATGTCACGAGCCCTCTGGCATTGAGTGTCCATGGGCGGCGGTATCACTTACCATCAGGTGAGCCTCCTGCCCGTTTGCCCCTGTTCTATAAAAAAAAACATGTAAAAACTGTCAAATAAAGTGTAAGAGTCAGTTATAACCTCCTTTTATCTGATCTCGTATGGTAATTGTTGTGTTTCAAAGGTCCAAATTCTCTAAACCTTTTTAGAATATAAAAAGTATAACCTTTGTTTTCCACCTTCATACACAATTAAAAACAATGAATTACCTGTTCAATCACAGCAATTCCATAATCGAGTAGAGATTGGAAGACTTTCTTCTCTCCTTCTATGTTATTAACGAATTCTTTGTCAGAAATCCTCGCAATTTTAGTGGCCACGGAATCGCCACACCACAAAACTGGTGGCCATTTTGGCAGTTTCCAATTTTCATAGCCATAAGGTTCTAAGAAATTAACATTGTAAGTGGATTTGTGACCATCGTTCCCTGGAAATGTAATTTAATTACTTAATTTGATTGTATAATTTTGAATTATAAGGTACAGGTGAGCCTTACAATGTAATTTAAAAACGGAAATAATGGAAGTTAAATAATTGGAAGAATTTTTAAAATTCTTATCCCAAATATCGCTTGCCCCGGAGTACAAAGTCGTAAATCACTATCACGACTGTTTTAATGTTTTCTCATTTTTACTTGGGGTGTGTACTATAACATTTTTCAAAATCTTTGCATAACATTTTGCCTTTATAGGCAAATCGTATATTTTATAATAGAATAATCTACGGAAATTGTTTTGTGCACAATGTTACTAATACTCGTTTACTTAAGTTTACTTCCCCTGAAATATATAGCTACAACTGGCCTGAAAAAATCTCTTACGAGCAACTTTGAGAGCGCTGCCGAGAAACCCCAATCAGCCAGCAGATCAAGCGACGCAAGTGGAATTGGTTAGGCCATACACTTCGAAGGGATCTCAATCATATTCCCAAGCAGGCGCTTGATTGGAACCCGCAAGGACAGCGGAAGCGTGGCAAGCTAACCTGGCGAAGTACAGTCGCAAACGAGGCAAAGAGAGCCGAAAAAACTTGGAGCGAGGTAAAAGCATTATAGACCAGGGTAGAAGCCTTTAAAAATAAATAAAAAGAGAAAAAAACTAGTAGGATTAAACATATGTAGGGAACCTAACCTAGGGAAGGGGATGACGGGTCTGGGCGTTACTGCATACGAATTTTTGCATTTTTGCATTTTCTGAGGAGATTTACTATAGAATTATATATATATATATATATATTTTTACCATAGGAAAGTAGAGATTTCAACGAACTGATAGCACACCAACTTTTTGAAAAAAGCTTATATTTTGACAGGTGAATTTTCGATTGAAAATTAGGGTGCTTTTTCGATATTAATTCAAAATAAGGTGAAAAAATTATTATTTCAAATCAAATAGATTACAGCGTATTAAAGACATAAAAAATTAAGCTTTCACCAAATTTCGTGGGAAAAAAAATAAATTTTGTAAAAGATAAAAACAAAAAACTTGGTTTTTTGAATTTTTCTCATAAATTTTGAGATAATGTGAAAAATGTCTAAATACAAAAGTTTTAGATCTTTTTATTATCTACAACTTTGCAATTTGAGATTTTTCCATAGGACTTTTAGTTTTGCCGGAAATCAAGATAAACCGTTTTTTACCCTTAAAACTCCCATACATTAGTTCACAAAAATAGATTAGTTCTTATTATCCTCGTAATAATAGCATTACCTCCTTTTATTTTCCTGAAAAAAAAATTTATTTTGCTTTTACGACTTTGTTCCCAGGTCAAGCGTGTATATCTAAAAGTGGTATTTGCCAGGTGTTCGAAGTAGATCTCAGAGTTGAAACGCATGATTAACCATTAGGCTGACAATTAAGTGGGTGCATTAATTTAAATAAGTTGAAATATATTGAAATTTGAATGTTTAAATACTTCGTGTCGCTTAGCAAATAGATAAACTTGACAAAGCACTCATTAACATTTTTTTCAGTTCTATATACCGTTTATTGTGTGTAAGTATATATTTTAAAAGAAAATCTAATATTACAAAGAAACTTTACTTTATTTATTACCCCCGCGAACTTCGTTTCGCTTTTATATGATTTTTTACTTAGCCTACCTTTTAAGTAGCTACATACAAACATATGGAAAATTTTGCTATGTTACCCGATAGATTGTTCGCTTTTCCGGATTAAAAACCTATTTTTTTTTTAATTTTACGAATACCTTTGAGTTCTAGGAATAAATATAAAATTACTCGAATGGTCGTCTTCTAAGCGTCAGCTACGCGCAAAACTGCGCATAGCCATATATTTTGTGATTAATTTTTATTTATAAAATGTATACTGTTTATTGTTAAAAACTAATGGTTTCAAAACCCATGTTGCCGGCGTTTGAGAGAGGACGCTCTTAATATTTATAGAAAGTACTTACATTTTATTTCAACGTTTGTATCGTTTGTTTTAACGCTTTGTATCATTACTTCGGGTATATCCAAAATATGATGAGCCCTTTGGTTTGTAGATGAATGATAACATTCTGGGCATCTGTAATTTATTAAAATAAATTTAAATTCATTAAAATTTTGAGGTATAGTGATAACATCGATTTTTTAGTATACAATGTTTACTTGCGAATCTCCGTAGTATAACTGTAACTAAAACTAAAACTTAGATACTCGCGTTAGTAAAATAAAATATGTTCCCATTTTACGTTTTCCAAATAAATAAAAAATACACCTGCAATGATCACGTAGCCAACAATCTTCGAAGGTCAAAACTGAGTCATTATGAAGGCGTAGCTTTAGCGTCGTCCCATCTACCGTAGCGCCTTTTATCACTGGAATTTAAATAAATACAAAAACTTAATTTAACTTTCTCTATTTCACGTTTTTGTTGTTTGTTTAAGCTGAAATTCAAGGATCAAAAGCTTGTATTCCGAATTGTATCTTACTTATAATTTTAAGCAATTGTTATGTACTCTTCTGATGCTGAGTATATTTTCATTTATAGGTACTTATTATGCCAAGGCCACACAGGAAAAAAGAAAAAAACAAGTTATACAAACTAGAACTTAAGGCCGATTTACATTATCTTAGTGTTTAGGAGAGTATTTTAGTACAACTTGAAAGGCAAGTTCTTTAGTGCTTTAATGCGTTGCGAGTGAACGTTTACATTTCTTCCAGTAGAGTATCATTACAGCGCCACAATGAACGCGCAACGACGTCGGCAAATACGCTCTATTCTACGCAAAATACTAACTGTAGTTATGGAACAAATAGAAGACGAGATTTTATTCGAAATAAATAAACTAAATATAAATAATAAATAAAATAGCTTCTTTTAAGGCAGTGTATTCCGAATGCCTAGCCAGCCCTGCGATTCTGTAACTCACTTTTCGAACTCACACAGCGGTTTTCGCATCGGCGGTCGCTCTCAAATCAGTCGTGAAGCAGTCATTTTCTGATTTGGCATTCTGATAAACAATAAACTACAAGCTCCCACCTTTTCAGTACAACTTGAAAGTACAACTTGAAAGGCAAGTTCTTTAGCGTAGCGTTTACTAAAGCAAGTAGCGTTTACATGTTTCAACTAATGGCCGATTTACATTATCTTAGTGTTTAGGAGAGTGCTTTAGTACAACTTGAAAGGCAAGTTCTTTAGCGTAGCATTTACTAAAGCAAGTAGCGTTTACATGTTTCAACTAAAGTACTATCCTAAAGCACTCTCCTAAACACTAAGATAATGTAAATCGGCCTTTAGATAATGTAAATCGGCCTTAATGTATGGCCTCGATAATAGGTGCGGACTGCGGACGTCATACACATTTTATGTTAATTACCAATAATTATACTTGATCCCTACAATACGTAACATATTATATAGACTCGTTCTATAAATTACTTGGTACGATTTAATAATGTGAAATATAATTAAATTTTATTTTTGTATCTTAACCTTAAATACAAAAGGTCTGTTAGTAAAATCGAAACTGTATCGGGAACGGTTTAAGAAGTTAATAGCAATTTGTTGTCGAGTCACGCGCCATTAGCATTGAGTAACAGTTTTGGAAACAACAACTTCGACTTAATGCCCTCTAATCGATATCATGAGCCAATGCCTTTTTCAGTACAGGATCTTTAATTAATTATATTAGTAAAGTAGTTTGTACACTATTATTAAATATGCGTGGGAAAGAATAATTTTTAAATAGCGTACCAACTGGCATATCTACTATGAAAATACTACTGTGTCTGGTTTTAAGAGACGGGTAATTATATAGAATGAAGTCATCACAATCAAATAAAAAGTTATTATACCATTCATACAACTGTAGAGTACTACATATTTCAAAGTAATACTAGGTAATGAATAAAAACAAAACACACGCACACATTCACAAGTCGTAACGAATAAAATAAAACTTAATGTCCAACAAGAATAAACGAACAAATTATATTTAAAATTACAATCATGATAACACAAAATTCGCGCCATTTCTAATGATAACAATCCATTGTAATTGTTTAAAAAAACTTACATATCATAACTGTTGCTTACAGGCAACAAGGCTAATCGAAGACTGACGCAAATTATATTTGTTTGTCACACGGGTTAACGACATGTCAACGGTCAAAAAATTATCTTAACAAAACACTTATGTCATCCTTTGTTACAAGGAGTTATAAGATAAAATTTTATGACAAAAGAACAACATGAAACAAACTAAATTCAACAAATCCTAAATAATAATTAACCTTCAACATCACGCTATCGCTTAGGCGAGTTTTGAATTTGCAAATCCAAACAAAACAAGTTCTAGAATCATTATCGTCAAAATATAACACATTTTCTCATTTCCAAACAAAATTAAAGAAAATTGTATATAAACAGAACACTAAAACATTGACAATTCACAAGGGCCGCCATTTTCTTTAAATCGAAAAAATACTTTTTAATGTTATATTGCCAGTAACTTTTTGTGATGGCTGAAGCACAAACCGTGACGGCCAAGAAAAAAAAACTTTTTGTGTTTTTATAAAATATTTTTTCTACATAACGATGATTTTACGTATTTTAACCCTTTACGTTAAAATGTTAAATGTAGCACAATATATTTACTAAGCAAATAAGTCATTATGACAGTTGAATATAATGATAAATGTCAGACGTCATAAAAACAAGCGAAAGTGTGAGTGAGACATTGTTTTTTTTTTTATGTAATAGGAGGCAAACGGGCAGGAGTTGTTTATACGCAGTTACTAACGTAACTTTAATAGTAATAGTATTTGTCGGTTGTTCAATAGGTAATTTTAATTTCAAATCAAGCTTTTGACAAAGCGAAGGTGGTTTTTTAATGACATTATAAATAAATTTGTCAAATATAGAATTTCTGCTCGATGCTTGATAATAATTAATTGTGATTATTAGCAATAGCTCATAATTACAAGTTCAGATTATCGTACTTCACTGAAGAAGCTTATCAGAGTTTGAAACGAAACCCACATAAAGTTTATTCGTGCATTATGCATGGAGATTACAGGTCGTACCAGGTGCTAGGAACGTGCTTCAAGTATAAAGGAAATCTAGACTGCATAACCTTAAAAAAACAGCCAAAGCAATTTCTATAGCCTAACATTTAAATTGTTTAACCGAATTCAACGAATTCTAGTATAGAGCACCAAACTTACAAAATATCACGTCTTTCTTTACCTACTAACGAACTTAGTTAAAGTGAAACTACAAAAAAAAACGTGTGTGTACTTATGTACACGCGTTAAAAGTTATACTTCTTTTGGCGCGTTAGGGAAATATGATGAGAGTAATTATTATCTATTCTTTATGTAGTTTTTTCCACAATCGTAGAATAAGGCGAAAGATAAAAAATTTGAAAAGATTTTTATCTTGTTACGCTAAAGAAGTATAACTTCTATCGCGTGTACATACTACATAAGTACACACACGTTTTTTTGTATTTTGTTTTTCGTATGTAAATAGAATTAAATGTGTATTTAAACAAATTTAATATAAAGAAGGACAAAGAAGAACATATTACAAATTCAGACCAGATTTAAAATATAAATTTCGTATATTCTAAGTTCGATAGACATGAATATAATAAATCATACTGAACGAAGATTGAGTGTCAGCCATTTTCGCTATAATTTTATTACATAACTTTATGACGGTATTAAAGGCAGAGCTTATCACATAATATAAGGTCGTGGTCTTGTCCTTTCAAGATTTGCAATAAAATATTGCACGATAACTTATCATATGTCCATCGCCTGACGTTGAACCCAAAGTTCCGATGTCAAATCCAATCCAAAAATCCAAATCCATATGAGTATTAACGTGATTCCTATTATATCCAAAACTGTGAGTTCCAATTTGGAACCGCATGCTACTTAATATTTTATTCAGAATGACTTCTTAAGGTACGTGATATAATTATGTAGAATTATAAGATACAATCCTCTTTTTTCAAAAGCAATACTACATTTACTATCGTTTTTTATTCATAGAAGTACTTGATGCTCTAAAGTATGTACCTACTCGCTAACTTATTTGATATGTTAAATGTCACTGTGTAACAATAGTCAATAGCAAGTTAATAACAATTAAAGTTTAGAATTTAAATTGCACTCCGTAATTCACTATCTCTTTGATACTCAATATAATGATTGGTAATGTCACGAAACAAAAGCTGTACTGTACGGCGTCGGTCATTTTACAAGTACTTTAAGAACGTGTGTATACGCTCTTATAAGGAGAATTAAACGTTAAATACCAAATCTATTAAAGATTTCGTAAAACATATTACTATTCCATTACCTATTGACACGTATCTATATCACGGTGCTTAATTCTCCGTTGATTTTTTATTTTGAAAATATTTTTGAAAAAGGAACAATATTCTAACACTGACCTACTGAACTGTATATGTTTTGCTTCATAAGTTTACAGGAAGTATAAACATAGAAATGATCATAATATTTACTTCGATATTGGCCTGCAATAATAATATTTGCTCTTGGCATTAATGTCAATCTTCTGTAAGATCAATGTTACATCACGGCCAAAAGGCCGGACTCGAGGTACTTTGCGACATCTGGCTACAAAACTTTATTAATAGCAGTTACCAGAATAAAACGACGTTTTATTTAAATAATTCATTTTACTGGACTTTTAATGTAATGGAATCTTTTTGAAAATATTATATTCGTGGTTTATACTGATGTTATAGATAAGTAAAAATTCTATCATGGCTTTTCAATGTAGGCGTTATACATACATTTACATAGTTTTATAGTATTTTGAACAAATATTATTGCAATAATATATTTGTTCTATTATGCAAATGTCACATACGTAAACAATGGAAAAATGTTGTATTGCACAGAAATTATTTGAATAATCAACAGTCATTAAATAGTTAGAATCTGTAAAAAAATCAAAAGTTAATTCATATAGTGATTAACACATTTTTGTACCACATTCTTGCAATAAATAAATCATTATTATTATTATAATAAAAAAAACAGAATTGTGAGACCGCGACTCCTAAAGTAGCGTCGCTAGATATTCACCTAACAGGATGAACTTCAAGAATCAAAAGTGTATGTTAATACATCGCTTGAAGTTTTTAATTGTCTCACAAGAACAAGCAAAAGCAATTTATTGTTATCGTGTCTTGAAATATAGCTAAAGTTGTCTTTAGAATAAAGTTCCGAACGCATTTATCTTACAGAATTCGCGGGAGGAAGCTAATTACTTTTACAAAGTCATTTTACAGCGAAATCTGTTAAACCTTTTGAATAATCACTCACATTTATTACGGGAAAAATATTAAATAAGCTGAAATTTCAACAGTTGATTAATTCAGTAGCAGTAGCAGTAGACAAGGCTGTAAGTTGGATATTCTAATTCTAGGAAGTACTTTTTTTGTTTAAAACAATTGTGAAATATATGTAAGATGTTTGAATTTTAAACGCCTACTAAATAAACATGAAATTCTTAAAACCCAACTTAGATTGCACAAACTATAAGTTTTTGCAACAAGGTCTTCATCAAACAAAAAACAAATGTTTTTATTAGATCAAGACCTTGTCCTAAGGACCACGGTGTATTATATATGTTCACTTATACTGTTTTATACAATTACAATACAACATATGTTCTGCCTTCATAGATTCTTTGATGTGTGATTGAATCCAAAAATTCAACCTCAATGGGTATATAAAAATTCAATTTCCTTTCATAGGATATAAATGAAACTAAAATTGACTGCTTTCGGTTCAAAGATACTTTATATCTCAAAGAATTACATTCACTTAGCGAGAAAATTTAGAGTAAGTTAGTTATGTACATCGTGTTATGAAATTATTTGAAAATACACTATATAAAATAAAAATATTACTTTCTAACAATATGTACCATATTTGTTACAAAAGTGCAGGTAGGTCGCATCGATGTTACAACAGGCATTATGTGACAATGAATAGTAATAATTTCTAAGACGCTCGTTCGCAGACATAAGTAAATGCTAGAATAGCCTTTTTGATGTTTTGTAAATACAATAATTATTCCATTAATTCATATTAAACTTTTACGATTGTTACAGACACAGATATAGAATATGGTTGTTTTTATTTTTCTTACTTTATAGGTATGTTGTTAATTATATGTACTTTTAAAAGTTTTTTAAATTTGTAAAAAGGTTTTATTTCTTTTAATCTGGGTGGCAATGTATTAAATATTTGTGCGCCTTGATACATAATATTAAGTTTTCCGTAATTAGTCCTTGGTTGTATTAAACATAATGTATCAATATTTCTTAATGAATATTTTGTATCTGATTTTTATATAATAATTTTGTATATTAAAATTGAGGTATTGTAAACGTATGTAAACGTATTTCGAACGTAAATTCTTATATTTTGAATCGTTTTAAGCTGCTGGCTATTTGCCCTATAAGTTAATGGATTCACCAATGAGCTGAAATCGTTGGAAGCTCTGGACTGGTGCCAGTCGGTTGCCATTTATCAATTAATCCACTTACGAACCCCATCTGTTACTTGCATTTGTTGACTCTTACAAATATAGTCTGATATTTCTTCGTCACTATTACGCTCAAACGTTACAAAAAAATCTAAGTTATTATTTAAGAGGCTTTTGACGCACGAACAAAATATAGGCAATCACAGCAATATGTGTTTTTAAATCTTAATATATATAAATTACGTGTCACGTTGTTTGTCCGCTATGGACTCCTAAACTACCGAACCGATATCAATCAAATTTGCATACCGTGTGTAGTTTGATTCAACTTAAAAGATAGGATAGCTTACATCTCAATTTATACCCGCAATATTATTTTATTGCAAAATATTTGTTTATTATTTGATAGTCATAATTCTAACAGATGGCGCTGTGTTGAAAGTACCAGCGTTTCACATAAGCTACAACTTAATGGCATAACCACCAAAACAGCATGGTGGACCGGTGTTCTCCTATCGTTTCCCATGAATAGTTTACTACTATGTAATGTATCAAAAATCTTAGCCACAGCAACGCTTGGCCGAGTCTGCTAGTATATTATATAATATTGATGTATGTATGTTCTTTACACCTCTTGATATTTTTACTGACTAATGTGAAGAAAAATTGTTTTATATTAGTAAAATGGAAGTTAAGCCCCATGGATCCGTCTTATCTTTAAGTCGGATCGGGATTCGGATACGACAGTAAAAACACTAAGCTCTAAGAACGTTATTTTTAAAACGATCAAGAACATTACTTTTTTTTGCAGTATAAAATTTTCAATTCAAATATAAATCATGAAAGTATTGAAATATCAAAATTGTTGAAAGAAAATTTGGTTTCATTCAACGCGGAGAATACATGCGCTTTCGTATAGAAATGAATTATAACCGTTTTCACTGAAAGCTTCTAGCTTTAAATATTTGTATTCTCAAGCGGTTTTGTCGCTGGGAAACGTGTTTGCAGAAGTTAATGCATTTTACTTTTGCACTGGTCAGTGTTAAAACTGGGTAAATTTACTTTTATAAATAGCGGTTATGAATCATTGAGATAAACTTCGAGTGACATTAAATTAAAGGAGGTCATTTAGATTTAGACTATAAATATTTTATAACATTTTCTTTTGTCTTAGTATATTTTTAACGCAGATTTTATTACTTATAACAAATTTTTTAGAACGCATATATTTATTTATTTATGATTTATTACCTTATTCACAAACATACACATAACAAAAATAAAAAAAACAGGTTCCAAAAGTTATAAGGCAACGGGCGGCCTTATCGCTAACAAGCGATTTCTTCGAGGCAACCTTAATGTGGAACAATGAAAAAGAAACACCTACAGAGGGTAGAGTACAAGAAATGCAAAAATTATTAACAAAAAAAAACTCAAAATAACTCGTTACTATAACTAAAATAAAATAAAGTAAAGTCTAAAGAAAAAATAAAAAAATTTTAAAATACAATCAAAAGGTTAACAGAGTCACAATAATTAATATATATAAGCAGAGGCTAAGAGCTAATAACGAGGCAGAAAGAAAATGATCAAAAAGAAGTTTTTTGAATAAATGTAAGATTTATATATTATCATTAACATGGACAAGTGCCGTGTTAGTCTAGTGGTCTCGCGAGTTCGTTGAAACCACCGTCGTGCATTGGTGCACCCGATGAACTCAACGTTCCTAAGTTCTGGCACGTATTATGTGGGAATGCTACAGTACTACAGTAGTCTCCTTATACAGTAGTGTCCAGCGTCAGCAAGCTCCCATTATGTTTATTATGAAAAACAGGCATCACTTATTCCGTGTCATTTAATTTGAATCGGTAGATATCCTTACGACGTTCAGTTTCGCGGTCACGTGGAGGGTAAGGCTAAATTAGCCTCCAAAAAGCTTGGTGTGCTCAGCAAGGCGAGACGGTACTTCACTCCGGGCCACCGTTTGCAACTATATAAAGCGGAAATTCGGCCCCACATGGAGTACAGTTCTCACCTCTGGGCGGGGGCTACCCAGTACCAGCTCCTTCCACTTGACCGTATTCAACGAAGGGGAGGGTCTGGTCTGTGTTTTTACGGTTCCCAGTACGACATGTTTGCATCGCATGGTAGCACAGGTGCAGACCTACCCTACCACCTCCCTCTGATGGGTAGGGTGGCGTGGTCTTGGGAGGAGTGCAGGTCACTGAGATCCCCAAGGCAAGTTTGGTGGACTATCCTTCTCGAGGTTGCCGACCCCGTTTTTGGTCTATTACCCTATGTAATAGACGCAACTGAAACCACCAAGCGATTAATTGCAGGGATGGAGAGGTCATGTCCTTGCAAGTTCATCATCCAAAAAGATAGGATGGTGGACAGTAAATGACCTCCCGCGTGTTTGTGCCGTGCGCGGGGACCCGTACGGGGGGATGAAGGAGTCCTGGGGGTTGAGTGTGACAGTGCGCCGGGAACAGTTGTGCGCTGCACACAACACGCCTCTTTGGTCTGGATTTCTCCTCACACGGGAGGCCATGGACTAGCTACCTGTGGTCAACCGGCTGCGGTATCCCATAAGCGGGCTACCAAGCGAGAGTCGGGGTGTGGGGGGGGGGGGGCGTCGGCGTGGCTCGGGACTCGGGGTGAGTTTGCGTCATCGTCTCGTGATGCGAACAGCTCCGTACTTCCTGGCAGCGTGCGGACGCGTCTGCCTTCCTACGCACTGGCTCTATACCGGAGGAGTAGCTCTGGCGTTTGCTTGCTGTGCAAGTGACGCCCCCGACTGAGGACTCCGTGGCGGGTGGAGAGCTCTGACGGTGAATTTATTACCTAACACCTCATGGACAAAGAGGCTTCAAAAACAAATAAACAGAACAAAAACAAGGCCACATCTAAGGATGTGGAATCTAACAAACAACACAGGGTTGCGTCTCAGGACGGGTCACGGTGCAAGGCGCCAGTGACACGACACTTTGATGCCCCTGTTTCTCACAAGGATGCGCCAATCCCGGCAGCGTCCAGTGAATCGAAGGAAAGGGAATCGACTGGGGACAAGCCAAACCGGGCTGCACCCAGGACCGTACCCAATCCATCAGAAACGACAAAACCACTGCACAGGGAAGCGTCCTCCGTCGCGGCTAGGTTAACTGCGTCGGTTGAGCCAAAGGAGGTCACTCTGGATGATGCAGCAGTACTGTATGCGTCTGAAGGTGTGACATCCACGGTTAGACCGATGCGGAATACCGTGTCAGAGACGGTGAATGTACCCGGTGCAGCGTCCTCAACCATGGACATGACGGCCCTGAAAACCGCAATACAGGAACCGACCATGACTATGGTTTTGAGCTCATCAAAGAGGCGACGGCTCAACAGGGTCAGAAGGGCGGCAGAACGGCAGGAGCTGTTAGCTGCTGCTCAAGGACCTCCTGTTAACCCAAAACCAGCCCCTGGAGCTAGCAGAGCAACAGGAGGCAGGAGATGGGAACCGAAGCCGACGGCGTCGAATGCCGCGCTAAGGCCTGACGGCTCCAAGTGCAGCACGAGACCCGAAAACAGTAAAAAACCGAAAACCAACGAACGAGTGAAGGGCCAGAAACGTGTACGGCCTGAGGACTCAGTTACACCGACTGGGGAAAGGAAAAGGGTAAAACTTAACCGACCTCGAACGGTGGGAGGGACCTCGGCCAGTTACGCGGAAGCGGCGGCAGCATACAAAACGAATGAGTTCTGTGTTGCTGTAATGACCGAGCCCTTCCTCGACATGACCCAAGAACAGGCGGAAGCCATCCGCCTACAAATCCAAGGTAAGCTGCATGACGAGTTAATGGCGGATTTTGCAGCTCCTCTAACAGAAGAAACGAAAGACATCAGGTTCCGGGGCAAAGCCCACTTCGCAGATGGCGTCCTAAAAATGTGGTGCGAGGACGCCTACGCGTTGAGGTGGCTGACCAGTACCTGCGATGCCATCACCAACCCTATAACAGACACCAAACTGGTAGTTAGGCCTCAGTCAGCAATCCCCAGCAAGGTTCCATGCTTACTTCACGTCCCAGATTATTCTAACAGCACGGAGAACCTGATGAGACTGCTTTTGAGGCAGAACCGCCACTACAACATCAGATCGTGGACTCTGACGCACGAGCGGAGAACGAAGGACCCGACAGGCGTCTCTCTCTTCTTCCGTGTGCCAGAGTCCGAGATCGTAACGATCAGGAAACAAGACAGGCGTGTTTACTATCTGCTGGGGAACATTTACATCCGCATCCTGGATAAGGATGAACCCTCGCAGGTGGCTGACGCCCCGCCTCAAGCCATTGCCAGCACATCGGGGACGGTGACACCGAGGCCAACGCCTTCCACGTCACTGACGGAGAAGGCTGCGGATGGCCGAGTGACCAAGACTCACGTTCCCATGGAGACGGCACAACTAACATCGGATGAGGAGTTATTTCAGGAGACCGGGGGGAGTGAACTCAGCGACAGCTGTCTGCGCTCCTCCCCTTCGCCAAACTGACCTCATTCAAGCCAACCTCCAGCATAGTCAAACAGCGTCGGCTTCCCTGCGCAGACTGCTGGAGACCAACCCCAAGACCATCGCCGCGATCCAGGAGCCGTGGATCCGGAATGGCAAGATATGCGGCCTGGGTAACACCGGTGGTAAAACCTTACTGGACACCCGCGTAAGTAACCCAAGAACCTGCATACTAATACCCAAACATGTACCAGCATTACTAATAAACGAACTATGTTCAAGGGACCTCACAGTTGTTAGGTTACCCAGGAACGAGCTTCCAGACATTGTCCTGGCGTCAGCCTACCTACCTGGCGACGAGGACGTGCCCACTCCGGAACTCGGTCTTCTAGCCGACTACTGCGAGAGGGAGCAACTGGAGCTCATCATAGCAGCAGACTCCAATGCACATCACAAGCTATGGGGTAATGCTAATACCAACGCTCGAGGTGAGAATATGCTTAATTTCATACTTAGTAATAATCTTATCCTAGCAAACAGCGGCTCAGAACCAACATTTATCAACGCACGTTCAAAAACCATAATTGACTTAACATTGATAACGCCAGGCCTGTCAGACCAGATACATGACTGGCATGTGTCTGGTGAATTATCATGCTCGGATCACAGGTGGATCCGCTTTGCAATCAAAGGGGACCTACCTAAACCACAACCTAGAAGAATACCTCGGAGAACTGATTCAGGAAAATTTCACAAACTAGTCAGCTCCGAGATAGCAAAACTAACATTACCAACAATAATTGATGCACAAGACATAGACAAACATGCAAATAACCTAACGTCCCTACTTCTGACAAGCTATGAGCAGTCATGCCCCCTCACCATGCCAAGATGGGGGGGCAAACAGAACTGGCGGTGCCCCGAACTGGAGAGACACCGCCGGAAGGTCAGAAAACTGTTCAATAGAGCGGGCAACACAATGAGGCCTAGGGATTGGGACAAGTATACAGTCGCTAGACGGCGGTTCAAGAAACTTCTTCGTACTAGAAAGCAAGAGTGCTGGAGACACTTCTGCACTAGTATTGAAAACAACAATCAGGCAAACAGAGTGAAATCATGCCTCTCTAGGGAAACCTATCACACGGTCGGCTGCCTAAAAAAACCTGACAACACATATACAAAAACTGACGAAGAAACATGTGAGCTACTGCTGGCGACTCACTTTCCTGGCTGTACAATTGCCAATGAGCAGACATGGCAGAAATACGCGGAAAGAGCAACCGTCAACTCCGACTGGCAGGTAGCTGACAAAATAGTCACAAGAGAAAAGGTAACATGGGCGATCAACTCTTTTCTTCCATTCAAAGCTGCGGGCTTGGACGGGATATTCCCAGGCCTACTAAGATGGGGTGGGAGCCTTGTAGTGGACTATCTGGTGCCATTATTCCGAGCCTGCATAGCTCACCGCTATATACCTCTGAAATGGAGAGAAGTAAAAATCATTTTTATACCTAAACCAGGAAGAGAGGACTATACCCAAGCAAAGTCCTTCAGACCCATCAGTCTCACATCATTTCTCCTCAAAACACTGGAGAGACTGGGAGACCTGGAGATACGCAGTCGGGTAACATTGGCTAAATTCCTCCATCCTAATCAGCATGCCTACAGCTCAGGCAAATCAACAGAATCATCACTCCATAACGTAGTATCCCGCATTGGCAACTCACTGAAAATAAAGCAGTCAACCCTCGGCGCATTCATTGACATTGAAGGTGCATTTGACAAAACGAACTTCACGAGCATTACCAATGCACTTGTCACTTGTGGAGTACCATCGACCCTTACAGAGTGGATAAATAACATGCTGAAACATCGAGCCATACAGTTCACCGTGAACACCACCACGCGTGGTGTTGTCAGCAGGGGCTGCCCACAGGGCGGTGTCCTTTCACCACTTTTGTGGAATCTAGTGGTAAATGAGCTCATCACAGAACTAAATGCTATCAATCTCTACACAGTAGGGTATGCGGATGATATAGCTATCCTAACATCGGGGAACTTTGAAAGCACCTTATGTGATCGCATGAGGAAGGCTTTCAGAGTAATTGAGAGATGGTGCAATCAGCACGAGCTATCTGTCAACCCGTCAAAAACGGAACTAGTCTTGTTCACAAACCGAAGGGTTCTTGGCTCGTACAGGCTACCAAAACTCTTCAACTCAGAACTAAGACTAAAAGAAAGCGTCAAGTACCTAGGTGTGATTCTAGACAGCAAACTGCTTTGGAACAAACACCTTGAACATAAACTAAACAAGGCCACGATTGCCTTTTATCAATGTAAAAAGATGCTAGGCGTCAAATGGGGCTTATCGCCTAAGATTACGCTATGGCTCTACACTGCCGTAATCAGGCCAATGCTGGCTTATGGAGCCCTAGTCTGGTGGCCGAGGACAGAACTCCAAACAGTAATAACTAAACTTGGGCGCTTCCAAAGGCTTGCCTTGTCCGCTGCCAGTGGTTGCATGAAAACAACGCCAACTTCAGCATTGGAGCTAGCCCTCCAAGTTGCACCCCTTGACATACACATACAGCAGGAGGCAGCATTGGCGGCCATCAGGCTTATGGTACTGGATTTATGGGGTAAAAATCATTACAGCACACACACAGCGATCCTAAACAGGGCAATAGAATACCAACCGCTAATAGCTGCGCCATGCGATAGGATTGTTAATCAACACATGCTAAACAAGAAATACCATGTACAACTGAGAGAAGAGGAATGTGATCGATCGACCGCGAACGAGCTACGCATATACACTGATGGCTCAAAGACAGGGAGCGGCTCCGGTGCTGGCATATTCTCTCAAGATCTCAACATCAAAACACACCTACCCCTAGGCATACACAGTTCGATTTTTCAATGCGAGTGTGTTGCCCTAACCGAAGCAGCCAGAGGCGTAAAGCGGTTGGGAGTTAATAACTTTTGTATTAAGCTCGTATCCGACAGCGCGTCTGTGCTGATGGCGTTAGGGGGTAACACGACAAACAGCAAACTGGTGCTGGAGTGCCACAATGCACTGGAGGCATTAGCCCTGACGAACAGGGTCACCCTACAGTGGATTAAGGGACACAGCGGATCTCTCGGCAATGACGCAGCCGATGAGCTTGCGAGGAGAGGCTCGGAAATGTTGCCGGCAGGCCCGTATCCGCTCCTACCCTTGCCCTTCTCGCAAGTGCGAACATGGATTCGCCAGAGATCTGAGGAACTCCAGCACCAACGTTGGTCATCAAGTGTGGACTGCAGGCAATCCAAATTGGTTCTGCCAGTGACTAACACAAGAATGACTAAACAACTTTTAAATCTAACCAGAAATAACCTCAAAATAATGATAGGGACAATCACGGGCCATTGCCTCCTTAATAAACACCTTTATGTCCTAGGCGTGACAGACAGCCCCATGTGCAGAGGCTGTTTCAACGCAGAGGAAACAGTCACCCACGTAGTCCTGGAGTGCGAGGCTGTGGCTAAACAACGTACAGAAATCCTCGGAACAGTGAGGTCGCTCCGTGAACCCTGCG
Source organism: Pieris napi (assembly GCF_905475465.1). Classification (NCBI taxonomy): domain Eukaryota; kingdom Metazoa; phylum Arthropoda; class Insecta; order Lepidoptera; family Pieridae; genus Pieris; species Pieris napi. The sequence continues at coordinate 5,882,824 of NC_062252.1, forward strand.
AAGTGCCCAGGAAGCTTCTGTGCTTCTGGAAGGAGTTAGGCTGGCTTAGTTAGCCAGGGCTCACGTACAACGGACCTAGTGAGAGTCTAAGTGCGGAAAACGAGTCCACAAACCATACCATACCATACCGTATTCAACGAAGAGCGGTTCGAATCGTCGACGACCAATCCCTCTCCGAGCGGCTTGATCCTTTGGGTTTGCATAGAGATGTGGAGTCACTCTACATCTTCTACCGCATTTACCATGGAGAGTGTTCAGTGGAGTTGTTCGTGATTAATACCTGCAGCTGAGTTTCATCATCGGACGTCGAGGCAGAATACGAAATTCCACCCGTATCACCTCGACGTCCGCCGTTCCAAAACTGAGCGTTTTTCAAGGCAGTTTTTGCCACCCACCACCATTTTGTGGAGCTGCCCACTGAAGTATTTCCGAACCAATTCGACTTAGGGTTCTCAAGAAAAGAGCGTACCAATTCTTAAAAGGCCAGCAACGCACCAGCCTCCAGCCCGATTGCCCCCCGTTCTATAAAAAAAAAACCTACTCATCGGCAAAGAAGACAGAGGGTGTTGGCCGAGAGAAAAAGCCTGCGTTAAAAACTCTGGGTACTCTTCTAAAATAGCTAATTATCATACAAAATTACTATGGCAAACAACACTTATTTTAAAACACATATCGTAAATTAATTAGTAGCCTGTCTAGCACTAGTCCCAGGCCTTTAATCAACTAGATAATCGTTAACTTTATAGTAAGCCTTTTTACATTTCTTTAATAATTTTTTTAAATTTATCTAAAGGCAAAGATAAAAGAGCCTCTGGGATTTTATTAAATAAATGTACCCACTGCGAGTGCTTGCTTAATAGTATTTTCGACTGTTCGCCGGTAACCTACTTATGAAACGTATGAAGGTAGAATACTGTGATTTAACACGTACTTAGAAAAGATACCACAGTTGACCATCGTATCGCCTTTGAGCCTTTTTGAGCACCATACAGCAGCATGATCATTACAAAACTGGCAATTTATTACAAAACAATGTCGTCTGTTATTGCAATTTTATGTTTTCCTTACATCATTTTATCGGGCACCTTGACATAAACATTGCGTAAATTATGATAAACTTTTAAAAACAGTACTTCAAATCTCTTCGTATTACATAAGGCGTTGATAATTAAAATATATGGCAAAACCAAACGCTTGAATATCAAATTTTTTATGTAATACAACGAGGACTTAGATACAGATCTTACGTAAATCAGTGTAACTGATTTTTTAATCTACTATATAAAAATAAGTCGGGTTTTCCTTCCTGACGCTATAACTCCAGAACGCACGAACCGATTTCCACGGTTTTGCATTCGTTGGAAAGGTCTCGGGCTCCGTGAGGTTGATAGCAAAAAAAAAGGTTGATAGGAAAAATTTCAACAGAAAAGCGGGATCACCAAACGAAATGTTACATAAAACGAAGCCATCTGGTGGCGAAACGGAGTTCGCCGCGTTTGCTAGTATATAAATATATCTTTCGCGGTAAGGTTTCTAAAAATAGAGCCACTGGACTGGAATAGATATCAATAAAAATTACATAACCTATAAACAAAAGACTACGGATTTAATTCGGCTCAATTTAAGTATTAAGTACTTGACTATAGTAACGTAAGTATTACAAAATTTATATCAACAAATACAATCGTCTGAATTTGACCCAATACAGTTAATCAAAAATAACTCATCGTGCCTTAGGGTACCCAGAGGATTTGTCAGCCATTTTGGTAGAAGCGAAAAAGGTAAAAAATTGGGGTCCCTAAATTGATACACGCATAATAAGCAATCTCTCGTAAAGGGGTTTTAGCTGAAAAAATATTAGAATTAGATGAGTAAATGCTGAAATAATATTTTCAAGAAATCTCAACCAGCAGAATCTTGTTACTTTAGGCGTATTTATTTAATTCGTAATCTTCGTGTATAATATGTTATTGGAAGAATCACAGGTTATATAGTGAAATATAATAATAATATAATATATTCTTAAAGTTTTCTATACATTATCTACATTCATCACATTGCATGCAAACATATATTGTCGGATTTCGATACTATGAGTTGTTGGTTTCTAAAGGTTTTAGGATTAAAACCGTTGCACTGTATGTTAAGAAATAATAGATAGGGCCTTTAGAAGAAGTCTTTATACAACACTGAGTTGAGGAGTACAAAACAAATCATTAATGAAACAAAAAAAAACAAATGACGGAGTATTCGTAACTATTTATGTTTTATTACTTTTACATAAAGAAATAAATCAGTGGCACTACAACCTCTTTAGGTTTGGGCCTCAGATATCTGAATCTGTTTCATGATCATTTTTAAATCTAATATGCAAGTAGGTGATCAGCCTCCAGTGCCTGACACACGCCGTCGACTTTTTGGGTCTAAGACATGTCGGTTTCCTTCACCGTTCGAGCGAATGTTAATTGCGTACATAGAAGGAAAGTCCATTGGAGCACAGCCGGGGATCGAACCTACGACTTCAGTGATGAGTGTCGCACCCTGAAGCCACTAGGCCAACACTGCTCTGATTACTTTTACATACATTTGTAAAGTATAGACATTTGTGCAAGATGAATACAATTAACGAGTTAAAGTGGTAATACACCGTTAAACTGATCGGTATAAATTATAATTCACCCGTTATCCTTGTTAAGCTCGTCCAACAGTCGGGAGAAATAGAGCCAGGTAATATACATGGGATAATGCAATTTGTGGAATTGATTAAAATTTATGTTAAGGTTAATTTTTAGCGGTAAATTAATTCAGGGTATCTTTACTAGGCGTTATAAAACAAACACTGATGTTTTTAGTTCCAATAAAATATATTTATTAAATTCGCGTAGTATTAGTGAATGAAACATGTATTAGACGTTTAAAATAATGCCTGTTAATGAACTAATAAATTTAAGTATTTTTGTTACACAATATCTATATATACAAAACAACTCTTTTAGCTATTCAAAGGGGGAACGCTGCCAGTACCTTCGGATCCTTGCCTAAAGGGACTTCTTTTAATAATTTATTTTAGTTATTATATTTTACGGTAAGTTATTGTTTTTTTTGTTACATTAATTCATGTTAGCTGTAGGATTACGAAATAAATGTGTTATATTTAAACAACTCTTGTATGTATAAATTATGATACTTGTTAAGAAAAGTTGTTATTAAGCTTTTTATTCTTTATATGTAATATTACTAATAAAATTGTATTAGCTGATAATCGCATTTTGCTTGGAATTCACTTGTATCTATCGAAACTATATTTTAGTACAAAACGGTTATATGCCTTATATATATATGGGAATTCTTACGCCAAAACAACCGTAGTTCCATCGTTACATTTGCATTTTTAGTCCGGATTTAGTGGTAGCAAAACTTTGCATAATTAATGAAAGGGTTCCAATCCGTCAGCCTAATTAACAGAGCGAGAAACAAGGATCCCGATACCAAGTCCAGTTTCTCTCTAGCAAATTGAATTACTACACCTAATCCTATTTCAGTAGTTAGTTAGTTCGATCTTATATCACCTTAGTACTTGCACATGGAACTGACATAATCGTTCTGGCGTTAGATTCTATATATTATTTATATATTTTTGGTTTATATACCGTCCCAATAGTTTTAGTTTTCTGAACATTTTATGAACTAATAAAGGAATAAACATATTATTTTACGAATGTTTGTTCCTTTATTAGTTTTCTTCCTATTGAAATATTATTTCCTATTTAGTTTATTTCCTATTGAAATAGATATATGATATGTATGGTGAATGTCATGGAAATGGATGAAGGAAGGACCGTTGCAGGAAGACATCCGTGGTCTCTGCAACGTTTGCAGAGACCACGGACTACTACTTGCTTTTGCATTCACGCATCATAGTACGAAATCTCCAATCTTTGTATGTATGTATGGCAATCAATTTCCGTACTTAGTTGCTCATTTGGTCCGTTGTTCGTAAAGTACTGGTTACGTAAGCCAGCCTAGTTCCTTCCAGAAGAATTTCGTTCGTTTCCTGGGCATTTAGTAAGCTTCACAGAGCGACCCACGAACGCCACTGCCTATCCTTCCTGGACCAGATGGGTGACTGACTTCTGCGCTGAAACAGCCTCTTCAGAAGGAATTGTCGCGCCAAGGACAAAGAGATGTTAAGCAAAGAGACAGTGGCCCGTAATTGTCAATTTTAATTTTAAGATTGAGACTGTCTCCAACCTTTGTATTAACAACATAAATATTACAGTTTACATAGTTTGCAGTGAGTGTTTCTATTATGATCGCAAAGTTAGGAGCACAGGGAATTGTCATACATAACGTCATTTTAGTTAGGTAACACGTACTCAGCTGATGCTTGTTAAAACTTCTCGACACTTCATTTATGATTTACATTTTTATTTACTTTAAAATGCAAAAATACTTTAGTGTTATTTCAGGAGATCGTCAATTGTTATTATTATTTTTAAATTTAACACACACATCAATTATAAATATAATACCCTTAGACTTAACAAAGATCTAAAATTATATACAAGTTCTAATTTGTGATGTGATACGAGTTACATTGTTTGTCACAAATATTATTTTTTAATCTTAGCTAAACTAGTGGAGATCGGTAAACAGTGACAATGCTTTTCTAAACGGCACTAAAATTCAATATATACGAAAAATTAAAAAAAAAAATATTCCTAATAAAAAGAGATTTATTATTTTCTTTATTAACAATACTAATGAAACCTTAAAACTAACAAATATTTAATCCTACACGATGTATACTTCTATTGCATTGATTTTTTGGTGAAATTGTGTATATCTATATATATATAAAAATGAAACCCGTTTTCCGTTGTCACGACATAACATGAAAACGGCTTGACCGATTTGTCTGATTTTTTTTAAATAATATTCCTTGAAGTATGAGGATGGTTCTTACGGAGAGAAAAATAGAGTGAAAAAGTCTAAAAACAACACTTTTCTATATTCCCATACAAAAGATTCGTAATAATACTTAAAAGTCAATTTGAACTTTAATACCATATCATAAAGTTCAAGTGTTAGTGGAGGGGTTCCGGGAAGGTACATTTTTATTTTTTGACATAATGTATTTGTTGTCTTATCAACTTTCTTTTTTTATCTTATTAGCTAGACCGGTGTCCCGAATAGCAGAATAAATATTTAAAAAAAATAAAGAATCGACTGTTAGGCGGTACGATGTTTGCCAGGCCAGCTAGTTATAATATAAGGTAATATTATTAATATCGTTGTGAAAGCGTAGCAAGTAGCTGAAGTCCACTGACACACATTTCTTTCAAGACTTCTTTACTTACATTACATTTTTACTACTATTTTTTTTATCTACTATCAGATATTGTTATTACATTATTTTTCTTTTTTTGTATCTGAGGCGCAAACTAACTGTTGTGGTCTCTCACAGAATGACCAGCGCTGTGGAACACGTCTGCTCACAGCCAGGTGATGAGCCAGGGCCAGTTACAACCACAACACATGTACACATTAAAATGTACCTAATTCCTTTTTTTTAATTTTCAATTTATTTTTTTGTTATTTATTTATTGTTTATTATTATGTGTGTTTCTGTGTGTCTTGTTAGTAATAAATGTTATGTTATTTAAGTCAAGTGAGCGATTATCGTCTTTTATTTGGATATTTTATAATGTATACCATTAAGATGTACTTACTTTGTGGCTTTAAATGTACTCTTTATAAATATTTTATTTACGTAATTTTAATGTAAATTGCCATTTTATTGTATTATGTATAAAATTTTAAATTGTGCATTAAGCACTTAGGAGAACTTATGTCTTTGAAATACAGTTAAAATACGAGTTCACAACAAGAGTCGTGAACTTCGTCGTGAAGATACCCAGAGTATCGTTTTTATTAAGGCTTAATATAAGACAGACTAAACAGTTAAAACGTATTGAAAAGGGTTAGCAGTTTGGTTTAAACTCCTATCAGATGAATTACTATATTTCATAAATAACAATCATAGTATTGTTCGACCAGTCGTAGACTTTCGTGGGGTCGAACGACGTACACCAATGGAATTGCCTCTCTATAATTATTATATGCGTATTTAATACGAAGGAAAAACATGTTGAAAGCGTAATGTATTTGTTTGACCCACCAACTTCTGTATTCAGACAATTATAAGCCTCAAACTCAAAGCATTTTCATATAATTGGACAAATAAAAAGTAGCAGACAGTGAGACAATATTGCATCTTATGTGAGCTTCGCTAAAAAGCGTCGAATAAATAATAAACTATAAAAGCTTTTTTTAGTACACATTATTTACACCATGCACAATGTATAGACGGTACGTTGAATAATTCATGGCCCTCGCTTTGTGGCCGGTAATTCAATTACGGCGACTGTCCGGGAGGGAAATAACACAAGGCATTTTCTATTAAATTCGAAAATAACTGGACAATCACAAAGTTTCGTTTAAGATGAGTATAAATAGAATTCATCTTACTTGAGCAGTGTTGGCCTAGTGGCTTCAGCATGCGACTCTCATACCTGAGGTCGTAGGTTCGATCCCCGGCTGTGCACCAATGGACTTTCTTTCTATGTGCGCATTTAATATTTGCTCACAAAAATAGCACGAGAGGTAACGCGGGTGGCGCCGGGCGGCGGGCCCCGACTCGCCTATAAATATTATGACGATATTTTCGGAGTAGTTGTCGCCCGGGCCCGGCGGGAGACGCCAACCCTTTAAGGCAATATTGTCCCTTTTTAAGAAAGGGGAGAATTTGACACTCCCCTGCTGCTTGGCCACTCGGTCACAAATCTGCCTGATTGCGTGTCTGATAGGCTAGGATGTTTAAAAAAAAAATTGCTCGAACGGTGAAGGAAAACATCGTGAGGAAACCGACATGTCTTAGACTCAAAAAGTCGACGGCGTGTGTTAGTCACTGGAAGCTGATCACCTACTTGCCTATTAGATTTCAAAATGATAATGAAATAGATTCAGAAATCTGAGGCCAAGACCTAAAGGTTGTAGCGGCACTTTTTTTATCTCACTATTTAATCACGTCACATTTAATAATTATCTCATAAATTTGGATACTATAAGTTAACTATAAATGTTAAATAAACATTAAATACACTTGCGAGCGTTCCCCAAAACTCAATATGGACATGACCGCTGAATGCGAAATAAAAGTTGCCATTAGCTCGCTTGGCCAAGTTTTTGTGGTTTGTAACATGTTGCCAGAACAAGAAGAACATTACATACAGATTTTATGTGGAAATGTGTTTATTAGAAAGACTTAAGCCGGAAACGCGATGGAGACTAACAGTGGAAGCCCTCTGAACCATCTAGGGGGGGACATTAAGTAAATTAAGTAACTAAAGAACGGTGTAAATAAGATTATAAATTTAACCTCCGATTAGTTAACGGTGAATATAAAGAAACATAATAAATAAAATAAAAAAGCCTTTTTATTTCTTGCAAAAGAACAGAGTTAACTTAATACTATTTTTACAAATATATCTTTAAGAAAGTAAATTAAACAATTATTATTATTATTTTTTCCTAATTTTTGTATCTATTTCCCAATTATTATTTTGCAAGAACCCTTCCGCAGGTGTAGGCCTCCTCCAGGGATCTCTTTTTTTTTTTTTTTTTTTTATACGAGGTGAAAATGCGCTTACGCAGGCCCGCATCAAGGATGTCGAGCTTGACGCGGGGACTGTGGGGCTGGGTCTACACTCAAAACCCTCTGCTATTCAGAGGGGTAGCGAGACCCCACCCACTAAAAACACCTCAGCCTTTCACACGCCCTTATTATGGGCCCTCGGGGTTCGCTAGGCATTCTACCCAAGGATGTATCTCGATTCTGGGTGAGCTGCATCCAGCTCGAGCCAGCCGTTTGAGCAATGTCGTCCGCCCATCTCGTGAGCGGTCTTCCTCTGTTTCGTTTGCCAATAGGGCCACCGCACCTGGTCACCCTTATGGTCCATCGATCGTCAGACAGTCTTGCTACATGACCTGCCCATCTCCATTTAAGCTTTAGAGCATAGTTTAGGGCATCAGTAGCTTTAGTAACGCTTCTTAATTTTGAGTGTCTTATTTTATTAATTTTTCTAATGTTAAGCATGCTCCGTTCTAGGCCCCTTTGACAAGTTCTGATTTTTCTTTTTATCTTCTCTGTATATTTCCAAGTCTGGCAAGCATATGTTAGACATACAGATTGTTTTAAGTTTTAAGACTGATAGACTTAGAAATTTATATGAACCGAAAGTTCAGATGGTAAATCCATAAATCAGAAAACGTTTGACCCTTTTCGTTTTAATGATTAATTCTAGTCTGTGACAGTTCGATCCCGACTGCCAGTTTGACTCACAACCTCAAGCAGTTAAGGCATGAATAATAGACCCTAGACCAACGGAAAAACAATTACTGTGCTGTATAATTTGTATGAAATATAAGTATGAACAAACACAGATATAATAAAAATAAATGTTTCTATAGTGGATATATTTGGGAACAATATAATTCTCCGGATGACTACGTATTGTAACAAAATGTTCTGTTTCATAAAGTTATTAAGTATTTTAATTTTTCGTTTACTAACTAGTAGAATGTAAGGCGTCTTTTTGCATTTATTAAGGCAACCAAATTGGATGTCAAAATAAGTTTTAATTAGAAAGGGTCTGTCGCCTAATTTTCAAGTGTTTTAATGTTTAGGTTTAACCAAATTTAAATGAAATTTATTTCACTAACTTCAGTGGCCGTCTCAGGCGGCGTCCTAATTGGGAGCGATCGTGCGATGGCGCGATGCGTTTTTCATCTCACGATCAAAGTGGTCGTGCGATGACCTAACAGGTGTCCTAATAGATCGCGCGATGTCCATCGTCCGCGCCCCTCGCGCGTCGACGCATCGCGTAGTAACCCATTAGGACACTCAAAAGAGATCTGTTGCTTTGATTACATGATCGCACGATCAAACGCATCGTACGATCGTTATTAAAGCATTTCATGTGCTCGCACGATTACTTGCGAGGCAAATAGGACACTCTGATGAAATCTGTATGTTTGAACTCATCGCACGACGAGACCGCATCGTGTCATCGTGCGATCTTCGCCAATTAGGACAACGCCTCACGCTAACCTTTGCCGAAAAGCACTCTAATGAGGCTTTATATAAATGTGTAAATAGTCGCGTAAATCATAGACTGTATTACAAATGTACTAGATTTCCTCTTAGATTATTTTCCTGTTTGCTTGTTATTTTCATGTGTGCACATGATATTGCTCTTGGACTTAAGACGTCACTACAAGGCACGGCCTAGCTATAAACAAAGCTTAATCATTTGTATATTTAATAAATAGAGAATTTTTATCGATATGACGTTTATAAACAATGATTTAAGGGTTTACACGAGTTACTAATGCGATAGAAAAGTTTATCTATTTCGCAATGATTGCCAGATGCAAAAAAAAATTTTTTCCATCATAATTAAATTTAAATTTAAGATTATAAAATGACTGTTAATTTTTTTCAATCAAACCTAATGTTGTTAAAAGGGCATGTGCTTTTTCTATGGAATTTCTTATTGAACAACTTAAAATATTGCAAACGAAAATATTGCATTGGGTTTCAATTTTTTTTTAGTTAATGCAAAACATCATTATGATCTTTTTACGGAAGGTTTTATTTTAAAATTTATCTTAATAAAATATGATTAAATTTAGAGCTAAATATTATTTTTAATAGCCACTCCTAAATTTGAATTTTATAAAAAAAATATTATCAAGTAAAATCGAGAGTCTGCCAATCGACAAATTTCCCTAATATCGGGTAAATTATTAAACATTGTCTGTACTGATGGTACTGATAGTGCCATTTTTATAGCGGGATCTCTTAATTTGTCAACAGTTTCTCGTCTAACAACTGAGCCTAGTTGACATATCAACAGTGATCTGCTTTAATAAAATAAAATTAATATAAGAATATTGCTTTAATAAATTAAAATAAATATTGTTATTCAAAATGAGAAGTGAGTATTAATAAATGTGTTATTAATTTGTTTTTATATTGATCTTTAACTTTAACAATCATGTATGATTATAAAAATGTTTTGATATTATTTCGTTATATTTAAATTTGCGATGACTCCGGCTAAATTCATAAAATATTAACTTACATAAAAATTAAGTCAACAAAAATTTTGTTTCGTAATTTTTTGTTTAAATCTCAAAATTTCTATTACAAAATTAAAAAATATTTTCAGTCCTCGGAATAAAGAACGCGAAAATCGATGACACCACCTTAGAAGTGCATTTTGAAAATGATATGGTTGTATGTTTTGAAGATTGCTGGCTCAGAGACCATTGCAGGTAATTACTTCATTAGTATAATTTATTAACTAACCATGTTTCTCAGAAGAGAAACGTATAAAAATATATCTTAATATATATAAATTACGTGTCACGTTGTTTGTCCGCTATGGACTTCTAAACTACCGAACCGATATGAATCATATTTGCATACCGTGTGTAGTTTGATCCAACTTAAAAGATAGGATAGCTTACATCTCAATTTATTCCCGCAATATTATTTTATTGCAAAATATTTGTTTATTATTTGAAAGTCACAATTCTAACAGGTGGCGCTGTGTTGAAAGTACCAACGTTTCACATAAGCTACAATTTAATGGCATAACCACCAAAAAAGCATGGTGGTCCCCATGACTGGTGTTCTCCTACCGTTTCCCTTGAATAGTTTGCTACTATGTAATATAACAAAAACCTTAGCCACAGCAACGCTTGGCCGGTCTGCTAGTATATTATATAGAGTAGAATAACTATATATAAATATAGTTCATACAATATCCACGTCATGATCATTTTTACGTCTGTTTCGTGGATTATCTTTGAAATAGCCATCTCTTATTTCCAATTCATTATTGCATCGGGAATTGAATCAAAGGCGAGTTACGCATTTTGTTTACCGACTAAGCTACACAGCGATTGACTAATTTATTTTTGACAATATTTATTACATTCTTTGCAATAATCTAACGATCGACTGTAACACTCATTTTCGTTATAGATGCTCCAAATGCTTCGTCATGAATACAAATCTAAGAGCGAACCATCTGATAGAACTACCAGATGTTACAATGAAAAGCGTAACTGTCAATGGATCCGAACTGCAACTAACTTGTAAGTTATTAAACTACCCAATATCTTTCAAACTTAACTTAAATAGATGTGTTTTTGGTTTCCTAAAATTATTATCTCTCTCCGAAATATTATTCTTGAGTAACGTGGCTACATTGAGTTACATAATATTTTAAATAATTACATATAGCCCTAACAGGCCGCTAATATTTGATGTAAAACCTTTATATATACTCTTAATTTATTAGAAATTAGTTATTTTTTAACCACGGTAATTTTATGGCATTCTAACTTATTTGTAATTGTAACATCCTAAGATAGTATTTAAGTTATTACTTAAATTTTAAAAAGTCAGTCCATTTCAACTAGCATAACAAAAACATTGTTCTGTCTCCCGATGTTTATTGTTTACATTATGATTAAGTCACAATTCACAAGATTATAATATTAAGCTGTTACTAAACAGATAGCAACTGAGAATGAAATCAACATTAATTTATTCCTTTAGAATCATTAAGATTTAAATAAAACATTTAAAACTGCGCCTTGATTTAAATCTACTTGTAGTTAGTCTATTCTGGAATAGTTTTAAGTCAGCTATAAAATGTATTTATTTAGGGTCTGATGAGCACGAATCTATCTACGATGCAGAATTTTTGGCTGAATTCGAAATGAAGTCCTGGGTGAACCGTCGAAGGATCAACCACGTGATATGGCGCGGGGATGAAATTGCTCACAAAGTTGCCAGAATCCCGGTTGACAAATTCCTCAAAACAAAACAAGGAGCAAAAGCGATCTTTCAATCAATTCTAGACTACGGAGTGGCTTTTATTGAGGAAGTAAGGAATTTTATTATTTGTTGTTCTTATTTATTTTATAGATTTTTATCGACCCAATCTTATGGAGAAAAGAAAGACAAAAGAAATGTCGGCTTTATTTTCTTGTAAGTTATAATTAGCAGTTTATAATTCGACAAACATAACGTATATTAATAAATACGCAAAGTCAAGTCAAAAACAACAGTCAGCCAGCAGAACTCATATAAAATATTTAATATTTGAATGTAATCACCAAAAAAAAAATAAACAAAATTCTTGAGCTATGCCTATGGCATAAAAGTATAAAAAACTCCTTGTTGCTATATATAAGATATATTTCATTAATGTTAAGGTGGAACCAACTTTGGACGGAACAGCAGTAGTAGCGGAGGCTCTTGGTGGAATCCAGCAAACTTTGTTTGGTGGTATGTGGGACATCAAAGTAGACGAATCACTTAACGACACGGCCTTCATGAGTATCCCTCTACCGCAGCACACAGATCTATCTTCCTTCACGGATCCCGCTGGGTAAATATATGTAGATTTTCCTATATCTATACTAATATTATTAAGAGGAAATATTTGATTTTTTGTTTGTTTGAAATGAATAGGCTCCGAAACTACTGGACCGATTTCAATAATTCTTTCACCGTTGGCAAGCTACACTATTGTCAAGGGACATAGGCTATGTTTTATTTAAAAAAAAAATAAGGATGCTTACTAAAACTTGAATAATCTAACCCAAGGTGTAAAAAAATAAACAAAAAACTTCCTTCAATCGCGTGCGCCGCGAAAACTATTAATGATAGAACAAAATGATGTATTACAATTTTTCAGGACACATCACTATCTATAAAAATATCGCGACAGCATGTCTTTATATTTTATAGTTACGACACAATAAGCGTCCGTTTATTAATTTTAAAACCGCTAGAAAAGGCTCTTTATTCGTACCTAGGTATTGATCCTTATCAAAATAAATACCAACGTTTCAAATAAGCTACAATTTAATGGCATAACCACCAAAAAAGCATGGTGGATTGGTGTTCTCCAGCCGTTTCTCTTAAATAGTTTACTACTATGTAATATAACAAAAATCTTAGCCACAGCAACGCTTGGCCGTGTCTACTAGTCATAGATAAGGAAACATCTTTTTATATCTCACGCATTATATTGACAACATCCAGTAAACTCAAACTCAAAATTCATATAGGTAAACAAGTACGCTTATGAACGTCAAAAAGAAGTTAAATTCATTGTAAATTTATATTTACTACCAGTTCGCAACTCAAGGGCGTAGAGCGGGTAAGAAGAACGTAGAAATATCTAGAAGCCTAAAGGCCTTAAATGGAAAGTTATCATAAAAAAGGCCAAAAACATATTGACCTGATTCTCTATTTTCGTGGCTCATATATGTGTGCCTTGCCTTCCTAATATTTTTGCACTGATATATCCTACTCTGTATAAGTGTTAATTACGCATGTATAATATAAGCGATCGAGCACAATTGCTCCTGTTCTTAACTGCTTAACTCTTGTAAAAAACGTGTGTGTACTTATGCACACGTGTTGTAGAAAAAAACGACACTAACAATAGAAAAAACTATATTGTTGACTATAGCTCACTTCAGGCTGTCGGTTTTTTGTGACGGTGTGCGCGCGCATCGAAAAATTTACTCTCATCATTTTTCCCTAACGCGCCAAAAGAAGTATAACTTCAGTAAAAAAATACATAGTCTGTTAAATTGTATTGACAGTGTTTAATATACCTATAGGTATTTAGAAAGTATTGCTAAATTGATATTTCTACTGACTGGAAGCCGTAAACATTAATAAGAAAGCCAGTGATGACAACAATGAGTAGAAATCCCAATGAAATTGCGTTTTTGTAGGCATCAAGTTATAGTTTATATTGAGTTTTTCCGCACAATCTACAACACAATAACTTTAGAAATGTCCCAATAGGTTTGAGTAGCCTTGTGTTCGGTTGATTTATCTGCTCCTCGCTCTTCAACTTTTTGCCCTTCAAGGATATCTAATCTAATATATAAAATTCTCTTGTCACAGTTTTCGTTGCCATACTCCTCCGAAACGGCTTGACCGATTTTGATGAAATTTTTTGTGCTTATCCGGTATCTATGAGAATCAGCCAACATCTATTTTTCATCCCCCAAATGTTAGGGGTAGTCCACCCCTAAATTTTTTTTTTAATTTTTAGATAAATTATTTATTTTTAATTTTTTTATGATACAGCATCAAAAAATACATACAACCCCTAATTTTCACCCCTCTACGATCAACCCCTATTTTTTATTATAAATGATATACATGGCAAAACGACGTTTGCCCGGTCAGCTAGTAAAACATAAAATAATTTATTGTCCTTATAAATCATCATTATCTATGATAGTCAGTGGTTTAAGCTTCAATCATAAAAACAATGGCCTCTAGTAGTTCTTCTATGAGGTTTGAGTCAAACCATTAGTAAGCATTCTGTCTTTTTAGTCATCGAAGTTTTAAAATTGTCTGTTTTGTCATTGAAATACTCTTCCTGAAAATTATAAATTCCTTGATATATAAAATAGTTGTTTACAATTAATCACGATAAAGGTGGCGATGGATGTCTTAATATTAAAAGCCTATATAAGGCCGTTTAAGCAAAACCTTTTTGATGTTATACTTCTTTAGGCGCGTTATGAAAAATTGATGAGAGTGAAATTTTACGATGCGTTCGCACCGTGACACAAAATTAACAGAATGAAGTTGCCCACGGAAGATGCTACGGCATTGGACATAATTTAAAAACAACATTCAAATAATAATATAATTTATGTTACACTTAATGTTACAGAATAATAATAAATATTTATTTATTTACTCCTTTTCCAGTCTTTGATTATTTATTTGTAATTAATTATTTGCATGCAATCAAAAACTATTTTTAATAATGCCAAAGAAGTATAACTTCTTACGCGCGTACATAAGTACACCCACCCTTTTTTTATATAAGCATACTTCCGGGTTTAAAGACAGATGGAGGAATTTGTGCTGCTGAAAAATATTTATAACGTTACTGATACTTTTAGCTTGCAACTCCTTCATTCCCTGGAACATACAAATGGTGAAGGTGGTGAGACTGTACTGGTAGACGGGTTCTACGCTGCAGCGAAGTTAAAGGAGGAGCATCCAAGAGACTATGACTTCCTTACAAAGTTCCCAGTGGAGGCCGAATACAAATTTAACGGACATTCATTTAGACACGCTGCGCCGGCGATTGAGCTTGATATGATCACGAATGACGTCAGACAAATTAGGTAAGATTTTTTTTAAATATTTTATAAGTTTCTATAGGTATATTGTTGTAGCGTGCAAAACGGTTACGATAATAAAAATAAACGCGTAATGTTAATTTTAAAAGCTGTCTTTACTTAAAAGAAAATTAGTATTTGTATTTAATGATGCAATATGACTAATCGAATCGTACTGACGGAAATTTTGTTAGTTTTCTGAAAAGTAAAGCCTTAAAGTAATGATAATAGTTGATTCAATTTGCGTATATTAATATGAGGTAGAACTCTACTTTTATTTCACTGTTCGACCAATAATCATCCCAGGCGCTCACGTGAAAAATAACATATATTGAAATGTGGCATTAACAACTGATTTGTATTTCAGATTCAACTCATATGATAGGTCACCAATGGCGTTCGCAAATGGTGAAGATTGCAGAACATATTACCGCTCCTTGAAACACTTCGCTTCATCCATCGAGAACAAGAAGAACCACTGGCAGTTCAAATTGAAGCCTGGTATGTGCTTTGCATTAGGATTAGACATAGACATAGACATAAGATTTATTACAATCAAAAACACACACACATAAACACACAAAATCACAGTACTTAAAGAAAAAAATAAAATAAAACATCAAAAACAATAAAAAATTAAAATTATTATTAAAATTATTATTATATAAGGATTAAGGAGTATTAATAAACTAAATTAATTAAGAACGGTACGATTTCCGCAATATTCTTTGTTACTGGAATATGATATGCTGTAGACATAGTAGATGTGACTTGCCTATGAAAAAAAAAGCTTTTGCCTAAATCACCAAGATATATATAAACAACAGAATGTACGAAATAATTTCTAAATCTTTATATATATAAAATTCTCGTGTTAGTTCCCATACTCGTCAGAAACGGCTCGACCGATTCTTATGAAATTTTATATTAATATTCAGTAAGTCTGAGAATCAGCTACTATCTATCTTTCATACCCCTAAGTGATAATGAGAGTCCACTCCAAAAAAAATTTTTTAGTTTTTAAATTTATTTTTGTTCTTATTTTTTTATGATACAGCATACAAAAACACATACAACCCCTATTTTTTATTATTGTGGATAGTCATTTTTATTGAACAAATTTATTCCTACAAATAATATATATGGCAAAACAAACGTTTTCCGGGTCAGCTAGTGATATATAAAAATACACAAAATCATACTCCAAATAGAAAATAAAAAAAATACAATATTAAACTTTATTTGGTAAAATAATTTAAAATAATTTCCTTTCCAGGCGTTGTTATGGTGTTCGACAACTTCAGGCTGTTGCATGGCAGGACGGGTTTCACCGGAAGGAGAGTCCTTGGTGGAACTTACGTATCCAGAACCAACTGGATGGACAAGGCCCGTGTCCTGGAACTTATTCACTAAGCTGATAAAATTATTTAAGTAATAATTTAAGAAAATAATTTAGTTACTTTGTATTTTAATTAAGAAATAAAGTTTATAAAATCTAATCTGGTCTGTATTTTTGATAACTATTTTATTTATGCTACCAGTAATAGGTGATAATTAAAACCTCTGATTTATATTTCTTTAGACACAATAAAATCACTCAGTTCTTGCTTATATATGAAAATATATTTCACGTAAACTCAAAACATGACGGTGTTAATATAGTATGGTCTGTAGAATTTGAATCGTTACGTTCATTTATTTTGACACGATTTTAATGATTATTATTATTATAATGATTAGCTAATGAATTCAATAGCTACTTGAGGATTAACAAGACCGCAATCGAGAATAACTTAAGAAAATCGGCCGGGCTTAATTTTACTTTTCGTAATTACAACCGGTACATACCTTCGAAAAGATATGTACCTACCAGTTAAAGATTTTTTATTGATGGGACTGGGATGGAATGGGGAGGTGGCTCAGCTGAGGTTAAGTTAAACCACTGCCCAAGGACATTCAAGACTTGTAATGCTATTTGTGGTTGCTTCACCTTCCCTAAGCATTATTAGTTATGAAATATTTGTATGGGAAGCGAATGAAATGATAACGCGTTTCACGTGATTGTGAAGTGAACAATTCTTTAGACGGTACAATTTTTACGGATGAAACGCAATAATAATAATTATATTAGCGTCACGAAGATATCAGCGTTTTTGTGGAAGAAAAGGGAGAGAGCGATTGAGGGAGTGAGAGAGGCTAATTACCTTATAGAAATTATATTTTTAAAATTAAAATTTCGTAAAGAGAATTTATGAAATATTAGTATGTTATATTTTATCTCAAATGACGAATTGTAAATTAAAACACCATGAGTTTTTATTTTCGAAAAAATAAATTAAATCTATAATATGTATTAATTTTCTACACTTTTAATATTTTAATGTTAAATCCATTAAAATGTCTAACATATCTTCCTGTTTCCCTCCCTCTGAGTCTCGAAAATCTAAAGTTTTAGATTTGTATAAATATGAACAAGACTTAAAAATTAATTCGCCAAAGAAGTTACACTTCTGATACGTATATTTTGTACGCACGCACTTTTTTTTTAAACAACATCGGTCGTGCAAAGTATCTGTGGTTGGACTATTTGTCCTGTAGACTGACAGTTAAACAATATATTCTGAAGAGTTGAGAATATATTGTTTCAATATAATTAGTGTATATATATTGAGATTGTCCATGGGCGGCGGTATCACTTAACATCAGATGAGCCTCCTGTTCTATAAAAAAAAGAGTTATCTCTTTGCCATTCGTTTTAGATTTTTACCCCCTTACAATATTTAAATTAAAAGCAACGATAAAAGTAATAAAATTTATAAGTACCTATGTGATCTTCAATCGTATAATATATATCTCAGATGGATTGACCTGCCCTTAAAAAATGTAGTAAACTAATTCGCCAAGCAATATGTATCAATCAAGCAGTTGATAGTGAGTTTTCATAAGATTCTTTTAGGACATCTCGATAACCTAATGACATGAGTTTAGAGGTACATAAATGGGAACTCCACTAGGACGTCGACTAGTGGCTCTACGTGCGACACTCAAGGTCGTGAGTGGGAATCAGGAATGGGCCTTGCGAATTAAACACTTGTTTGTACGGTAAAGGAAAATATCGTGACGAAACCGGCATGCTTTAAATACACACGACATGTCAACCACAGAAGGCCATACATACAAAAAACGATTAAGAAACTGATGCAGAAGTTAGAGGCTAGGCTGTGCCTTTCCATACTTACATGAGGGAAAGATTAAAAAAATGATTTTGCGCGTCTAATGACATGTATGAAATTTTTAGTCGAACTAATTACATAGATAGAAAATTTAAGTACTTAGGGAGCGTTCAAGTATTAAGTCACGCAAATTTTGAAGATAATTGACCCCCCGCATGTAACGCACCGTAACGTTTTTCTGTACCCAAGTATAGTAAAACGTTTCGTGGCCACCTAGTGACTCTTTATACCTTAAAGTATCTATTATGTGGTGTAAAGTACTGGAAAGTCGAATGATATTAACAATAACGCGTAATTCAATCCCCGCCCCGCATCGTTACGTTTATCAAAAGGACCCCCCCCCCCCCAAATTCGTTACGTAATACTTGAACGCTCCCTTAGTCAAAATATGTAAAATGTGTATTGTATGTCAAAAACAAAATGAATTGGGAATATGGTAAAGAGTACAATCCGGCTGAATTTTTCGTATTACACATTACTATGCTACTGCATATAACAAAAATATACGTACATATCGAACACGGCATGAATAATTTAAAAATAAATTGATGAAAAATTAAATGTCAGCATAAATAAAATATTGCGTTTTAAATAACGAAACTTGTAGTAGGTAGATAGAGGACAAAAGACATCAATGTCCGCCTTATGTTCATTTACAATGTTGTTTTTTCAATGTTTGATACAGAAAATATATAGAAGTGCATCGTATTTGTCTACTCAGTCTCTCTCTAACAACGATTTTGATCACTCAAAGCGATCTTTTCTAAAATATTGCAATAGATTATCCATAATTTGTATTAATTTCTATACGGAAAAAGCGATATCCTCTGACAAGTGTGACCCTGACCGTTGCAGTTGATGAGATTTTAATAATATTGTTATTAGTTACGATAAACTTTATGCATTTAGTATAATTTATAAGATATTCCTGGAAGTTATCGATCACAGTGAACACGTAATTATTTTAATAACAGTATTATAAAATGGCAGGTAAGACAACATTAGATTTTCCTTAATTAAATATTAATGTATGATTTATTCAAAACTAAGAAAATGATATCACATTATTAGACAATCACCTGAATTCGAATTTAAATTTGTAGTGTGGTGTTGCCCTTCAGGAATCAAGGTTAAAACCCTTAGTGTTTTTTGGTGTTTTCTGTACTTTTAGTATTTTATATATTACAATAATAAATAAAAAATGTATACTACTACTAAGTAGAAATAAAAGTACATAAAGTAAATGCCTATTTAGCTAATTTTATTCTTATTGAACTTATTTACATATTATTAATAAGTTACAGTTAGGAATTCAAATAAGTACGAAGCATGTAGAAATGAATAATGTGTTTATTAAGCTATATTATATAACGTATGACGGCTCATTATCTAGTGGTTAGTACCCCTGACTGCTAATCCATGGGTCCCGGGTTCGATCCCCGGCTGAGACAAACATCGATGTGATGAGCATTTTGGTGTTGTGCTTAGGTCTTGGGTGTTTAAATATGTATTTATATGTCTATCTATCTATAATATGTATGTATATCCGTTGCCTAGTACCCATAACACAAGCTTCACCAGCTTAGCAATGGGACTAGGTCAATTGGTGTGAATTGTCCAATATAAAAAAAATATATTATAATGATATTTATTTAATTTTGTGGTTTTACAGAAATAAAAGGGGTAAATAGGAACGGAACAGCAGTGAAAGTAATTTTTGACGATGGATATGATTTAACATTCGAAGGTTGCTGGTTGAGGGATCACTGCAGGTTAACTTTAATCTGTTATATTTACTCTTCAATTTCTAGTAACTAGCGTCCAATTTTTTGCAATAAACGAGAGATAAAAATACTACAAAAAAACATATAATAATTTTTTTTTATATTGTAAATGTTCTTATATCAGGGGTTGTAGAAATCTTTGGCTTAATTGTCTAGAATAACTAAGCAATTTACTAATTTAAAGCAGGGATGTTATGGAGCTGTGATGGTATCCGTAACTGTAACGGAAACAATCGGATATCCGAAATAAATATATATCCGTATCCGTTTCAGAACATTCGGATAGTTTCGACGCGACATGTTTCGATGTGTTTTTGTTAATGGTTTCATTACTCACAAAAATAATTAAAAAGAAAACATTTAATAGGTTATTAATTAATATGTGCAAATGTTTTTGTAGAGCTCTTAAATTTATTGAATTTGTTTGATCTATAGATAAAACTGAGGAGTTTTTATATATTTTACTTCAATCTAATAACCGTAACCGAAACTATCCGAAACTAACGGATAATCCAAAATAATTACATATCGGTAACCGTATCCGAAACCAATATAATTTTATTCCTATATCCGTATCCAGATCCGAAATATCATATCCATAACATCTCTAATTTAAAGGTGCCACGAGTGTTACGATACAAAAACAAAACTAAGGACTGCCCACATTTTGGATATTCCTGAAGTTGATATTGATGAAGCCATGTGCAAAGATAGGAAACTCATAATAAAATGTAAGTATTAAGACAATTTAATTGGATATAAAGCATGCAAATACAGGGGTCTAGGCTCAGAATATGATTTTGTTCCATTCGGTGTCGAGACCCTTGGTCCGTGGGGTCCTAGCGCTTTAAACTTTTTAAAGAAATTTCAACATCACATCCGAAGATCTGGCAGCTACCTCGGACAAAAAATTAGTCGATTCAAAGGGGGAACGCTGCCAGTATCTTCGGAACCTTGCCTAAAGGGACTCCTTTTAATAATATATTTTAGTTTATGTTAAGTTTAGTTATTTATTTCAATGTATATTATTTTTTATAATGTTAATTAGTGTTATCTATTAAATAAATATTTACTTTGTATTGGATATTGAAGTGTATAAGGACGTATTGCAAACGTACCAGGCTCGTTTGGACTATTTGAGATACTCTAAAACTACGACGTGACATCATTGACCTAGTTATTTGTATAAAATATTTAACTTTAATACTTATACTAAACTTCTTGCACTTTTTCATTTCGTTGTAATACTAGAGTTACTAGAACTAAAAGTCTACGGCTTGCTTATGCGCTACTTTTAATGGTGCTTAATGGAACTTAATTATTAATATTGATATATTTTACAACAATCTTCCAACTTACCGTAACTTTGTTTATTGTGCTTTTAATGAGGTTTAGGTTTCGTTTCAGTTATTATTACAATTTTAGTTACTGTTTGTTTAATATTTCCATTGCTAGCTCATATTCATATTTTCTTGTATAATTTTATGCATACATGATGTTTTAAAACTTATAAATAAACTAGCTGATCCGGCAAACGTCGTTTTGCCATGTTTATCATTTATAATAAAAAAAAGAGGTTGATCGTAGAGGGGTGAAAATTAGGGGATGTATGTATTTTTAATGCTGTATTATAAAAAAAATTAAAAAAAAAATTAGGGGTGGACTACCCTTACCATTTAGGGGGATGAAAAATAAATGTTGTCCGATTCTCAGTTATACCCAATATGCACGCAAAATTTGATGAGAATCGGTCAAGCCGTTTCGCAGGAGTTCAACCACAAACACCGTGACACGAGAATTTTATATATTAGATAAATTAAGTACAGTTTTATATTATTTATCTATACCAAAAAAACTTAAACTTTGTTACACAGGCGAATTTATAATATTAGCTCTAATCAAATAACCGTATTCATTAAACAAATTAGCCTATTCTAATATCTATAATTAATTTTATTAAAGATCTGTATTGTTTTACACATAGTACGTATTTGTTATTCTATATAGTTTTTTCTTTAAAAGATTGTCCGTTGTATTGAATTTCAGATTTCTTTTCTCTTTGTCTATTAATTTACTTACTTATGTTTTCTGTTTCATATATCTTGTTTATCAATGGTATCTGTTTTGGCTTTGTAATACTGTCTAAGTGTTTAGTTTTATAATATGGATGTTAGCTGTAAGATTACTATTTAATAAATAAATAGATATCGGTTTTTGAACACCAAAAATGTTCCTTAACATTGTGAATACATAATAATCAATGTCGCGTATAGGAAATTGTCGATGTAATCCATAAGAACCAGTTTATCACGCTTGATATTTCTTGATATTTAAAGGATGTCTCTATATGTATGTCATGTTTGCCTATAAGTGCTTGTCACATTAAAAATTATATTTTGTGTTTGTTTTAACCAATGTCTCAGTGTACCAAGCGTTGGCAAGCTTTTTCTCAATAAAAAAAAGGGTCTATCGAAACAAAAAGCCGAGGTTGCGGAGGCTTAAAGGCGGAGGATAAAATGCCAGTGCTTTGGTACGCAAGGGTGGAGCGGCTGCATTTCCCGTAGCGCCGGAGCTCAAAAAACCAATTATTATTTAGATCGGTTAGGTTAGGTTAGTATAGGTATATTGAAGAACTGTATGTGTGTTAGGAATCAAAATTTATAACAATTTATTTACAATTTTACGGTGACAAATCCTCCAGGGTCAGACAGCCACGTATCGAGTTATAATGGAGACTTCTTATCAGAATTCAATTACGAAACGTGGAGCAAGAGTCGGAGGAGTTCACCGAAACTCTGGCGGGGCGATGATATCGTAAACAAAGTCGCTAAGGTCCCGGTCAAGAAATTTCTTAACACTACTGATGGAGCATCTGCTGTATTCCAGTCTTTACTGGATTATGGAGTTGCTTTTATAGAAGATGTATGTTTATTTACTAATAATTATAACAGTTTTTTTGATAGACCTTGGCACATTTTAATCGTTGGTAAAGCATAGTGGTCACCACCAAATTTTGAATACAATTTCTGGTTTTAGAATCAATTATACATTAGATGAAAATAAACAAGTGTTTTAGGAGCATTTCAAATTAATAATTAAAGAAAGGTTTCTTTCTGTATTGAAACAATACTTAGGATTCTTATTCAAATTCAAACTTTCATATTGGCAACAAAATGTACACTTATGAACGTCAAAAAATAAATATAAATGAAATGCTTCTAATTTTGCTTTTACTGCCAGTTCTCAAATCAAGGGCGTAGAACGAAAGAGAAGAACTGGCAATAAACTCTCCGCCACTATTTTTAATCGCCATTACACCATGTTCTTAAGTAATCAATAGTTAATAATAAAATAAATTAAAAACAAGGATTTGGCATGGTGAAATAAGAGCACTCACTTACATTCTCGTGGGATCAACACGCAAATACATAGTTGAAATAACTAACATCACCACATACACAAATTCAAGTCTGACCAGTCACCATAAGTAGCTTAGTATACTGAATGTTTATTTTTCAGGTCGAACCAAGTCTAGCAGCTACGGAAGTAGTGTGCAAGGCATTAGGAGGTGTTCAGCATACATTATTTGGTGGTATGTGGGAGATCAGCCCGGAACCAGGAAACAATGATACCGCTTATATGAGCGTGGGTTTACCTCAGCACACAGATCTTTCATCCTTCACTGAGCCAGCGGGGTAAATTTTTTACATAGCTTTCTTCTGTTTAATAACAAAATCATTTCTACAAATTATCTGTAATATTATAATAGTAGACATACATAGGTAGTCATATTATTATTACATTCTTTTACTCCTTTTGCGACTGAGGCGCTAACTAGCTGCTATGGACTGTGGAAGAATGACCAGCGCTGTGGAACAGTCTGCTCTTCAGCATAATGCTGAGCCAATTACAACCACAGCACACATGCATTACACACCTATGGGCACCAGATACCCGTATCTACCTTCGAAAAGTCTAGGCTGGCACTTAAGACCCCAGATACGCCATTGTACTCAAACATCTGAGTCTGCTATCAAAAACAGATAAGATATAGTAAATTCAACTTTTAATACAGAAAACTTTAGGCCTAACAACTAAGGTTTTAACTAGTGTTATTAAATTAAAAAATATATATAAAAATGACACAATTACTCAATAATTTTATCGCGCAAAGGTCAGGTAAATGCCTGATGGCTATTGGTCAAAGTCTATAAAATACTTGCTTTAATTGGTTTTAACAAGACAACAGTAGGATAAACTTAAGTTCAAAAGTTGCGCAATGGTTAATTAATGTTGGTTTATGGTTTATGATTAATGCTTCGAAACCCAGAGAATTAAAACGTTTTTGTTGATTGTAAAGAGATATGTGATCGTATATTTATTTTTACGGGGCTTGAATTACTTGAATAGTACAGCCTCCATGGATATTCATGAAATCCATTTTCGTGCGTAAAACTATAGTATAAAACTCGCTGTTTATAACGTAGCTTTCTTTATATATCGAAACTAAACTTCTTTTAGCTTTTCTAGCTCTTACTTTGAGGTATCTTTAACAACTAATTATTTTTAAAGGCTTCAAGTATTCCACTGTATACGACACGATGGCTCTGGTGGAGCGAGCGTTATCTCAGATGGATTTTATGCAGCAATGAAATTGAAGGAAGAAAACCCTAAAGATTTCGCTTTCCTGACCACATTCAAGGCGGAGGCTGATTACCAGTTCGATGGTCATTATTTTAGACACGCTGCACCGATGATTGAACTGGATCAATATAATGATGTTCGTCTAGTAAGGTGAGAACATATAGCTATTTTTTACATTATTTGACCGCAAGTCAGTATATATATTATATACTTAATCAAACGATTAGCTCTAAGGAAAGCCGAAATCAGTGAAAGGTGTCGTGATCATAAAATCTTTGTTTATTACTAGACTATCTACAAGATTTTAAATGTAATCAAATTTTTCATTTATGTAATTAATAAAATAGAAAGCTACACGGTTTCTTCCTTTTATTTGCCTAGATAAATCTGTAATCGTTTGTCACAGTTCTAGTATGGATATTTTTTCAGATTCAATACGCATGACCGTTCCTCTATGGCATTTGAAAGTGGCGAGCAGTGCAAAAACTATTACCGGGCAATCAGGAACTTCGCTAAGCATATTGAAAATAAAGAAAATCTGTGGACATTTAAATTAAAACCAGGTACGATGTTAATATACGTTTTCATTTCTATTATTCTACAACTGCAACTGGTCTTTTATAAAACTTACTAGCTGACCTGGCTAACTTCGTTCCGCCCTACAACCTTATAATATCGTTGTTACTTTAATTTAACTTATTTTAGGATTTCATTAATGTTAAGTATTACATTAATTCCTCTTCCTCTTCCTCTTCCCCCCGGATCGCCATAAGGTGTAGACGTGCTGAGTGCTTTATTTTTATTTGTATTTTAATTTTAATAAATTCAAATCGAAAAATAAATATAACTGTCTACTAGGAGAACATAAACAAAGTGAAGTGTAGTCAAGCAACCATCTAATTACTACGTGCGCTCCTGGTACTGCGCCCGATCACCCCACTATCGAAGGTATTGATCCCACTCAATATTAATCTTATCGAATCCCCTAAAGCTGTGAATTTACGCCACGCCCACATCCCTACCAGCGTCACACTCGTGCCCCGCTTACCACCACTACCTGCGTCCTGCGCCCGCGCTGATTGCAACAGGTGACTGTGGCCACGCCCACTAATTATCTATTGGCCTATTTACCTTGAGCCATCGGGAACTTCTTATCGGACATTCCATTGTTTAGTGCATTCACATTTTTTGCAAACATCTGCTTGTACTATCGAATAGACAACTGTTAAACTCATTATAATAAAGGATGAATCCTATTGGAGATAAGTCACTATCTGAATCTGCCATTGATCAAATTGGTATGGAAATGGAACAAATCACTCCTCCCAACTATGTGGCCTTGAGAAACAAGAGAAGAAGAGAAGATGATACGAATGTGGACCGATTTGACGTTTTTAGAGAAGAGATAAAAACACTCATTTTAACAATGTTTAAATCGCAAGAAAGTGGCTCCAAAAAGCTTGAATCCACTCTTACCGAAATAAGTAAGACAAACACAAATATCCAGACAACTATGTCCTTCCTCGCTGAACAGAATGTAGAACTTAAAAAGAAGTTAGAACTTCTCGAAATAGAAAGGAAAAAGGACAAGGAACATATTTCTATTTTGGAGGGACAGCTAGAAGACTTAAAAAGAGATAGATTGAAGAATAACATTGAAATAAAAAATGCACCCAAGGCTGATAAGGAAACAAAAGAAGACCTTATAATTATGACCTTAGAGTTGGCTAAATCAGTCAACTGTCAGTTGAGTGAAAAAGACATTAATGATATTTACAGGATAAGATTTAAGAGGGAGGGAAATGCTAGTTCCCCTATAATAGTTGAATTAAGCACTACCTTATTAAAAATGAAGTTTCTACAGGCCTGTAAAACATACAACTTGAAGAACAAGGATAAATTACGAGCTAAACACCTAGGATTAAAATCACAAGGTCAAGAAAATATCCCTGTCTACGTAGCAGAACAGCTGACCGCCTCCAGGGCTCGGCTGTACTTCCTTGCTAGAGATCTAATGAGATCAAAATCTTATAAGTTTTGCTGGACTTCCTATGGCCGTGTCTACGTCAGAAAATCTGAAAATTCACCCATTATCACTATAAATAATGAAGCAATCGTCCAAAAACTACTAGGAGAGCAATGACTAGACTTAATTCTTGAACCTTGTTATCTCTCTCTGTCTTTGCTTGCTCGGCCCATTTTATATTTTTGTTTTACCATATTATGTTATTTCATACTAGTTTTACATATTGCCCCAATAGCACCCAAACCACATCTTTTTAACTACATAGTAAAATATCTTATGTTATTCTTTTATCAAATTTTGTTCCCGATTGTACACACATTACTCATTACTACTACCAAGACACATAAATACTTTATTAACAAAGGCTTGGATTCGGCCCTACACTACTACACACACACCTTCTCCAAACATATTCACACATTATCAGTACGCGATACTTTCATAATAAGTAGACTATTTAACACACTTCATAACCAACAAGCTAATAAAATGAATGGTTTATTTAAAATTCCATCCAATTATGGATAACGTAATCTCATTGATAACAGAAATTGACAATAGTGAGGTGGCTAATTCTAGCTTATGTGATGTTCATGACATATGTAACCAATCCCCTAAATTTCATAAAAATGATTTAAAAATAATTTCTCAGAATATTGTGTCGGTATACAGCAAGTTAGATGATTTCCAACTCACCCTTGCCCAGCTTAATTTTGAAGCAGATTTGATAATTTTAACTGAATGTAGAATAGATAGTGATAAACCAATACCCCAAATGGAGAACTACACTTCTTATTCGACTACAAACCATATAAACCAATGTGATGGTGTTGTTATCTATGTTTCTAGAAAACACAGTGTCAATGTCAAAGAAATTATTCTAACACATGCATCCTGCCTCCAAATTTTATTTTGTGGAGTTACCGTGCTAGGAATATACCGGTCCCCTTCACATACTAATTCCGAGCCCTTCACGGACTCATTAGACCGACATTTAACATCTTTGAAAAATTGTATTAATTTAATTATAACCGGGGATATTAACATTAACCTGATTGACAGAAATGATGCTCCGCAGCAGGAGCGTAATAACCGGCTTTACTATTTAAACATGCTGGCTATGCACGGCTTGCTACCTGGCCATGTACTACCTACACGGTATGGTAATTGTCTGGATCACTTTATGCTGAGACTAGACAAAAATAAACATTCCACAAATATAAATGTAATAAATACTTCTGTCACTGATCACTCCACCATATTCTTAAGGCTCTCCAATATACCAAAGTCAGGTGCTTCCACTAAGACAAAAACATTCATTGATTACGATAAGGCGATAGCTACTCTAAGAGATAGCACATTGGTGGCTGACTTAACTTCATTAAACAACCCCAACATGATTATAGAGCTCTTACTAAGTAAAATAAGACAAACCTTAGATTTACATACAGTCACTAAGATCATTACATGCAAATATCGTGTAGTTAAGCCATGGATGACTTTGGGCATTCTACGATGTGTCAGAAATAGGAATAACATGCAGAAAAAGCTAAAATTAGACCCTGATAATGAAATTTTAAAAATAACTTACCGTAGATATCGAAATTATTGTAATAAATTAATCAGAAACCTAAAAAGAAATTATAATAAACAGCAACTAATTCTAAATAAAAACAACTCAAAAAAATTATGGCAAACTGTCAACAATATTACAAATCGGAATAAAAATAAAAGCGACAATTACGAACTGCTCCACTGTAAAGAAACAGCACAAGAGTCTATAGATCATTGTAATCAATATTTTACCCAAGTTGGCAAATCACTAGCAGAAGGTATCCTTGCACAACAACCCGCATACAATTGTTCTGACAAAACTACTTCGAATTATCCTCACTTAACTTCATTTGTATTAAGAGATACTGACAATGATGAGGTTCTTAATGTCCTGATGGGGTTAAAATCAAATAGTGCTCCAGGCTGGGATGGCATTCCTACCCAATTCTTAAAGCTAACTGCTGATATAATTGTCCCTATTATTGTTCATTTGATCAATCTATGCTTTGCTCAAGGTGTCTTTCCAGATGCACTGAAAATCGCTGTAGTTACCCCAGTGTACAAAGGAGATGATAAAACGGATATAAGCAATTACAGGCCTATTTCTGTTTTACCACCTATTGCCAAAATACTGGAGAAAATAATTAATAAACGTTTAATGAACTACCTTAATACATTTAATATCCTCTCCCCAAGTCAATATGGCTTTAGACGGGATTTATCGACAGAAGATGCCGTGTTGGATCTCACATCGCTTATTACTAATGCTGTGGATAAAAACAAAAAATGTGCTGCAGTGTTTTTGGATATGAAAAAGGCATTTGACTCAGTATCAATTACAGACCTTATCGACAAGTTGGAGAAAATAGGTATAAGAGGAATTCCCTTGAAATTATTCAAAGACTATTTATGCAATCGAAAACAGAGTGTAAAAATAGGAAAACACCAAAGTGAACAATGTGAAATCACCTTCGGAGTTCCGCAAGGAAGTGTATTGGGGCCCACTCTATTCCTTGTATATATTAATAATTTATGTAACATGGATATAGAAGAGGGAACAATGTTCACTTATGCTGACGACACTGCTGTCGTTTTTGTAGCTGACACCTGGGAGGCTGTTAAAAATAATTCCCAAAAGGGCCTTGCAAGAATAGCTAAGTGGCTCAGCGATAACCTTTTGACCCTCAATACCTCTAAAACTAACTATGTATGCTTCTCCAATTATAACTCCTCTCAACCACCTCCGACGTTTGCTATTCAAATACATACTTGT